>NW_028275157.1:11695076-12320076 GCF_013281855.1 Momordica charantia | reverse complement strand
AAAAATAAAAAACGACATAGTTATCAATCACGTCTAGTGACGGTGCATTACTTTAATTTTATTTACCATCACAAAATAATATTTTTATTTATATGTCAATATTTCAAGGTCACATTATCAATTTTATTTTATAATTTGAGCTTATTTTTAATTTTCTCCTTATAATTTTACAAGTTTGAATTTCATATCTCTATGAGCTTAGTTTTCTGTCAATCTCTATAATTTTAAAAATTTCAATTTAGTCCATGTAATTTTGTTAAAATTCACAAATTGGCCCTATACTGTTATCTTAGCCATCCAAAAACTCACTTCTTTTTCCAATTTTATGGTCTCAACTTCACTCATTATCATGTAAATAGAAAACGGGCATGTTGTTACGTATGACCAAATTGAAACTTTTTAAAGCCACGATTTACCAAGTACAAATCTAGAAGAATTAAAATAAACATTTTAAAACTAAAATCCAGAAGAATTAAAGTAAACATTTTAAAACTAAGCATTAACCATTCGACCATATTTTAGTCAAATACTTCTTTTAATATATTTTAATCAATACTTTGTTCAACATAAATACATATAAACAGAAATACTAAATGAAAAGGAGTACATGTAATTCAACAGTACATGTAATTCAACCATATTCAACCAAGGAAGAAAGCCTCTTCCCACCTTAAATGAAAATTACACTTAAAAAGAGTAATTAGAAAATAAAGGATTCATGACCAAGTAATTAGAAATAAAGGATTCATATGCCGAATGGTCATAGCTCAATGGTTAAAGCATCTCGACTTCTTCTAAGAAGTTATAGGTTCCAATCTATGTATTTGTAAGGTGATACTTGTCTTAAAAAGTTATTCGGTTTCTTTACAACTAAATTCCTCTCTAATACAGCTTCTACGACATTCATCCTCAACTAATTCAAAAGTTTTCACCAGGTTTACCCAAAATTTACCACTATAAGAGCAATGGAAACACAATACACACACATATGCATGTATGTATATATATATGTGTGTGTGATTTTGATCTTCTCCTAAAAACAAAGGTTGGATACCAAAATCAACCAGCTAAATAAATAAATATTGACTTTTCTAGGACTGTGTTCCAATAATCCTTCATCAATTTGATCATACCAAAGACCTTGAATGTGGAATTACTTGTACAGTCCAATGTCCAGAGTCTTCCATCTTCACGAGAGTCCAAAACAACTCCCTCAAGATGTTGGATTAATCTTTAAATATTGGTTAGAATTTCAAAATGTTTTTAAAAGGTAGGTTGCAAATCTAAGGAACTGAAAGTAAATAGCCTAAATGTTTGTTAGACAAATAAAAGCTACAAATATTTTAGAAAACCCCTTCAAATTTCCCTTCAATTATTAAAGTTAAGAAGTGACAAATGCTATAATTTTCCTCCCATGTGCCCCACTTTGACTATAGATAATAATGAGAGAAATTTCCATCATCCAAACCCAGAATTGAACCAGAGAATGGAGTGCCTCCATCTCCAAGACTTTTAGAGTGAAACAGAAACTTCCTCTAAAACAGAACAGATTGAAATCAAAATTTTCAGAAACTCAGGCAGAAAAAAGCAGATTAAAAAGAGAAACAGAGAGATGGGAGTGTTTGGTTGTAGCAAAGATGGGTACCTGAATGATTCCAAGTTCAGCGAGCCTCTGCCATGGATTGGAATCTACATAGCTGCAGCCTCTTTGGTCTGCCTGTCAGCGATGGCCGCCGATCTTGTCCACGGCGTCCGCCACAAAAAATTCTGGTTCCCTTGCAAGTTCTTCACTCTTAACTCCACTTCCCTGACCCTGATAGCTGTGGCCATCAAACTTTCTGTGGATCTCAACACCTCCATGCCTGGCAGAGAGGATCAGCTTGCAAAGCTAAGTAGTGCTGTATTGATGTGCACCATCATGGGTAATTCTATGCCTTCTCTTGGATCTATGGAGAATCAAGAAATATTTACGAACATTATGGCTCTTGGGATTCTTGTTATTACCCTCATAGTAAACGTCTGTATTGAGTTGGGTACTGGAGTGATCTATGTATTTATGAAGGAGCATATTTCCATTGTATTCTTGATGCTGGTTTTGCTTGCCATCCAGAGTTTTTCTGCTTTGACTGTTCCATCTACTAAAAGCTACCTGGAAATGAAGTACAGAGTAAGACACCAATTAGCTTTTAAAGAGTGTGCAGATGCAAAAACAGGCCCAGCAGTAGTTGAACGACTCAGGGAGGGTCTGATGAAATATTGGATGATGGCTCATACCTGCAGCCCCCAGTTTGTGATTGGTCGATCCGCTACTTGTACTGCTTCTGGGGCTATCTGTCTTCTTACCGCTGCAATTTTAGCAGAGGCCATTGTTAGATCTTACTTGATGCAGAGATCATTTAAGTTCTGCAATGGCCAGTCTGATTATAAATGGTCGATCACTTTGATTCTCATAGTACAATGTGCTGCAGTGGGAGTTGGGACTGTTGCCCCAGCAATCAGATGGTTTGCGGCCATAAATTTCCGGTGTCCAAAGCTGGGAAAAGGGGGCTACAAGAAGGAATTCACATTAGAAAACTATTGGATCCGGTATCTGGTTGAAATGAAACAGTGCCCATTAAACATCGGAGTTGAAAACAGAAGTTGCAGAAAGTTTGCGCATAGTGCAAAAGACAAATTTCTGGACGCATGCATTATCCTACAAACAGCCATAGTGTTCATAAGCAAAGTGATTCGACTCGTGTCCATTTTCTTTGTCAGTGGAATCTTCTCATTCTGTGACTGCTTCAAAAGTTTGAAAAAAAAGTTGTGTTTTAAAGACGCCATTTCTATCAACAATTCAGGGTCAGAGGTAGATCATGATTCAAAGCTAGATCTCAGTCGTTTTGTTCTGTATCTTGAAGGTGAAGATGATCTAGTTCACCTCATGGTAGCCAACAATTGTTATGCCACAAATCAATGGATTCAGAAAGGGCAGAAGAAAAAGCCTAAGAATCTCATTGACCTGTTAGAGGGAATGATCATGACACGAGGTTTCAAGGGAGTGGCAGAGTTTGACAACCATCAAGTTCCATGTCTAGATTCCAAAGAGCCCCAAAATTGCTGGGCACTCCCAGTGGTGACATTAACAACCATAGCAATTTCTCTTCCAAACATAAGCCGGTGTTTAATCAAACAGTTGGTGAGCGCCGTAAACGAAGGCCTCCCATACATAAGACTTCTTGAAGATCACCTTGACACAAAAGGGGATTTCATAAACCTAAAGAAAGCAGCTGAAATCGTTTGGCTAGGAATTGATCTCCACCACAAATGGCTGGACGTAGACCTCCAAAAAATTTCACATCATAAAGAAAGTCCAAAGGAAATTCTTGAACAACTTTCAGATTGTGCAAAGAAAATCTACTCGGTGGAGAAGACGACGAATCAGCGTCTATGCTTGAAGTTAAGTCCTTCAAATTGGCCAATCAGGATACTGGCTGCGAATTGTATGTACAGAATAAGCGAATCAATGCTGCTAAAATATGAAAAGAAATATGGGTACAGAAATGAAGAATTGTTCGCAGAAACAACAACCATGATCTCCGCCATTATGGGAGCATGCCTCACGAATTTGGAGGACGTGATAGCCACAAAGTGTTCGAACAGTGTGATTGAAAAACGAGAGAGGAGTGTGAGAGAAGCAGCTTACATTCTTGGGAAAACAGGGAACATATTGAAACTCATTGAGAAAGCGACACTTCCTACTCTTGATCTGCATCAAATGGCGAGCATTGATGAATGGCGATTGGCTTACAAGCTGGAGAGCTAGCACTTCTGTAAGGTGAAACCGCCATAATAGTATTGTAAATAGTTCCAAATCACCATTTCTGAAATATTGGGGGGGGGGGGCGACTTTGGATATTTTCAATTAATACCATTAATCAAATGCTAATAGCTCACTTGGGTTACTAATTTGAGTATAGTTGAGTGGTTGAGACATCTTTACCTTCCAAAGGATCGCAGGTTAAGATCTTTACTCATATTTATGATGTAATATTAAAAAAAATTAAGATATCATAGCTCAACTAATGCCTCTCTTATGAGTTTTAAGTTCCAATCTCCAATATCTGCCTCTTATTTGTAAGGTAATATTATAAAACAAAGTTCAGTGCTAACGGTATCATGTCTATTATCTCTCCAATTGACTGCATTAAGTTAATTCAGTTAGCCAACTTGAGCTTTGTTCAAGACCCAGTGACCTTTCCTAAATATTCAAGGTTTCAATTTGTAACTCTACATTTATGTTGTGCTATGTTTTTGGAAAAAGAAAAAGAAAATAATAATAATAATAAGAAGAAGACGACGACGAAGAAGAATAATAATTCGGTCAAATTTTATGTTAGGAATCGTTGTTGAGTAGTTTGGTAAACACAGTAGAAATTATTTTTCAAGCGCAAGTTCAATGCACAAATAAGCAGCTTAGCTTTCAACCAAAAAAAAAAAAAAAGCCCTGTTTAAAAATGATTTTGTGTTTAATTTTTTGTTTCTAAAAAATTATTCTTGATTTTTCAAGATTTCTTAGGTATATTTTTCATCCTCCTTCAAAACACATTTGAATTTTTAGTCAAATTTCAAAACAAAAACAAGTTTTTAAAATTACTTTTTCTAGCTTTCAAATTTAGGCTTAAATTTTAAAAACGTTTTTCTAGAGTAGATAACAAAACAAAAAAATATCTAGGTTAAAGTAGTGTTTCTAAACTTAAGTTTTTAGAAAAAAAAATAAAAAAACGAAGGTGTTATAACACGCCAAAATGGGGCTAAAATACTTTAATTCACAAATAATGAAGATTAATATCATAATACTAACGAAAAGTTGCGATTTAATTAGAGGTGGTTGCTAATCTACAATAATTTAGATAACAGATTAGAAAAAATGAAAATAGTAGCTAAAAGACAAATAGCAAATACAGAAAAAATTATAACGGTATCTTACATAATCAAAGGCAAGTTATCTATTTGTTAAAAATAATATTGGTGTTTAAAAAAAAAATAATATATTGGTAAGTACTAAAATTATTAATTTTTAAAAGTTATCGAAAGTTTATAGTTTAAAATGGAATAAACTCGAAAATCTAGATACTAAAATAAAAAATTTTGAAAATCGGGAACTAAAATGGAATGATGTTGAAAATTCAAAGAACAAAATAGAAACAAAATATTCATATACTTACAAATATTTAAGAAAACCTCTTAAACTTCCCTTCAATAATTAACGAAGTGACCAATAGTATGATATTCCTCCTATGTACCTACCCCGCCAGCCCGCCTTGACCATCCATAAGGAAGAGGCTAATATCAGTCCCAACCCATCTCTGAAACAACAATGGAGAGCCTCAATCTCAAAAACTTCTAGAGTTAATAAAAACTGCATATTCAATAAAACAGAAATTGGAACAAAATCGATCAGAAACACAAGAAAAAAACGCAGCTCAAAAAGAGAGAGAGATGGGAGTGTTTGGTTGCAGCAAAGATGGGTACCTGAATGATGCCAAGTTCAGCGAGCCCTTGCCATGGATTGGCATCTATATAGCTGCAGCCTCTTTTGTCTGTCTCTTAGCAATGGCTGTCGATCTTGTCCACAGCGTCCGCCATAGAAAATTATGGTTCCCTTGCAAGTTTTTCACTCTTAACTCCACTTCCCTAACCCTGATAGCTGTGGCCATCAAACTTTCTGTGGATCTCAACACCTCCATGCCTGGCAGAGAGGACCAGCTTGCAAAGCTTAGTAGTGCTGTGTTGATGTGTACTATCATGGGTAATTCTATGCCTTCTCTTGGATCTATGGAGAATCAAGAAATCTTTATGAACATTGTGGCTCTTGGGATTCTGGTTATTACCCTTGTAGTAAACATCTGTATTGAGTTGGGTACTGGAGTGATCTATGTCTTTATGAAGGAGCATGTTTCCATTATAATTTTGATGCTGGTTTTGCTTGCCATCTTGAGTTTTTCTGCTTTGACTGTTCCATCTACTAAAAGCTACCTGGAAATGAGGTACAATCTAAAATATGAATTAGCTTCAAGAGAGTGCGCAGAAAACAAAAAAGCAGGCAAAGCAGCAGTTGAAAGACTTAGAGAGGCTATGATGAAATATTGGATGATGGCTCATACCTGCAGCCCCCAGTTTGTGATCGGTCGGTCTGCTACTTGTACTGCTTCTGGGGCAATCTGTCTTCTCAGCGCTGCAATTTTAGCAGAGGCCACTGTTAGATCTTACTTGATGCAGAGATCATTTAAGTTCTGCAATGGCCAGTCTGATTATAAATGGTCGATCACTTTGATTCTCACAGTACAATGTGCTGCAGTGGGAGTTGGGACTGTTGCCCCAGCATTCAGATGGTTTGCGGCCATAAAATTCAGGTGTCCGAAACTGGGAAAAGGAGGTTTCAAGAAGGAATTCACATTAGAAAACTATTGGATCCGGTATCTGGTTGAAATGAAACAGTGCCCATTATCTATCAGAGTTGAAAACAGAAGTTTCAGAAAGCTTGCTCATAGTGCAAAAAACAAATTTCTGGACGCATGCATTATCCTACAAACAGCCATAGTGTTCATAAGCAAAGTGATTCGACTCATTTCCATTTTCTTTGTCAGGGGAATCTTCTCATTCTGTGACTGCTTCAAAAGTTTGAAAAAAAAGTTGTGTTTTAAAGACGCCATTTCTATCAACAATTCAGGGTCAGAGGTAGATCCTGATTCAAAGCTAGATCTCAGTCGTTTTGTTCTGTATCTTGAAGGTGAAGATGATCTAGTTCACCTCATGGAAGCAAACAGTTGTTATGCCACAAATCAATGGATTCAGAAAGGGCAGAAGAAAAAGCCTAAGAATCTCATTTACCTGTTGGAAGGAACGATCATGACACGAGGTTTCAAGGGAGTGGCAGAGTTTGACAACCTTCAAGTTCCATGTCTAGATTCCAAAGATCCCCAAAATTGCTGGGCACTCCCAGTGGTGACATTAACAACCATAGCAATCTCTCTTCCAAACATGAGCCAGCGTTTAGTCAAACAGTTGGTGAGCGCCGTAAACGAAGGCCTCGAATACATAAGACTCGTCGAAGATCACCTCGACACAAAAGGGGAGTTCATCAACCTGAAGAAAGCAGCCCAAATCGTTTGGCTAGGAATTGATCTCCACCACAAATGGCTGGACATAGAATTGCAAAAAGTCATTGTGAGAGATTGAATTGCAAAAATGTTAAAATGTAAATGTCTAAATTGAAAAAAGTCACAAATATTAATGACTGAAACGTATATTTAGTTTATAAAAAATACATTGTTGAAGGTGATTCTCACCCTACACGTGCCACACATCGATTGGGTGATGAGAGTTACACGTGGCTTTTGTCAATAAACTTGAAGTTTCATTACTTTAGTTTCGTTTCATAGGACCGAGCCAACGTCTTGTGTGGCCGAGCCGACCAAACGTCGTCATAAGAGTCTGTTCCCAACTATTTGAGTGAACTGATCAGCTTCACTTCGGCTCAATCCTATACTCCGATAGATTCCACGACAATACGCCGCGACTCATAGCAACTTTAAAGAGTCATTAAGGCGCTGTCGGGAATATTGTCGGGGGAAGTTGCCTATAAATAGAACCATTCACCCTATTTTCAAGTACGCGAATACTAAATTCTCTCTTAAGTTTAGTTGGATCACCTACTGACTTTAGCATCGGAGTGTTCTATTTTGTAGGTCACCCATCCAACTCATCCCTCGAGCAGTTCTCAATCCGAGTCGAGCTTCGTGGAGTTGGTCATATTTATGATAAAACATAGTTGTAGGGACTAAATCGTTCCGAAGAAATGTCTAGTTAATGTACTTCGTAATGAAATTTTCATTTTTTAACGTTCTTGTTTGTAGGTCTCATAAATTTACATTTATATATGTCACAATTAATATGAGTCCTCCTAATAGATTTATGGTATCGTGACATCCAAATGAATTGTCAAGGTTAATAAAGATTTATTATGATTTTCAATCAAATAATCAAATTCTCTCCTTAGAAAGGTTTCTACATTTGAAAAGAAAATAAAATGTAAATGAGATGTTTGATTCTTTGAATTAATAGTCTATTAATTTTTATGTCCAAAATCTGATTGTCTATGATTTCTCAAGTGACGTTTTTGTTTTGTTTTCTAATTTAGAAAATTATGTTTTCTTTCTAATAAAGAGTTAATATATATGTCTATATATATATATATATATATATATATATATATATATATTTTGCAATCCTATCCAAATTTTAAAAACTTAAAAAAAAAATCTAATACTTCAAAATCGTTTTAAAATGTAAAAAAAAAAATTATAATAATAATAAATAAATAATTGAATAAAGAAAACTTATGATATAACCCATGTTTCAGAGCGACACATCGACATTGACACGGAGGTTAGGGATAGAATGTCGTTTTTCCCCAATATCGACGACTCGACATGTCTATATGTCGAGGAAATATCGAGGAAATGTCTTTTTTTTTACTTATAATCTATAAATTGATTTTTTGTTTTAATAAATTGAAAAGATATGCATAGTTTGGTTGGGTGAGATAAGGTTAGAATTGATTTTTTTTTCTAAATAATTTGAAATGGAATTTTTTTTTACCAAAATTTATTTATTAAAATGAAACAAAGTTTGTTTATTAATATGATCAAAACAGCAATTATAACACTACACTGATTTTCTAGTCATAACACTAAAACAAGCTGAAAAATAATTAATCAAAAAATAAACAGAATATAATACTAAACTGATTTTAGTTATAACAGTAAATAACATCCTGTGAGCACTCTTAACAATAACGAACACGCTTTTCTCTTCCAAATCTCGATCTTCTGGAAGAAGATGAGTCTTGTGGAAGAAGACGCAAAAATGTGATTTTTTTTTCCATTTCAATCTACATGTTAAAGAAAATAAATAAAAGCACATTTTTAATTATTTTAAATTATACAATGTACAACAAATATTGAAAATTAGATATAATCTAAGAATTTGAATATTAAAAATCATGTAAAAGTTTGTTTTTTAAAAAATAAATTTGCAACAAGGAAAACTAAGAAATAATTACAAAAAGTTTCCTCTTTTGTTTTTTTTTTTCAAAAAACTAATAAAAACGATAAAAAAAAATTTACTAAACACAATTTAGTTAAACATTCTCGAGCGTCAGGGTTGATAACATTTCTATTCATCTTGTTTGATCTTTTGTTTTTAATTTTTTCAAACAAAATCGTTTGATAATTATCCATATTTTTCCTTTCTCATTTTTAAGAACGGGTTCCAAGCATTATATGAGTTTGAAACCAACACATTTTACAATTTTTTTTTCTTGATTTAGTTTATATGTAGATTTAAAAAGATTAATATATGTCTTAAAATGCATAAAAATTAAAAATAGATATATATCTTATTCTAAAAATTAATTTTCATGTGAAAAGATATTTTTTAATTTAGTATTTTAAAGAGCCAAAAACATATTATAAGAAAACAATTATATTCCTTTTGTCCCAATAAAGAAGAAACAATTATCTAACATAATTTTGTTTCATTTTTTTTTAAATATCTGTGAGTGTCAAATTCAACTTACCTACAATTAACTATTTTCATCGAACAATCATATGAACCTACTATATTTATTTTTTTATCCCTTTAAAAAGAGGAAATGAGAAATATAAAAAAATAATAAGAAATAAAAAATGGAAACATTCCTAAATTGATCATAAAATTTTCGTTTTTAAATTCCAACCTTATTTATCTCAAATTTCACATTTGCAAATAAATGGTGGAAAAACCCAATGAATATATTTCTCTCTCTAAGTTTTAAGGTGACAAGTGAAATTAATTTTGTTGTCTGGTCATGGACATGCCAACCACCTTTATGTTTTGCTTATAAAATAATGGAATTCTTTTTTTTTTCTTCCCTTATATATATTCTCGTAATTATTCGGACCAACTTAATTACAGACATTTCTATTTAAAAAAAATTACAAGCATTTCGACTAATGTCACGTCACAACCGCCTAACTCTATTACATTTAATTGTCAAATAAATTATATGATATTAAATTCTAGGTAAGATGACCACATAGTACGATAAAATATTTTATAAATACTATTTTGACTCCTACATTTTTAGTTTACTCCGAGTCTTCGATTTTTGTTCATTTTAGAATTTATACTTTCAAAATGTTTGTTTTGGTTATTGTACTTTAAAAATTGACAAATTTGATTCCTATTTGTAAAATTTTTAATACAAATTTTATGTTTAAGAGAAACTATTAAATACAAACTTATGACTGACAAAACCAGCAAAGCTCAAGTGATAATTAGCAAAAAATCAGTAATAATATTTTTATACGTCATATTACAAAAATTTGATATAACTCAATAAGTAAGATATCTATTACTTTCGAAACTAAAAGAATGTGTATTAATAAACCTATTTTGTAGTATCTAATAATCATAATTAAATTAAAAAATTCTCTGCAATTTTACCAATTTTTTTTAGCTTTCTTAAAAAAAAAAAAAATAAAATAAAAAGTTCTAAGAACAAATGAATTGTTTGGTTGGGGAACATATTTATCTTAAGAAGTCAAATTGGAAAATATTGTTACAACTAACCAAGAAACTCAACACCAAAGCCTTCAACTTCCAGTTTCAATCACAATTTGAATTTCAAAAAAAAAAAAAAAAAAAGATGGTGGTAAGTCAGCAGTCCACCATCCAAAAGGCCCCAAAAAGAGTAGAGTTGTCATTTGCAGCTCACTTACTGTTCAAGCTATTCAATTTCAATCCAAACCCTAAAAAAGAGAAACCCCCAATTTGTTTTTTTAATCTTCAAGTTGAATTTCATCGCAATTACCCCAATAAAGAACAAATTTAAAACAACCCCACGAAGTAAAGTTGAAAATTTTCAATCTCCAAGCAATTCTCTGAAGAAAATTTTTGACATTTAACGATCTTCATTCGTTTTCGGAGTCTTATTATTACTCCACATTCAAATTTCACTCCCACTTCTCACTTCTCACTCCCTCGGGCAATAATGGGGGCACCCAACTCAGCCCCAGCGGAGCAGAGCCGGAATGGCCCTTGACCCACTTCGCTGGCATTGCTCCCGATGGGGAAAAACGACGGAGAACAGCCACCGCAGTCCGCCGTCGGCTCGCGGCCGTCCGGCCAGGCTGCCGAGGGCCGATGCTGTTCTGGGTGTGTTCGGATTCGGAGGCTCATTGGCTTCAGATGCATCTTCATTATGCTATTGTCCGTTGCCTTGTTCGTTTCCGCTCTCTTTTGGTTGCTCCCTTTTCTCCATTACGCAGATCAGAAGGATCTGAGTCTTAATTCTTCTTATCGAGGTGGGATTTCTCCATCGATTCTGAAATCTTGTGAGTTCTTTTTCGGGGTTCGTCGGCAGGCGTTTTTTTTTTAGTGGGGAAAATAGATCTGAGCATTGCTTTGAGAATCTGCTTTTGATTTTGTCGATCTCGTGGCTTGTTCTATGTTGGGTTGGGTTGGCTCTGCGTGGATGAGGAAAATGAGGGTTATCGGAGCGATTGAGATTGATTTATTTGATGGATTTGGGCAAATTTTTATCTGGAATTTGATGAGTTTTTTATGGCTTTCTTCTCGGCGTCTCCTAGAGTTTAGCCTGTAGAATCGTTTGGAGAGAAGATGAAGTAAAGTGAGAAGTAGAGGAAATTAATAGTTGTTTGAGTAACGGAAACCCCTGATTTTCAGGCTTTAATTTTCATCTTTCCTTATTAAACATTAGGCAACTCGTTGGAGCTTGAAGTAGGATTGTTCTAGAATCAGTTATTACTTGTGATTCTTTCCATAATTAATTTAATTTAATTTCTTCATCATTGCTAAGAAATTTTACTTGCAAAAGAATATTGAGGGCCCCTGGATTTAAAGAGACCAATATTTTCATGACTAAGCCTAGGGATTTCAAGTAATTTATCAGAGTTTATGTGACTAAGCCTAGGGTTATTGGTTTAAGTAAAGGGAGGAAGATCTAACATATAAAACTTGGATCAATTGACTTTAACATAGAATTCTTCTAATTTCATTTACTTGTTTGGCTCATTGAATGCTATTGTTTTTGCCCACCTCGTTAATTTTATAAACTCATGGAAAATGCTCAGATTTTCTTTTGTTTTTGTTCTTTGGATAAAATCATTTACTCCTGTAATCTAAAGTACATTGCTGGTGTCTGCCTTTTCCCTTCAAAAGTTTGCCTGAGAAGTCTCCCCATTCAAATTAGAAATAGAAAGAGAAGGAATTTCTCTAAACTGCATGCACCATCCATATGCAGCTGGAGTACAATGTATGTTGAGCTGATGATTGGTTTGGCCTTTGTTAGGTTTGAAGCTCAATGTTCATCCATCTTATGAACCAACATTGTGAGTTGCTCGTGATTTTGCCCTCTCAATGGATAGGTGGTTTGTGAAATCGGTTTTCTAGGCATTTGTTATTTGGGTAGTTTTTAGTCAGTTTTGTAGTCCTTTCAAGTGTTTGTGGGTTCAGAGTGTTGTATTTTAAGTTTTGTTTTCCTTCGTTGTCGTTACTCATTTCTAATTTTTCATCTGTTCAATAAAACCTAGAAAGTGCTCTTGGCTTGTTTCTTAGCTTTTTGTTACAGCTCTTTGTCCAAACACTTCCCTAAACTTCAAGAGCCTTGTTGTCAATCTCCTTTCGGGTTTGGGTAAATTTCTTATCTTCCCCTCCTTTTTTGTCAAATTGATGAATTGTTTCTTACATGGCGACCCAGAACTGTGTTTTGGCTTTTCCGAGTGATCTCTGTCATCTGTTAACTTGCATATATAAATTTAAATTCAAGTATGAGTTATGTGGCTGATTTAAACTAGTCTTTTAGTTGATTTTAGCATATTTTTGTAAAGCAGTGTAATTTTGATTTCAATCTTAGTAGAGTTTGAAATATTATCAAGTCTTCATGTTCTGAAGTAAGCTCGTGATTACAAAGTTCTTAGTTGGTTGCAAATTGCAAGTTGTTCGAGTCGGTAGATGTGGCCATGGTGATGTAACAGTTTCTTGACTTGAGAGTGGGAGGTTATATCCTTTTTGTTGGTTACCCTAGTTTTTGTTGGCCACTTCAGTATTGTTTTTGTGACTAAAATAGTTGCAAAAGTAGTATTTTGACTTCTTCTGTTTAAAATCACAAAACTAACTTATATTGGTATGGTTAGAGCTGCTGTAACCGAAACGATAGTTTCTTAAAACTATCCTTTCGATCTGGGAAACTTGAAATATTAAATGTAGGCAGCAAGAACTTTAACTTGAATCGAAATGGGTCGATATGTTGTTTCTTATGTTGATTTTTGTTTCCAGGTCATGATATAGTAGCAATGTTTGATGTCGAGAGATCGGTTTCTTTGCTGGAAGACAATATCTTGCAGCTCGAGAATGACATTTTTGGAGAGTTCCTTATACCTTCTGCCAAAGTATATACTCTTTTTCATTCTCACAGATCGTGTATTCTATATACTTTATGTATTTTGATCTGATGCTCTTTTAAATCAGGTGGTAATACTATCTCTGGAATCCGTACCCAGATCGAACCGAACAAAAGTTGTGTTTGGCCTCGATCCAGATGCAGATGATTCAGAAATTCCATCAATGTCCGTAAGTTTGATCAGATCGATCCTTGCAACTCTAGTTACGAATCAGTCGTCCCTCCGAATAACTAAATCCTTGTTCGGGGAGGCCTTTTCGTTCGAAGTACTGAAATTCCCCGGAGGAATAACTATAATCCCGCCGCAGAGTGCATTTCTTTTGCAGAAAGTGCAAATTCTTTTCAACTTTACCTTGAACTTCTCTATTCATCAGATTCAAGTACATTTCAGTGAACTCACCAGCCAACTGGAGGCAGGATTACGACTAGCTCCATATGAGGTTTTGTGTTTCTCTGTCTCCTATTCGTTTTCTTTTTGTGCGTTTATTTGATCGTATGAACTTAGGTCCGTTAAGTAACATTGTTTGTTTTTCATTTTTGCATTTTGAAAACAAAATCATTATCAATCAAGACGTTAATTTATCACTCATTAGTTTACAATCTACCAAAATTTTTCGTGTTTTCTTGAGCTTGTTATTTTCTGAGTTTAAATGGAGTTCATGCTCAGATACGTGAAGTACTTTGCACTTGTATTGTAAAAATGAGCAAATGATTTGCTTCTTGAGTTTGATCTTTGACAGTGATGATAGGTTTTGTTCTGAATGCAGATTTTGTACATTAAACTGTGGAATGCGGAAGGTTCAACCGTGACTGCCCTGACGATTGTTCAGACATCTGTTCTTCTAGAAGTTGGAAATACTCCATCAATGCGGAGGCTGAAGCAGCTAGCTCAGACGATCTCGGGTTCTAATTCTAGCAACCTCGGCCTGAATAATACTGAGTTTGGAAAAGTGAAGCAAGTTCGCCTTTCGTCAATTCTTAAACACTCCCTCAATGGCAGTGATGGGAATGGCCCCGTGAGATCACCTTCTCCTGCTCCTACACCCCAGCCCCATAACTATCCTCACCTCCCGCCTCACCACCATCCCCATCATCACGCCCCTCTAACGCCTGCAATCTCACCTGCCCCTGCAACCGAGAAGGGTGCGCCGGGGTATGGTTCGCTTGCCCCCGAAAGAAGTGCAGCACCGCCTAAGAGAAGTTACAAAGCAAAGCCGCCTGGTTGCGAATATAGATACAAGAGGAAGTCTGGTAGGAAAGAAGGAAAGCAATCTCATTTGTCCCCGCTCGCTGCACCCAATATATCTCCCGTTCATTCTGCTGCATCGCCATCGCCACAACATCAAGTAAAACCACCAGCACCACCAGTCTCTCCAACTCCGACATCAGCTCCATTGCCAAACGTCATCTATTCTCACGTTCAACCACCATCAAAAAGCAACTCAAACCCTGAAAAACCCACGACGGATCCATCCCTCACGCCATCTCCATCTCCATCTCCATGTGAGTAACTAACTGACTCGACTGAATAGTTTTTAGCTACAAAAGTCTCATACATTTTTCCCCATTGTGTGAACCTTTTTCGACTGACTTGACTGATTTCGCAGCTGCTGCTGATCGCCGTGCGATCACTCAATGGGAATTCACACTGTTTCTTCTAATTCTCGCCCTCCAAATGTAGCATTAGAAAGAAGAAGACTACCCGTTTTCTGATGAACACGCATCGGCTCCAACGTCGTAGCCTGCTCGGGTTCGTATAAAAATGAAGTGCAGGAGTTTGTTTAAGGAGGAAAGCAAAGCAAAAAGAGGCATTGCTTGTTGTAAGATGGGTTTTCTAAGTGTGTAAATATCATCAATCTGATTAAGAAACTTTGTTGCAGATGCAGTTTCAGGTCAAAGTCCACAGAGGTGGCAGGCCTTCAGAAACTTGCATATTTTCCCACTGTTTTGTGTATTATCATCCTCTTCTCCATAAAATGTAAGGAGATGGAGGAAAAGAAAATTAAAAAAAAAAAAAAAAGAAGGAAAACAGAGCAAATGCATAACTTTTTTTTAACCATTGTGTCTCATTTTTTTTACAACTCTTTTAGGCTCATGTTTTGTACCCAAAATGCCCTTCTCTTATATTGTTCAAAATTTGAACCTTGATGTATATAAACAAACACCTAACTCAGCCCAAGCCCCCACATGAATGTAGTAGGTTTTCTTTTGCTTCTTTTTCCTTTCTTTCGAAGCGTAGGGCCGATCCCTGTGTGCTAGAGGGAAGACCATAAAGTTTGTGTTAAGCATCTAGTAGGTTTTTGTCTTGTTTAGGCATTTGGTGTCTTTTATGCCGGCCAGCTTAGCGACAGAGCCACCCTCTTTGGGGTCAGTGAGGAGGATAATCCCCCACTCCGGCGGTTTCTTTGTGTTAAGAATGGATACTTCTTGGTGTTTGCTGCAATTTCGACTTGGGGATATTTAAGTGCGATAATGAGTGGAGATTTGAACTTGTGATCTATTTTTTGAAATATATGTCAATTACCGTTGAACTAAATTCAAATCAGTTAATGTAGTAAGTTTTGGTTTAAGATTATTGTATTTGCATGAATGAAGGGATTTAGGTTTTAGGTTAAATATATGTTTCAGACTCTAACATTTAGAATTTTTTTTATTTAGTCCATTTCGTTTAAAAAGTTTCAATATAGTCCCTTGCATTTTTAACGATTCCAATCATACATTTTTTGTTGTTAACTTCAATATAGTCAAAATTGGTTCATTATAAACTTACCCGATTGGATATTTAGTGAATTTGGAGAAATTTAGATAAGGAATTTAATAAGTGTGAGGTAGAATTTTTTTTTTTTTTTTTTTCCTAAAAAGAAGAAAGTAAATATTAATTAGAAGAAGATGCCACATGGGCTACGCAAATTTTGCTAAAGAATCCACAGATCGGAATTGTTGTTAACTTCTTAATTCCGACTAAGTATCATGTCATGTATACACAATAGCTAATTTTAACATATTTTAACATTCATTAGTGGTAATAGTATAATTGAAAATTATTATAATATAATAGACAAATTTGAAAAATTGAAAATAATATGAACTAAATTGTAAAAGCACTCATTCACTGGACTAAAATGTATATTTAGCTGCCAATACCTTACTCCACGTCTTATTATACTAAAAAATATATATTTAACATAAATCTTATTGGTCAATATTTGCAACCGATAAATATTTCAATAACATATAAGATTTTTTTTTCGTGGGTGGGGGTGGGGACGGTGGGTAAGAGAGGGATAATTTTTTATTATTATTAATGTTTTTTCACTGTCACCTATCCTATTCAAATTTTATAAAAATAAATATTTTTATTAATATTAATATTTTTTTAGTACAACATGTGGGGCGGAGAATCGAATTCACAACCTCTTGGTTGGAGATATATGTTAATTACCGCTAAGTTATGCTCGCTTTGATATCCGTCAACATTTGTTAGAACTACTTACGATTTTGTTATACAAAGTGCCAAAAACAAGCACTAACGAAAACTCATAGATAAAAGTATAATATTTTGAAATCTATGAACTAGATGGAAACTAAATTCAAAATTTAGAGATAAAAGTATAATATTTTGAAACCTAGAGACTATATATAAACTAAAATAAAAAAAGAGAGATAAAAATGTAACAATTTGAAATCTAGAAAACAAATGAAAATTAAATTAAAGTCAAAATTGACTGACAAAAGGAGACCCTCCCAAATAAAAGTATACAAATAAAATTGCAAAAAATGTAGAGGTAAAATAAATACAAATATACAAATATATGTATATTAAACTAAAAACAAATAATGGTATTGTTTTCTATCCATAAATTACCCAACAAGATGAGGGTGTGAGAAAAGATAAATTTGAGGGGAGAGAGAGAAGGATAGAAAAAGAAAAAGAAAGAAAGGGCAAGTTTTGTAATATAACAAACTTATGGGTATGGAGTTGGAATATGGTTTAAAAATGCAAATCCCTAACTTTTAGGGTGTCTATTTAATATGAGGAAAGCACGTTGCATGTGAAATTCATCACACAAAAGTTTGGAGCCATCTTTGTAGCCTTTGACTTTCTCATGAAACTTGTGGTAAGAGGTGGATCTCAATTAATGATCTTCATAAGTTTTGAATAAAATTTTCACACTCTAACTCTAGAGTTAAAAAATCGAGAAAATCGGTCGGTCTCATAAATTATTGTGTGGACTCGAAATTAAGGAGTTGGACTTATATTTAGTACGAGTGTTTATTTATAATTTCATTAGTGAGTAGACACAAATTATAAAAACGAAACTTCATAAGTAACCATCTAAATTTTCATCTTTTTTTTTTTTTTTTTGGTGTTCTGATTTTTATAAAATCTCAATTGGATTTCTCTAACTTTCCATTAAATTTCACACTTTGTCCCATGGAAAAAATGAAGGTTATTAAAGTCGGTTTGAAAGGATTTTTCAGTATTTCTGTGGAATAAAAATCAATGAATGGATGTATAGTTTGGTTTTTTTTCCTTCTTTTTCTAGTTTTTTTCTTATGTGCTATCGTAGATATATGACCTATTTTTTTAGAAGGAAAATTTTCTTTCTTTGAAAAATCAGTGCAATGATCTTAATATTTACCCATCCTTCTTTTGAATTATTCATCGAAATAGTTGCATACAAAATTTTGTTAAGGTGGTTTGTAACGTCCTTATTTCTTATTTATTTAATTGTATTTTTAATATTAAAAATACTATGTTTGGTAACTATTTTCTGTTTTTTATTAAAAAATCATGTTTAATAACTATTTCTGGTCTGGTTATCTAAAATTAAAATTAAAAAAAATTAAAATTTTTATATGGAAAATAATTTTTAAAATTAAGTATTAAAAAATTTAATGTTATATTTATTTATTTTTACTATTTATTTTTCATTTTAATGCTTTTATTTGTTTTGAAAAAAGAAAATGGAAACGAGAATAAAAGATAAGAAATAAAAAACTTGATTTTATCTCCAACATTTCTATATAATTTTGAAAATGTATCTTATTAATAAAAAACGACAAATAACGACAATTAACATTATCAAACAGACCTAAATTTATTGAAGACAAGATGTGCCCTATAGTCCCATCTACATTGTCATATATATGTCAATTATATATAAAGATTTGTTGCAACTTGTTTTCTTTCCTGAAAAGTATTGGAACCCTTACCTTGCAATTGCCTTAACTTCTCGCTCGATTTTACCCATTCTTGTCATAAATTAAATTTAAGATTTTAAATATCGGTATCGATACAAATGTCAACGTCTTAATTTTATATAAATATCGATAAAATGTCGTTGGATTGATAGATACTTCCGTGAAAGTTAGAGAAATTAAAAAATTGTAAAAAAGATATTTAATTAACAAATAAAAATTTTTGATTTCTAAATAAGTCAAAATAGTTACCCAATACAATCAAGTTATATTTAAAAAATCCGATACCAAATTAAACTAATCTATGTAGTTGCCAACATAAATTTAGTTTTAATTACCACATGTCTTTGATCAAAAGATCATGAGTTCGAATTCGTCACTCTACTTGTTGTATTAATTAAAAAAATAAAAAACTAATCTACATAGTTTTAGTAACATATTAATATACACATTGGAAGTTATATACTTAACAAGTGAACCACGGACTAACCACTCTAAATATAATTGTCTAGATAAGAAGACTTATTATCATCACATCGTCGATGATTTAATCTCCATCCACAATTATATATATAAAAATAAAAGGTCCAAGATTTAAATACTTTTACAAAGTGACCAATTTAGTCTCTATTTTTAACACAAATTTTATACCTAATAGAAATTCTTTAATACAAATTTGGGGCGTTGGAGGCAAATTATCACTTGCCACACTATATTCTCAACAAGTATAGATCATATTAGTGCTGACTAAAGCGTCAGAGTATTAATTCTGTTTTATAGGTCCCTCGTATGTCGATATCCAAAATCTGAGCTTTACTAAGAAACTTATCATTTTCTTGATCAAACATATGACTACATTTCCAGAAACTTGAACAAAATGATAAAGATAAAAACGAAGGGACCACGATCTGATCATTTTTTTAAAATCAAGATAGACATTTCATAAGTATAAAGATTAAAATGGATAAAATTTATAAGTACAGACACAAAAGTAGACGTTTTGAAAATAGAAGGATCAAAATCAACGAACTGAACAAATCTTAATCTTTATTTTCACATGTTTAAAATCTTTAAATTAGTATAACATGTGGGAATGAAATTACACATTTTAATAGACATTTATAAATGTCTAGGAATTTGTTAGATGAGCCTACAAGCTGTTTAAAAGATCCATGAAGGTTCTTTCAATTTAGATGCGAACCCAAAGTTCTTCAAATTAGTTTGACTCATTTTGAGTTTTAGAAGAAATTTTGTATAAATTATCGTCAAAATAAGGTAGATATTTAACGATTTTTGTCAATTCCAATTTCCATGTGCTTTTGATATTGATATTTCGATTCACGTCCACATGGTTACGAAGATTTTCCGGGAAAATTTCGTGGGAAAAGTTTTGTTCGAAGAACTGTCCAAATGAATTCTGGTATCAGAAGAAGAGAAAGATTTCCAATTCTGTCCATCGCTATTCACTTTCCAGTGAAAGGCCCTGCGAGAAATCATTCGAATCTCTCCCCACTACAAGACATTCACCAGAAAAAAATATCAAGCAATCCCATCCCTATCTGGCTCTTACTTTCTATCTTCAAGAACGTGGTGATTTGATTTCCACTCCACCACTATAATTTGCACCAGAAGGAGCGAGATACCACTCGTTGCGAGTTGCAATCGAAGCGGACGAGGCCGCCTCTCTGATTTACTTCTTCCTGCTTGGTGGGTAAACGTTTTTGCTGATTTTCAACTTCATTTCTTTGAATTGTGATCGTGAACTTGTGTGTATCGTAAGTCTTGCTGCTGCTCGAATGTTATCTTAATTCAGTAGAAGTAGTCGGTTGGGAGAATGAATTCAAATTATAGCGTTCTGCTCCCACCATGAGAATTTTCATACTTGTCAGCAATTTAATTGGGGCTAGGATCTCAATGTGGAACATTATACAATTTATATTTAGCTAGTGTGTAATCTTGTGTTTTTTCTGCAAATGAAGATGCATTGATTTGTTTCCTGCGTAGAAGAACTTTGTCTGGGTCTGATTCAATTGTGGGGAAGATGGTGAACTTGGGATTGTTTTCTGGAGCCTCATCGACGAAATCGGTGAATGTGAGGTTCAGATTGCCATACTATACTCAGTGGGGTCAGAGCTTGATAGTTTGTGGTTCTGAGCCGCTGATTGGTTCGTGGAATGTGAAGAAGGGATTGTTACTGAGCCCTGTTCATCAAGGAGATGAGCTGATATGGTGTGGAAGTATTGCAGTGGCCAGCGGATTTGGATGTGAGTACAATTACTATGTTGTTGATGACAATAGAAACGTCTTGAGATGGGAGAAGGGAAACAGGAGAGAGCTAATACTACCTCAAGGATTACAGGGTGGGGAGGTCGTCGAGCTCCGTGATCTTTGGCAGGTGCTGCCTTTTACTTTATGTTCACCTATGATTTTTCTTCTCACTTTCTTTGAACTTATTTGAAGGTTCAGCTCGTTGAGTTTAATATGAGACTGAAATTATAACCTTGTAGTGTTTACCTGTTGGCTTTCATCTATTTTGGTTCTATAACAATGTGTAAGCTAATGCTAAACTATGAGGCAGTAAGAACAAACGAACTAAACAGTGGTCCTAATCTTCAACTCAAGCAAAAATCTGTCCTCCAAAAATTTCCATTACTCTCTAACTAAATAAAGAAAGAAAATACCTCTGCCTGCCACAAAATCATCTCCTTCTTGGGAATAAATCAACAGACGACTCTACTCCTCACAACCTTTTTACAGAATAAATATATTGGGTTGCAAGCACATGAAACTGTAACCCCTCTGAGAAAAGTGGTTAAGGATCTCACCGTTTCATGGCCACACCAAAAGTCAAGTATAAAACTTCATTTTCTTAGAAAATTCACCCTTCATAACCTCCCCAGGGATAACTTAACGGAATTGGAGCACTAAAGTTACGCTTGCAATAGGACTAGAGATTCCACATGTTTCTGTCTTCCTTATCCTTATCTCGAACAACTTTCTAAACAGAATGAGAAAAGGAGAAAGCTCGGGTGACTTTCTATCGTTAAGGTTTCTAACGACGAGGGCATCTCAGAGTCAAAGGAGTAGACCCCACCGCACATCTTCTGCCAAAAATGAACACGCTCCCCACTAGCCGAAGCAAAAAAAAAAAAAAAAAAAAAAACTGTAAAAACACATGAAGAACCTGAATGATGACTTTTCTTGGACTCTGCTTTGAGGGTCAGAGGAAGCCTGAGAAGCATCCTATTTGTCAGAGAAAACCTTGACCTACCAAAAAATCTAATACTATAAGGCAGAACTCTCCCATGACAATCTGCAATCCACTTGTCCAGCAGGAGCTGATTCTTATGGACCAAATTATCTACACTAAACCCATCTCTGTTTGTGTATTGTAGCTTTGTTTACTACCAAATTTTCATCACGTTGATTTATGCGAAGGCAAGGGTCGATTTACATTTGTGACTGAGAATGGTAAAGTGATGGCCTGGGGAGTTATATTCCACCTAGGCAAGTCACCATGGTAATTTATCTGGATTTCTGGAAACAACTTGGATAAGTGCTTAATTTTCATAAGGGAGTTGGTGTTTTCATGTTCTTTTTTTTCCCTCCCTTTTGTTCTCCTTATATAGCTCTTGACCCTTATGTTTGTTCTTTCATTATTCTTGTTGAAAGTTCTATTTCTTAATAAAATAATTTCAATCATTTTGATTTGAGATTCTAGTTGTTATATAGACTCATTTGAGGAAATATTTCCTGCCTGTGATGTGATTCTTAATTATGCTTGGATTCGCGCAACTTTTTTTGCTCTTGTAGTAGAGTGACTAATTTATCTAAAAAAAAAATGACTAATTTACATTCCAAAGACTATGTAATAAGTTGTTGTTTTTTGGTTTCTTCTGGCTACACTGCTGTAACTATTTCTTCTGAAAATTGGTCACTGGAATCTACGAGCATTTCCCGGATATTAAAGATCTCATCTATTTTTATGTTTGATTCATCAATTCCAGACTGGTGCGGATGGGATTCCTTCCAAGAGTGCCTTCAAAAATGTTATCTTTGGAAGAAGTTCGACTTGGAGCATAGAAAGACCACTAGGAACTTTCTTTCATAATAATTTGGATCAGGATGGTAAGTTTATTAGTTTCTTTTGTTGTTTCATGAATATCCTTCTCCAACGTGATATTATTCTATTTGGGTAATCTCATCTTAACCAAGTTGTTGTTTTTATTTCTGACTGAAGGAGATTCTGTACTTGTTCATTTCAAAATTTGCTGTCCAAATATAGAAGAAGATACAGCAGTAAATATCTATTTCTCTAACCTGTTAGTTACTTCATGCTATCTGGCATCCAATTCCATTTTGAGTTATAATTATGAAATTCTACTAGTACAGATCTATGTCATTGGTAGCTCTTCGAAGTTAGGACAGTGGGAGGTAAAGAATGGGATTGCACTTAGCTATGGGGGTGACTCAACCTGGCATGCAGACTGCATTTTGCAAAACAGCGATTTCCCCTTTCAATATCCTTTGGTGTTTTTTTCTTTATAATTGCAAAAATTGTCTATGTTTATGTTTTGATCATCTTTAATACTCTCTTTTTCCTTCCTCTTCCTTAACAATAGCTTACATACAAATATTGCAAACATGGAAGAGCAGGAAATATTTCTTCAGAATTTGGGCGAAACCGGGACCTTGTCCTTGATGCCTCATCACCAAGATATATTTTACTTTCAGATGGCATGTTGCGAGTAAGCTATTGGGAAGAATATTTTTTCGGTGAATACTAGTTACTTGGTCCTTTGGAAAGTTAGTTCATGAATTTCTTGTATCAGGGTGTTCCTTGGTGTGGTTCTGGTGTTGCAATCCCCATGTTCTCTGTAAGATCAGAAGCTGATCTTGGAGTCGGCGAGTTTCTGGACTTGAAATTACTTGTTGACTGGGCTGTGCAGTCTGGTCTCCATTTAGTTCAACTTCTACCTGTTAATGATACATCAGTGCATGGAATGTGGTGGGACTCATATCCTTATAGGTAGGATGCAGTGTCGATGCTGGATCTGAAGTCAAGTCAGTCCAATCTTCATTCTTTTATTGGTGATAGCAGATGAATAACAATAGCATGTTTTGTAGCACCTACTTTTACCTACCTTCAGTTTTCAATTGTTTCATAGTACCATAATTTTTTGAAAATTTTATCTATCGAAATGTATGGTTTTCAGCCTGAAGAATGAGACTAGCATCCTACTGTTTATGTTTCTTATTGGGAAAGTTTCAACACAAGGATGACACTTTCCGGGGCTTCATAATTTTCTTTTATCACTTTTGTCTGCTTACTTTAACTTGTATGACCACGATTACCTACCTACATAAATGAGAACCCTGTTATCTCCAGAAATTATGGTTCAATACATTAATTTGTTCTGTAATGATTATTCTACTGACCTTTTGCAGCTCACTTTCTGTTTTTGCACTGCATCCATTGTACTTAAGAGTCCAAGCACTTTCAGAGAATATTCCAGAGGATATCATGGTAATATTTTTCCATTTTTTTGGTTAGATTATATTACTATTCTATTTCATACTATGCTGATTGATCTGTTATCTTTACATATTAACATATCTAATTCTAATTTGTAGCTAGAGATTCAAAAAGCAAAAGTCGAACTGGATGGAAAGGTAGATCTTTTGCTTATTTTATCATGTTTCATGTTTGCTTGTTACAGTACTAGGAGTAGGAGACAAGACAACATTCAAATTAATCATCCATATCCTTGGTGATTTTCAGTTATTTTCGTTTCTAAAGTTTTGAGAAAAAGAATTACCAAAACCTGTTTTTCATCTGATTTATTTTTGCTGATTGTGTCTTGGTTAATGAAATATAAAGATTATACTTCTGCAAAGGACGAAGTTATGCCTTAGGGGAGAATTTGTGTGCTTGCTTTGTCTATAGTTCTGTTGTTCAACATTCAAGTTACACGTTCAATTCTGGATTTATGCAGGATGTAGATTACGAGGCTACTATGGCTGCTAAGCTTTCACTTGCCCGGAAAATTTTTGCTCTGGAGAGAGATTCAATACTGAATTCCAGTTCCTTTGAGGAGTACTTTTCTCAAAATGGGGTTTGAAGCTGTGCTCTCTACTGAATAATTTATATAGTGATGGTGAAAATGAAGCTTAACCATCATGAGTTAGGCCAGTGGTTAATAAGGACAATGTAAATACTAAAAGGCTTAGAGGGAATGGGTTCAATGGGTTCAAAGTTCAAATTATGGTGGCCACCTACCTAAAATTTAATATCCTACGAGTTTTTATGTAATCAAATGTAGTAGAGTTAGGCGGTTGTCCTATAACATTAGTTGAGGTGATACTTCCAGTAATAACTACAGTACTGATACTGATAAATATTCAGTAATGTCTTGGAAAGTCTGTTTTATTAGTATATTCTGTCAACAGTTTATAATACTGTTCTCATTTATATGTGAATTACTTGAAGGAATGGTTAAAACCCTACGCTGCCTTCTGTTTTCTGCGGGACTTTTTTGAGACATCAGATCACAGCCAATGGGGTCGTTTTTCTCAATTTTCAAAAGACAAGGTGATGGTCTCTGCCATTTTCTTTTCTTTTGTATTAGAGTTTGAATGTCTTAAGATTACTGTTTGTTCCTAAAAATATACAATCTATCAAAGAATCAAATCAATCTTAGCATGAAATATAAGTACATTACCTGTTGTCCCCTTCATTCACAGCTTGAGAAACTTGTGTCGAAGGACAGCTTGCATTATGATGTCATCTGCTTCCACTATTATATCCAATATCATTTGCACCAACAGGTACTTAAAATCACAAATTTATATGTTTGACTATTTGCTTCTGCAGTTAAATGGAATGGAAGTCCATGTCTTTGTATTTCATTGTTTGCTGACATTATTAATTTACAGTTGTCAGAAGCATCAAATTATGGAAGAAAGAAAGGAGTGGTATTGAAAGGAGATCTTCCAATTGGTGTTGACAGGAACAGTGTAGATACCTGGGTTTACCCTAATTTGTTCCGCATGAACACGTCAACTGGAGCACCTCCAGATTACTTTGACAAAAATGGACAAAATTGGGGCTTTCCAACCTACAACTGGGAGGAGATGTCAAAGGATAACTATGCTTGGTGGCGTGCTCGTTTGACTCAGGTTTTGATAAAATCCAGCAATCTTTTCTTGTCTGTTCTTAAACTTTGTTGGCCATATATTAACCTTATTTGTATATATTTTTCTTGTTTGAATTATAGATGTCGAACTATTTCACGGCTTATAGAATTGATCATATATTGGGTTTCTTTCGAATTTGGGAGCTTCCAGAGCATGCAATGACTGGTTTAGTTGGAAAATTCCGCCCTTCTATTCCTTTAAGCCAGGTATGTTTGCTCATTTCGAAATAAAAAATTTCCATCTTAACTAGGACTTGTCGTACAACATTTTGTTAAAAAAGTTATTCTTCCACAGGAAGAACTTGAAAGAGAGGGCATATGGGACTTCAATCGCTTGAGTTGTCCATATATCAAGGCAGAATTTTTACAGGTCGCTACATTATGAATCTACTTGTAATCCTGAAAAGCATTATCTGGTCTGATGTCCTGAAGTACATTGGTCCTTTTATTTTTTCAGGATAAATTTGGAGCCGCTTGGGGATTTATTGCCTCACAGTTTCTGAATGAATATCAGAAAAACTTTTATGAGGTGATACTTAAACTACGATGGCTGACATTGATTTATATAAATTTTTATCTTTAGTTCTGCATGGTATCCTATAAGAGCAATATCATGTACTTGATGAATACACAGGTTCTATTAATTATTAGTTTTGCACAGCCCAATTTCTTCTCATAGTGCTGAAAATATGCATTTTTGTATTCATCTTAAAATGTAAAAAAAATTTCAGAATGTAGAACTCAAAATTCTGTTATTAGTGATACTGATTTGGGACAGATTCACGTTTGAATTAGAGAATTGATCTAGATCTATTCTTTCGTCAACTATATTAACAATTGTAATTTGCATTGTTTTGAAGATTAAGAAAAGTAATTGAAGTACAAGAACTATTGAGTCAAATATTTATTGAATTTGCCTTGTATTAGCAGACGAGTAGACTTGTGAACATTTATTTTCCCAACCGATTTTAAAATTCCATTATGTCGCGTTATACTTTGAGGCATGTTCCCTTTAATGATATTATGCTTGATGAATTTTGCATGGGTTGTCTGTTCCTTTTCCTGGCTATTTTAGTAATTTGCTGCATTCTATTCTAGTTACATCACTTTACATGCTGCTTGTGATTTTTCATGCTTCATAATCAATACAATAAAAAGTTTGTCTGAGGCATCCAAAAGAAACTGAATATTCACCACTTGTTTCAGTGATTTCATGCTGTTATTTGATTTTTCCTTCAGCCTTAGTCTAATATCGTGTAAGTCTTATCTGGACATTTTCAGTCTTAAATACGGTGAGTATTTTGTCTCTCTTTCTTAGTTCAAGGAGGACTGTGACACAGAGAAAAAAATTGTTACCAAACTGAAGTCACTTGTAGAAAAATCTCTGTTGCCAAACCCAGATGAGATACGACGCGGTCTTTTTGATCTTATAAAGGTAAGATGTTACAGCCAAAAAACGCTTTATTCGTGAAAATTTGTTCACGCAAGGCTTTTAGCTGTTTCTGAGGCCGGGTGGTTTCTTTATGGGCCACTAGATTTGATTGCATTTTTCGCTTATATTCAGAACATGGCCTTCAGTTTCTTTTTATTCTTGCAGAACATAGTTCTTATTAGAGACCCAGAGGATCCAAAAAGTTTCTATCCACGCTTCAATCTTGAAGATACTTCAAGTTTTAATGATTTGGATGACCACAGGTTGCCCCTTTTTCTTACATTTGAGACCTAATCCAAATAACTTCTCTGCTGCATTTCATTTAGAGACTTAAGTTTTAACTGTTGTCTTTTGGGGCAAACACTTCTTTTTCTTTCTTTCTATTTCTTCTTTCTTTTGGATCTAAATTTCTGTTAGTTGCAAATTTTTTTACCATTTTACTTTTCTTACGTGATGCAGCAAGAACGTTATGAAAAGATTATACCATGATTACTACTTCCAGCGGCAAGAGGATCTTTGGCGGAAAAATGCTTTAAAGACCCTGCCTGTTCTCCTTGATTCTTCTGACATGCTAGCCTGTGGAGAAGATCTGGGCCTTATTCCTTCATGTGTTCATCCGGTTAGACTAAATTATTACTAATCCTTTAAATGCACAAACCCACTTGCATGGTATAAAACCAAATTTTGGATGACTTAAAAAGTGCTTTTAGAAAGCACTTTGGAAGAAATACTAATTAAATGCTTCTCTTAGAAACATTTTGAGTGCTTTTTAGTGTTTTGAAGATTTTCGAAAATCACTTCTAATTATTTAACCAAACACTAACAATTTGAAAAAGTGTTTAAAATTTTTTAATTCACATTAAACTCATCCTAGATAAATAAGAAAAACAATCAAAGATAGTCAATCATGTCTTGATTTTGATATAGGTTATGGAGGAGTTGGGATTAATCGGATTACGAATTCAACGTATGCCGAGCGAACCTGGTCTAGAGTTTGGAATTCCTTCTCAATATAGCTACATGACTGTAAGCCCTTGTATCTCATTTCTTCCGTTTTTTATATGATAAACTGACATACATTATAACCAAGAAAAAGGAGGAATACATAATGTGAATGGTGGAAACGTAGTCCATTTCCAACTGAACTTGTATGCTACAAGTCCAATGTATATGGAAAGAGAAAGAACAGTAATGGAACAAAATAAGTTCATCTTCTACTGATAGCAATTGGCAAAGATGAATTGTCTTGAAGTTCTCAGTGGCACGTAAAGAAGCAAACTATTGAACCCTTTTGAAAAAAGAGATTTTTTAATAAAAATATTTTTTCTTAAGTATTTTTTAAAGAGTTACTAATTTAGAGTGCGTTTAGTTTAGCTTCCTAAGTGATTGTAGATGACAAAAAGTTCTTTTTAAAAAATATAGGTGATAAATGAAAACATATTTGAAAAATTGGATCGGCTCAAAGATCCTTTTTTAAGAAATACTGGAGAGATTGACTATTCAAAAAAGTAATTTTAAAGTGATTGTCATTGGTTTAAGCACTTGAGAGTTGATTACTAAGAAAAAATGATTAAACTAGAAGCCTAGAAGGTATGTGGAACTCACCCGTTCCATAAAAATGTATTGATTTTCTTACAAAATTTCTGACATACTTCTTATTTTTACAAGTCAAAATTCCACCTAAATGGCATAAGTTTTACCTTTTTACCATTGATAACTATGAAGAATTCCTCCTAAATTATGAGACACTTGGAATTGCCTTAGCATTGGAACATGTTTTAGGTGTGTGCTCCATCATGCCATGACTGCTCGACTTTGCGTGCGTGGTGGGAGGAAGATGAAGAAAGAAGAGGACGATTTTTGAAGAATGTTATAGGTTCTGATATCGTGCCACCTAGCCAATGTATTCCAGAGATTGCACATTTCATCATAAAGCAACATTTTGAAGCTCCATCAATGTGGGCTATCTTCCCACTTCAGGTGACGTATATCACTAGATCTACATCTCAATATATTGGCACTGAGCTGAGTAACGAGTGACATTTTTCTTGATTGTCATGAGCTCTCAAAGTTTATATTCGTCTTTTGTGTTGACGCCAGGATTTGTTAGCATTGAAAGAGGAGTACACAACACGTCCTGCAAAAGAGGAGACAATCAACGATCCTACTAACCCAAAGCACTATTGGAGATATCGTAAGCGCATCTTCATATGAGATCTTTCATAGCATTGCATTGGGTTCACCAATAATGACAGTTTCCTCATCTCATAATCATCGATCTGTTTATGTTTTCAGGTAACCACGTGACATTAGAATCTTTGATGAAGGATAGAGAACTCCAAGAAACCATCAAAGGTCTTGCCCTGGAGAGTGGGAGATCAGTTCCTCATGAAGCCAAGGCAGCACCAAAACCAGTCCCTGCAGATGTTGAAGCTGGTATAGAAAATATTTCTTTAGCAACACAGTCCAATGGAACACCACAAGTGGAAACACTTGCAGTCAAATAATGCATGCTTTGAGTTGTGAGCATCTTTGAGGTTAGTCTTTCCAATTGTAAAATAAGTGATTCGAGGTAGCGGTTACGTTAGCTCCTGCAAACGTTTTTATAAGCAAGCATGAGAAGATTCAAACTCATGACTTCTAGAGACTTGTTTTTTTTTTTTTTTTTTTGTGGGATAAAATCTATGGTTGGTATTTACCCTATGATATTAAGAATTCGATCGTTAGTTTTGGAAGATGATATTTACTGGAAGAAGATAAAAAAATCTTGTTCTTACTGCAAAATCGTCCGACAGTATAGTTAGTCTTTATGTTATGTGAAATAATGGAAAAGTATATGTTAATAAGTTTTTTTACGTACCCCTCTCCATTTGTCTCGTGGTATTTATAGATAAAGAAAGAAAAATAACGACCTCTTCCAGATACTCTCCCTTGCAACCAAGTTGGTGTCGTGACATGTCTTCGAGATTAGAGGATTAAACAAATCTTATCCTGATTAACAAGTAACTTTTAATTCATTTAATATTTGGAATTGATCAGAAATAATTTTAAATTTTAGGATTTTAAATAATGAAAATGATTTTAAATTTTTAATTGCGTTTGGATTCAAATGAATTTTAAATTATTGAAATTGAGATTTATTGTTTGTACTTTGTTTAACATTTTAATGTTATGCCTAAAAAGGAAGATATTAAAATTGAACAATTTCAAATCCAAACCAAAATAATTAATATGTTTATTATAACTCTAAACCAACTTTGGCTCAATCCTTTTCCATTTATTTTCTTTTTTATTGTCATATTGCAGTCGTACCTACTCAATTTTTTTAAAAATAAATAGAAAAAATCTCCATGAAAAGCAATGAATACTAAAACACAAGAACCAAAGGGAACATGAAAAAAAAAATTATATATATATATAAAACAAGACTAACTAATAAAAATGTAAAAAAGGTACTAAAAAAATGTAAAAAAAAAAAAAAACAAAGAGAGATTTTAAATGTATATCAAACTGTCTATCTCTAGCAACATCCATCCTATTTGAAATGGAATTTTCCTTTTTATCCAAATTAGTGTATAAAAATCGAAATAAAAATAAAAGAAAACTATTGTACTAGCAGAGGCAAAAGAGAAATCAACTGTAATATTTTTGAATGACAATTTGCATAGAAGAAAAATAAATTAAAAAAAAAGAAACATCTATTTTTATTTTCCTAGGTAAATTTGGAATTTGTTACAAAATCCTCAAAAATCCACCTATTTGAAATCAATTTTTTTATTTTAACCAAAACGTGATTTCAAACCAGTTTTGACAAACCAAATATGGGAAATGATTTGAAAATCATTGTGACTTGCAAATCTTTACAAATTAGGGTTCCAACGTAGAGTTAATCTTTTTTTTTTTTTTTGAACGAATTGATCCAAAATTTTGGGCATGCTAGCAAAAGGTTAGAAAACCAAAGTTAGTTCACATTTTGTTTAGGAATTTTCTTGTTAAAAAAAACTTTTTTTCTTTAAAATATTTTATTCCAAAATTTTTTTTGGAAAACACAATATTAAAACTTTTATTATAATTTCAATCGCTTTTTCCATTGTGGTTGGTTTTTATTTCATTTTATCTTATTCCCATTTACGGTTAGCAAATAAGGAATAGGACAAACATTGTTTTCACCACCATTAAATAAGAAAAAAAATGCAAAAATAGAGACTTCTCATGAATTTGTGAGGAGTAGTCTTTTACCCATTCGAAAACCGTTTATTTTCTCTTTTTTTACTTAGCAAATTGCCTCATAAGTAAATAAAAGAAGTGATTTGCATAAATGACCAAACAAGCCTAATTATTTGTAAATAAAAAATAACATTTTACATGGGTATATATTGCAAAAGAAGAACCCAACCAATATCCACCCATAAAAAAAGACAAAAATAGCCCTGAAACCATGGTTCAAAATTTCGTTCAACATGTCGACGGTCTCGATATCGACATTAGGGGAGAAAGTTGTTTTTCTCCTAATGTCGTCGACATGTCAAGGAAATGTCGATTTTTTTTTTCATTTTTTTTTGCAATGAAGGTTCCAGGCAGTAAAGCTCACGTTGTCGACACCTCTTGTCCGTCGTGAGTGATTTCTCGTATGTGTAAAGACGGGTAGACCGTCTCATCTCTTTCCTCAAAGTGGTGGATCAAACTTCGATCATGTCACGAGAGTGGATTCAGTTGGTTTCATCGGTCATTCTGCGAACCTGACAACTATCACTTACTAGTCAATGAAAGTGGGGTCAGTTTCAGTCTTCTTCGGAGCTTTCAAGTCAAAGAGTGTCATGTAATTGCTGAGAAAATCTGGATCCATGTGGCCTTAATTGAGACTTAGAGTAAGATATGTTGTTTTTCAAGAAAAAATCTAGATCGAAAATTTTGAATCCAAATCTTAAGAAAAGAAGATTTCTGTTCAAACATTTTTTTCAAATTTCTGTAAATTCAAAGCTTGTGGGAGAGCAACAAAAAAAAGTCAAAAATAATAATAAAAGATTATACGATATTGGGCATTTTTTATTTTTCTTTTAGAGAAATTAAAGTAACATTCTTATCCTTCTGGTTAAAAAAAACAAACATTAAATTAACTTAACTATAAAAATCTAACATAATCTTAAAGTAATTGATTTAAAAGAAAAACAAATTTTAAATTAAATTTAACTAACCAAATTTTAAAACAAACAAATAAAAAAATCAATTTAACTAATTATTATTAAACATTTAAATTTTTGAAAAGTTAAATTCTTATATTTGGGTAAAAAAAAGAAAAAACTAAACAAAACCTTACAGAAATAGATAATGGATTTAAAAAAACCAAATTTAAATTAAATTTAACTAAAAAAAATATAACAAAATGTTAAAGTAATTGATTTAAAAGAAAAAACAAATTTTAAATTAAATTTAATCAACTCAATCTTAAAACAAACAAATAAAAGAAAATTAATTTAACTAATTATTATTATTATTAAACATTTAAATTTTAAACTAAATCTAATTTTTTAAAAATTATTTCATACTTTATATTTTTCGTTCAATTATGCAACTAGACTGGATTAGAAATTATCAATAAAAAATTAACATTAAACTTTAATTTACTAAATCAAATAATTTTCATATATGTATACATGATTTCGTTTTGACATTAATCACGACAACATTTACATAAGTATATTACTAATATAATTAGATATGATGGTTAAAAAGTGATTAGTATAGGCTAATTAAGCTACAATCTTATTTACTAATTTAAAAAACTAGTTTAGTACCACGTGCATGGCACGTAATAAAAATTTTAATTTTATTCATTACAAAATAAATTATTTAATTAAATTAGTATGTGTTTCAAATTATAAAAATATTAAAATTTTGTTAAATTTATTTTAATTTTAATAATTAGTATAATGGCAAAAATATAAGATTAAACATAATTATTATTAATAAAATAAGTTAAAAATAAAAATGATAAACAAGATATTTAAATATAAAATATGAATCAAATCATATTAATAATTACGATATCTTATTAGATTTTAAATTAATTTATGTATTATAATTGGTCTATGTTTTATATTTTGTATATCATTTGCATCTTTTAACTATTTTCCTATTTATTATAATTAAGATGTATAGATTTAAATTTCTTAATTTTATTAACATACCATTTTAAAATTGTTTTGAAAATAAATTCAACACACAAATTTAGGGTGGAAGAAAATGAAAAAATTATAACAATGTTTGCATTCCAAAACTATCATATTCTATAATTAAATATACGTATATACAAATATTTAATTAAAGTTAATTTATACACGTTAACTTTTTACATTATAACTTTTCACATTTTTTTTAAAAAAATATTTTCATATTCTATTAATTTAATTTCTTCAAGTGTATATAAATTGCATTATCTTGTACAACATTTTTAATGAAGTCTATGTTGCATTTTATTATTTCTAATATAACAATTTAAAATATTATATAATTTTTTTTATATTTTCATTTTGAAAAGATTATTTTACCTAATTTAGGCTCCTTATTTTTTTTAATTCCCTTGTTTGTTCGAGTTAAACTTATAAAGATTTTTTAATCTAATTTTTTTTTATGTTATAATCATTTTCGACCTCGATAAAGAAAAATTATTTTGCTGTTTTGATTTTATATTGTAATTATATTTATTATTTGAAAATTCTTTTAACTTTAAGGTGAATGAAATGGAAAAAAAAACGTGTATTCCAATTTTTAAAGATGATTATTATTGAGAATGGATGAATTAGTGAATTTATTATTTATAATTAATTAAAAACTTTGTAAGGACGTGATTTTGTTTTTCAAAAGAAAAAAAGATACTTAGTGATTATGATGAATAAATTATTATTTTTTCACCAAACATCTTAAATAAAAAAATACATTAATTATAAAAGAAAAAGAAAAAAAACCAAAGTAACAAAAAAAAAACATCTAATACCCTATCTATGGATCCAACAAACTTCAAGGGAGGGGAAGTACGCCCATTACTGGATACTGGTAATTTAAGGTGATCCAGCAAACTTCAAGGAAGGGGAACTACACCCATTTTGTGTCTCTTTAGAGGAGATATAATGTCTTAGACTGTAAACACTTTTACAAGGTATAACTCTATATACAGGGTAGTGGCAAAAAAGAAATCTCATCTGATATATTCAGAAGTCGTTCTTCAGCTGCATGTTACTGTGTGCATAGCCTTACTAGTGACCTCTCATAGTTGTTGGTGTTGTATATAGGGGGCTGTTCCTATAAGGTAATCCAGCAAACTTCAAGGAAGGGGAACTCATCCCTTAAAATAAAATTGCTCACTTGATAATTGATTGACTAATATTATTATTCAATGGGGTAGAAATTTAGATCATTTGCGTTGCACGAAATCAATCAAATACCGCTAAAACAAAAGAAAAATAATCAACAAAAACAAAGGAAATTCTATATAAAAAAACCGAGATTTCTAACGTGAATGGTCGCAGGACTTTGGTCGCAGGACTTCGGTCGCTAGCTCGCCTATCATTAGATCACCAATTTTCTTGACGGTATGCCTATAGGAATCTTTGATACTTTCAACTTCATGATTGTACTGTAGAATCATCATTGCAGAGACGAAAAGTAATGGCTCCAACAAAAAATACTTCTATCACAATATGGAATTGTAACGACACACAACCTAGGATTCAAGATATAGATCCAACACGTGCTTCCCTTGCAACTTGAATATGTCACCAACGTCTTGAGATGTCTTTCAAGATTGAAGAATTCTTTGAGAGCACTGGTAAGAACGAATGGAGCTCCAAGTGTTTGTGAACAAAATGGTGAAATAAAACTTAATTTATATATGTAATAGATGATTAAAAGTTACAAAACTTTAGAAATTCCATCATGAATTGTAATTAAAGAAACTTTTGAGAAAAAACCTTTTGCATTCCAATCTTTTATATTCCATATATTTAGTATATTGATAATTTATTATTAACAAATTAATTTTTTTTTTGAGAAAAAACAAATTAATTTACTATAAATTATAATAGTTAGCTTAACTTATATTATAAATAAAAAATTATTTTATTTTATTATTAAATTGTGGTTAGCAAACTTCTCCCATCCTCAAATAAATGCTCCTTTTAATATAAATTAAAATTTATTTGATTTTAAACATTAAAATTAATTTGAATTATTGGTTTGTAATTTAACAAAAATTAAAGAGATATAATAGTCCTAAAATGTTTGTTAGAGATAATACATTTTTCATATAATTATAGATTTGCATCAATATCCACAATGTCTGTATTTATTTTTCCGAAATATCCATCGACATCGACATGTCTATTGACATATCCGTAAACTCTAGACCTCATATTTTCATCGACATCAACATTTTGAACCTTACTTGAAAGTCATGATAGTTTTTTCTTCTCAAACTATCTCAACTCAATCATTTATTTACGTATATCATTGATCTACAAGGTAAAACAAAATCACCCAAAAATATCTAAATAGTAAAGTAAAAAAAAAATTACTATAAATCCAACATCTGACTACATTTACAAATATCAAATCAGCTCAAATGGTTAAAACACCCATCTTGGACCAAATTAGCAAGTTTTTTTAGACGAAAATACTTATTATCATGATCAATCAAACTACAGCTAAATAATTAATCATAAAGTGAAAAAGGAAAAAACTTGAGCTAAATAAACAAACGAATAAATTGTTATGAAAAGGGAAAAAGAAAGCTTTGGAATATGGAAACCGTGGGGAGCGGATCTTACGGCAGAGAAGAGAAGTGAAAAGAGAAGCAAAAGGGAAAAAAAGATAGAATTCTGGAAGAAGTTTGTATGTTTGATTTGGTTAGAAGACAGTTAAGAGAGGGAGAGAGAATGCGGGGGAATTACGAATTAGGAGCAAAAAGAAGAAAAAAAAAAAAACTGTCCCAATTGGCCAAATAAAGAAATTGGCCAAAAAAAGGGGGCGTGGGATTAGGGGAGAAGCGGAATCGGAGTTTCATAGATAAAGGGTCGGGGGAGGTGGGATTTTTGGGCACTGCATTGGGGTTGAGGAATTTCTTCTTCTTTTATACTGGTCAAAGGGGAGCGGGAGGGCTCTCTTTCTGAATTTTGCCGGTGACCCAACTGGTTTCTCTCGCGCTCCCATTCTCCTGTTCGTCTCCCTGAATGCCTTAACCAGTGTTCAGGGTAATTTCTCTCGATCTTGGCTCTTCCATTGTGATTTTGCTTTCGATTTCCATTCTTGGTTTCTGTATGTTTCTTGGGTCATCACTGCATTTTATGTTTGCTTCCTGGGAAATTATTGAACATTGTGTTTATTGTGTTTGGTTACCTGGAAAATGTTGTATGATCGAGGGATGATTCCCTGGAAATGATGGAGTGTAGATTTTGGGAGTTGCATTATGATTTCGCTTTCATCTTTTCATTTCTGTATCTTTGTTGCGTTCCTAGATGGGGAAATAGTTTATTTTCTGTTTGGTTCCCGGGAAAATGTGAATGGGCCCCACGAATGATTAAACGTAGTTTCCCTTTTTGCATGTTAATTTCTGTATCTTTAGTGGGTTCTTGGATGACAGAACGGATTATTTTCTGTTTGGTTCCCGGGAAAATGTGAATGTACCCCACGAATGATTAAACGTAGTTTCCCTTTTACATATTCATTTCTGTATCTTTAGTGGGTTCTTCGATGACAGAACAGTTTATTTTCTGTTTGGTTCTCGGGAAAATGTGTATGGGGATGATACCAGGAAATGTAAATGTAGACTTTGGGTGTCGTTCATCTTTTCATCTCTGTATCTTTGACTCTTTGTTGGCTTCCTAGTAGGGAGAACAGTTTATTTTCTATTTGGTTACCTGGAAAATGTGCATCAATGCTTATAAGATGATGAAAATCCCAAGAGTAGTGGAAGAAGGCAGTCTTAGAGTTAGATTGGGGATTCTCTCTTCACATTTTCTTGATTTTTTCGAGTATTTATGACATTGACTGATGATTGGTATGCATCCCATAATGATTTCTGAAAAGAATGGGGTATGAAATCTGAGTATTGTATCTAAATTTGCTTGAGATGATGATGCATCTTTGTTTTTGTTTTTGCAGAACATTCTCGCGATTTAGTCGCAAAGGGGCGAGGGATTAATAGGTTCGTTATAAGATCTTTTACTTGACTCCCATTTCATGATTGTTCAAAATTTCTTTTCATTTGATTCCTATCTTTTCTTCTGCAGGTTGTGATGGATTCCAGAAAAATGGGTGGAAGTCGGCTTGCACTTGTAAATCATGCATAAACTGAAGATACAAAGCTGCATCTGATAATTTTGAAACTTACTCTGTCTGACCTTAATGGGTAAGAACATTTTATAAATTCCTACCTTATTGGATCTTCAATTTTCCTTACTTGTTTTTGCTATTTTTTCTTAATGGAATATATATTAATTTGTGGATTTGTCAAATTATTCAAAGGTAGTAAATCATAGCATCTTTTGTGGATAATTCCTGCTGCAGATGTCCAATTTCTGAGGATTAAGGATCTGCAAATGTTGGTTGTTGTTTAAGCGTTTTTCGATTCATGGATATTGAGATATATTTCTTTAGATGTATCCTGATGGTCATTTGATTGCATCAAAGTAGTACTCGTAGAATTTATCGGAAAATGGTATGGATAGCATGGTTATGAGAATTGGTAATTGGGAAAAAAGTACTGTAGGAATGTTTTTATAACTTTAGTGCATGTAAGATACAATATCATTACCTTGTTGTCTCTCGGAGCTGGCTTCGGGGTGACAAAGCTTCCTCTGTATTAGGCGATGTTCCATGAGCATAATGCAAGGAGTGGAGCTACTAACACTCCAGTTGTAAAAACAATAGATACGTACTATTACCTACTAGCATCAACGATTTCCTCAAAGTATATCATCGGGTGGTTATATGTGGGAGATTCTACTCTTCTGCACAAATTCTTGATTTTTCTTTGATTCCTATCATTAGAAATGGGACTGATTTGAAAATTATCGGTTTCGATTGTGTGAGTGATGTTTTCAGGGAAGACATATCTTCAGGGAAAACCTTGATAATTTTTCTTTCATTGTGGCATGCAACTGTACTTAGCTGCATGAAATATTACACAATGGCCGTAGTAGTTGATCAGCATCGTGAATTTAAGCCATTTTGCCGGTCTCTGAGATGTAGGCTTCAATCTTATACCCATCTCGAGTACAGCAATTGCGAAATCGACCAAAATGATCTTGTCAACTCCTTGAGAGAAGCATTTGAAGTTGCTAGTATACATCGAAGCTTTTCAACACCATGCCTGTCCTTGGTAGAAGAAGTTGACAACAAACCGAGAATTAAAATTGTGGTTGGCGATGGTTCCACAAGGCTACATGGTGTCATAGTAGAGGCTGCAAAGGCTTTGGCATCTGGTGTCGATCCAGTACCAGTGTCGAGTGGGTTAGGTGGTGCATATATCTTGCGTAACGAAAATGGGGTTAACGTTGCTGTGGCAAAGCCTATTGATGAAGAGCCATTTGCGTGTAATAACCCAAAAGGTTTTGTAGGTAGGTTGGTGGGTCAACCTGGTATGAGGCGCTCGGTTCGGATTGGTGAAACTGGCATTCGTGAATTGGCAGCGTATCTGCTCGACTATGGTGGCTTTGCTGGTGTTCCTCCAACAGCTTTGGTGGAAATTTCTCATGTTGGATTCCATGTTAATAGTTCAGTCGGGATTTCAACTGCACCGTGCAAGATTGCATCACTCCAGAGTTTTGTAGAGCATGATTGTGACGCTGGAGAGCTCGGTCCCTCTAGTTTCTCAGTCGCTTCAGTTCATCGAGTAGGTATTCTTGATATAAGACTCTTAAACCTTGATAGGCATGCAGGCAATCTACTTGTGAAGAAGAAACAGAGGCACGACAATTGTAATGTCGGGGGAGTTGAACTCGTGCCGATTGACCATGGACTTTGCCTACCCGAGTGGCTCGATGATCCGTATTTTGAATGGCTTCACTGGCCTCAGGCTTCGGTTCCTTTCTCTGAGACTGAACTTGAGTACATTGCCAATCTTGATCCCTTCAAAGATGCAGAACTCTTAACAACCGAGCTTCCTGCTATAAGGGAGGCCTCCATTAGAATCCTCATTCTGTGCACCATTTTTCTGAAGAAAGCTGTAGCTTTCGGGCTTTGTCTTGCGGATATCGGTGAAATGATGACCCGGGGATTCGGCAGCGGAGAAGAAACCTTAAGTGCATTAGAGAATCTTTGTGCTCGAGCTATGGGTAACGTACCGATTATCATTTCAGGCGAGCACGAAACCAAACTAGAAAATGGAGACCCGGAAATGTTTCAATTCGAAGGCGAAAGCAAAGATGGTCACAGCAAAGAGGTTTTAGATCCCCAACTCCAAGAGACTCTTGAAATCCTCAAGCCTCCAAAAGTTCCAAAGTTCCCATGTCCTACAACTGGATCAAAGACTACTGCTAGATTATCCAGAACTGAAATTGATAAAAACCGATACAATGACGATAACAACGACATGTTTCTGAAAAGTAGTAACCACGGTAGTTTGATCAAGAGCAAGAGTTTCTCAGTGCAGAACCTTCAGAGCGAGAGCGGGGCTATCTTGTTTGGAGAAATGAGCAAGGAAGAATGGGAGCTGTTCTTGAATAGTTTCGAGAAGCTCTTACCTGAAGCACTCGAGAAGACGAGATGTGTTGGGGGCCCAAAGCTGCAGAGGATGGGAACTTCTTGCAAGTTCTGATTTCATTTCTTCTTTCAATATTTTTGGAGGAAATCAACTCAAATCCAAGCGAAAGTGAAACGAGATGAGAGTGGAATGCAGTTTGCCCATCTTTGTAACTAGAGAAGAAGGAACTGTACATTATATTATGGTAAAAGGAGACCTTTGTTATAGGATAGATGATGATGATGATTTGATGATAGGGGCAGAAACGGAAAAGCGAGTGGTGAATTAGGCAGCCATCCTTTCCTTTGTATAACTTTTTTAAAAAAAAAAAAGGTTTTTCTCATATATTTTTGTTTCCTTGCAACACAAATCAAATGCCTGTGGTGAAGATGATTTTGTTGCAGGTGATGATATGTCCTTAGAAAGTATTCTTCAGCTCTTCTTTCCCTCTTTTGTAATCCCATAATTCACTTTATTATAAATATATTATGTATGTATGTGCAAATTTTGTATCTACCTCTCTCTCTCTTCCTTTGTTTTTCTATTTCTGGTTCGAACATGGGCAGGAGAGTTGATTCTTTGGCCTTTTAAGGAGGTATGTAATGCTTTAATCAATTATGGTCGTGTCAAGTTCAAATAGGGGTCGGGAGAGTTGAATCTCTGACCCTTTAGGAGGTGTTTTAATTAACTATATTCATGTCGAGTTCAAACAGTGGTGGAAGAATCTAGGGAGGGTATGTCGAGTTCAAATGGGTGTGGGAGAGTTGAATCTCTGACCTTTAAGGAAGTAAGTAAAGCTAAATGAATTGTATTCATGTCGAGTTCAAACATGATTGGGAGAGTTGAATATCTAATTTTTAGAGAGATGAGTAATGTTGTAATTAGTTATGCTTAGGTAGAACTCTCTCTTAGATGTAGAGTTTATATGCTATTTTTTGTTTTTTAAAGATTTAGTGTAGGAATTCTAGAGTCGCAAGAACTCGAGAAATTTGTTGGATGGATACTTGTGATGGTTCTGTCAAAAAGTATCAAACCATCTTAAGCCCTATTTGTATTTTTTTGATTTTATAAAAGTGATTTGAACATTTGGATTTGGACTTTGGGGTGGGCATGCGTGCCTTTGAGAACAAGGAGGTGAAGGTCATTCTGTGAGTCATATTAACGTAAGTTTGATTTCAGAAATATTTTAGAATTATTTTTTAAAGATCGAGGACTAAATTGTCGGTTTTTGAAATTTATGAACCAAAAAGAAACCTATCTTCAAATTGAAGGACTAAAATTGTATTCTACTCTATTTTTCTTAAATCTAAAGTTAAACCATAAAGTTTTTATGAAATTGAATCTCCAGTTTATATGTCATGATATTAATTACCTTATATTTGGTGATTTCTTTATTTTTTTTTGTTGAAGATTTATAACTATTTGTTGGAGTTCACATTACTAACAATTTGTTATTTTGGGACATTTTGATTTAAGACGAGTTTAATAACAAATATTTTGTTGTTTGAAGTTTATGTAATTAACAGCTTATTTAAAATTGATGTTGAATTGAGTTTTTAAAAAGATATTTATTTAACCGCTTATTCAAAATTTGAATTAACAGAAAAAGGAAAAAAAAAAAGACGAAAACTAAAACTGTAATTTTGGAATCAAATAAATAATATTATTTGTTTGAATGATTGGGCGTAATAAAATAATAAAGTGAAAAAACACATGTGCGACACGTGGACACTTCCTTCTGCGCCAGAACAGTGCGGTCCACGTGAAATTTCAAGCTACAACTGAGGGCCTTTCCGTAATTTCACTCCGAAGATGCTTAAATAGTCTCCACTGAAGAAAAGAAGGAAAAAAAAAGAATGGGATCTTTTCGCCCTGACCTCAAAACTCCAAACAAAATGGCGGAGCCTCAAACTCGCGAAAATTTGGCCCAAAATCCACTCTCCCGCTCCCCCTTCGCCGCCGATCTGGACACCGGCGACCGTCTCCCGGCACCACCGGCCGTCACCGCCGATTCCGACGACGTAGGCGTCGGAGATCCCGATTTGATTCGAGAACCTAAACGCCGGAAGCACTGCCCGATGGCGCTCGAGAACCTCGACGAGTTGACGTCGGCGTCGAATTCGAGCTTCGGCTTCACCTTCGACACGAAATTCTGCGGGTTCGCGGCGGCCGAGGTCACTCCGAAATTCGGATCGTTCAACTCGATCGCGCCGGAAATCGAGAGGAAGAAGAAAGAACAGAGCTCGGTTCTGGATTCGGCGAGCGAAGTGAGAGGAGACGAAGAAGACAAAGGAGAAGCCGTACAGCAAGAAGAAGATGAAGAGGAAGAAGAAGAAATCGAAGCCGGCGACGCGTTGCGGGAAGCAATTGGAGAAGGAGGAGGAAATCTGGAATCAGTAGCGGATTGAAACAAATTCTTTGTAACGTTAAATCTCTCTCTCTCTCTGTCTCTCTCTCTCTCGATCGATTGATCGATCTGCGATGTGAAATTAATTAGTATTAATGGCGGCTCTGAAAATCATGGCGGGTTTGGGGATGATCATGATCTGGTTGGATCCTAGGGCAAAACAAAACAAATCAAATGAAAAGCTAGAACCGAATGGATTGAGTTGAAGTTGAAGGATAGAATGAAGGGAATTTTGTCAACCATGGAAATTGTAAATCGAAGTTGAATTCAATGTTTAGAAGAAGTTTGTTGGTTGTTGTTGTTTCTTTGATTGAATTGAATAATTAAATTGATGATGATTAAGAGTGAGAGAATGAATGAATGAATGAATTTGGAGAAAGGTGTTTGGTTGGAAAGAGTCAACCACCACTAGTTTCATACCACACGTGCATTCTTGCTTTTTTCTTTTTCCACTATGCATTATTTTATTTTTATCCTTAAACTCGGCCACTTTAAAAGGTTTATTTTATTTTAGTCTGTCGTAGAAATTATTTACAAAATTTTAATACAAATTTCATTTACGATATAAATGATGGCTGCATTTCAAAAAATTTTATGAGTGAAGTATATTGAAAGAAATAAGATAAAAGTGAAAATAAAAAAACCAAAATCGTCCAATTGAGCTTATTTTGATATATGTACTCTTATATTTTATTTATTTTAGTTTTAAAAAAATGACTAGTCATGTAGAGAGACCATTGAAAGTATAGGAACTAAAATGAACAAAAATAGATAGTCTTTTTTTTTTCAATATTTTCTATTTTGGTTCTTCTAAACCTTTTTTCAACTCTCAACTTTTAAATCTTTTATGAACTTCCTCAATGAACTTATTTGGTTTCTTTTCCCTATTTCAATCCTTTCATTTTTCAAAACTAACCTTTTTGCTTTTTTTTTTTAATTTAAAAATATCTAATTTAGTTTCCAAACCATTTATAAATGATTCTTTTTTTTTTTATATTTTTACTCTTATTTTAATATCTATTTTTCTAGGGTTCAATTCTGGTCTCAAGTTAACTTATTTGTTTCATGCCTATGTTTTTCAAAAATCGTGTTATCTATTTACTTAAAAAATTAACAGTAAAACAATAACGAAAACAAAAATAGTTTTTTTTTTAATTTTAGATTAAAATAGACCTTTTAAATTTTATAACTAAAATACAATGACTAAGATGGATTTTTTAGAAGTTAGAGATTAAAGTATAATAAATTTGAAAGTTCACTTATCAAATACAATTTAAACTTATAATTAATTAGTTTGAGCATTGTAATTTTACATTGATTATTTAAATTCATATACATTTCAAAACTCGATAGACTTATTACACATGATTTTAAACATCTCTAAGTAGATCTTATCAAATAAATGATAAAAAGAAGAGGTACATTACATTAAATGATCAAAAGAAAATTAAAAGAAAGGACTACCATCATCATCATCATTATTATTATTATTATTATTATTTTGTGGGTAAAAGTTTAATGATTAAGATATATAATATTCGAAAGTTTAATCAAAGGAAGGAAATAAATTTTAAACCTTTATTTTATTATGTCAATAATTTTTTATTACTTTTTTTTTGGGTTGAAAAATGGGTGATGAAATTAAGATTAGTTCAACCATATATGAGACTTGTCCTACTATTTAGGTATAGAAACTTGGTGGGGTGTGGTTGGAGATGTAATTTCTAGGGTTATTTGACCTTTTTAAAAATAAAAATTAAGTAAAAATGTGTTTTCCTTTATACTAGTTTTCAAAAGTTTATTTTTAATTTATGTTGTGAAAATATCAAATTTTTATCCACAAACTTGGTGAGATGTACCAACTTTTAGTCTAAAATTTCAATTTCATTAGATTATACCTTAAACTCGAAAAAGTGTTAGCAACCTTCATCTTACACTGAATTTCTTTTTTTTTTTTCAATGTTTACCTAACACTTGAACGAATGTTGCAATTTTGACCTTTGGATAGGTTTTCATTGGAAGAATATAGTTAAAAAAGTTATTATCAGATATGTACAATCAATTATTACAAAACATGTGTGTTTGATATGAAATTGATGAGATTTAAAAAAAAAAAAAGACGACACTGGAGTTGGTTTTGTTTTAAATTTGTGAGTTTTGATAGAGTTATTTAATAGACTGTCTTATGCATGGTAAATTTAAATTTATGTAAAGCTTGATTTTTATTAAAATTAGTGAGTTTTTGAAGATTTTTATCTAATTACAGGTCACAATTGGTTGAAGTTCAAAATTGAGGTATTAGTAATTCTTTTGCGTTTCACTCACCAAATATTGTAGGATAAGGGATATGTCGATTAGTAGAGGTATACGTAAGCGTCCGAACAAAGGATATAAAAAAATAAAAAAGTTCAAAATTGAGGTATACCTTGCCAAATTTAGAAATAAAAATATACCTTTTTTTTTGGCTCTCTCTCTTTTTCTTTTAGAATAAAGGAGCAATTATTCTTTCTAAAACTACGTAACAAGAACATTAACCTATATAAGCTATTTAAAAATATATTTTGGTTAAATGTCATTGCACTCTTAAAATATATACTATTTTTCAATGGCATCCTCAATATTTCAAAATTTTTAATTAATTTGCTGTTTATATTTTTAAAAAATTTATACTAAATCCATACCCATACACATATCCACTTGTGTCAGATAGTGATATGATATATATTTTTTAAAAAATGATTTCTAATGTAAATTTCTATGTCACATTTTTCCCATTTAAAAACTCAATAAACTTTACTCAAATTTAAAATTCATCAAGTGGGAAATTATTATAAGACGTTTTGTCCACTATACTTGAGAACATAAGTCAATAAAATTGAATTATACTCTACTAAATATAATTCGAAATTTTATGGGTAATGATGGGAATGTATTTTTTTTTTCCAAATGTGAAATTAAATTAAAGTCAGTAATTTTGTTGCATTTATATGGTTATGGTTATAGGTATTGGGTTTTCTTCATCTTACATCAATCTTCATGGGAAGAAAAAAAATCATCTTTTAATTATATTGAGGATATATTTATATCTATCTGTACTAACATCAAATAATATATGTTGCCACGAACATAACTCAACAGTAATTGCTGACATATATATTCAATCAAGAGGCTGTGAGTTTGATCTCCCACCTCCACATATTGTACTAAAAAAAATCAAATGTTTGGATATTCTAAGATTTTATCTTTATTTATTTTATTGTATTTTAATTTTTTATCAGTCAAGTCAAGGGAGGATTACAAAATAATAAATATTTATTATTTTGCATCTTTGGATATTGGTGCAGTGGCAAGAGGCTTGGGTATTGACACCCAAGGTCCAGGTTCGAACCCTCCTATCCCGACAATACACGTTACCAAACGAGTCCTAAAATTCAATCATTTTACTCTAAAATCAATTCTCAAAGTCAACATATAGGACTTAGGTGTGTAGCAAAATTTTGTACAAGAAGTGATAGAAAAAAGATTCACTAATTGAACTTTTGATTTGGAGTCCATAAAGTACATGAACATCAACAATAATTTATTTCACACCATGCCTTTCTAATTATTGAATAAAATCTTGTCTTACTTGTGTGAATGAATTGCATAAAGTTATTGTATCATTATGCTATCTTAAAAGGGTAATATGAGAATTAAATAATTATGTCTCATTGGAACAACAATAATCACTCCTAAGTTTTCATTAAAATTTTGAGATAGACATGATATTAAATATAAGATGTTAAATAAAATATATGAATCATAGTTAAACTTTTAAAGTCAGAGGTAGGGTTGAGTCGGGTTAGGTCGAACCTTCGAGGGTGCATTAATATTTGTTATCCTCAAAGCTAGTTACCATAGTAAAAGTCATTTTTGTCTTTTTTTTTTTAATTAAAATTGGAGATAATCTCTCTCATTTATCTATATTTTTAATGTATAGTTGAGCGATCAAACATATATAAAATATTTTTATCCTATAGCATTAAAAGTAGCTTTTTTCATCGTAAGTTTCAAAGTATATTTTTATAGTGTACAACGTTTAGGAAACATTTTGTTCACGTGTAGGATGTGTCAAGAAATGTCTAATATGAGAGTTCAAAAAATAATGTAAGTTTGTTCGTCACGTGAGTGTTTTAGGCTAGGCATATACTTTTGTGTAATATAGACGTTGTATAACTTTAACATATGAGATTCAAAAGCCTAAATTTATATATAGTTAGTGAAAATAACAAACCCATAACTATTAGATAAACGAATTATGCAACACTCTGAATTTTGTAACTTCAACATAAAACAATTTTATTATGGCCCAAATAACTTCCCACACAAAATCATTCATATTTGAGAGCAACCTAAAAGTATTTTTGGAGACAATCAAAGTGTTTTGGAAGGAAGCACTTGTATTAGTGTTTTAGGCCAAGTGCTTAGTGGGGCAATTAATATTAAGAACCAAACAATTAAAATAATTTGTTATCAAATCCTCTTTATTTATTTATTCTTGATTTTCTGTGGTTTGATGGGTAAATATATATATGTTGTATATATGTAAACTGGCAAACAATTTATAAAACTAGCTACAAACAATATAGTTACTAACAACTCGATGAATGCCAAAATTAATTGATAAATATAGCAAAGACGCGCTTCAATAGCGCTGACTTAAAGACAATTATTCGCTTTGAATAAATTGCTAGCAGACTATAACAATTGCCTCAACATGATACAACAACTAACTTCGGTAGTTCAGCAGCCTCGAACTATAGGATTTGACAAAACTTTTAGATACTTGCTCTCAACACAAACAAGAATAACACCCCAAAAGAAGAGAGAATTCTTGTGAGAGGAAAAAGAACTCAAATGAGAAAACTTCTTTTCAATGAGGAAAACCACAACTATATATAGTTGTCCAAACATGTAATATCTCACAAGTATCTTTAATAAAACAAAGAAACAACTTATAATTTAAATAAATAACTCCAAGATTAATAAATAAAGAAACAAAACAACTAAAATAACAAATATATTCACAACGTATATGTGAATAAATTTCCTTAAATTTCACTTTCCTTCATACCTTAAAATCCAACATTGTATACATTGTGGATCTCTATAACTGAAGCTCGTTGCATGGACCGAAAAACACAGTGTCCAATACATAGCTTGAAATCTAAGACCGCGTGATAGGTGATACCACAAGGTCCAAAGTTCTTGCCATTGCACTATCTCCGAGGAACTTATCAAATACAATATAATTACTTTTGTTTTTCTTTTTTGAGTTCAAAAGAATTGAATCCTAACAAGCATTTATTTGAAGAGAACCACTAAAAACCATCTTTTGAGCTCATGACCCAACCCTCACTTACAAGAACTATGCTAATAAACAATGTGAACCACAATACAAATGGTAACCCTAGCCAATTCATGGTGGGAATTCCACTAAATTCCCATTACTTAGTGCCATTGAATTGCACCCATATTAACCAAGTACTGATGTCTATATAAATACCATAGAAATTAGCCCAACTATAAAAAATAATTTTTTTAGTATAGGAGCTTTCGATCGAAGATAAATATCTTAACTAATTCAACTATATTCAGATTCACACACAAAATAATTTTAATATTACTTCAGAAGTGTATAGGGGAGGACTCTAACTCTAAACTCGTAAATCAAAGCAATATTTTAAAAGCAAAACTTCAAGATGAAATAGTAGATATATGTAATGGTGATTGATCAAAAGAAGAAACCAACTGATTTCGAAGATCTTGATGACAGTTTTGAAGGTGATAAAAGAAAATCTGGAGAGGGGTGTAGAGCGACGACGAAGGAGAATCTGAAGAGGAAACTCTTGGTGATGACAAAGGAGACTTTGGAGAGGATGATGGTTTTGAAGGGGACGACGAAGGTAAAAGGTGGCAAAGGTGATGTGGAAGACGATGGGTTTGAAGGTGATGATGTTGAAGGCAACCGATGATGATTCTAGAGGTGGTGAAAATAGGGATAATGATAATAATTAGTGACAATGGTGTTAGTGCAAGAAAGTTGATGATTAGTAAAGAGCAAGTTAGGTTCCTATTAATGCGTGCCTATTTGAATCTAGTTCGACTGGTGAAAGTATCTATCTCAAACTAAAAGGTTGTAACTTCGAATCTCCACCCCACATGCATGTTGCATTTAATAAAGAAAGTTAAATCACTGTAATTGAAGAGGATGAAAAGAAGAATAACAAATGATATTGACCATTTACCAAACATGGATACAGATTGAAAGTTCATGGGCTAAACTTATTATATTTTGCTTAAGTCTATTTTTATTGTTATTTGTTGTAATAATATTTGCGTCAATTTTGCTACAAGAGCTAAAATTTATCATTGCATTTATCGATTGTAGTAGAAGTTATATTTAATGTGTTTGACTTGAAGTTGAGATACTGATGCATGTTCTTCCCTTTAAAAAAACAAAACTAGACTAACTTGCTCTCATACCTTTCTTCTTTTATTCTCGTCCTTATACCCTCCAAAGTTCTAATTTAATCTCAAACTCAATTAGATTGTTATAGTTAAACTTCGATATAACCTGCATCTTTGACCAAAACAATACAAGTTACATAAAAAGATCGTATTAATAATTCCCACACCCACTTGTTGTACTAAAAAACCAACAAGGGTGAGAATTCGATTATCTAATCTTTTGATCGATATTATAATGCATGAATTAGTTGAATTATATTTATGATGACCAAATTTTATTTCATTTTTTCTTTTTTTAAGTTCAACAAATGTGCCACGTCCTGGAATATATTTAGGACTCCACTAGTGCTAGTTATAAAATATTTATTCATATCTTTAATATTTTAGAGTGATTAATTAATTCGATCGTGAGTCTAGTGTTCTCATTCATGATATAATTGGTAGAAAATCACCTTAGTGCTAATCATTAAAATATTCTAAGATTTACTTTATGATAACAATATAAGTGGCCCGAGACGTTAACATAAAATATTAAAAGAGAAAAAAATGACAACATATATCAATTAGTTACATCATTATTTCCTTCCTTTAACGTTGGAGGTTAGAATTCCTTCGCTTATTTTGAAATTCAATATGATATTTGTGGTTATGCATCATTTATTCATATAGTTGTTGAAAATAAATGATTAACTATATATTTTTAGTAAAAATATAAATTTACATAAAAGTTTTATGATTTAGAATGTCTAAAGATATGGGTGGGCGCATTTGATTTAATGTAGACTGTTTTGTAGTGTGTAGAGGAATGCACTTCTAAATTACTTAAATCAATGTAGGCTGTATGTTTGACTCGTGAGTGCGTAATTATTTTTAAAAGCTAGTGCATAGTCTAATTTGAAAATATAGATCCTATGTAGTTCATGAAATTAGGAAATTCATTAACAGTACGACAAAAGTGAATCTTCGACCTCAAAAGAAGTAACGTGCTTTAGCTGTTAAATTATGTTCATGTTGGTGGAAATTCACGATTTGACGCTACAAGAAATAAGGTTTCTTACGATGTTCCAAAACATCTGGAAAAACCTTAAAATAGTTGGGAGTGACTTTTCCCAACTAAAAAATGTGAAGTTTTTCCAACGAAAAATATTCGGGAGTGTCCTTTCCTGACGCACTTTTCTCAACCCTATTGGAAGAAAATAACGGTTCAAAACAGTTGAGAAAAGTAACCCTTTATATTTTCTCAACTTTATTAGAAAAAATGTTAGAATATATACATATATATACATTTTTTTTAGTGTGAGCTAGGTAAACTAACACATTAAATCGAAATTTTTGTAACTTATGACTATATAGATAAATCTAGTTCTCTTTTTTTTCAATACAATCAGATGTGAGATTCGAATCCATAAATCTAATTCAGGTTAGCGTATAAATCCAATTCATAAATTAACTATCACTTAGAAAATTATTTACTATCTAATAATGTGACCATATAAAAATGATATCTCTAGTAGGACACCAAAATTAATGTGGCTTTGGTGGGAATTCCACTAAATCCCCATTCCTTAGTAGTGCCATTAAATTCCACCGTGACTAAGCAATGACACATCTATAAATAACCAATGGAGTTCAAGCTTCAATCACACAACACAATTTCAATATCAAAGAGAGAACTTATAAAGTGTTGTCTGTAGAGAGATCATGAAGTTGAAATTTCTCTTCTTCCTTTTAGTTGCTATTCTCTCTACCCTTCTACTTTCTCGAGATGTCGATGGTAGAAAATCTTTACTCCAAAAAAAGGATAGAGAAGACTCTAAGTTCGTTAAACAAAGTATTGTTTTAGATGCAGGCTCTCATGGTGAAATGGTAGATGCAATTACGACCTATCATCATAATAAGAAACCAGTTGATTTAGAAGATCCTGGTGACGAAGAAGGTGAAAGTTCCAAAGATGAAGGAGAATCTGGGGATGAGGGAGAATCTGGAGATGACGAAGGAGAATCTGGAGATGAGGGAGTTCCTGGAGACGACGAAGGAGAATCTGGAGATCAGGGAGTTCCCGAAGGAGATTCTGAAGATGATAATGAAGGAGATTCTGGAGATGGCGTTCCTGTCAACGACAATGGAAAACTTGGAGGTGGTGATGGACATGAAGATGCTGTAGTCAATCAAGAAGATGATTTTAGAGGTGTTGAAACTTACCATAATGATAACAACAGCGATGGCGAAAAGGGGAAAAGTGGTGTCAATGCCAAGAAAGTTGGTGATTAAGAAAGAGTTAGCCAGGTTGGTGTGATGATGGTGAGAATAAAATATGGGAAGAATAAAGTTGGATAAATGTTCGCGAGGAATTTCAATGAAGAGAAACTCGAATTACTAAACTTGTATTTGTATTTATGTATGTAGTGTTACAATCTCTAATGTATAATCCTCTGATGCTTTGATATCTTAGATGTAAACTTTAACAAGGGGGCGTGAGCTTGTTCTTAAATCAATGATATTGATACTTTCAGCTTCTTGCTTGTCAAATGATCTTTGAAGTCTTCGACTTTGAGCTTGTTAAAGAATCTTTGAAGTCTTCAATTTTGCGCTCGTTGAAAAATCTTTGAAGTCTTCGGCTTTGAATTTGTGAAGTTTTCCGGCTTGTAGCTTATGAAGTTCTTCAGCTTGTAGCTTGATGAAGTTCTTCGAATATGCATCTTGTTGAAGTTCTTAAACTTGTAGCTTGTGAAGTTCTTCGGCTTGTTGAAGTTCTTCTGCCTGTACCGTGTGAAGTTCTTCGGCTTGTTGGAGTTCTTCGACTTGTAGTTTGTGAAGTTATTTGAAGTCTTCGACTTTTAGCTTGTTGAAGATCTTCAACTTATAGTTTTGATGGAGTCTTCGACTTGCAGTGGATGAAGTTTGCAACTTGATGAAGTCTTCAAGTCTCGTTGCTTGAAAAGAGTTCTAAGAGAATATACAACATTCTCGAAGTCTCGCTGTCTTCAAGTATTAAACTTTGTCTTCAAGTCTTGTTGATTTTTGATGATGATTGTAGATGATTTTAAACGCTCTAATGGCTTGGGAGGAGATTCCTCCCAATAATTCTCTCCCCTACAAATGAGAGGTGACCCCTCTATTTATAGAGTTTTGGTGGGTCTTATATAAGCTATAAACTTAATGAACTTGGGCCAAATTTCCTTATAGATTAATCCAATTAGCTGATGTCATCGAACGACTATAAGAGAGACACGTGACATAATTTGATTAAGCGATTTTTAAATAATTTTGAACACGTATAATTTTATGATTGATCTTAAATATAATTTTAAATTGTGATGTGACATTTATTAATTGGCCAAAATTTCTAATCCAACACTAAAAAATTAAACAAATTAAGTCCATCAATAATTAGAAATGTATTGCATCAAAGCATATGAATGTAGCTAAGAGCTAGTAAGATAAATAGTTTAAAATTTCTCTCAAACTCTATTTTTGATTGGAAAAAAATCTGTATAATCTTTATTTGATTACAAAGTTTCTTACTAATAACCATAATTTATATAATTAATTAGAAAAAACTCAATTTCCGATATCATGTGTAATAATATATAAATAAATATGAAGAACAAAGTTAATTAAAATGTTAGATTTTCCTTTTTATTTTCGTAATTGAAAACAAAAAAAGATCAACTATTAATGTTTTTTATAATTTTCCTTTTATAAATTTTCAAAATTTTGAAAGATTTTATTAAAATGAAACATAATTTGAAGGTGGTAAGCTCATGATGACTCCCCACACGTGTCATCGTTCGAGTAACTGAAAGATAAAAATATTTTTGTTAAATTTTTATTTTTTATTTGTACAAAACGAGAGATTTTAGGATTTAAAATAAGGCAAAAATCAAATCTAACTCAACCCAAAAACTCCAAAATGTTCAACCAATTTATTCGAGTATAAAGCTTTTCGACTTTGTTTCTTCACAGTATTCTTTCTATTCGAATCCCTTTAAGCCTCTGAACTGCCGCTGATTCTTCTCGCCGTCTTCCATTTGGGGTTTTGAATCGAAGATCCATTTATCAGGATGCGATCAGAATACGATCGATTCTCTCGCCGTTCAAGAACACAACAACAAACAGGTCATTTCCTCTGTTCCTTCGATTTTAATGCTCCTAATGATAAATATCTGAGTTCACTTCACGCTCTGGTTTTATTGCTCGTTTTTGCTCGTAATCGAGTCAGTTCCTTACTTAATTCGTTAATTAGTGCCTAGTTGTGTGTACCAGTTTTTGATTCTTCCGAATCCCAAAAGGTTAATGGTGAATTTAGTCATGTATTCATGTTCATCATGCACGACAAGGCGTAGAGGAATCTACATTACGAAGGTTTGAAGAAGTAAGGGAGATGAGAGTTGGTCCCAAGTTAAAGATTTTTAAGGTTTTCTCTCTAATTGGTCTCCATAGATTTTCAAAATTGAAAAAGATAGAACCTGAAAAGTTTCCTTTCCATAAAAGAATTTTTAGCTTCTCCATTTCCTTGCTCTAATAACATGTTCAATCATCAATAGACCTGAAAGCTTAAGTTGATAGACATATGGTAATGGGCTTTTTTTTTTTTTTTTTTTAACGTTCTCTCTGTGATTTCTTGTTTTCTTGGTGCAGAATGTTCTTCTGGAATTTGAGCGAGTGTTCAGCAGGTAGTTGCCGGTATGTTGTATCATCTTATACTGGAAGCCACCGATGGTGGTAAGAAGAAGGTTTATGAAGCCAAAGTCTGGGAGAAGCTTTGGATGAACTTCAAAGAGTTGCAGGAATCCAAAGCATGCCCATGATGGATCTCGAGGTACTGATCTGCTCCTAGTGCTAAATCCGGTAGGGGATCATTCTGATTGAAGTTTACTATATACTGTATATGTCTGCACTAGGACATTATATGTAACTGCCAATAGTTTGATTTTTGGCTTTTGAATGTCATATGGATTGAAACTAGTCTCAGATAAATGAAGATAAAGAGAAGAAGAAAATGGTAGTCATTATGTCGTCTCAAAAGCTGAACACAGATTAAGGGTGCGAGACTAGTTGATCCTCTCTTCAGTCTGCCCTTCTTTTTGGTTCTGATTGTTCATCTACTTGGTGGAATTATTGATTGGGAGATGGGTGGTGGTGTCATCTAAGGTTTTTAAGGTTTGAAGGGCCCTATCCGCTACAAAAAGAAGTTTGAAGAAGGAAGGGAGAGGAGAGTTGGTCCCAAGTTAAAGATTTTAAGGTTTTCTCTCTAATTGGTCTCCCTAGATTTTCAAAATTGAAAAAGATAGAACCTGAAAAGTTTCCCTTCCCTAAAAAAACTTCGAGCTCCGCCGTTGCCTTTTGCTCTAATAACATTTTCAATCATCAATAGACCTGAAAACTTGAGTTGATAGACATATGGTAATGGGTTTTTTTACGTTCTCTCTCTGATTTCTTGTTTCCTTGGTGCAGAATGCTCTTCTGGAATTTGAGCGGGTGTGAAGGCTAAAACAGCAGGTAGTTTCCGGTATGTCGTATCATCTTACACTGGAAGCCATCGATGGTGGTAAGAAGAAGGTTTATGAAGCCAAGGTCTGGGTGCAGCCAATGAACTTCCAAGAGTTGCAGGAATTCAACGCATGCCCATGATGGATCTCCAGGTACTGATCTGCTCCTTGTGCTAAATCTGGCAGGAATCATTCTGATTGAAGTTTACTATATACTCTATATATCTGCACTAGAACATTATATGTATCTGCCAGTAGTTTGATTTTTGGCTTTTGAATGCCATATGGATCGAAACTAATGTCAGACAATGAAAAGAGATAAAGAGAAGAAGAAAATGGTAGTCATTATGTCGTCTCAAAAGCTGAACACAGATTAAGGGTGTGAGACTAGTTGATCCTCTCTTCAGTCTTCCCTTCTTTTTGGTTGTGATTGTTCATCTACTTGGTGGAATTATTCATTGAGAGATGGGTGGTGGTTTCATCTAAGGTTTTTAAGGTTTGGAGGGCCCTATCCGAAAAGAAGTGTAAGTTCCAAAATGTTACAAGAGCTAAAAAGGTATTTAACCTAAACGAATATCGTACTACTAGCAAATCACGGATGAGTTTTGCAAATAGGGTCATTGGCAAGGGCATGAGACTCTGTGGTATCATCTATCATCTAAACTTGTGTTCGAACCTTTGGATGAGCTTAATATGAATTCCAAAAACCCTTAATGTCTCTTTGAGTCCAGGTCTTGGAGTGGGGGCATCTGTCCCCGTTATAGGGGTAAAAAGCTAAAGAGCTATCAATTTTGAGTAATAAAAAAAATGGTTTTGATGATGTTTTGGATGTAACAATCTAATGTATAAGCTTAAAAAAATATAACTATTGAGTTCATGATTCAAAAGTTTTTTGCTGTAATTGAGGCATATCGATAAAAATTTAACTTAAATGTGCTCATAACTCATGGATAGGTCATCTTTCAATCAAATTTTTAATTCAAGGATATAATTGTTACACCTTTTCAAAGTATAAGGAAACCATCATTATAAAGGTATGAGGATGAAAATGTTACAAGAGTCACATTACATTAACTAATAGACTAATAGTATATTGATAGGAATGCTATTAGCATAGAATTGGAGATATGATTAGGATACCAACGTTGCATATTAGTAATTAGATAGGAAAGTTGTTAGGGGTTCTGTTATAAATAGGATGAGTGAGAAGGATTGAGATAGGAATTGGTTAGTATGGTGTAGGCTCGAGTAAGAATACTTAAGAGAGGGGAGGGTCAAAGTACCTTGAATTCTTGGGGAGTTATTGTAGTTATTCTATCTTTTATACTTCAATATATTTCTAGCTTGGGTGGCTTTGGGCTTCAAGGAATATCTTTGAGATCTTGGGTTCAAGTCACATGGAACGCAACTCCACCAAACAATGATCCCTTGCATATGTATGAGTATAGGGACAGTGTGCATACCCCAAGTATAGGGGCAAAAAGGCCAAAGGCCGCCGACTCCTAGGTAATAAAAAAAATTTCTAGTTTGGGTTCTATCATATCAGTCTATTCCTTCACTATGGTAGGGAAGAATTTGTGAGAGCCCTAATAGAGGTAGTTTGGGAATAGTATTAGTATTGTAGTTAAGGGTGTTATGGTAATTAGTTAAGGGTGAGTTGGTTATAAATAGAAGTATTAGGGAGAGAGGGGAGGTATCTTGGAGAATAGTTTTGTGTAAGGAACTTGGGAGAGAGATAGTCCTCTCGAAAGGCTATCGACATTGTAATTTCTCTTTGGGTATTGCAATATAGTTATCTTGTTAGGTTCTCGTATTCGGGTACCTAACAAATTGGTATCAGAGCAAGTTCATCCTGGTCATGGATCGTGATTGTGTGTTGGAGTTCATGCTAAACGTTCAGAGATGTTTGGCCGAAGAAAGTGATCTTATGAAACAAATGCAACAAAAAATAGAAGCTAGGCTACGAAGAATAGAAGAAGTATACGAAAAGCAATTAGGTTGGGATATCGAAAGCAGGGGCGAAGAGTGGCTGGAAGGCGACATCGTACCCAAGAACGTGGATTGGAGTTCGATGGAAAATCAACCGAGGAGGGAAAAGTTCAGCGTGTAGGGATTCATCAATAACAGAGGAGAAATACAAAGAAAATGAATGTCCAAAAAGGAAGGACAAGAGTTTGAAAATGGCGGGATCGGTTTTGCACGATGGTTTACCGATGAAGAAGAGGCGGAAAAAGAAGAGAGAACGAATACTGGGAAGGAAGGCTCGGATGCAACGTCGGAGACATACAACTTGCAACAGAGGCTAGATGTGGGAAGGGAAGCTGACCACTGTTGGTTCTGTGGCAAGAAACAAAAAGCCGAAGGGGATGGGCTTGTAGTACCGGTGAAACTCGGGGAGAATGGGAATGGGAGACATACAACCTGCTGCCGGCCACCACCATCTTTCGCACAACCCGCCGTCTGCCGCACACACCGCCCGCCACCGTTAGTTAGTAGTCAAAGTCTTGGGTTTGAGATATGCTAGGTTTTTAATATTTTTAGGTGTTAAATTAAAAAAAAAATAGAAAAAAAGACGGTTAAATTCGTTTTTTGTACGCACACCTTGAGGACAAGGTGTCTTTGAAGGGCGGGGTAATGTGAGAGCCCTAATAGAAGTAGTTTGGGAATAGTATTAGTATTGTAGTTAAAGGTGTTATGGTAATTAGATTTATGAGATTTATAAGTTGTAGGAAACGGTTCGTTTGGTGGGTTGTGTGGTCTCTCTATTTTTGTTATGTTATCTTGGTCTGGTTTTTTGATAAGAAACATCAGAATGCAATAACAAAGGCCAAAAAAAAAAATATATATATAGCCTAGGGGTCGGGAAAAGAGAGAACTCCCATCCAAACAAGAGCTATAGGATCAATGTCTTCCAATCAGCTCATGATGAGGCTATAATTACAAAAGAATTTCTTGTGGTTTGTACACCACCAAGAGGTAGTATGTTGTACACTACTCCATTAAAAATCTAGGCAGACAACCCATCTTCAAAAGTTAGCCCTCACATCACAACTTGATAAGACGTTAGCTTTGCCTCCTAGCCAAAAAACTCCCAAGGTACTCCAAAAGCCACACATACACCTTCTCCAGAAGACAAATCGCCAGATCAAAGACCTCAAAGAGGGAGGACCACGCAAATTATGCAAAGGGGCAGAAGATAAACAAATGGTTTAAGGTCTCAGCTTCTTTATAGCAAAGGTAGCATATGGAGGGAGAAAGCTACCACCTAGGGAACTTCCTTTTGAAGCTTGTCAGCCGTATTCAAACCCTCTGTACAAAGAAGCTTTCTTTATGGAGAAAAGTCTTCTTTTCTATAAACAGGGTAGAATAACTTTTATTTATCTTTCTTTTCTAGAATTCTGAGTGTTGGGCTACCAAGTCACAAAATGCCGATGCAAAATTCTCATTTTTTGGGCATAGAGAATTTGATTCATAGAAAACTTATCCATTTGGCTAATGGTTGTGCCAGTTCTCCCTAGAATCCAGGACTTTTTGGTATACGATTGTTGTTATGGTTTGAGTTAACTATTGTCGATGGCGCTCATTGTAGAGTCCCATGAAGTATCGTTTGTTGGGTATTCTTGGTTTTGAGATCATTGCGATTCCGCTTCCGAGAATGGAGCTCATGCTAATTTTTTGGGAGCATCATAGATTGATTTGGGTCATTTAACACCATACATACCATCTAGAGACTAGAAGGTTGTTTCTCTTTGCCTTTTCCTCTAGTGGTGTATTATGTATAAAGGACTAAGGAGAGGGTTAAAGACTAGGATCATGTTTTGTGGTATCATCCTTTCTTGGCATGGATTGGAGAAAGCTGTCTCTCTTTCTCTATCTTTGATGTTTTTGAACAAGTAGTATAAAGACACCTTGTGTGAACTGCCACTTTGAGGAACAATATTGGATCTCTTAGAGAGATGAAAATCAGATCTTACTAATGTAGAATCGTACGTGTTGTTTTAGTTTATCGTCTATATGCAAGCATATCACGTATCAAACTGTCACATCAACTTCCATGCATACATTAGGTTTTGTGTTACTATTTAACTAGATAGCTAACATCTAAATTCTAAAACTAAGTTGATGTATTTGTAAAGGTATTCAAACGAGGAGAAGAGAACATGACTCAAAATGCAAACTATAGTTGTGAATCTGCGATCATGGTGTATTATTAGAATCGAGTATCGTGTTGCAAAATTGCTTTCTATGAATGTTCCTCATCAAATGTTTGCTTGTTTTTGGATGGCAGGTAACTGAAGACCATGCATGTTCTCCCATATGGATTGCTGCTGAAGGTAACAACAGAATACACAATTAGTTGAATATTGTAGGAGTGGAAGATGAGTTGCATGTCTTGAGCCATGCTTATGCTGCCATGAATTGTAAAAGTTAATGTTGTTGTGATCGTTGAAATTTTGACACAAACAATGACCTCGTTTTTATCGAAATATCGTGTAGCTTGTTGGCCTAGTCGGTTGGTTGAGACTCGTCAAGGTTTGAATACTTTTTTGGAGGGAAGGACGACAATCTCGTCTTCTTTATTAATAAATTGGTCATTTGGTAACAAACACACTAGATGATAACAAGATAGAATAACTTTGTACATGATGTTTGTTCAGAAATAGGAAGTTATCGGAATGTCGAAAATCACTATTTAACATGAAGTTGAGTATAAGGACAGAAAAAGTCTCTCCTTATATTTAATTTTTGGGAATAGGAATAGGGAATAAATTCTTTGCCTTGCCCTTACATAAAATTTTTGAATTATTAATATATATTTAATAACCTATTTCTATTGTTTTATAAATATTAAATGTAACTGAGGCACATAACTTAGCTAGCTAATGCATTTATTCTCGATCTTTCGAACTATTATTCCTACCTGTTAAAAAGAAGAATTTAAGCGGTATTTTCCTATATATATATATATATACATACTTTATAGATGAATTTAGAGAAGATCCTCTAGGTCAATTAGTAAAGGTATGGTATATATCTTTGATATCGTTTTTATACATTTTTTCGATTAAATTTTATGTTCGTTTCATGAATTTTACTCATCATAAAATTAAGAGTAGAGAAAAATCTTCAATATTGTTATGGAATATTAAATAAAGTAGTATAGTGCTTTTTAAATTAAAAATTCGATGAAAAGATGTGTTTGAAATATTATTCTTTAAATTTTATTTTCTTTACTTTTTTTTCACAATTTATGATGTTATTTTCTTCAAAATATATAATTTTGAAAACAAAAGGTGGTTTTTTTTTTTTTTTTAATGTGGGTGGGGAATCAACTGTCAAAAGTTTTTATATGAAATGAATGTTGATGATTCAAATGGGGCATTTCATCATTACTAACTTTAATTATGATATTTTATGTCAATCTTGAGTTTAGTTGAACAACAATTGGCATTTATCTTTGACTAAGAGGTCATTGAGTTCGAATATTGAAATGTCAATCCGAACATAGCTCAATGGGTTAAGGCACCTATGTATGTCTAAATGATCGTGAGTTCGAATTCTCATTTCCATATTTTGTGTATTCTATAAATATATATATTTTAAGTATATTACAATCATTATGAACTTTATCATATTTGACATGTCCATATGTTTACTTTTTTAACACATTTTTCAAATTATATACGTGTGTTGCAAATATTTATTAAAAGATCACAAACTAATTGTAGTATGAAAAACACAAAAACTTTAGAAGGATGTTCAGGTGAATAATAGATCTTTACAAGTTGTTAAACCCAAAAATCAGTTATACTATTTCCACATGATGTTTTTTTTCCTCCAAAAAGTAGTATATAGTGCGAATGATTATTTGGACTCATATATTAGTGACAAAATTGAGTCGATGCTACAAATAAAAGAAAAAGAACATGAATGAAGAATATATACTTGTGACATTTTGAGGAATAATTGAGTGAACATTATGCATATGCGTTTCAAATGTTCCCTATGTATCCAATTGACAACAACAACTATTTGAAATTCATATATAGGATTGGTTTGTTAACAACAAATAATTATTGCAAGAGTTCGATTTCTTAAGGATTCTACGTTGAAAAGAAAAGAGACCTTACAAAGGTTTATAACAGACATTGGCTACTTCTCTCATTGCCAATTAATTTGGTGATCGAACCCCATAAATATTAATATGATATTAGAGCCCAACAAGTTCAAACGAGCATCAAATCCAAACATGGGATTCGACAGTACAGTGGATTCAAATTAAGGTAACTATCTAGTTAAGATATATTAAGTATTCTACGAGTTTTCAGTTAAGATATATTAAGTATTCTACGAGTTTTCTAATCTCGAAGTGGGTATCATATAGGATTAGGTGATCGTCTTGTCTAATAAAATTATTCGAGAGGGACATGGTGGGGTATGACACTCTCTAATTGTGAGTTGGGTATGTTTTGTTTTGTTTTGTTTTTTTTGGTTAGAAAATGATAATGAATATGTGGCTTGAAGACAAAGCATAGGTGAGAAAACAAAGCATAATGTGGAGAATAGACATTGCACAAATGCTTTGAAATGCCCCAAATCCTTAATATGCTAGTGATTTCCATGTAGACTAACCATATATATCTCTCCAAAAGTTGAGAAGGTGATGTAATGAAAAATGAAAATTATAATCTTCTTTTACTTTGCAAATTTGCCTTTTGTTTGTTAATGGAGGCATGTGGTTGTCACACTTCCATTTTGGCATATGGATATGTTGGGGAGAAAAATATTTTTTTCCACCATATGTTTTGATTTTTACTCTTGTTTTTTTTATATATACACACAAAATATATACATGGAAGAAGATCATATATCTTTAGGAGCAAAAGGAAAATCTTATATAAAATATGTTAGTTAAATTAACTGTAGTTGAATAGAAGTTATATGCTGTTGATGCTAATTTCTGTCAAGTGTTGAGGATCAACGTGAAATGAACTCTGGCGAGTTATTGCAGAGCGAGCTAGAGAGAGAAGACCTGCAAAAATAGGAAAAGAACTTCAAAGTTCAGGTTAGTTTGAGTTCGAGCTAGACAGTTCATCTTCAGACAAAATTGCATACCTGATTAAGTGGAATGAGGGTGTACTTTTAGGAGATAAGTGGGCACTTACCCATATTATCAGACTGTAAAACTGTTTCTCAAGTAGGTGACCTACTCCTTACTCTTGATATAGTATCCTATGACATTAGAGCTTGCTTCTGAAGGGCTCGGGTATGGTTTATCTACAAGGGGCTAAGTCCACTACGCCAACTTGGGAGCTCGTTGTCAATTTTGACTATTGAACTCGGCCCACGTGGCTCACGACCTCACCTCCCACATGCGAAATTGATCCAAGTGTGGATTAAAAGAATGTATAGATTTTGAAATTTCTTAGTAAATGGGTAGTTTTATTGTTATGACATGTTGTTTGGTACACAATTGACTTGTGTTAATCCGAGTATGTTCTTTTTGAAAATGTGTAGAAGTATGTTTTGAGAAGTATATTGGATGTTTTTTCCCTTTGTAGAGACGTGTTATTTTAGACGTTCTTTTTGCGGTCTTTTTTTCACATAAAATTTTTTAGTTTGATGTATATCTCTTTCACAATTCATTATCGTTTTAAAGCAACCACGTTTTTTCAAAAAGACACGCTCTATATACCAAACAAGTCTCTTGAAGAAATGTATTTAGATTGAGATCGAGATCAAAACGATCTTTTCTAGATAACCTGCTTTTAATTATAAACCTGAGGATATTAGATATATTTATCAGACTAATCCTATATATTTTCAATTAGTTAGCTAATGATGAGTTTCAATTGGTTTTGGTCATAAAAGTTGATTTCAATAATTGTTTTCATTTTTCTTGAATTGATAGATCAATTTTTACATCAGTATATCTTAACATAGATAAATAGATGAGATACACAGACCACATTTATTTTAGTAACAACAACTAATTAAGCTTAAAAACTTGTTTGTCCTAGAAGAAAAGCAATAAGCAAGGGGGAAAAAAACATAAAACATATGCATGAAACTGGTTTAATCTTTTAAAAGAATTCTTTTCAATTTCAATAAACTTTTATTCAATAATGAATCAAATTCTTTAAATTAAATACATATCGACATCCACATCGATTCTTTATTTTCTTAATTTGATAGCACTATGTGATGTCAAAATCAACCAAAATTAAAAATTAAAAATTGACACATCGTGACAAATTAAGAGTTAAATTTGATCTATCCCATTATATTTATATGTATTTAAATTTGATCTACCCTATTATATTTATATGTATTTACACCTTTGACGTCAATTTCTAGATTCGTCCGTTCTTAAACATTTAATCAAAATAATTTAAATGAAACAAAACAGTCTATGGTTAATTAATTACTTATAATCAAATCTACAATAACCCTATTTTTTTTCTCTTAAAAGAGAGAGAGGAAAAACTAAAACTAAAACTAAAACAAAAAAAGAAAAGAAAAAAAAAAATCCTTCCTTTTCTCTCCCACTCTTCAAAGGCATTTCCAACTTTTATTCTCTCTCTCTCTCTTTCTTTCTTTTCAAAAGTTCTTTTTTTTTGGGTAAAAAAAAATTGTATCAATGTTCAAGCTTTTGGTGGTGCTTTTTGCATAGCAATAACAATAATGGGTGGAGGAGGAGATGGCAATATTGAAACACTAATTCCGACAATGGATGTTGTGTCGTTCCTTTGCATTTCGATGTCGTTTAATGATGATGATGTCGGTTTTTCTTCTTCTTCTTCTTCTTCTTCTTCAACTACAGTTGCCAATTTCTTCCCAACTTTTGCTTCACAAATAATGAGCTTCACTGGCTCAACAATGGCGGCCTCTTCTAGAACTGCTTCCTTCTGATCTTTGTAATCTCTGTACTTCCCCCACAGCACTGAGTACAGCCCCACCACCATTAGAACACCTCCAACAACACTGCACAAAACAAAAACCAAAAATCTTTCGAGATTAAATTACGGTAATGTATCGGTTTAAAGTTTTAAGGTTTAACGGTGATTTAATATGTTGTCGGATGATGAACCGTTGCAAATTAAGATGCTTATTTTGTGCTGAACGCAGTTAAATTTTTAACATGGAAGGAGAAATGTTTAAGTAGAAATATTTTTTCTGTATTTAGAAAAAAGAAAGAAGGAGCCTAATCAATTTTTTTAGTGGTGATCAAAATTTAGTACAGTACTAGTAAATAAGCAAGGGAAGTATTAACAATATAAATAAAAGAGTAAATTTTGATATGAGATTATAAGTTTAGTAATGAGCTATCATGTTTAATAAATTTATAAATTTTTATTATTTATCTAATAAATGTATCTCACAAATTTAAGAAATGTGTTTTAATTAATATTTAGACACTTTTTAAAATTCAAAGATTTTATTAGACATAACATTGAAAGTTCAATAATTATTAGATAGGTTTTAAATTCAAGAACCTATTAGACACGTTTTAGAAAAAGTTTATAAACTTATTACTTTTTAAAAATTCAAAGATTTATTAGACAAAGTTCAAGGATCAAACTTGTAATCTAACCCCAAATTTACTATAATCTAATGGTTTAAACTTTTGAATTCAAATTCTCACTCCACTTCTTGCTTGAACCATAACCAAATAGGTTTAGTGGTAATTTTATATGGTAGTATCACATTAGAATGTCGTCCTACGTTCGATCTTTCTTTTTCTCCTCAATTAACATTTGATACATCACTTGTTGGGTTGTATATTAATTTCCAAGTTCACACCAATAGTGTCAAGAATATGAATAAAAGATTAAATTTACCATAAACTTTAAGTTCAACAGCGATTTAATGAGAGAGACGAAAACTAACCGTCCGATATAGATCTTCTCGGCGAGCATGAAAGAGCCCATAATGGCTACAATGATCATTATCATAGGGGTAAAGGCAGTGACAAACACAGGCCCTCTCTTCTGCATAATCATCCCTTGGACATAGTAAGCAATGCTTGATGAAACTATTCCCTGAAATTAAAGTTGATTCAAAACATTACACTCATTTGCTTTTCGTCTAAGAGAGCGACTATGTTTCTGTCCATTGTACACACCGCCTGTTACTCCTATCGGTTGAATGGTCCGATGAAGTGTTCGAATCGTAAAACTATAAATTTCGTCCCAGGAAAAGAAGAAAAAGAAAAGAGAGATTATATTCTTACAGCATAGACAGCAGCAAGAAGATTCATGTCCCACCCAATGGTCCAAACAGAAGATTTGTTGTTTTCCATTACAAAAGTGACAGCCATGGATTGAAGAGTCCCCAAGAAGCACACAAGAGTGGTGAGTGAAAGATGAGCTGTGTACTTCTTTAGTGTCATTGCCTGTGATGGACCAAATAACATTCCAAATTTTACAACTTTTTTCTTTTACCGCATGAAAATGAAACAATAGTTTAAATCCTAGCTATTTTGAGTCTTAAGTTTCTACATTTATCCCGACCGGGTCCTTATACTTTCAAATATTTCATTCTAGTCCTTATATTACACCTCTATAGAGTATTTGATAGGTATCTTACGTGGGATGGTGCGAATTTCTATTCTAAGCTATGGTATTAGGCTTAGAATTCAGCACTTATTTTTTTAAGTCTATATCAAATCTTATATTTTAAAAGATAATAGTTTAAGGGTGTGTTTGAGAGTGATGGTAGAATGAGTGATTTTGAAAAAAAAAAAAAGATTTAACTATAATTGATTTTCCAAAATCATCATTCGAGTGATACCTTAAAACTCCTTTCCTAAAATCAATTATGATAAATAAAAAGGGTAGTGTGATTTTCGCAATGGAAAAATGCCAAAATCACTCTCAAACACACCCTAAATCCTACTTCGTTTCCTAAATTTTCAATCTCGACCAGGTTTTTGTTCTATTCCTTTAATTTTGCATAGAAAAGATCATTTAGTCATTACATTACATTTCTTTTGAGTATTTGATAGAAACCTATACGCGTCACCCACAAACTTATGATCACTTATGTTTGAACTTACGTGAACCAGATCTGCTATCGAAATTTAGATAGAACGGAAATTTAACGATTGACATTAGTGAAAATTTGAAGATCAAAATAGTATTTAAACCTACGACGACTTACCTGAAAGATGAAGAATGAAGCCCAAGCAAGATTAGCAAAGAGGAGGAGAATGGAGCCCTTGACCCAATCTTGATAAGTGCTTTCCATGGAAGCAGAAGAGTGAAGATAATGGTGAGACCAGAAGAAGCTTATGACATTCCCTTTGTATAAAGTCATCAATATGGCTCCACCCACTGTCACCATTGTTCCCACCACCTTGGCTTGGCACTTCACTTTCTTCATCTCCAACTTCTCCATTCTATATAAACACATCATTTTCCAATTGTCACAACAAATTATTAATCACCTCTTTCAAAATTATAATAATACCTTCATTATCAATAAGAAAGTTGTGTTTAATTTCTTCAACTTTAAAGGGGTTTTGGTGGGAAAAATAATAATCTCCCATCCACATCACTTCACATGGAGATCAAAAGTAAATTCATGGGTACAAGTTTATCTACGTACGCGGTTTTGAGATAGAGTTCGAAAGCAAGTTCGCTATGATTTAGTTTCGTCGAGTTGTAATAAAGCAAATTCATACGGATAAAGGCGAAGCCAAAAAAGAAAAGATGAGGTTATTGTTAAAGATCCCACATTGATAAAAGAAGGGACCTTATATAGGTTTATAATAGACATCTACTACTCCTCTCTCATTGTCAATTGGTTTTGAGATGCAACCCCATGAATATTAATAACTTATCATATAAGTTTTCGGCCGAAGTTAAATAATAAATTTCTTTTTTCGGGTTTAATTTCAAAGTGAATAATAATATCTTATTCGTTGTTATTTACCTACAAAGAAGAGCCAAGATGAATGTCATTGCAGGAAGCATATTGCTCATGGCACAAGAGAAGGTTGGAGAAGTGAGCTTTAAACCAGCATAATAGAAGTTTTGATCAATCACTGGTCTGAAAAACAAGAGATCAAAGAAAAACAAGAACAACTTTTTAAACCAAATTACTCAAGGAGAAGTACTGATCATACAAATCTGAATAAAAAAGATTAAACTTTTGCACTAACCCTAACAGACCCAGAAGCAAAATCTGCATGAACAGAGGGAATGTAATCTTGGGTCTCACTTTCCTGCAAAGAAAATCCAAACCCCAAACAGAAAATAAGGTGAGAAAGTTGAGTATCCTCGTAAAGCCAAGTAAAACTGAAAAAAATACGATAGAAGGGTTAAAGGTACTTTTGTCGTTGCAAAAAAAGTAATTTCTCATTTAGAATTATTATATTTCTTTGAAGTGATTTGTAAAAGCGCTTTGGAGGACTAAAAAATGCTTTTTAAAAAGTATTTGTAGAGTAATGTATTCATTGAATTCAAAGCATCTAGAGGCATAAATGCTCCTAATCAAAGTCGTACGAGGACTAAAAACCACTCATTTGAAAAGTACTCCCAAACATGCTATAAGCGAAGTTGAGTTTGGAAGGGCTTACCGAAGAAAAAAAAGGTGTTTTAGCTCGTGGTTAGATAATAAAAAACGATTTTGAAAATGCTAGTTATTTGTTTTTAGGCGCAATGTAGTTAAATCACGCTTCTTCTAGAAAAGTGCTTACAGAAGGATTGTTTTCACTGTTAACCGAGAAGTACCTTTCGAGGAAGAAGGCAAACGGAGCGAGTGCGACGGTGGCAAACGTCTGCCGATAGGTGACGAGGACGTAGTGACTCATACCACGGTTGAGAGCGACCTTGGTGATGATGTTCATTCCGGCATAGCCAAATTGGAGAGAGATCATGGCGATGTAAGGCTGTGCTCCCTCAACAAAATTGGCAATTCCATTTCCTTTTCCTTCCATTTCTCTCTCTCTATATCCTTTTTTCTCAGTAAATTCTTAATTTCTAGTGAGAGGAAAAAAGAGGGGAAATTGAAGAAAAGGAGAATTAAAAAGAAAAATGAAAAAAAAAAAAAGAAGAAGAAGAAAGAAATTTAGAGCTGAGGAAGAAGAACACTTCAAGAAGGTGGCAGCTTGTTGTGTCTCTCCTAAATTGAAAAATGGGAACTTTGGGTTCTTATTTATAGGCTGTTTTTTTCATGTGTTGTGCTGATTGGTCTGTTTGTGTCTGATGATGATGGGGTTCTGATCTGCTGTGTGGTTATCCATTCAAGCCTGATGTGGGCTCCACGTGGCAACATCATGGAGGTGCCTTTTTTACAAGGGAAAAAAAATTAATCAGTGGTGGTTTCTACTGTTTATATATATATATATATATTCATGTATAACATCTCGATGGGAAGGTTCGAACACACAACTGATTGAAGATAATATCTTAACAAATTGAGCTATGTTCAAGTTGACGTTTTTTCCAATAAATCATAAAGTATAAAAAGAGAATTTATGATATTATTTTAGTACTGTAAACAATATGGTATTAAATATCTATCGACATATCGACATTTTCATGTATCAATGGGTTCAACATCGACATAAGGGGTAAATTGACATTTCCATTATATTACAAAAAAGAATCGATAAAATATGAGAAATATATGTCACTAATATATACCATAATATTAATAGCAACTATTTTTAACTTATTTAATAGAAGACGGTTAATTTTTTTGATTTTTTTTATTTTTCTAACTTTTATATAAATATTCACCGTCCACATTTTAATGATATTTCTATGAAAATGAAACCTCGACATTTTTACCGATATTTAAACTTTAACTATAAGACATATATGGGATATCCATAATCAATAGGTTAATTTCAATTAAATAAAATATAATTGAACTACATTTTTCAATATTTGAAATGACAATTTTATCCTCCAGATCAATCTCTATTATATATATGTAGGGATCTGTCTTCGTGAAGATTTTATGGTTTGATTTATTTCTTTTATTTAGTTTCTGGAAAGAGAGATATTCCTCGTCCCCTACCTTGATTATGTACTTTAAAAAAAAAATTGAAATATATTATTAAATTTTATATTCATAAAATAATAATAATGGTTTAATAATTTAATAATTTAAAATTTCTCTCAAATGTTAACTCTAATAGGTATATTTTAAATATTTGTTAAAATTTAATAATAAAAAAATTAAAAGAAGAAAATGTTAGAAAATTTTCCTCCTTGCTCGGAAAAAAACCCTAGTCATCAAGAATAGTAGCTCGTACCGTACCCCATTTCTATTTTTTTTTTAATACAACATGTTGGGGAGGGGATTCGAATTCACAACCACTTGGTTGGAGGTATATGCCAATTACTGCTGAGCTATGCTCGCTTTGGCCCGTACCCCATTTCTATTGTCATTTATAACCTTAACTAATATTATTATGAAATTGTTCAAAAGTATTAATATATCAATATAAATTGTATTTCACACGCTAGTTCACGGATTAGAAAGTAAAAAACAAAGACCACAAATAATCTTTTACAAAACTAAAAAGTAATATACAATATATTTTAATCTAAAGTAATAAAGTAGTACTCTCACCTTTCTTTTCGTGTGGATAACAAAATTCAACGTACATAAATTAATGTCTTAATATAGTAATTCCTTTTAAAATTTTATATTCAATAATAATATCATTTGACGAAGAAGTTAACATCATAGAAAGATGAGTAATTGATGATAAACGAGAGAGAGCGTGAATTAAATTTCAAACTCTTTTTCTTTTTGAATAAAGGAACGTATTCATAATTTGAGGTTGTCCCATCCTTATAAGATACAATCTTATATGTTCATCTTCATGATTCAGTGCATGAAGAAGAGACGAACTAGGCAACATGTTGCACTTCCCCAAATAAGCATTGTTCCATTGGAGAGTTTCTCGAGTTAGTGCAATTTTTTTAATCCAAAATCGATATCTTTTTTTATTTTTTTCACCCTATAAACTGAGCCACCTACACTCGTATCAAAGTTCGAACTCAAAAGACATGATCAAGAAGTTTTAGTATTAAGCTTGCTCAAAGATTTTAACAGTACAAGACTTCATATAGATCGGTAATACTACAAAACTATACGTCCTTACCAATGAGACTGTCCCTTTTATCTTTTAATTAGAGGTGAGACAACGTGGGTAGATGAGTAGGGTACATAGAAGGGCATTTGTATATATTATTGGTGAGTGTCCTGCAACTTGAAATGGTGTAAGGCACTTGAATATGGACTACCCTAGCTAGCTACCATACAAAATATAAAATTAAAGAAAAGAAAACTTTTTTTAATGAAACATGGAATCCTCCCACTTTACTACTATATTGGAATTCAAAAACAACGTGGTATATTGAATTTTATATATATATATATATATATAAAGGTCGAATTTTAAAGTTGTGGGTCAAATGAAAATCATTTAAACATTGTATTCAAATAGAATATTTAGAGCTCAAATTAAAAAAGCATAATTATTCTCCCTTTTCCTCAAATCATTTATATCAATTTTAATGGAGTCGAAAGATTCAAACTCATTATATTACTAACAATAATTTATAAGTTATTGATAGTATCGGCGAGAAGTTTTGAATCATTATTAATTATCAGCTTTTGAAGCGTTTTCTATAATTCTATCATCTTCTTAATCTCGTATTTTAATTTGTAAGAAGAGAAAAAAAAAAGTACTTTTTATGGGAAAAAGATTTAAAAAAATTAAAAAGAAAAGAAAAGCCAGCTATCAATATGTGTCAAACCCCTCTTACATATCTAGAGCATGCTTTTTTAAAGGAGCAAAGGAGGGTAGCCACAAAGATAGAAAATAGCAAAAGAGGCCTAGAGAAGCTTATTTAGTCTTTTTCTCTATATCTTTTCTTTCTTGTCTATCTTTAGTTCCAAGATTTTTGTGATTTATTTTTAATTTAAATACATAGTACTACCAACCTTTTTTTTTTTACTTTAACAATATGTAGGGACGAAGATTCGAATATCTAACATTTTGATTGAATGATATATTAGTTGAGGTATATTCAGGTTGTTAAGGTATTAGATGTTATCTTTTAATAATGTGATTATTGTTATTTGTTAAATATTTTTGTTGACCAAACTAGAATTGTTTCATTGTTAATAGTGAGCGGCTGAAGTTGTAGGGAACTGAGGAGCAAAGCAGTAGATAAGATCGAAGAAGGGCCAGGCTCCCGGTGGGGCAGAGGAAAGATAGGTCGGTCAAACAAAAACAAGGTGCAATGGGCTCTCCCTCCGCTCCTAGTCACAGTGATTGGTGTGGAGGGGGAGATCTGTTTATGATATAGTGAAAGAAAGAGTCGTCTCATTTCCTTACTTCATCATTCTTTCTAATTCATTCACTTCAAGGCTGGGTCTGAACGTCGCGTAACATTATCTTCAACCAACCTCCACCGAACCCATCACAGAGATGCACAAAGGAATAGAACGAACGTCTTTTATCTCTTTTCCACTCAATCCAAAAACAAGATCAGATATTGGGGACACCAAGAAGGAAGAAAGAAATAAAGTACCCCGCTGACTTCTTTCTCTCAGTCTCCAGAAAAAAAGCTTGTTGGATTGTTAAGTAATTTCCGTTAATTTATTGAAGAGATAAAATATAATAATTTTTGAAGTTTTTATGTGAAAGGTGAATATATATTTCTCTATTATCCATTATTTAGTTAGTTTTTTTTTTTAAGAGAAATAGAAAATTCACTTTCCAAAAGAAATTCTTTATAAATTGTGTAGTGGAATTTGCCAACATCTTAACCTAAGAAATTAGTCTCACGTTGACTAAAAGTAGGAAAGTTTTATAAGTATAGTTGGTATCTCTATTGGAATGAATTTTTGTTTTGTTTTTTTAAACCAAAATTAAATTCATGTCATTTAGGTCTAAAATCATCCATATATATCATAATATTGGAGAGGTATCTAATCCTAACAAATGTATAATCACAATAAGAATGATCACTTTTCAACCATGAAAAAGATAGCGGCGTTTAAACGTCGTTATTTTGCAACAAAAATATATAAGTTGATTCCTCACTTTATTGCTTGGTATTAAGTATATGATCGGACCTGTCTTTTTTAGATATTTTACTATTTATTTAAAACAATATTGAGTAACTTGTGACTAGTAATAATTAAAGGTCAATGACCAGTTTTAACCATTAATTTTTTTTTTAAAAGATATGTCATTTTATAAATAATATTCTTTGTTAGTTTATTTTTATTTTTATTTTTTAAAGGATAATTGTATTAATTTTAGACAATTTTATAATAATCATTTTTGTATTTTAAAATATAAGTTGAAAATTCAGATCTCCCCCCTCCACCTTAGAATTAAGTTGAAATATATACATATATAAATTCCACCTATTTGTAATGTTATATATATATTTTTAGTACAATAAATATAATAAACATAGAGGGACGAAGGATTTAACTTTTGACGAAAAGAATAAAACAACTATTTTCTCTTCATTTATTTTTTAATAAATATTATTATTGTTGTTGTTGTTATTATTATTATTATTATTTTGAAATATTATTGTTGTTATTATTATTATAGAGGTATAGTAGGATTCCACTAGAGAACACATGGAATTCAAATATTAATAGTGGTGTGTATACTAAGGGGATCCAACATTAACTTTCCTTTATGCCTTTCCCCCCTTTTCTTCTCTTGGTTTCTTTCAAAAATCATTTTTGGAACAAACTTGATGGGAACACAATTTATATATATAGTTCACTCTAATTTTAATTCATTTTCATATTTAAATTCTTTTTTGAATTTCATATTTTTACTTTCGATATATTTTATGTTGGTTTTTACTTTTTTATAAGATCATGTTTGGTAACGGAGTCTTTTTATGGGAAAAAGCATAATATTAGATGGAAGAACGGGAAATCCTTTTGAACAACCTGTTATAATAGGAAAGTCTTATATCTTTAAATTAATTCATCGAAGAGATATCGCACCTATGTTTTAATATATGTAGTTAAAATTATACATATCCACGTGATGACATGTAGAATTTATGTTAAATGTACTATGGAAGTTTAACCCTCATGACAAATTAAAAAACAAAATAGATTTTCATATTAGGCTTTTGGGATGGAAAATAAATTATTTTGAAGTATAAGGTATAAAATATAAATCGATATATAATATGATTTGAAACATAATTTTGTGACACTTTCGAAGTCTTTAATTTTTCTCTTGATAAAAGTACAAGTATGTCTAAACTAAATTATTCTTTTGAAACTAAACATTTTTAAAGATAAGTTTGAAGGTCTATGCTATATCAAATTAGCACATACTTCTTAAAATGAAATTTTATTATTAACAAAGACAATAATATACGATTTCATATCATGTCGATATTAATTTTCTCTCAACGACTATAATAGTGAAATTATTGATACATGCATAGATGCATAGGAATAAAGAAAAATAGATTATAACGATAGTATATTATATTTATAATTACTTATTTTTAAATATATAAAAATAATAAAAACAACAACAATATTGAAAACGTTACAAATTACGGTTGATATAAAAAATGTTAAGGTCTCAAATCTATGGAAATGACAAAATGTTGTTGGAAACTTAAGAAATTTACAGAAATCCATAAAAATTAGTTAAATAGTGATTAAAACTTTGTAAGAAGTTAGTTATAAATTGCCATAATTGCCAACATCTGTAAGGTTCTATATATATATATATATTTCTTTTTTTTTTCTAACCTCTATTTGTGTCTATAAATAATTATTAAAAAATAATTACAAATGACCAAGGACGTTGGTCAAAATCATTTTTATCATTTATCAAAAATCACTTCCCTCTCTATCGATCATATTTGATAAATTAAAAAATTGATTTTAGAAAAATCTAGAATCACTTTAAATTGATTTTGAAGGTATTAACGAGGATAATTTTGAAAAATCAATTATACTTAAATCTCTTTTTTCAAAATCACTCATTCTATCGGTACTCCCAAACACACTCTAAAATATTTTTTTTCTTAGGAAAAATTTATACATCTTTGAAAGCTCAAAACTAAAATAAAATAGGTAGGAAAATTCGAGGGCTTTTTACATTTTAACTTTTTATATATATATAATGATCTTGTCATTATAAAATGAAATAAGGGAAATTAAAGTGAAAATTTGAATCAAAGACAAATTAAGGGAACAATTATATCATCTACCTAATACATATATAAATATTTAAATAGTTGTGAATGGATGATGATTTAAGCAACTTTTATATATTTAATTAATTTAAACACTTGTGAATGGATGATGAGTTGAGCAAACTTTATGAGTCCCAATAACAACACAATTTTTCTTCATATATCATCACTTTATCTCAATCACGAAAATTTATTGGGAAGCAAAAACAAAACATCCACTATTTTTTTTTCCCCTTTTTTCTTTGACCACATACCTTAAACAAAAACTATTCAAATTTGATAATGAAAAAAGTGGAATTCACTATAGGTAGCTGAGTGCAATGTGTATCTTTCCAAGTCTTTTTAAAAGTTTAGATAACAAAAAAGCTACTTCTATCCACATAAATCAACTTGGTTTTGCTTTTCTTTTATGTTTATATTATATGATCAAAGGCTTTGTTTTGTTCATCAAGTTATGTATTAGTTTTTTTTTATTTAAATTGTTTTTAAATGATCTGATGTGTTCGATATCGATTGGGGTGAGTGTTTGGAGGAGTCGTTTGAGAATGCTTTCAAGAAAAAATAGATAAATTAAGTTTCTTAGAAGGAAGATTTAATAATAATGATATTTGGCCAGCTGAACCTCAGTTTTGAGTTCGAATCCCCAACCTTATATATTGTACTAAAAAAATAATAATAATAATGGTATGTGAATAACTTTTTTTTCCTATTGTTTTCTCAAATCTTTTTGTTCTTTTTGTTCTTAATAGTTTTTTATTATTATTATTATTGTTAGTTATTACATGTGCCTATCTTTTTATTTTAAAAGTTGTTTTCTCCTAAAAATGTGAAATTATTATAGATAGTGATTTTAAATGCATCTTTTCATTATAAGTCAACACAACAATTTTTTTTTCTTTTTTAGTTTTGGAAACAAATAAAAAGACTAAGTTTTAGAAGAAATGCCAAACCCCACTTTTATTTTTTTATATATCATCAAGGGAGATTGAACTTTTTTTTTTTATGAGGAATTATGAAATTGAAAGGAATACACGTTCAACATTCATTTTCATTTTATTTTATTTTTTTTAAGAAAAAATTCATAATTTACTTATTCAAAATATTTTATAATCTTATTCAAATTTTAAATTTTGGAAAAAGAAAGTCTTAGGGTTGGAGGCTGTTTTCAGAAATTTTTTTTTATTTAAAATAAAAGTTTAGTAAAAACAGATATATATTACAATTATTTTAATATTTATTATCATGAGCTTTTTTTTTTTTCTTTTTGAAAGAAGTCATGAGCAACTTGTTATTTAGAGATTTGGTTTCACAAATCACAACCATTTTCAAGTGCCCATGAACCTAAATCTTTTACAATGCATTTTATCAGATAATATATAAAGTGATAAAATCTCATTTTTCAAAACAATTCCTACAAGCATGTAGGAAAAAAAAAAAAAAAGATTTCATAAACTTTTAGAGGTTGATTTTAGTTTTTAAACTTTTAAAATATTTATTTCGATTTCTGAAATTTTTAAAAATAAACATTTTTATCCTTACTCATCGTCATCAACGTCCACTATGTCCAATCTCCATCGGAGTTATATATGCCACATGGTTTGCAAGTTCTAATGTGATAAACTTTTTAAATTAGTTTAGAGACTAAAGTATATACTTTTTTATTAAAAGTTCAATGATTAGAATAGTGTAAATTGAAAGTTTCGGACATACAAGTTACTTAATTTTAAAGTTTAAGGACTCTTAAATATAAGATTGAAAATTCAAATATCCATTACACACGTTTAAAGTTCAAGATTTATTTTTTCTCAAGTACAACAACATGTGGTGTAGGAGTTCGACACACATTTGAGATACACATGTTATAATTAGATTGAGCGATGTTCAGATTGGCTAAACACACCACTCTGAAAACTCATAATTGAACTCGTAATCAGCCAATCAACCTAAATTACTAATATAATTATTTATTACAAATATTTTTTTGACATCATTTCTTAATTTAATTGTGCATTTCAACATTATCATCTTTCATTCTTATGTTGATCAAAAAGGCTCTATTGCCCTTGTATGATTGAACTTAAACCAAGTGGGAATTTCAGGCACTCTTTTCAAAAAGTGATGGTCAAAGATTCACTTCACTTTTGCAAATTAATATGTCTCTCCAAAACTTCTTTTTTCTTTTTTCTTTTTTTTTGGGACAAAAATGACCAATCACATATCCAATAGTAGATGAATTTTTGTGTTCTTGGCTTTCCTTTTTATGGGATCTTTTTGTACACTAGCATACAAACCATGCATAAAATTTGACCCCAAAAGAGAGAGAGAACCAATCATGCAACTCAATTATAGCGCTTCAATTTTTATTTTTATTTTTTTAAATTAAGTGAAGAACCAATCATGCAACTCAATTATAGCGCTTCCCTAAGAGGAGAAGATGAATTACATAGTTATTTTCTTTCTTGAGGGGATATTTACTTGGTTAAATTTGTATTATTGTATATAAACTTTTAATTTCGTCAAATTGAACCTCGAATTTATAAAAGCGGCGAAATTCATATCATTTTCGAAAGTAAGAAAGTTGTATGAAAAATGAATTGATAAATCACTCAAAATCCAACCAAAATGTACTCGATCCAGCATAAGAATATATTCATCCTGGACAAAAAAATTTGTCCAACTAAACCAATGCCTTAATCAGGGCTAAAATTTCCAGATTTAACTAAAAATAAACACTACAAAAAAAAAATCAACACTCTGCAAAATATAGTGGCATGTAGCTACAAGATCGATGACCAAATTTTTTTTTCTTTTTTATAACATGTGGGATAAGATCAAACTCACGCCCTCTTGGTTGGAGTTAAGTATATAGGTAAAAGGTGATTTTTTTTTTTTAGATCATGTAAGAAGTGGATTACAGTAAAAGAGTAAGCTTTAATTAAATAGATAAAATGAAATAAAGAAATGCACACGAATGGTATGTCTTTTCTTTTTCTTTTTATATATATACATCAAAGAAAAAGTTAAAAAGTTTTTTTTATAATTTGGACCAAAATAGTGTAATTAGTAGGTGGGGTTTCTTTATGACAAAGGATCAATTAGTGTTTAATTATTTTAGACTATGTTGTTTGTTTTAGATACCAAAGCTTGGAAGAGTAATTATATGATTGTTATATTCAATTAAAGGGCATATTTTTAGGGTATTAATGTTATATTAAATTAAGGGGATGTGTTTCTATGGTTTTGACAAAGCCTTTTGTTATAGAGTCTTTAGTTTAATTATTTAGTTGGGTGAAATTATTATGTTAGACACTGCAGTGAGGTGAGGCTAAAGAAAGGACATGGGTCAAGTTGCTTGAGTCAAGCCTACCAAACCAAACTCTATCTAATAGGTCGACTCAATCAGTCGATGCGGTCATGTCAGATCTGATCCGATCCAACCCAATCAATCTAGTCAAGGCAATCCGTCCGAGCCTGTTGGGATAATGGAGCCAAAACAAGATACTCATGTCTTATGAAAAAATGATTTTCAACACTATTACAAATTCCTACAAGGGGTAGGACACCTTTTTCTATAAGGATTAGGATATTTGGCCTTCTAAAAATAGAGCCATTTTATTTAGATTTTGTTTATGTGTTGTTGCACATTGAAGTGGCGGTTGAAAGTGTAAATACACAAATTTTCAGAGGGCAGCGGCAGTGGTATTTGGCAGAGTTTCAGAGGCGGGATCTCGGGATTGTGGAGCATTATCGGCAACCTATTCTCGTGGATATTTGGTGAGGTTTTTATTCACGTGTCCTAGGATCCTATTGTTGTAGATCCTAGAAGCTAGGTGACTTTTGTCGAGGTCTCTAAATTTGAGAGATTATTGTATCTGCCTATTGTATTATCCCAAAATCATAGTAGAACCCATTGTCGCAGAATATTGGATGTAGCCCATAGTTTGGGTGAACCAGAATAAATCTTTTACGTCGTTTACTGCGCTTTCCATGTATTTCTCTTATTGTGTGATTGACTTAGTTTTTACTAAAGAATTGTGGACTTTGAACAAGGGCTAGTTTGGGAACAGACCTAGAAAGCTATGCCTACAGATAAGAAGATGAATCTTGAGCTGGCAAAGTTCGGATGAGGGAAAAAGGTAGCCGCTTGCTGAAACCTCCCTCCATAGCCAAAAGGGCCCCGACGGATTTCCAGAATTCAAGTTCGACCCAGTAAGACCTTTTAAAAGGATCGTTTTTTGGGCTGCCCCTTCCTCAATGAGTCAGGAGCGAGCCATGCCACATTGCATACTCTAGTCAAATCCTCTTCAACAGTCTTTTCGTAGAGGGTTGGCCTTACAGGAGATCGAGAACCTTTCTTTCCCAAAGGGTAAAATATAATTGGTAAGTAATTTTTCCAACCGAGCTAACTCGAGAAGACTCCATAGAAGAGGCTTGTGACACGAGATAGTAGTTCTACACAACTCCACTTTTTGATCCTCTCAAATGGACCTTTTATTTAACTTAGGCATTGAACTGTATTTGACTTAACATCACATTGATGTGCAGATCTATTGTGTGCAGAAGTGCCCGTCAAAGTTCATATCCAAATCCTGAATCAAACACTAAATGAAATAAAGTCCAAACTTGCATATAGGAGAATTTTGTATGTTCTTTTAAAGATTTTTTTCTCTTAACTTTTGAATTATATACTTTTAATCTTTAAGATTTGGAGTTAGGTTTTAGACTCTAAAACTAAACTGTACTCTGGAACTTATCGATAATCTACCAAATGTTCTTGATCTTTAATCTTTTTTAATATGGTGCATTATGCTAAATCTTAGCTATTAAAATAAAGGATATCTAGATATTTTGATGGCATGAATTATTTCACACCATAATAAATGGAAAATATGTGGTTTCTAAGAACTTTGTATTTCAAGAAATTTATATTGGACACTATGGAAAATAAAAAGAGGAAGAAAGAAAAAACTTTATTATCTTTCGTTGTCATGGGATGTCTCTATGTCTTTTTCTAGATAAGTTAGTCAAGCCTAACATGTCACATCATATTACCATTCATTTTCTTTTCCACCGAGGTTAAGACTAAAAATATTCATTTTTAAAAAAAGAAAAAAAAAATCAATTTATATCTCTAAACCATTCAAGTTGAATCAATAAATGTATCAATTAAAAATTCTAAACTTTCGCAAGTGAATCCTGTATTATGATTTCTATTTGAAAATCGTTAATAAACATACACATAGGTAGATTTCTTTTTTTTTTCTTTTTTTTGGGGACATAAACGTGCGTAGACTTCTTCAAATGTAAGATTAATGAAATATTAAAGAAAAATACTATAATCAAATGAGTGGTAGGCATTTTACCAATATGGTCGGTTTTTTCATCTTTTCTTTAATATTTTTCTTTCGGTGAAAACCGGTACAACATGTGAATTGGGCCTGGGCCAAAGCACTCAAAATTGGTGTAATATTTTGGGCCAATGGTCCAGTCTGCTGAGCTTGACACCACAAGGCTGAGTCCCTCTTGTAGCCCAATTCATTTTTAGCCCAATTATGCTTGTTGAAAGCCCAAGTGGAAGCAGATTAATAACGTAAAGCTTTTTACATAAGATAATTATCATGTAAATGCATAATATTTGCCATTTTTCAAGAATGTTATTAATTATAGTCCGTTAATTAAATTTTCATCGACATTTCCATCAACATTTTCATATATGTCCCGGCTGAGTTCAATATCGACATGAATGGTGAATCCACATTTTCATCGTATCGTAAAAATATTGACAAAATATTTTAAAAATTATGAACAAACCACCACTAATATAAATATAATAAATAATAAACAAAAATTTTTATGAATTTCTTGATTTTTATTATTTTTCTAGAAATTATCCATCCGCATGTATATTTCATTGATATTTTATTTATATTTCTACAAAATGGGATCTCAATATTTTCTTTATTATAGCTTTTTCTTTCCATTATCGATAGTCAAACATTTATTCACAAATGAACATAAAGATAACATCTTAATGTATCCAATAATAATATTAGAATAAGTTATTAAAATTTTAGTTAGCTTGAGCTCAACTAAACTGGTTAAGGTAATCATCTCTTACCAAAAATATGATGAGTTCAAATTCACACCTTACTTATTCTTGTATTCGAAAAGGTTTATTAAAATTTTAGATAAAATACCATTTTGATCCTTTTACTTTCAAATGTACAAATTTAGTATTTATATTTTTAATAAACTTTAAAATTACTTTTCTTATAATTTAGTCTCTATCAGCATCCCTCTATAAATTTTGAAAATATATTCCTATTATGTCTTCTCTATAAATTTTGAAAATATACTCACATTATGTCTTTTTTGAATGAAAGCTATTATTATTTTGCTAAGTTGGATAAAAATTAACTTCAAATTGACCATTGAATATAAATTTTAAGATTTGATGAGAATACATGGATTAAATTTGAATATTTAAAAAATACAATAACTAAACTGAAATTAATTAAGTAAAGTATGTGGACCAAAAATGATATTTTAACCAAATTTTAATTATTAATAACAGTAAATATCTCTCTCTCTTAATTTTCTAAAACCATAATGGTCATATATTAAACTAGAAAGTAAAAGAATAACAAAATAGTATTAGAAAAATAGATTGAGAGAAGAGAATAGAATAGAATATTTATTTTACTTAGTTAACTTGATCCATAAAGTCTATACAACTATTTTCTATAGGATTACAAGAATTTTCGTAAATTTAAATTTTTAATCGGTTAGTGCAAGGCCTCATAGAACATAGAACAATGAAGTAATGTAACCATACGAGTTCCAGCCTTCAGTAGCTCGAATACAAAATCAACTTGTTTATTTATGTTACTTGTTGTGGACTTTCAACGTTTCCTCTTTCATAGATATATGGAAGGCTATTTTGGTTTGAAAAGTGATGTTGAGACTAGGCACATGCGATAAGTAATAAAGAATGGGCATCGCTGCCTTGAAAAAAAAAAAAAAAAAAGTTGAGACGAGGAAGGTATAGTTTATTGGTTTATTAGACATCTATATATTATACTTTATAACCTAAACTATAACTAATTAAAATATATATTATTGACTAAAAGGATCAGAAGTTCAAGTCTCCAATCTCTACCCACACATATCATTGAACGAAAAAATGACATCTATGCATTGTAGTATATAAGTTATATTAATGTAAATAAAAAGTAAATATACTCACTATTTATGCAAAAAAAAAAAAAAAATTGATCGAGGTACGACCTAATCCAGGTATGATCGTTGGAAGAGCTTGACCTATTCCAGGTATGACCGTTGGGAGAGCTTAAGTGTCCTTGAGACTATTAGGTAAAACTTTCACGTCGGCGCTCAAGGGAGCTTTTCAGGTCGGCCACCAGAGAAGAATTCAGGTTGACCACCACGATAGACCTTCAAAGTTAGACCTTTTTTCTGTTCTCTACGTAGTACGATTTTTTCACCCCAAAACACTCACTGGCATTTTTTTCCTTAAATAAGGGAAATATACACTTCATTAACGAACTAAAGAGTAGAAGTCGACTTTGCCTAAACACATCAACCAATTTGAAAAGTATCCCAACCCTTCAAACAAAAACGCTCTCTTAGGATTTCATACGCGAGTTTGTTAGCATCTCTTTTGATTTTCAGAGTAGAAATACCTCTCATATTTCACGAACAAACCTTTTATCTTTTTTTAAATACAATATATAAAGATGTAAATTCGAATTCACGACCTTCCAATCTAATATAAATATATTAATCAGAAAGTTGATGAGAGACTAAAAATATATTTTTTTTTCCTTTCAAATTTTGGTCAATCTATTTCGATTCATTTTAATTGATAGACTTTAAACGTGGATTTAAATTTTTTAATCAATAGCTTTAATATAATTTTATATTAAAGAGTTTTTTTTTTTTTTTATACAGGATTTGTGTTAAAAATTTCTTTGGTGTTTGAAAGTCAACGACGATCCTCACTCTCGAGACGAAAGCCGAAGAAAGGGCGAAATCGGGAGCGATGGCTTCTGTAATTGCGTCTTTGTTCTTGTGGGTAAGTTTCAATTTCGGATAATCAAAGTAAAATTTCGATTCTTTTGCTATAAAGCCACCCACCCTTCTTCAATTTCCCCCTCCCCCTCACACCCCTTTTCGCCCTTTTCGCAGGGATAAGCTTTCTGGAAGCTCCCTCTCTCTCTCTAGATTTCTCTCACTACTGAAGAAGAAGAAGAAGAAGCTTCGAGAATCTGATTTGGGCAGTAGTGAGAGAAGAGACGGTCTGTAGAGAGAGAAAACAGAAGTCATAGCCATGGACTCCTCCGATTGGCTCAAAGACAAAGTTTCAATGGTTGACCCTTTCTTGGTCGAGGCCCTTCAGAATCCTCGGCACCGTCTCACCAGTCAGTAATTTCTTCTTTTTACTTTGTAAATTTTGTGTTTGTTTCTCTTTCTTGCTTAATTTAGGTTCGGTTTTGAGATTCTTGTCTGCTCTGGATTGCCCTGTTTCTGTTAAGTATGGCATGTTTGGTTTTGAGCTTTTGGGGTTCTTTAGATTTTTAGAAAATCTGCCATTGTTCTTCTTCTGAAAAGGGGGTTGAAGTTTTTATCCCAATTTTGATTTCCCATGTTTAGTTATTCTTTTAGTTTTAATGGGTATTAGTTTGAATTCTCTTAGCTAAATTTTGAAAATGTTTTTGAAGAGTAGATAACAAAACAAAGAAACACAGAGGTGGAAGTTGTGTTCATGGGGTTAATTTTCAAAAATAGATAACAAAAGAGTTTGTAGAGGGGCTGAGACATTGTGAGTTTCTTTTTCATTAACATTATGATGGTTGGATTTACTTCACTCATTAGTAGTTTAATTGGTTCCGTAGTTCTGCGGATGGAACTCGACATCCAAATGTTTTTGCAAAACCAAGAGCAGCAGCTGTTCGAATTTCAACACTTTTCTACTTCGTACCTTCGACTTGCAGCTCATCGTGTTGCTCAACACTATGGCCTGCAAACTATGGTTCAGGACAATGCCATAGATGGTCAAGGAAGGATTTTGGTGAGGAAAACTGTTGAAGCTAAATTCCCGCCCATTTGCTTATCTCAAATACCTGCGAAACAGTCGGCTGATGATACAATTGGGCGAGTTAAAATTGCTGTTAGGCCTAGGCCTAATAAATCATCTGATGATGGAATGGGTTGTATGGCCAAACAAGGTCTTGGTCGGACTGTGGAGCAGAGGAAGGAAGAGTATGATAAGGCACGTGCTCGAATATTCAGCAGCCAAGGTAGTACTGGTTCGGTGGATGTATCGTCCCATAATTTCACCGAGGGGCTAGATATATCAACAAATAGAGACAGGGCTGAAGGGTGTAGAGTGAATGATGTAGACAAATATTCAAGTATCAAAGACGCTGGGAGTGGGCCTACTTCTCGGGTTGCCATTTTAAGAGATAGGGAAAAGGATCTTAGCGACCCGGATTATGATCGGAGTTATGATAGGTATTGCCTCTTTTGACTTCGAATATGGAACTTGAGATTCTGTTTTACATTTTCTGTTACTGGTTTTGCTTTATGATGGGATCATTTTTAGCCAAAGACTGTGTTTTCCAATTCTTGGAACCTCAGTTCTTATTGAGCGTGCTTGAGTGTATAAATTTGTTAATCAGAAACTATTTCCTTCATTTGTAGGTATGTTAAGAATCTTCCGATTAATCCGACTCCGAGCATGAATTTCGCACCTTTCACCATGCAAAACATCCAGCCTTCATTTCCTGGTTACCATGTACCGAGGAATGATGTCCCGTTGAGCTATGTTTCTCCTTCACCTATCAAGACTGTAGGATTGAATCCGATATCTAGAACTACAGTCAATGTGCCATGGCCGTGTGCAGGGATGCCGTACACTCATACTGCTTTCCAGGTATGAATCTGATCCTTACGTTACACGAATTCTGTCTTATCACTCGAATCATTAGGTGAAAAGTTCCCATACAACTGATTTCTCTACTGGAGCTTACAAAAATGCACTCTGATCTTAGTTAATCTACAAAAATAGAAAAGGATTAGAAAAGGATTAGCCCAAGAACACCTGAAGAAAAATTAGCCAAGTCCTTTCTGTTGAATGTTCTGGAGCTTTGTTCGATTTGGATACCCCATATAACTGCTTCTACTGCGTTTATCCATAAGATCTCCCCTTTCCCCCTCGGATCATGGCTGTACAACGGTTAAATTATGTTTGTCTTTCTGCTTCTGAACTTGTTCCTTCTCACCATTCCTACTGTAAAAGCAACGGAATAGTAGATCTTCCACATTTTCCCCTGCCCCGCGACATAAAACATACCAATTCGGTTGAAAAGAAGTATTAGCCATTCGGCATCTCTTTTGTATTGATGAGGACCATTAATCTTGAATCGGGACAACCCTTCTGAACTTTTTCTGCATTCTATGAGGACTATATTAGTTTTGAAGATCCTTATTTCTCATCTTAGGATGAAGATAGAGAGTAAATTTGCTATCAAACCCCCCTCACTTGGCCATGTTTCACTCCAGCACATTTGATTTAGAAAACACGTGAGAACAACCAAAAAAAAAGATATATATATATATATATATATATTTAATTGGGAGTTGAAGTTTTGCTCCTCTATGCTCGGGAGCACTGCACCCGCCCGAAGACTCGAATCTTGTAGACATCAAGGGTCTTTTGTATTAAACTCACTCAGTTTCAAACTTGAAATCTCTAAGCCAGTAGGACCAAGAGACCCAAAAATCTTACTAATGGGCCGCCGTTTGGGGGCAAGAGCAACCAAACATTATTTGTTTATATTTGCCCCAAAACCTTTTTTTTTTAAATTACAAAAAAAAAACCCCTTTCGGGATTTAAAGTCCTACAAGTTTTCTCAAGTACATTCAAGTTGATTCAGACACTCACATATATCAAAAAAATACCTAAACATTGAAAATATGTTTCAAAACCTCGCTTAAACCGAGAGAGAGATTTGAGCGCTAAGGTAGCTAACATCCTCCTTTTACAATTGATTAATTAAGTTGTCACGTTCTACCCTCCCACTTCTTATACATCGTAGTAGAAAAATATCAACCGTTTTCTCTCTTATTCGAGACGCTCGACCGAAAACTACAATCATATCTATTCAAAACTTTGTTTGTACAATGTTTTCTTTCTTGTCCTTAATTTTTTGGGTTGATTTACATTCTTGTGTTCTTGCAGGTTCCATTGTACCAACAGTCTTTGAGCTTTGAGTATCTGCAAAACCATTGATCACAGCAGTAAGTTATTAGGGGATAGTGTTAATTAAAACTGATTTACTTAGCTAATTATATAATATACTCACTATGTTGGTTTCAAATGAAACCCTTTTAATTTAAACTTACTATTGTTATTTTTTTTAATGTTGATTATTGAGTGGATTTCTTGGTCTAAAGTATTGGTAATTTTAAATCTTCTGAAAATTATTTTTCTTTAAAAGATCAATAAAAGCCTATTTTCTGACGTAGAATTTTATTTTTGATATCTATAGTTTTCTGTTTATTACGTTTTGGCCATTAAATTTTTAGGTATTTTATTTTAAATTTTGAACTTTATTTAAAAAAAAAGGTTAAAGTCGGTTTTTTCTTTAGGAAAATAATTTAATAGAAATCTACTACAGGCATATGTTTCGCTAATAAGTGGTGGGTTTTGAAATGATTAATTAGAAACTAGTAGTAAAGGTTGAAATATTTTTTAGGCAAAATTTAGGAAATAATATAGAATATTATAAAGTTTTGGACTAAAAAATAAATACGTATTTATTTTATTTATTTTTATAAATATGTATTTAGTTTTGCATAAATAAATATATACATATTGTTAACATGAGCTTAATTCAGTTGATAATTGGCATATCTCTAACTAGAGGTCATAAGTTAGAACCTCTCAATCCGTACTAAAAATAAATAAATAAATTATAACATATTAGAGTTTAATACATAACAGCAAATTTTGGGATAAAAAAGTTACAACTTTTGTTTCTCCACTTTAGTTACATTTCTAAATTTTTTATAAATACAACCTACAATGAGAAATGAGGGATGATTTGGCACGATGCGACACAAAGAGGCCAATTAGATAAAATAATTGTAACAAAGCAAAAAAGGTCGTTGGGGATGGGTGAGCATAATATTAAAACAAATCGTTCGATTCATCGACGAGCATGATATTAAACCAAATTGTTCAATTCATCCATCATCACCTCTATTTCATCTAGATGGTCTACTTTTGTGTCATCCAGTGCCACATTGTGCCAAATCACTGCTCGTTTAATGGATTACATCAACATTTAAGCAATAATTTCAAAAAGACAAATTTTTATTACAATCAAAATTAAAAGTTCAGATGGGTAATTGAAACTTTGTAATAAGACTGACACAATTCTCGAAATAAACTATCAGAAATCTAAAAAAACATGTCTCAAAGTTTTAGCCTAGGAAAAAAAAAGTATATATGCAATTTATGTGCTTTTAAAAGGCCTAGAATCTGTCTCTTTCTCAACCAAGAAACTAGTTCATCTCCACAAAAAAAATAAAATAAAAAAAAAAAAGAATAAAACCAAAAAAGATATTGAATTTGATGTCCCAAATGGGCCTACCCTTCAATTTGATGTGCCTTTAAAAGAGAATGAAAGAAAGCCAATCCACTTTCTTATCCAATTCAAAATCTTTACTTTTTTTTTTTTATTATTTTTTTCGGGGTGAGAAATTATACTTCAAACAACTTTTTAAAAAACAATAATAATTAGATCATTTTAGGGACTTTGATTTTTTCAGCCATTCAAGATAATGACTTCTCCTACCAACAGCTGTTGATAGCCAAATTGTTTGATTCTCAAAAATGATTTTCCTTTTTTCATTTTTTTCCTCAAAGAAATAAAGTTTGGATAACAAAAAATAGCATGGTTAAAAACATTAAAAAAAAATAGTTTAATGTTGATATCATTTAGGTTAAATTACTTTTAATATATTTGAATTTGAGAAAAATTTTCGTATGCCCCTATGTTTGTATTTTACAATTTTATTGGTAAGTTTTTCACTTCTGTTAAAAACATAATTAAATTCTTAGTCAAATTTTTAAAACAAAAACTACTTTTTTAAAATTATTTTTTTAATCTTCAAAAATTAACTTAAATTTTGAAAATATTTATAAAAATTATATGTCAAAATAAAGGAACACGTAGGTGAAAGTAAATCATCATTTCCATTTTGATAATTGTGGGAGTGAGATATTGAACTTTCAACCTTTAGAATTATAATAAGTGTCGGATATCCACCAACTATGCTCACATCGACAGGAAAAGCCAATTAAGATGTCGCATAACTAAAAGAAATGTCAATTAATTTGTCCCGTTACTTATATGTCATTACTACTAACAAAAAAGAAAACAAAGACGAATTTAAGTTAATTAGAGACCAAACAACAACCTGGAAATTGTCCTCCCAATAGGAATACCCCACCCAAAAAAAAAAAGGAAAAAACCCTTTTCTAGATCACAATTATGCACAAAAGAAAAGAAAAAACTTGGTCAACTATGAAAAATAGTTTCAAAAAGTAGAAATCATGACAAGCATTATAAAGGGTACTCTTTAAAACCAAGGGCCCCCCTCCCCCACAGCCACTAGACCAACACAGTTCACCTTTCACCTCTTCTATCATTTTCTGATCAACTGCAACTGCAGTTATAATATAAACATCCTTTAAAAATTTAACGAGCACTTCATTTTAACGTTAGTAAATTAGCGGTCAAAGAAGCTCAAAGGACTATTTAGAACGGTTTCTAAAACCTCAAATACCAGAAGCATCCATTTTGAAACGTCATAGACCAAATAAATACTCACGTCAAACATCAGAGACCAAAAGTATATATTTACTCTACAAACAACCTTTAAACATGAAGCCAATACCAAACCTGATTCAAACTTGAACGCCAAAACAGAACACATAAAAAAGACTTAAAAGAAAGAAAAAGAGTCCATTGATGAAGCAAAAAGCTTCCATATTTTCATTTGATTAAATGACCCCTTACTTTCATTGCAGAATATGGTCAATACTTGATCGTTTCCCACTTAAACGCACCACCCGACACCGATACATGCAACGTAGATTTTCAGGCAAAATAAGGCTTCAACTTTATCCAACAGAGAATTACCCATGTTCAAATGGATATCCAATGGTTTACTAACAATCTAGCTTGGCATTGAACCATCAGAACATCCCATCAAAACTCATCAAATTTTCTTTATAGCAAGTAAGCGATCGAGAATAACGCGTAAAAGATTCTGCACTCATCAAGTTTCACAGTTTATAATGCTTAAAGACTGCTGTGGTGCTGGTGTGCTAATAACACATCAGATCAAATTAACCACTTTCTCGAGATCGTAAAGCAAGGCGGTTAAGAATATGGATTTATTTACTAAGATGTCAAGATGATCACATCAAAATGTTCATGTAACAGTTTACAATGCACCAACATTCTAATGAACTCAGAATTGTTAAAATAGATGCTCACATATTATGAGTTTTTTGAACCTTTAATAATATACAAGTGAGAGAGATACTATCTCTGCAGAAAACTGACCTAGGGATAGATAGATATCCCGTGCCCGCCCGCATTATCGATCTGCTGTCTCTCAAGCTCCAGAAACGAAAAATAAAACTCGGCTGGTTGCTTCTTCATCTTCCCTAACCATATCAACATATGAACCTCTTCCACCCTGATCAACACATACACAAGAAGCAGAAGGTTCTTGGATTTTATGAACCTCGGCTTGACATCTCAACAACTGCAAGCAGAAAAATCTAACGGCATTATTTTCCGTTCGAGCCACATGACGAGGAACTGACCATCGGATATTAAAGAAGGCAACCAATAATAGAAACAGGACATATGGAACTTGACAGACAAAGAGGATAAGCTCCCTATTATCTCCCTCTATTTCACCACCATTAAAGGGATGGCCCTCTCTTATCTACCTATTTGTAAAGGAAGTAAGCTAGTGAAGTTTTGGATTTGGTCATGAGTTTCATATTTCAATGACAGGCCAAGCCAACTAAACAGATAAGAAAGGACATTATAAAGAACTATAGAAACAACAACTAAGATAAACATCCAGAATTCAGAATTCAGATCAGACCCATATAACATTTATACCAATTTTCCACAAGAATTAGGAATAGAACACAAAGATCAATCATCCCCAGTGGGAAATAAAGTGAGGACTTTTCTTCCTCCAGTTGCATTGGCTGATTCCAAATCCTCAATGTAATTTGGTACTGAATTATGCACTGGTGCCCCCATTCTATGGATGGGCTGTGACTGTCTAGCTAAAAATGGATGCTCAAACTGGCCGTTCGGAGGCGACCCGAAATGCCCGACCTGCCGGTGATATGGTGGCTGCAGCTGGGGATGGGCGACAACCGCAGCAGCAGCAGCCATCTGCTGCTGGTGATGGTGGTGCTGCTGCAGAGTGGCCATGGGAACAAAGGGCAAGAAATGGTCCGAACTGGCGCGGGCAGAGTGCAGCAAATGGGGCGGGACCGGGGAGCTAGCGAACAAGTGGTCGGTGGCGGGATCGGAGGAAGCAACCAAGCCACCGCCGCCGCCGCCGCCGGCGGACAAGCCCTGCATCCGCTTGAGGTAGAGGCGGTACTTCTGCAAATGGGAAGCTACGTTCTCTCTGGTCAAGCCATCGACACTCATTAGCTGCATTATGGTCTTGGGGACGGCATTTTTGATCCCCAAATGCGCCACGGCGTCCACGAATCGCTTGTGGAGCTGCGGCGTCCAGACGAGACGCGGCCGCTTGAGGGTCCGGGCCGGCTCGTCGCTGGCGCCGCCGGAGCCCAAATCGGCGGAATCGCCGAAATCCGCCGAGTTGGGCGGCGCAATTCCGTTGCCGGAGCCGGGCAGGGGATTCGAAAGAGGAGGGGACGGGCAGGGCAGCGGCGGGCTGCTATTGGTGGGATTTTGAATATCAAAAGCCAGAGCTAGATCGGGGGTAATTAGGGTTTGAGAAAGCGGCATCAATTCATCCGGCGAAGGAAGCTCCTCTTCCCACCTCGAGAACCAATTCGAGTGTTCTTCCCTCATTATTTCCCAAATCTAGCTCCGACCCAATTCACTGTTCTTCCTCCTGGTCAACAGTTCCGAACTACCCTTCAAGAAAAACAGCAGAAACACCAAAAATTTCCAGAAACTAAAGAGAACCCAACAGATTTTGCAAGATTAGCAGCAGTAATCAAGCGAAATAGACAAAACCCAGAAACAATAACCCCTCTCCCAATCACAAAAACACACAGAGAGAGAGAGAGAGAGAGAGAGAGAGAGAGGAATTAGAGAGAAATAAGAGATGGGTAACGACGATGATGAAGAAGAAGACGATGGAGGGGTCGGAAAAGGGCTGAAGATGGAGAGAGGTTCGAGGTGGATCTTGTTTTTTGCTTGGTTTTCTCTCTCTTAGTGTTTCTCTCACTAGGGACCGGGGGCGTGGGGATACTGTTGCTGATGCTCCATTTCCTTTCCTTTCCTTTCCTTTGCCTCTCTATCCCTTTTTTCTTTTTCCATTTTTTTCTTGTTTGTTTGTTTCCTATGATTTTTCCTTTTTTCTTTTTGCTGGTTTTTTTTCCTTGCTCTCATGGGGAATTATTTTCCTGGATTTATGGGTCTCATTAATAATACCTGAAAGTGAGTGTTGCAAAGATCCATGAGATTTTGTTCCCCATCCCCAATTCCCTAGCGCGTCTCACTCACGCGCCTCTTCTTCTTTCAAATTTTTTTTTCTCCTTTATAGCTATTTTCATTTCTTATTTATCATTTTCTTATATGGAATGGACAAGGGATTTGAGCTATACATTTGTTATAATTCTTGTTTTTTTTTTTAAAAAAAAAAATAGAAGACTTAGAGTTAGGAATTATGAAAGTTTTGTCATCGGCTACATTTGAGCATATATCTATCTCAACAACGCTCAAAAGTCAAATAGGAAAATTAAAGAGTTGAGAAGAGGTAGTTGTATTATGGGTCTTTTTTTTTCAAAGAATCTGCCAACTTATTGATCTTTCGAATAACATGTCAGAAAGATGTGGATTCAGAGGAGTGACCTCTGTTTGATGTCACATATTCGAATGTATTTGTTGTTATTATTTAAGTGTTTTCTTTTATGAGATTAATCGTCAAGAGATAGTCTAATTCCAGAGCAAACAAGGATAATTTAGAGAGTCTATTGAATTGATTTCGTCCATATTTAATAAGTTTATGTTATCCTAATCCATATAAGCCTAAGTTTTCAAAACCAACGTGACTACTTTGTATAAAATAGGAATTAAGAGACTTTTTTAAAGGTTATTTTTATGTATAATCTAAGCATAGGCTTATATTATGGCCCAAAGCCCAAATATCAATCCAAACTTACTATAAAATTTATTAGTTTTTTTTTATCTTTTAAAATTCAAAACTTACACATCAATTAACAGGTCTTTATTGAAATTGAATGAAATATTTAGGTCTAAATACTATTTTGATATCAGCTTTAGTTTATTTTAGTATTTGTATTTTTAGAATGGGTCTTGTATCTGTTCACTTAGTTTTGTACTTTCAAAATATCTATTTTGATCCCTATACTTTTTAAAAAATAACTAATTGGTCCTTATTTGCAAAATTTTAACACAAATTTTTAAATGATGAAAATCTTTAGTACAAATTTATGGCTACATTCCAAGAAACTTAGTCGATGAAGTGTCGTGCTAAAATTATAATTGAAAGAAATGAGATAAAAATAAAGATGAATAGATAAAAAATTGTCAACTTTTAAAAGTCCATAGATTAAAATTGATATAGATTAAAATTGATATTTCAAAAGTATAAGAACCAAGATGAATAAAATTTAGAATTCATTTTAAAATTACAGGAAACGAAATACTATTTATAATCACTTACGTTTTGATTTTTTTATTACTGTTTTTTTGTTCATATATTTTCCTTCTTTATTTGATTTTATTTGTTTAGATTTTTTTCAAATATGTTATCGTATCTCTCTCCTTCGATCTCTAAAACCTTTGGACCAACAGCATCGTGAAGTTTCCATTGGTTGGTTTAAATTTGATTTTGTTTTCATTCTTTTCTCGTTTATCTCTCAATTCCTCTATGTCATTATTGGGTTAAAAGCACAGTTTTAAATGTTGATGTCGATAGAAATATCGATAAAATGTTGATGTCGATGAATATTTCTGTAAAAGTTAGAAAAGTTTTAAAAAAATCATAAAAGATATTTAAATTAACAAATAAACATTTTCATATTTCCAAATTAGTTAAAAATAATTAATATTAATATTATGTATATATTAGTGACATTTTGTTCATATTTTTCTTATTTTATCGATTTTTTTGTAATATAGAAGAAATGGTCGATTTACTCCTCATGTCGATGTCGAATTCATGAAAACTTGGATATGTCGATGGAAATGTCGACATGTTGACGAATATTTTAAACCACGGGTAAAAGTAGGATATTAAATTTTCATACACATATCGATATTTGATCAATTTCTATATATTCATAGATTAACATGATGAGGGTGATTTACACGGAGCCACAAAAATTTTGATTAAAAAAATATCAACTTAATATAGACATAATAATAATAATATCAATAAATTTTTAATTGTTTAAAAGGAGAGAAATAGTTCTTTGTTATTTTAAATATTAGTTATGAATTTTGCGCACTTTTAGAAATTTTCACAAATATTCATCAATATCGATACTTCCTTAAATTGAGACATGGACATGTTGATCCAGATCAATATTTGATATTTTTGTTTTTTTATTTACTCTTTCTAATGTCCGCAAAAGAAATAAATGCATAAATATTTTAATAAAATTTAAAAGTTAGTTTTCCTTAATTTTTTATAAATAACAAACAAAATATGGATAAAAATGGTACATCTCAACTATGAATCCAAACTTTGATCCAATAAGTCAAGACTATAGACTATAGAATAACGATAAAAGATAAATTCAAAATTACCAAATTTGTACTAAACACACCCTCTTATTATTATTTCATAAATGGGAGTAGGTCAATTTTTTTTTCCTTTTTTTTTAGCAAAGATATTTTATTTTAAATCATGACGGGGATGAAAAATTCTTTGAGGGTTACTTTTTGTAGTACTTGTTAGGTATATAATATCACTTTAGATATCAAAATATTTTTTCTTATTAAAATGACCAAATAAGCAATTCAACGTTGTTTATTGTGATGGATTATGACCTATCTTGAGAACTGGTATGGATCCAATATAGTTGAGCTATACGTAGCGAGCTATGCGAGGAAAGACCTGCATAAAGGGACGAAACACTTCGATGACACTTAATTCACTAAGAAGCTAATCTAAGGTCTCAAGACGAGGAGTAAGATTTCATACTTGGCATACACGAAATTGATGCTCCTATATATATAGGTGAAATGAGATGGGTCTCACGACTTGGTTCCATTAGAACGTTTGAAGGTTTGTTACACGATTAGAGACGGTTGGACATAGTACCTCGATGCCTAACATTTTCAAGGCTGGTTTGGTCGACCTATTTGGATACCACCTTGGTCGAGCTTAATAGGTTAGCCACTGTGCATTTCCAAGGTATTATCTCCCGTGATAAGGATGACCTATTCGTTTTATCTATCTTAATTCACCTCCTTTCAAGGTTTATGGTTTAGTTAAATTAAGTAAAAATAATATTTTAAATATTTTTGTAAAATTAAAATATTATTTTTAAAGAATGAACAAAAATCAATGGTAGCATCTTTGACTTTGAAGATTATATATATGTATATCCTAAAGTATGGATTTTAGAAAATTTAATAAATTTTAAATACAAATACTAAACAAAAAAAATATAACTCAACAAGGAGAATCAATTTTTATCATAAACTTTTAATTTTATCCAATTGCACCTAAAATTTGAATAAGTAATGTAATTTTTAATTTGTGCTTGAAAAAGTGTCGTGATCTATACTTTAATAAATTTTGGTTTGAGCCAACCAGAATATAGTTTAATAGATTAAGACACATATATCCAATCATAAAATAGTTCGAATCAACCCACATTGTATTAAAAGGAATAATAATAATAAATTTTCATTTGAGGAATTATTACGAAGAGAATTCTCATGTGGATTCAGTTGGGTTTTTTTTTTTTTTTTGAGTTTTTGGAAAAATTATGGATTTTGTGCATTAATCAAATTAATTATGTGAAAATTTTTATTTTCATTAATGAAAAGTGCGGTGATCTATACTAAATTTTCATTTGAAGAATCATTAGAAGGGGAATTCTCACGTGGATTCGAGTTATTTTTTATTTTTTATTTTTTGAGTTTTGGAAAAATTATCGATTTCGTGCCTTAAATTAATTATGTGAAAAAAAATCAATGTGAAAATAAATAAGTTTTCATTAATGAAAAGTGTGCGATCTATACATTAATAAATCTTTTCAATTTTTTAGTTTTGGCAAAATTATCACTTTTGTGCCTTAATCAAATTAATGATGTGAAAAAAACTTTATTTTCATTAATGATTTGTTTTTAGATTTTTGCTTTCTTTTTTATGAAATTAATAGATGAATAATATATCTTTTGATTTCTACTTTATTTATTTAATTTTGATTTTGAGTTGCAAGTACTTTCAAAAAGCCTATTTTAGGCTTTGGTCTCATTTTTATCTCATTTTTTTTTCCTTTTGATAATATTTTTTTATAATTTTAACCTAACATTTCACCTTTTTTTTTTGTCTTGAAAAAGCATTAAAATATTTTCATTGGGCATAAATTTTGTAAGGAACAAAAATTAATCACTATTTTAAAGCATAGAACCAAAATTACAATGATCAAAATGTACAAAAGTAAAAAATACCGAAAATAGTTTTAAAAAAAGCTACTGCACATTTTATTTATTTATTTAAAAAGGTATACGAGGACCATAATTGGTTAATTGAAACTTAGGTATCTTTTTACACATTTTTCTAATTCAATAATAATTAGTTAACTTGATTTGGTTTTACTTGTTTCCTAGTTAACATCAAAGTTTTGACTTTTGAGAACAAACCATCCAAGTTTCTAAAGAGGTCAAAGAATTGAAAAAAAAAAAGCAATGCATTTGTATTTTAATTGTTGATTACAACAAAATATGATTATCCTATTCTAACCTGCTTTTCAGGGAACAAAAAGCCAACCCCCAACCCTAAAAAATCATCAACAAATTTAATCCAGTCATTCAGTGTTCATCGAGCAAATGCTTCACTGGAAAGAAGAACCATTAACAGCCAACAGATCTTTTGCTGGTTGAAGCAACGCCACCGCTCCCCGCTCGGAGCTCGAGTACTTTCGATATATAACTTGAAGCTTGCTCTTGCCTGCTACTCCATGGTAGCCCACCAAAAGCTTGGCACAATCACTGATTTTGAAGAGAACAGAAATCAGCAAAGTTGCATAGTAAGCACAAAATGTCTAAAAACAAAACAAACTGAGAATTGGTTTATAGAAATTCACATACATTATCTGAGGCTCTGAGAAACCAGTGTGTAGTTTGAGGGTTCCATCCCAAGCCGGGGTTTTCTTCAGCGTGCACCGGGCGGCGTAGACTGCCGAGGCGGCAATCATGGACGGGCAGTACGTTATTCCGGTGTTGTAATGCATTATGCCAAGTTCGGCCAGAAAATACACCAGATTTTCCATCTGCAAGCAAGCAAATTCAACGTTCAAAATCAGTGAGTTGTTATAGTTTAAACCCCTCAAAAGTAGCAAAAGTTTCTTTTCTCGACGCACCTCATGATCGGAGTCTTTCGACGCCTTGATGAATCGAGCCAGAAAAACGTATGGTGTAGGGACAGTAAAGGTCCATTCCAACTTGCCAAGTATCTTTTTCTCCATCACTAGGATCTGTTTATGAGTGTAAGCTCTATCCGAAAGGCACACAAAGTCATTTACCTGCAAAGAAAGTCATCTAAATTAGTACATAACTTCTAATCAAGGTAGAACTTTAGTCACATCTCGATATAGTCTTACCTCTGGCGCCCAGATTTCTTCGTATTTGGAGGCGATGAGCATGGCACCAATACCCACCAACTGCAATTCCCCCCTTGCAACGAGCTTTGCCGCAAGGAATCGGTCGATTATGTTAATAGTGAGGTAGAAAGTCTCAGGTGAAAGCTCGAACTTGTTGTGCACATCAACCAACCAATCAACCAAAATAGCCCTCATTGAACTATTTATATCAGGTTGTGAATCCATATAATCATGAGGCCTATTCTCATTCTACACAAATTACACACACAACAAAGAGATTCATTCAGCAAATTTACTCCAACATGCCGATTCGTAGAATAAACCGAGACGAGATAATCAAATTCATTCAATACATACCTCAACTTCCTTATAGAACTTGTAAATGTCCTCAACATATTCAGCTGCAGCCAACTCATTACCAACATCTGCAGCATCAATATCAAGAATCTGCTCTTTTGGTTTCTTGGCTATGCCACAAGCAGCCTGCAAAAAGGAAAGAAAAGTTTTAGAGATTATCTCAAAGAACCAAACTAGATTTTTCAGTTTTTAGGAGTGCAGAAAAATTCAACTACCTTGCTTCTAGCAGTTAGGACTGAAGTGAGAGTCTGAGTATTTTTCTTTGAGGCTCCTTCTCCGTCCTTTTTCTTGTTTCCACATTTTTCTTCCTTGCCCCGATCCTCCTTCACGCTATCTGGGCTTATCTCGATTACTTCGGGTTTCGGTTTAACAACTACTGCCTTCTTCTGTGCTTGCTTGGGTAGAGCTACTTTCTTGTTAGCTGCTGCAACACCAGCATCAAGTATGGGAGCGGCCCCATCTACAGTCACAGGCACTTGCTTCTGCATTTCAAAAAGAAAATCGAAGAATTATTATCCGACCAAGACAGAGAACAAGATTTGATGAATGATTTGGAGCAGGGAAGAGACCTTGTTGTTTTCTGCTTTTGCAGCCGCTTGGGCATTGGCAAGCAACTGAGCACAGAAGCTCCTTGTAATTGGGCGATTCACCTTTGCATCAATTCCTCGAACAGTTACCAGGTTTCCGATATCGCCCAATGCTCGGCGGTTCGCTGCCCCGCCCTTCGCCTGCTTCCCTCCGCCTACCACCGCCTCACCTTCCGCCCCATTGAAACAAATCCCAATCAGCATGAAAGAAAGAGAAAAGAAAAACAAGAAGAAGCCATGAAATTCCACAAAATCCATCCAATTACCCTTTAGTTCGAACTAAAATTTTGAAGTTCTTCACCCTAATCCGAACCCCCAAAAGTTATAAAATCATACATAAAAAGTAAGAACAATAGAAGGGATAATTTCTACAACACCGTTCAGAAGAAACCCAGAAAAAGAAGAAGGGAAAATTTCGGATACCTCTGATTTGTTGTGGAACAACTGGTCTTGAAGCCATTTCTGAAATCCCAAACAAAGAATTCTTCTTCTTCTTCTGCCTTTCGATTTCTTGAGATCTCTCTCTCTCTCTCTCTCTCTCTCAAAAATCTCTTCGATATATGGAAGAGGAGCCATGCCCCTTTTTGAAGCTACAGACCCGACGCTTCCCTCACAACGGTCGGATTCTCTCGAAATCGTGGCCGTTGGATCTCGGGATGATCCAACGGTGTTGGGTCGTCAGGAAAATTATATCCGTTGTGGTTTAAAGAAAACTACCGTTTGTGGGGAAAAAAGAAATATTAAATAAAGCAATGTAATAAAGGCTGATACGGTTGCTGGCTCAGGCATACGTGGCAGTTCATCAGTGGATAGTGATGGAAATTAAATGTGACGCTGGGTGAAAATAAAATCTAAATGTAATTTTAGTCTTCCTATTTCATGTCTAAAAATTCATTGATTTGAAAGAAAAAAAAAACTAATTAATAGGTAGTTCGTCGAATAAGTGTCTGAATGAATTAATAAAAAAACTTATTAGATTATTAAAATTATTATTATTAAAATTATTATTATTATTTAGTATAGACATTAGTATAAGTGTTGAATGAATTAATAAAAACAACTTATTAGATTATTAAGGTTTTTTAAATATAGACGTTGAATAAATATGATTCTGAAAGTTCACAAATCTATATAAAAACTAAATAAACATAATTATAAAAATTTAAGAATCAAATTTATAATTTAATCTTAAATCTTAAATAGTTCTAATATGTCTCCTAACAAGTTTCTTAGAAAATGGTAGGTTCAAATTTTTTAATTGTAATCCTAAAAAGATCTTAAATAATATATAAATGAGAATATCACAATTAAGGATTTCCCATTAAAAAAGTAGTCTTTTTTTTTCACTATATACCATGTCGGTAAATAAAATCCAAGATAATAGGAAAAGAAAATCAATGAACCAAGTTTGTTTAGTTGGTTTTATTGCTGATAAAAATTAATTTTATGGTTAGCTTCTAAACTTTGAGATTGTGTTTGTTAAGTATTTGTATTTTAAAAAGTATTGAATAAATTCATCCATTATTTATTCTGTGCCTATTTTAAATTTGCTGGTATAATTTTAAGACATCATTTGATAATCATTTTGTTTTTAGTTTTCAATTTACAAAAATTATGCTTACTTTGAGATTGTGTTTGTTAAGTATTTGTATTTTAAAAAGTATTGAATAAATTCATCCATTATTTATTCTGTGCCTATTTTAAATTTGCTGGTATAATTTTAAGACATCATTTGATAATCATTTTGTTTTTAGTTTTCAATTTACAAAAATTATGCTTGTTTTTGTAATTTCATTGGTAAGTTTTTCAACTCTTTGAAAATACATTTCAATTGTAAGTCAATTTTCAAAAACAAAAAACTTTTTGAAAACTTTTTTCCCTTAAAAAATTGGCATATATTTTGAAAACGATTATAAGAATTATATAACAAAACAAAGAAACACATAAGTAAAAGAATGTTTATAAACTTAATTTTCAATAACATAAAGTTTAAAATAAAATGATTATCAAACCAACGGACCTAAATTTACAAATTTGATTCATAAACTTTCATGGTTATGTCTAACAAATCTTTTAACTTTAAAACAAAATTGATAGATATCTAAACTATAAAAAGTTGTAACATAATCTCTGTACCTTAAAAACTAACGTCATCAAATTTTCAACTTTGTGTTGAATAGCCGACTTTAACATAGGTCTAATAGGTCGATGATCTATTAGATACAGATTGAAAGTTGAAAGACCCATTAAATGTAAAATTTTAAAAACCTATTAAATACTTTTTAAAATTCAATAACTTATTAGAAGCTATTCGAAATTTAATAACTTATTATCTACGACCCTACATATGACTAGAACATAGTATAATTGATTTTCCAAAATCACCACTCAAGTGGTACGTTTTATGTTCCCTTAAAATCAATTTTTTAATGGCCAAACATGATTCATGGAAATTGAAGTGATTTTGTTAATCATAAAAGTGATTTTAAGAATGTTATCTTAGAAACCAAAAACATTGCTCTTGTTGCTATGGTAATTTCATATCAAGAAGATTTAAATATATAAAAATAATTATTATAAAAATGATAAGAAAGCAAAGTTTAGCATTTTTTTTTTCAAATCTTATTGTGTGTTTCTTATATCTCCCAAACAAAATAATATCTTTCTAAGAAAAATGCTTATTATATAAGCAGTTTGAAGGGTGCTTTTTCCAAAGTGTTTTAAGTATTTTTATTTATTTATTTTAAAATTTCTGAAGCTATTTTTAATTATTTAAAATTTTAGAAAACATTTCTTTTTACCACTGCTGATGTTTAAAAAAAAATCTTTTTACCAATGTGATAAGTTTTGACCGTTTATTGTTTTAGAAATCCTAATTTTAAATATTTTCAAATTATTCAACACAACGTTACAATCAATACATTTCTTAAAATGCAAACATTACATTATATTAAAGAGTTTCCGTTATATGTAAAATTTACATTAAAATTTTGAAAGAAATACTAAAATGATCACTTTTTAACAATACATGAACCAAAATAATATTTTTTAAGTACAGGGACTAAAATTAAAAGTATAGGAACTAAAATTAACATTTTCAAAATTTAGAGACAGATAAATCAATGTTGAAAGTTCCTGGACTAAAATAGTATTTTTAACCTTTTTATTATTATTATCATTATTTACTTTTTCTTTAGGTTAAAAAATACTTTTGTCCTTATGCTTTTATTGAAATAACGATTTAGTCTTTAAACTTTAATCGGTGATTATTTAGTGTTTGTAATTCCCTTGAACTTTAGTATGTAACAATTAGTCTTTGTAGTTTAAAGTTTGTAACAATTTAGTCCCTATTGTGAAATTTTTTGTCAAGTTGCTTATATATATAGATTAGTAAACTCATGAATAACCAAATGTGTTTATAAATTACAAAGATTAAATCAACTGTGTTATCGAAATCGACATCTTAATTTTGATGAGATTTTCTGTGGTAGAAACTATATTGTTACAAATTATAAACTACGAAGACTAAATTGTTACATGCTAAAGTCCAAGTACTAAATAATTATGAAGATAGCAAGAGTAGAAAACTGTTCAACATTTTATTTTTAGTTTTCTATTTTAAAAATTAAGCTTACAATCATATTTTGTTGTGAACTTTTTAAAAATATTTTCAAAATTTAAATCAAATTTTAAAAACTAACGAATGTAGTTACTAAAAACTTATTTTTATTTTTAAAATTTTAACTAAGAATTGAAATGCGTTTTTGAAGAAAGGTGAAAAACATATTAAAAAAATAGTGAGGAAACATGTATAATTTTTATAAATAAAAAATAAAAAACGAAATTGATATCAAACCAGCCTAAAAAAATTTAGACCGAGAAAAAAAAATCAGCAAAAGGGAAAATGAATCACAAATGAACCAATTGATTATAAACTTGAAAGCTTTGTTACAACAGATGATTAGGCAAATAAAAAAGGATGCCTAAAACAACTCAACCTAATTAGTGGAAAAAAAAGTAAAAAAAAAAAATACAATAAAAATAAGCCAAATTTTCTTCACTCACAACCCATATTACTATCACTCCTAAATAAAGCTTGCTCTCAAAATTAATTCCAAAAAAGAAAAAAGAAAAAAAAACTTAGATTTCTAACAGAAAAATCAGTTGGTTAGCTTTTACTTCTATACTTGATCATCTGGTCCAGCCAGCATCACCTGTCACAGTTTATGCTTTTCAACTTCAGAAGTCATAAACAATAGAATTTATATACGAAAACGAGATGGGGAAAGATTAGCAAACACGAAAATTCCACAGTCGAAACGGGGTCGGATCTTAAAGAATGAAGATAAAATGGATGAATATGATTAGAAGAAATTACTTACATTGCAGTCGTTGGCGTATTTCCTAGCAAGCATGATAGCAGCATTTCTTTCCCGCTCTGATTCGAATGTCAACACGAACGAGAGTCCCTTCCTTCCTTGCCAGAACAGTGCCTTGGTTGCGGTGCTTCGGTCATCTCGAACTCCGCATAACTAGAGTCCCAAGGGAGATGATTAGAAACACATGAGAGACAAAATGGTGGGTAAATGCAGAGGAAAAGACCGTTGGAAGATCGTCAAAATCAGATTCAAGTTTGAAGTAAAGACCAGTATCTTCATCTCAGTATTATGATACCTGCATCGACGAGGAATAATTTTCCCGAGCTTTCGTAATCCAGCCTCTTGATAGCTTCATTCTCATTTTCCCAACATGAAACACATGAACAGAATGTGATGCATAATCTTGCCCATTCATTTGGGATATTGTAACCTGCAGATGCATAATCAAACTTGAGAAACTATTGTCGACAAATGTCAGGCATGAGCGCCCTCATAATCGATCGACGATCATAATTTCATTGCCGAAATTCTCACCCATGAGAAGCTAAAAAATAAACTATAATTTCAATTATCGCATCAGTTAGCTTTAAGGGTAGAAATGAGTAAACCAAATAAAAGTATAACATGATAGAACTTTTCTACTGCTTGTGTATATATTGAATGAATTACATCAGTAAACTAAATTAAAGGGAGATGAATTACATACATTGAATTCGGAGTTTGATTTTCGCAAAAGCATCTCAACATAAGTTCCGATCCCTGCAGCTGTCAAAGGTAATTGTGTTGGTCTCTAACCGGGCAGGGTGGATGGAGAGAGGGAAAGATACTATAAATTAAAATTGGTAAAAGATGACTCGTAAATTTCAATAAGAAAAACCAACCAGGATCGATGGGACCTGTTGTCATTATGTCGAGTTTTTGGCCATTAGACACTATCTCTACTTGTAAGGTTCGCCCAACATCAAGCGGTTCCAGAGCATAGATCGATTTGTCTGCGCCTGATGAGGAGAAGACGAGACGGTTAAAGTGGGAAACAAGAAAAACTAATACTGTCAAGAATACACTAAACAGAACAATGTAAAGGAAAAGTGAGTAACTGATAAACCAGGTAAAACTAGACCAGAGAGATCAGAAAACAGATAACGAGAAGAAATTAAATAAAATGGGACAATGTAAAAGTTAACTTGAGCCGATACAAAAAAATGGCATTCTCATATATCAAGTCCACAATGTACGAAGTCGGTCATACCGACCAAAGGGCGGGCTCAGAGTAAAAGTATGAAAAGTTGTAGAATAGTACTGCAGCATATTATACGCAAACAGTTCTTTTACTTAACAGTTTCTACAAAATGTACCTGAAATGACTTGCTTCCAGCTGCAATCTGATGACATTCGATACCACTGAATTGAACATTTCGAAAGTGGGGGTGCTGCATCTGAGGCACATTTGATTCTCAAATATGAACCTAGAGTTTCAGAACCATCCAATACGTATAAACAAGACTTGTTCTCTGCGGCCCTTTTGCATATTGTGAGCTGGATAAATAACAAAAGCGAGGTTAGCAAAGGTGGTTGGTTTTTCCACATAAAAAATGTTTTATTTCTACAATATTTTGCCACACATTTACATCTAAATAATCCAAACGTAAAAGCACAATTTCTTAACATGCCTCTCTTTGAAGCTTTGCCGAGATTATAGACTTCTCTCTAATTGTAGCTCTTAGTGCACGAAGCTCGTGTTCCATGCCCATAACCTATGCATATATAAACACAAGTTCAAGTCATCAAGTGACTCCACTGTAAGATGAGTAACTACTCTGTAATTGCATACTTAGTGACTGCGATGACTCTGGATGGTAACTAACACTGTGACCGAGCAAGTCGTTGATAAAAGATTAGCTCAACATGGGTAGTGAGGCAAATTTATATCGAAAAGGGACATGTTGCTAAAGATAAAAGACTTTGTCTCTAGATTATGGCAAATTGGAAGCTTTGATCTGAACCAAAACATATGATCTCACATGTGGACTCTATAAACATTTTTTGGTTTTTTAATACATTTTTTGTAATTCAAACCAATTTATGCACATTCGACTAATCTCACTGCACAATCTCCTACAATAATTGATTGTCGAAAAATTTATAGGATTTTAATATCCTGAGTAGGTGGGTTTAAACTAAACCCATTCACACACTCCAATGATCACTGGGATAACCCCACCCAGATACTACTATTGAAAACTTACATCAATCAATGTTTCTTCTCTCTTTTTTTTTTTTTTTTGTATCTATAAGTGTCCACGCGCACCTGATCAAGTACGAAACTAAAACCACCAAACCACCAAAATAATATTGAAATGTAAAAGGTTGGAGAACTATAACTCTCAAGTAATTTGAGGTACTTGGAACTTCCCCCTTTCTTGAGTATTCTTACTCAAAGCCTAAACCACACTAAACAAATTGTCTAACCTTCATCTCATCGCACTCCCTCTATTTATAACCAATAACTTGGCTAATAATTAATATATCCTTATTAATCTAATTACCTTGATGGAAAGGGCATTCCTCTCATTAATGTTTTTTTTTTCTTTTTCATTTTTGATATCTATAAGTGTCCAGGCTAGTTTACTCGGGCTAGTTTACTCATAACTTGATTAAGTCAATATTAACACGTAAACAAACAACCAAGTTAAAGTGAGCACCTTGCTTGGTTGATGCAATAGTTTAATTCTTCTAGCCTCTTGAACTTCGTCTACAAGTCCCTCCACATCCTGTCCGTACGACATAACACAAAATTATAATAATCACAAAGCAGTAAGAATCTTAAACTAAAACAAACTACTAAGTGATGCTAAAAATGAAAGAAGACTACCACTAATATTCCATTTCTTTTCTTATTTGGATAAGAAACAATTTTATTGATGTATGAAATTTACCAAAGAGAAAGGAAGGGGGAAAAGAGAAAAACCCAAACCAATGGAGTTACAAGAAACTTCACTACTTTCCATTTCTAATTTGTTCAATGAGCTGATCATGCATACATCTTCATAAACAAAGGAGAGTTAATTCTGAATAAAATATCTAACATTAAAAGTGTAATTAACAGAAATTATGAAGAAGAATAAACTTGAACCTGTTTTTTCGATTCTTGGGAATTTTGTTCTTGTTCATCAAGAGCTTCCCCAATTCTCTGCACAACCGCTCTTGCGCTTTCAATCTCAGCACAAGCAAAAGATTTCTCTTGGTTAACCAACCTCTTAGCATCTTCAGAAGCCTAAAGTAAACAAAATAAAAAGATGTCATTTTAGTTTGGCACTGGTAATAAGAAAAACAGAAAGAACAAATAATAACTAACTTGTCATGTAAAAGATCAAGATCGTAGTCGTAGTCGTAGTTTACCTACGGCATCTGACCATATCCACAAATATAATATATGCTGATAGTTTTTCAGATAAATAACACATTGAAGACAGGTAAATAGTATTAGAATGTTACTCAAGTGACCTGTTTGAGAAAGGTTGCCAGCTTTTTCACTTCAAACTTTTCTTGAATCAATTCTCCTTCTTTTTGAGTCAACTTAACAGCTAGAGCTTCCACCTAAATTATTGATGATGGCAAGAAATATTATTTATAAATTATTAAATGCAGTTGGAACAAAGAAATTCTTGGAGGAAAACAAAAACAGAGTAAAAGGTCAGAACTTAGCTGCAAAAAGGGAGGAATTATAATATGTTAAAACAATCTCACTCTTTAAATTGCACTTATAGTGATCAACTTGCAGGGTATTTACTAAAGAGTGAGAACAGAAATAGAGGAGGAGAGAAAGTTACTATTAGGAACTTTCTACAACTTCTGCAAGTTTGATCTTTTCAAAGTGATCGGCAAACTTGTCAGCAAATAACGTGCACCAAAAACAAGATAAATGAAAAAGAGAATGAAAAGATTTTGTATAACAGTTTGAACAACACATAGAGATAATATCTTTGCCCCGATGACAGAATAAATCTTGTGTGTGAGGCTTTCAAGATCAAACTTTAACTGTTAAAACAACCAACTGAAAATGAAAAGGCATGAGAAACTAACCATGGAGATAGCTTTCTCCACATCCTCCTTATTTCGCCCAGGCAATCGACCTTTCAAATACTCTAATGCATCTCTAAGCTTCTTCAAAAGAACATGTCCCTCCAGTGAAGGTACTTCTCTGAGTTTTGCCTGAATCCCAAGAAAGTCATTTACCAGTTAGTTGAATGACCTTCAAAGATGAGAGTGGGATAGTGATACAGAGCTGGACCAATAGAAGTTTAATTGCCACAATATTCTTTCACTAGTAAATAAAGTAGTTTGAACCTCATCAGACAGCTTAGCAGCAGAAGCCAAGTTCTTGTCGAATTTACATGCAAGGTCACGAACCGAGAGTCGCTTATGCTGCTCTGACAACTGGGTAGTTTCCTGTCCAATGACCTCCTTAAGAGACGGGCCCTGGTCCTCATCCTGAGGCTCTTCCAAAATCTGATTGTCAGGTCCTAACTTATATTTTGGGAATTGATTGGAAGCAAAGCTAACATCAACTGAAACTGGCAAAATTGCTTCCATATGCACAGTTTCTACAAACTCGGGACTAATCTTCGTCATTGATCCAAATTCAATTCTCTGTTAAAGCAAGGAGATAGATTTTCATAGTAAACCAAAATGATGAAATAAGAACAATCCCATGCCCCGGATGGGAAAAGATGCACTCATTTAGTTCATATTTCAAACATTTTTCAGTACCTAACAGCAGATCAATCAAATAAAATGTAAATCAATGGATCGATTCAGAGATGAACAGTTCACAACAAAATATAAAAGGAACAGAAGGGAGCTCACAGGCGAGGGAGAGATTATCGTGAGTAATAGTAGAGGAGACGATAGCTTTATACGACGTAAAAAGACATCTCATTTCACAAATTCAAAGATGTAGTAAGTAAACCAAACTGTGGAATATTGGAAGCATACTTGTCTGTTCTTTTATTATTATTTTGTACATAGGATAGGGTATTGGACCAGCCAGGTCTTTCCTTATATTTTCAGAAACTGGACCAGATTTTCACCAAATCGTTCCAAAAATCCACCAAATTCCAACTAAATTCCAATGGTTCCAACTAAAATTCTCTCTCTCTCTCCCCCAAGGAAGAATGTTATTGTCCAACCCACATCCAAAAGATTTTCATACCCAGAAGAAGAAATCAACCCTCAAACCCATTGTTCACAAAATGCAGCCTTCTATTCCTGTAAAAGAGCAGAAACTTTCCAGGACAAAAACTGAAAACACAACATTCAGAGTAAACAAAAAAGAAACTCAGTAGCTACAATCCAAAAACTCCAATCCACATCACACAATCTCTCGTTCTAAACAATTAAGACAAAATCAACACAGGAAGAAGCAAACAACACATTCAATAAAAAGAAACCCAGAAGCCAAAAAGCACCGACTGGCTGAGAATTCACCTCCAACCCTCAAACTAAACCTAAAGCTTGAAAAAAGTGCTTTCAAACACTCAAAGCAGAGAATGTAAGAGAGAAATAGTGAAAACCCAGATGATCAACAACAAAATGCAGCTCAGAAAACCAAGAGAACTTACAGATTACAGGCAGAATATGATCAAAAACATGGAACCAAGCCAAACCCAGATCACAAACGAGAGGCTCTTCCAGATAGATGAGAAAGAGAAGGGGGAAAAACAAAGAGAAGAAGAAAAAGGGAGGAGGAAGAGGAAGAATCTAAAGAGAGGGGGTGGTTATGCCTTGCTTTTTGTAAAGGGGGAAAAAGAGAGAGAGAAGAGAAATGCAATAAAGCCTCTAAAAATGACCCAAAGACCTGGTTTCTGTGTCACTGGGTCTGGCGTGTCTCCCTTTGTCAGCAAAAATCGAAAAAAAAGGAATAATTTTTGCTCTCCAGTTGCTTCCCTTCCTTCTCCTCGTTAGGATTTCTTGACCACTGTCACGTGTTACTGTAACACAACTTTTGTAGTATTCAGACAGTACCCTCCAAAACAAAATCATACCCATTTCATAAAAGTATTTGTTTTTCTCAAAATGTATAGAATTTGTATTCTTTATCAAGTAGAAAATTCAATTTGTTGATTTTGATGTGAATTGCTTTATGGGTTTTGTTTATTGATTAAACATTTCATAATATTGAAGGTTTGTTGCCTAATGGTTTTGTTTTATGTTACTAAGAATTAAACCTTTTTCTTAGCCTTAGGGAAATTTTAGAAGCTAAAAATAGTATTTTTCAAAGAGCTCTTCTTAGTTCTAAAAATTAGCTAGTGTTTCCAATTTTTATTTTAGAATAGTGGAAATTTTTTATATAAAAACAAAATTAAAAGAGAAAATATACCAACACGATTGTCAATAACTTAATACCAAATATATTCTAAATCATTTAATATTTATTTAATTCGAACAACTCAACCAACACGATTTGATTTTTTATTTTTTTTTACTTATATCTCTTTAATTACACTTACAATAAAAATAACAGATTATTCGATTTAATGGAGAAAAAGCAATCAAAATTTGATAAAATAAAAAAATAATAATAATGAAGGTAAAGTAATTTATTATTATTATTTATTTTTTTAAAAAATACTTTTCCAATTTCCATGCTTCACCTTGACACCATCATTGTTCCCCCTTTCTCATGTAAGGTAAAAAAAAATTAAAAAAAATATATATTTGTTGGTTAAAATATATTTTTTTAAGGGAAAAAAACAGTGAAAAAGAAAGGGCTGGCAGTGAATATAATAAAGCTGACACCTCACGCGCCGGCCCGCCATATCCGGTGGGTCCCGCCCCGATTCAGTATCATAATCATGCCTTCTTTAGGTGGCGCGTGGAGTTTTGCGCGTGGGATTCTCACCCGAACCGTTTGGCGGACGGTACGGCCACCGCTAGAGTCCAAATAAATACCTTACATCCGCAATTTACGGTAATGCCACAAGCATTAAAAAAAAACTTTTTTTTTCTTTTATCTTTTTTAAGAAAATCAAAATTTACCGAAGTTAAAACTTTACGAGTTGTATTAGTTTCATCGTTCTACTAAAAAAAAAAAAGTTATATTAGTTTCATCGTAATTTTTTTTTATTTTATCGAATTGGACCATAAACTTAGATAAATATTATACTTTTAATCCATTACTAATTTTAATATTAAGAAACGTAAAGACTCTAAGATTCACTAAATTTAATAAAATTAACTTTCTATGAAATTAAGTTTGATTAATCTTGACAACTGAGTAACCTTATTAAAATAAATAAATTTAACTAAAAATTAGCTCTACCATTTTTTTTATAAGAAATTCTATTAATTTCATAATAAATTTATGTTTTACGATTTGGAATATTTTGTTAATAACTCAAATGAAAGCTCATCATAGGATAAAGTTTGCAACCTAAGATAAAGATTCCAACACTTATCTAAATTTAGGGTGTAAATGGATGAAATTTAAAGTTTAAAATAAAAATTGATACACCTTACCAATTTCAAGGTAAAAATTGAGTTTTCATTTTTTTTTCTTCTTTCTCGGTTTATATTGCATTTTCTATCTTTATTTTTTTACCATCGTATTAATTTAGTACTTATGATCTTAAAATTTAATAATTGTCTCTATCATTTGATTATTTATTAGATTTATACATTCATGTCGTTAGTGACAAGTAACAAAAATCAAACGTGACAAGTTATTTGTTCAAATGGCAAATGAAATTTATTATATGTAATTTTATTTTTATGATGTGGAGTCTAATATGTCACATAAGGTTTTTTTAGTACAACACAAGTGTGGGGTGCAAGGATTACAATTTATTTCTACAAAATAATAATTATTTTTAAAAAATTGTTTCTATTTTATATACTAAGGTGGATATGACTAAAAAAAAGAATTATTAATTACTAATATAGTCTCAACAATTTTTTGGCCTATTATATATTTTGCTGCAATTATATATTTTGCAAGTAAATAAACCATAAATAAATGTGGGAAATGTGTGGCAAAGAGACCATAAGATGGTGATGGAGAAAGGGAGAGGCTGTCACTATTATGGGATTGTTTGGTCAACTTTTTCTATTTTATGAGTTGACCAAATTTTCATACATATGATTTCATATAGTTCTTTAAAATTTTATTACAGTTTTTTTTTCTTTTTACATTATTTGACGATAAGAGTTTGTTTGATTTATGATTGGAAAATTAATGAGTCATTTTGAGAGTTATCTATCTCCAAGCAGAAGATCGTAGGTTCGAATCGTCACTCACACATGTTGTTATTGTATTGAAAAGGGATTGAAAATATGTTGGATATTTGTTCTTTTTAAATGTTGTATCTCAATTTTCTATAATTTCTCTTACGAATGATTTTTTTTAGCACACAACAATCATGAGCTCGTAAATAATGATTTCAAATGAATGATAATCTTAACGTTCACGAGTAATTCGATTCGTAGTTCTTAAAAGTAGTTTAGAAAATATAATGATAAGTTTTTTTTTTTTTTAAATAGCCTCCCAAACAAGTCGTAGTTTGCAATAATAAAATGATGTTTATTATTATTTTTTAAAAAAATACGTGAAAGTATTTTGAAATGGTTTTCAGAAGCCTTTGCATTTAAATATCAAAAATTCAATGATTAATTTGACTTTCATCATGTATTTTATAAAATTATCTTTGAACTTTTAATACTTTTAAATGGATTAAATTTTCTAATATTTTAGTTTAGAGTTATAAGATGATTACTATAACTACAATGCATTTTGTTAATTTTATTATTTTTTGTATGAAATAAAAAGGTATGGAGATATAAATAAATATGAAATTCGTTGGAAAATTTCAAAGTCAAGGATTGACTTCATAATAATTTGATATTGACATCTCATTCCTCTCAAAATCTCTTTATTTATGTGTTGTCAAATTCATAGAACATAAAATATATAAAAAAAAAAAGAAAAATAATACAACAAATATACTCACATACCCAAACACCAAATTGTAAAAGAAAAATCTATAATTTTGAATTATTATTAATTTGGAGAGAGAATACATTTGATTAAAGAAACTAATAAATTAAACAAAAAGTGCATAAATGAAAGATAAATGAATTTTAGGCTATCACATTGGCTCTTATAATGTCTTTATGTTCATTTTTTTATACTTTTTTTCACAATAATTTAGTTTTTCGACTTTTAGAAGTATAATAATCAAGTCTTTTAAGTTGAATTTTTTATTAAAATATTGATATAAAAACAGTCTATGTATTAAATATGACAAGGGAATAATGAGACAAAATTTGATATATATAATCCAAAATCAAATTGGTTTAATTATTTGTTAATTCATAGGACCCGATTTCACCAATACTTTTAAAGTCGAATACTCGAAAAGAAGTTTTAGATCAAGATGCTAAGTTCCAAAAACTAAAATAAGCATTACATTATTCATCTATTAAAATATTGTCAAAAAGAAAGAAGAAAAAACCACACACCACTAAAATGGTTGATTTTTGAATTTCATCAATTAAAATAGACATTTTAAATCCAGATCAAAATAAATTAAACTTAATTTCACTTATATTTGAATTCACTTTTAAATAAGTAAAAACATAATAATTATTACTAAACAAATATATATAAAAAAATACCAGAAACTAATTAATATCAAATTAGATTTTATACATGCATATTTCATTCATTAAAAAATAAATAAATAAAAAGATTAGCTTTGTGCCACGGGAAAATGTTCTAATCCTACAAAAATATGGATACTTCTCTAATTCACTGCTTGCCACAACCATCATATTAAAAATCACGTGAGATCAACCATTAAAAAATTATTTATAAATACATATGAAAAGAGAGTACGGTACTTCTGTGGTACTGAAAATCTTCTCGTGAGTTGGTTAATTAGATTTCATTGCTTTGGGAGGTTGCACAAAAATTGCAAGTATAATAAATTAGGTTATGTTGGGTTAGGTATAAATAATTTGATAATTAAGCAAATATTTTTTTCCTAAAAATAACAAAAAAGAATAAAAATCTTAGAGAGTTAGGAGAGACAACAACCAAACATTCTTGATCTAAAATTGAATGGTGTATGCCCCATCAAATTACTATGTCTCTATCAGTGGCAGACCTACATTATACACATGATTCATTCATTGCGTTTCCCAAAGTATTTCATATATTTATATATATGGTATAATAAATTTAGGCGTAAATACTTTTTTGGTCCCAGTATTCTCGAAACGTCAAATTTGATCCATATATTTTCAACTTTTGTTTCATTTTAGTTCCTATGCTTTTGAAACGTCTATTTTGGTCGTCAATGTACTTTTAAAGAGTGACCATTTTAGTCTCTTCATTTTTATTTTGGTCTTATTTCTTTTTATCATAATTTTAGCATGACATTTTACACTCTGCATTAAATGGTTTCTACTGTGTATACATTTTGTATTAAAATTTTGCAAATATGGACTAAAATTATCACTTTTTAAAAAGAACAAGAACTAAAATAGACGTTTTGAAAGCACAGTAACTAAAATGAATCAAAGTTAAAAAGACGTTTTAAAAATGTAGTAACCAAAATAATAAAAAATAGACGGACCAAAATATAGTATTTAAACCATAAATGTAACTTTCCAAGTGATAATTGATTTTTGAAGCTTAATCATGATTTTGCTTTGATAATAATTTTATTTTTAATTTTAGGTCTCCAAGCATAGTTTATTCTCTAACAAGCTTTTGTCTTATAAACTATTTTATAAACAATTTTTAAAATTTTAGCCGAATTTTAACTAAAATCTAAAAATAAAAGTCTTCAAAATCTATTTTTATTTTGAAATTTGGCTTAAGTGAAAATTCTGGACTCAAAGTCGTCAGTGGTCTCAACTAGTTTGATATCTAAAAAACGAATAAATTAAAAAGAAATCATTAAATAAATAAAAACTCTTACTTTTCTGAATATATCTGTTTTAAAATGGCGAATAAAAATAAACTGCACGTATCTTTTTTAATTCCTCAAACAAAATATAGCTAATATTGTCCTTTATTTATCCATTTCATTTAAACTAAAAAAAGTTAATTATGAAAATGACTTTTGGCAAATGTATCACATGTATAGAAGAATAAGATATCAATGAATTCATTTTTCTATTTTTTTTTTTAAGTTTTGGGTGAAGATTCAAATCTCAAATTTTTTAATTGAGGTTGAGAAATCTATTTTTCTAGTTTGTCACATATTAATACGGGATTCCTGAATTTCTTTCTAAAATCAAAATTAAAAAAAAAAGAAACAAAGAAAAATAATTTAAGTATTTCATCCATATATACACAATAATAATGTAAGCTATTTAGGTAGATGAAAGTGTAAAGATAATACAACTAATTGACAAAGGAAAGTCATTGATTTATTTGATTAATTAATACATAAAGTATAGTTTTGGGTTTAATTAATTGTTAGTGGGGGAACTTTAAGTTGGTGACAATTGGAAGTACTTATTGTCCCTAATGATTAGTTATTCAACATTTGGGGGTTAATTTAGTTTTTTTGCTTTGTTTTTGGTCACACCATAATTCTATCCAACAGCAATATGCCCACCTAGAATATTAACTCACCAAAGTTTTGATTAAAAAAACATCAATTGGATCTAGGTTTTTGGATTTAATTTATAAATTAAGATATGATTATAAATAACATCATGTTCCTTGTAGTTACATGCATGGTAATAAATATCAGTTTAGATGTCGACATTTTCATCGATATTTCTATGTATCCTTGGATTTGATCAACGATATAATGAGCCAATCGACATTTTCATAATATGAAAAATATCAACAAAATGTCATTAATATAGACAAAATATTATTATTAATCATTTTTAATTTATAAAAAATTGTGAAATATTTATTTGTTAATTTAAATATTTTTTTACTCATTTTTATTTTTATAACTTTTCTAGAAATATTCAATGACATCGACATTTCTATGAAATTGAGATCAACGACATTTAAATGACATTTAAAATCTTGATTATATGCACTATCAAACATTAAAAAGCTAATCCATCAAATAGTATAATTTAGTTTAAAGAATCCACTAACGACAAGAATTTATTAAACCAATTTTGAAACATACAAGTATCCCTCGGCTTATTCTAATATATATATATATACACCCATATATATTCCCTTGGCTTAGTTTTTTCTTTATTTATTATTTATTATTTTTGGGACATATATCCCTTAGTTTAGTTGATGCATAAACAAAGGACTAATAAATTAATAAATTCATTAGTCGCATCCACACCTACTATATGCAATCTATACGATAAGATTGGAACTTCGTTTCTATATTTTACTTTATACGAATCTCAATAGTCTTTCATATGAATCTTGACATTTGGACCAAAGATATATAGATGCTTTAACGAGTTGAACTATATATTCAAATTAACGGTTAGAATTGACGTAGCGTAGCATATTTCAATGATGTGAACTAACATCATCTGACCTAATAAATAATTTTAAACATTAAGAATAATTGAACCAAATAAAATTTAGACCATTGGATGAATCAAGAGGAGCCCAAATTTTTTTATAAATGGAAATTTAACCACTTCAAGACTAAGTTGTACGGATAGGATAATGATCCAAATGACAGCTCTGAGAGCGCATGCAATGCTGGTCTCGAGGGCAATAATGGAATTTTACATATCTTCTCTCTTTGGGTGGGAAATAGAAAATAGGGATCTCTCTATCATATTGGTGTTGAAAGCAATAATGGAAGGGGAGGAGTTGTCATTGTTTTGTTGGGATAGCAAAGGATTTTTCTTTTCTTTTCTTTTCTTTAGTTTCCCTTTGGAGAGAGGGAAAAAAATGCCCTTCTTTTTGAGCTTTGGGGAAAAGACATGGGCAAAATAGGGATCTTTCAACAATGTTCAAAGTAGCTAGCAATGGCACATGGGTAGGGTCCTCAAATGAAATGAAAAAAAAAAAAACCCTTAAAAATATTGTGTACTAAGGGAACATTTTTACCCCTCAAACCCTAATTTCATCTCCCATATATGCTTGATTAAGAATCTCACATTGAAAAGATAATAAGTATTTATGACATAAGTGAGATACTCCTCTCATTACTAATTGGTTTTGAGATGAAACCCGTGAATATTAATATGATATCAGAGTCCAAAAACTCAAACGAAAATCCGGTCTATAGGATCCGATCGACCCCAAAAGAAGGGTTAATAATATAAGTATAGGCTACTCTATGCCATATATAAGAGACTCTTATAAAGACCGATAAAGCATGATATGTTTAAACGTTCTAGGAAATTCAACTTGAGGAAATGACCATTTTCAAACTTCAAATTAAAGTAATAATAAATATATGTGTAAATAATAGAAATGTGAGCACTTATAGTACTATTATAGCTAGGGAGTTTATTATCAAAATTTTGGGTCGATAATTAAATTCATGTCATGGTTGAAGAAAATTTCATAGCTTAATTTATCATCACAGTCGTCTAGTGTTTAAAATTGTTTAAATCATCAAAAGAAAAATAGTACAAGTGGCGTTTCTTAATTGAAAGTATGTGATATGATAAGTTACGAGTCTTAGGATCGAATTAAATGATTTCAATTCAATGGAATATTTTTTTCAAACTTTCGATTCGTTATTTGACGTGGACTAAACAAAGAATAAATTATTGTATATATTGTTCTTGTCAATAATTAATGTCAAATATATGGATCCTAAGTCTTTTAAACTCGACAAATATACAGCTAAAATGACATATACTATTACAATCTTATATCTAGTCTCAATTATAACTATACATGAATGATTAAGACATCGACTTCTCTCTTGACGACAATATAATATATCAAAATCTAATAAAAAGAGACGCGTCACCGATCGAATCAAGTTAATGAAAATATCACGGCAAATGTTTATTTTTTTCTAACAAAATAAATGGAGAGAATCAAAAGAAGAATTATACACCAAGCATAGAATGCGATGTATATTCCAAAGTTGGCCAAAAAGTGCACCTAACACATTGCATGCATGTTGTTGCATAGAATGTGACATTTTTTGGTGCCAAACTTTGAAAGAGACATATATATTATGTTGATGGGGGAGAAAATTAAAAGCATTCAATCATCTTCAATTCTAGCTAGCTTGTTTTTCAAGGGAAACTCCTTTAATTTTTTATTTGTGTTGGTTGTCAATGTTGATCGTGGATATGGAATTATTAAAATTATTGCATTATTTTTTTGTTTAATGTTAAATCTCTGCTCATTAAATTGAAGTAAATTTATTATTTTTAATATATATTCTTAACATGCTGATCTCCTTGAAAATCATGAATATTAATTGAGATGGAGAAGAAAACGATAAGGTAAGGATTTGAAAGCGTGACAGTTATTTATTCTTATATCATATTAAATTGTTACTAAATAAATAGATGGTTGCATATCAACGATTGATAATGTATTTTGATTGCTTATTTTATATTCATTAATATGGTATGAATCAATGTTTAGGACAAAGTAATTTGTTTCATCTCTATATATATACATAGACAATTAAATTATGAATCTCATCAAATTGATTCATATTTAAATTATGAATCATTAACCTTGCACTTTATAAAACTATGAAGTTAACTTTTTCATTAATACTTAACAAAAAACTAACTAATATAGTAGGAGTAATATTTGCGCTAATTAAAGCGAGCATAACTCGTGTTAGTTGACATATATTAGCTATAAAGAAGTCAGAAGAATTATTTTTAATTTTTGATAAAAAAAACATATTTCTAAAATTGTATACAAAAATACTATAAAAAACAAAACTCATTTCTCTATTTTTGTTAGATCAAATGTATTTTATTTAAATAAAAAATTGAAATAAAAACAATTATCAAACATGTTTTTGTTTTTCTTTCTTAAAAAAATATAAAACAAGAAACAAAAGATTAAAACTTGTTTGATCATTTTTTTTCTATTGTTGAACTTTACCTTATAAACATTACTTTCACCCCTGTATTTTTTGTTGTGTTGTCTCATTTTTAAAGAATATTTTCAAGACCCCATATATATATATTAATTTTTTTAAAAAATGCTAAGAATGCAAATTTGTCTGTAAGAATGACGAAATGCATAAAAAAATTGAAAGAAAAGTATATTTAAATTTGAAAAGTAGAAAACCAAAAACGAAATAATTATCAAATGAGAAATGAGAATGTTACAAAACAGCTCTAGTGTATTTACGTATATATGTATATATGTGTATATATATTTTTTTACAATGTATATGCTATTTATATATGCTAGTTTTTTCTTTCTTTAGAGTTCAATAATGGCGGGATGGGATTGATCTATTGACCTTTAAGATAGTGTATTAAGGTGTTTTATCCACTTGAACAACACTCCGTTGAAAACTAAAAATCAATTTCAATTCTATCTTCTTTGAATGAATGTGTTGAAAATGTTTGACTTTCCTCAATAAACTTCTTATATTCGGTTAATAATTTCGAATACTATTATAATATATAGTATGTTAATATATTATCCTAAAGCTAAGGTCGAGTACTAAAAAAGAGAATATTGTTCTCTCTCTGTTAGCACGAAGAAATAGATGTCTTAATCATTTAGTTATATCCATTTCGAGACTCTTTATTCCAAGTTTATAAAAATTTTAAGATTTCTACGTGTTAACATCAAAATTATAAGTATAATTGATTAGAAAAACGCGGTACTTTTGGATGAATTTCCCAATCAATAGAGGGTGGCTTGGCTAGCTTAAGGGATCCTGAAAGGAAAGACAAAAATTTTGTAGAGTCGTGCTACTAGAGCTTTATTTTAGGGGCTTTGGAAGGGGAGGAACCAAAGAGACTTCAACAACTCAGCTTATCATTTTTTTGTGACAACGTACAGGTAATAATGGCCTCTTGGTGCCTTACGCATAGAAAATTCTTTTGCAATTACAGTATAGTCTTATTCCAACGAATTAAATAATAAAGTTAAAAAAAAAAAACCAAAGATTCCAATTTGCCCTTTGATTGAGCAAAAAAAGCAAATGGGTTAGGCAAGAAAAAATAATTGGATTCTCTCTCTTTATAAGAACTTTAGTTCATGTCCTCATCCATCCCATCCAAATTGATGCTTTCACCAATACACACATACATAGATTACACCTACTTTAACCTAACTTCTTAAAGGGTTTAATTTATTGATTAAATGTGATACCTTACAATCTTCAATAATAGTATTATATTAAGTCCCCTTCTACCTTATTGTTTTTTTAATTTTTTTTTTTTTTTTTGAAAATCCCTTTTACAACTCAATATAGCTCATGGGATGGGATCGTACTTTAAAAAATAATCATAATAATAGTAATAAAAAAATGCTTATTGGATGGGATTGGTGGTTGGGTTCACACAATAATATAATATGATATCTCATAGATATAATTATAATATAGAAAAGAATTATTTCTTATTCAGAGTTAAGAAAAGATTTGTAGTTATCTATGAGTAGCGGCGGATCTAGAATTTTTGTTCAGATAGCTTTATTCAATATTGAGTAAAAATAATTTACGAAGTACATAATTTCAAGAATTCGTTAAAAATTGATAAATGAAATAAACTATAATTTGTAAGTTTTTTAATTTTTCAACCATTAAACTAAAGAGATGACAGTAAGGTGGAGGCTACACCATTTAAAATTGTTGAAGAAGAATTTAAGTTTCCGAAAGTTAGGGTTTTGAATATCATACCATCACACACATATATAAATAAATTTTTAACAAGAGGTTTGTGCATCCTCTACCAAACTAAGAAAGGAATTCTGTTAACACGTTTTAATCATGTAGTATGTAATAGAAATGTTTCAAAGTTGAGAGGGGCTCGAACCTCCTGAGCATATAATAGATCCGCTCATGCCCACGAACCTTCTTGTAGCTTGCAAAATTATTATTGTGAGTTGTGGGATATTTTTTTATTTTATATTTTTTTTTTGTCATGTTGGATTTATTACGACCTCGCTTGATTTCATGATTAGGTTTGGACATCTCTATCTTTTCATTTTGAATATTTAGCTAATAGAGTTCTCTATGATTATTACTTATTCGTGGACAACTTTCAAATTTAGTTTTTGGAAGTATTGATTTCACTATTTATATTTAAAGTTTGAAACTTAATTAAATGAATTTTTTTTAATGAAATATTTGTATAAGGATCCTTATTCTGTCAAAACGAGCATAACTCAGCAGTAGTTGACATATATCGATTCTCCGTTCTACTAAAAAACGAATCTTTATTTTGACCTTTTTAAAATTATATGATTATATAGAAAATAGGTGCAGGAAGAAATTTAAATTACACATATATAGTTGAGGAAACTTGGAATGATCTTACCTAGACACCCAAACTAAAAAGTTGAGTTGAATTAAAAGGGCCCAAAAGTAAATGAACAATTGAAAATGAAAAAAAGAAGAAGTTAGATTATTTAATATATTAAGTTTTCCAATCCAGCCTATTAACTTTGACTTAAAACATCATTATATTTCAACCATTACTAGGAGGGTGGAATCCCACCCTCGATTTTTCAAATGATAATAGATTTTCTTATCCTCTAAAGTCTTCGGATAATATATTTTGTTAAGAGTTAGAAATAGTTTGTATTTTAATTTAATGGGATTGAACATTCCAATCATATAATCAAATACCTATGAACTTTTTTTAGTTAAAAAATTTGTAGAGATGAGAATTCGATCATCTGACCTTTTTGTCGATGTTGTAATATTTTAACAAATTGAACTATATTAAATCAATTTAAAATAGGTTATGTGGTAAAAAAAATCGACCTATTAAAAAGGTTAACATAACAACAATTGACCACTCCTCAACATTCATCCATCTATCTTATCGGTTAATTTATAATATATATGTTCTTTTAGATAGAGAAAAAAAATTCTCCATTTTTATCTCTAGCTTATCAAATGTTTTTGACAATAATGCATATGATGCTTACAAACTTATAAAATATTAGTAAAATTAACCATATTTGAGAAAAGTTTTTCAAACTAAAATTAATCAAAATTGTACTCGAAATCAATTATGTGTCAAACAAATATTATATGGGTTAGCCATGTTCATGTATCGAGGTGTTTACGTGAAATTCGATTATCAAACTTTAATGCATATAATTTTGCATCTTAGACCTTTAAAATTTTTTTATCGTAGACCCTATATTATCTTGAGCTGGTTTTGAACACAATATAATGTTTTACTCAATAGTCTAATATGGTCTAACCTCAATCCAGAAATTCTTACTTTATCTTTATATATACTTTTTAAACATCACTTTAAAATTAAAAAGGAACTATCTTTTTTAAGTATTTAAAGATAAGATTATTATAAGCAGCTAAGCATTATTTAAACCTTAAAAACAAGTAATACAATTATCAATCTACACTGTTTAATTGAAGAAAAAGGTGAAAAGAAATATTCCAATGGACTTTTCCAAATTGACAAAGTGGGTAGTGTGTGGGTTAAAAAGTAGCCCTAAATTATGACACATATCACCCAAAGCTAAACAATAGGCTAATTTAAAGCCTATGATGATGAGCTTTGATGTCTTATTTCGATGCTCGTTGGTCGAGAAAATTTCTAGTACTATGGATCTAGTAACACACTTTTGTCGTTTATATTCCATTATGGTATCATTTGATTTATTGGTTTATGTAATACATCTTTTATTATATGATAATAGATAAAGGATCAAAGTTATTATATTATATTATTTTTTTTCATTTTTTTAATTTTTTGGTTGATTTAAAAAAATTTAATTAATAAAAATATTAGTTAAGATCTGAAATTTTATAGAGTTGAATCAAGATAATATTCTCGAAAAAAGAAAAGAAAAAATAATATTCTTTTACATGGCTATATAGAACCCAATTTATCAGCCCATTTCAACATGGGCTCCCAAAGCCCATCTTCAAAATTACCAGATGACTGATTTGTCGAAATAGATAATGTTTTCGGAGTCCTGCTTTAGAAACTTATTTACACAAATATCTAAAATTTTTTAATTTTACACTTTTAGCGATTTTACCCATATTTATTGCATTTATATTTATTATAATTATTTTTTTTTTTTAAATACAAAAGATTTGATTCCATAAATTATTATCATAATCCTTTAATTATTGTAGGCGCATACAAATTTTCAACACTAATCTCTTAATTCACTCCTTGAAAACCTTAATTTACTCATCCAAAAAGATTGATTTTCCTGATTTTACCAATATTATTAATTACAAAAATATCCAAATAATTCTCTCTCCTTTTGTAATGGTCCAACATCTTCTCACCGGTGAGCTTCCTCAATTCTGCTATTTCTTGGCTAGAGAATTATTCAACAGGTACAACTAAACCCTCGGATATATCCGAATATAAACTAAATTCCATATAAACTTCCTAAAATCATTATTAGCAGCTCACTCTCCAACTACAACCCTCGGATATATCTGAATATAAACTAAATTCCATATAAACTTCCTAAAATCAGCGTAGCAACTCACTCTCCAACTACAACCCTCGAATATATCCGAATATAAACTAAATTCCATATAAACTTCCTTATATCCCCATATATACAATAGTTCACACGAAATTAGAAATCGAAAACAACCGTTGGAGACTACTTGGACATGGTAGGAACAGTGAAAGGGTTTAACAGTACACAAAAAAAGGGGTTTTCAAAATTGTACAAATCTGAAAGAGAAAACTATTAAGATATATTGGAATGCAAACCGTTCGATCGGGATAAACGGAAACAGACTGCTCCGACAATGGAGGGGGACCGGAGACTAAGGAACAGCGATCGGAGACGAAGGAGCGGACGGAAACGGCGAGTTTTTGAATAAGAATAACGGAGACGGCGGCGGGATAATTAAGGAGGCACCTAGACGGCGGCGGAGGCGAAGGAATGCAAAGACGGTCGGCCAGAGACGGAAAGTAGAGACAATCGACTAGAGAGGGAAAACAGGGGAAGCAGAAAGAGTCGAAGGAAGGAGTTTCAAATTTTTCGAAAATGGATGATCTTGGAGATTTTCGTGGTTTTGGTATTTTTTTAAATTTTGGAAAGTACAATTAAGCAAATTTTAAAGGATTTAAATTATAACCTCACAATTTACCAATTTGTGATTTTAAAAATTATTTAATATTACAAAATGATATACTAGTAATTTTTGTAATGGGTACCATCCTCATTAAGGTTGTTTTATGACAAGAGTGTAAATTCTATACATTTCAATCCTTTTAAGTAATTATGATTAAGATTTCTAAATAGATCATCAATGTACTAATCCCTAGTATGAAACACGACGTGCCGTACACGTGAAATTTCATAGTTTTATTTTAAAGTATAAAAACATAAAAATTAATTAAATACTTAAAATAGTTAAAATTTTAAATATAAGTGGGCTCTTTTTATCTCTCAATGTTTACCTCACTAATTTTTTTTTGTATTTTCTATCTTTATCTCATAGAATCAACGTCTCAATAATTCTCATCACCTACTGATCTGGTTGATGTGATTAAAAAAAATTGAGAAGTTTCGATTACTTGAAAATTTACCATAAGTAAAATACAACAAGCAAGAATAAACAACTTAACACATTTTCCTCGATTACTTATTTGAGTCATTGAAAAAAAATAATGACAAAAAAATAAAAAAACACAAGTATGTCATATTGTAAGCCTTTTGAATAAATTAGTTATATATTGTAGGTAATCAAGTCTTCTTTTGAATTACAATTATTAACATTGCATTGAAAGAAAACTGAAAGTTAAACGTTAGATCAAACAATTGAACTAAAATATAAAGAAACACAAGATATTGGCTAAAAGATGAAAACAAAAGAATAAAGAATGCTCCGGTTCCTGTGAGAAAAAAATTGGGAGAAAAAGATCTTTATAGTTGTAGGAGATAAAGAGTTACCAAACTTTTTAAATTTCTTATTAATTATAATTAAAAATAATTTATCACTTTTTAAATAAATTCATAAAAATAAAAAAGATAAAACTATACCTATTCTAACTTTTATATTTTAACATTTAACCTGATTAGGAGAGAGAACGTTGATTTGAAAAAAGTGAAATGTATAAAGATGAAGAAAAAATATTTGGAAAGAAAATGAAAAAAAAAATTAAAGCAAGTCGCGTGGGAGAGAGAAAAAGCAAATGAGAGATAAAATTCGATGACAAATTTACCCTACTTAAAAATGGAAATACTTAAATTAAAGGGACAAAATAGAGAGGAAAAGAATTCAGTTGGATGACGGTTAGTTGTTAGGCTCTTATAAGACAGAGCAATTAAAAAAGGGTAATTGGGCAGAACCTGCAGTATTGTTTTTTACTCACTTTTAACAGAACTTATGTTTTTTAATTTTGACATTATAACCAAATTACTTTCACTCGACTCATTTTTAGATTTTTTTGTTGTTCTCTTCCCCTCTTTTTTCATATCTTCAAAAAAGCATCATTCTTCCTCTCTCCTCATTTTTCTTTTCTTCCCTCTCATTCTCGTTCAAAATTTTTTCAAAAACCCAATTAAATTGATAGACACACTTTCTCTCTCTAAAAATATGATTTAGAATGGAACAAAAACCAAATTAATTTCATAGACACACTTTCTCTCTCTAAAAATAGGATTTAGAATGGAACAAAAACTCAGATTAATTTCATAGACACACTTTCTCTCGCTAAATAAGATTTAGAATGGAACAAAAACCCAATAATTTCATAGACACACTTTCTCTCTCTAAAAATAAGAGAGTCTAAGAGCGAGATCCGACCGTGGGCACCTCCGTTTTCCTTTTATTGGCCGCTGGCGGCTTCGTCGTTTTCCTCCCGCTCTCGATCTCGCTCAAAATCTCTACTCTCGCTCAAAATATCACTCTCGCTCTCGATCTCGCTCATAATCTCGCTCTCGCTCTCGATCACAGTCAAGATCATATCCGACTAATACACAGAGGCTTAGAGAGAGAGGTCTGAGGAAGAGGAAGAAAAAAGTTGCTAGATTTTTTAGGAGTTTGAGGAAGAGATGGTGAAGGGTGTGAAGAAGAGAGAGAAATATTGGGCGTGGAGTGAGAGGGTGTGAGAAAGAGAGGAAATCCTATTTTGAGAGAGGGAGAAAGAGGGTGTGAGGAGGAGAGAGGAAAATTAATTTTGATGGTTGAAAAAAATCGAGAGAGGAATATGAAAAGACAAAATAATAATAATGAAAATAATTTTCTCTCTCCTCTCCCATCTTCCTCTCGCTCACTCTCCTCTCCTCTCCCTCCCTCCTCTTCCACTCTCTCCTCTCTCCTCTTACTTTTACTCTCGCTCTCTCTCCTCTCTCCTCTCTCGCTTCCTCTTGCTCTTTCTCCCCTCTTTCCTCCCTCCTCTTCCTTTCTTCTTTCTCCCTTCTCCCCCTCCCCCTCTCCCCTCTCCCCACTCCCTCTCCCTCTCCCTCTCCCCTCTCCCTCTCCCTCTCCCTTCTTCTATTACCTTTGTTGGTTAAAAAAAAAGAGAAGAAAGAAGGGAGAAATCTAAAACAAAATAGAAGAATGAGAGAAAAATACTCATATGTCGCAGAAAAGAGAAAAAAAGAAGAAAATAAGGAAGATAAAGAATGAGTTAATAGAAAATGAGAGAAAAAAAATGTGGTAAAAGAGGGAGAGAGAAATAGAGAGAGTGAAAAAAATTTTGGAAAATGAAGGAGGGAATAAGAGAGAGAAATCTAAACCAAAAAATGAGTGGAAGGGTAATGAAAGTAATTTGGTATCAAAGATGATGTAGCAAAGATTAGAAAACATAAGTTTTGAAAAAAATAGGTAAAAAGCAATATTGTCTTGCTAAAATGGCTATTCAACCCAAAAACCTAGTTAAAAAAACGAATTGTTTTGCGTGGGTCATATTAGAAACTATAACTCACAAGTGGCATGTGTTTTTCAAATTTTATATATTTAGGGTCATAACCATTTTGTTTTCTGTTTTTAGTTTTTAGATTTTTTTAAAAAACAGTGTTATTTGATAACTAATTCAATTTTTTGTTTTTGGTTTTTCAAAAACCATTTTGAAATCCTATGTAAATTTCAAAAAAAGAAAGAAAGAAAAATTCAAAAACTAATTTTTGTTTTTCAAAATCTACTTTTTTCTTGTAATAATTTTTTTTCTCATATTTATCTCTTACAAAATTCTTTCTAACTCTAAAATCTTTTCATCCTAAATTTCTGTCTACAAAATTTATTATTCTCTCACTAAAATTTTTATATTTTAAATATTTATTATTATTTCTCTTTCTCCAAAATTTTCATCTTTTTGTATCTTTATTTTTTCTAATAAATCACTCTCATTTCTCTCTCTAAAAAGTTAATATTTTCTCGACCTTTTTCTCTCTCTACCATTTCGTTTTTTAAAACTTGATTTTTTCTTCTTAATCTATTTTCCCTCTGAAAATTATATGTTATTTTCTCGTTCAATTATCTTTCACTATAACTTTTATTTATCTTTTTATTTATTTATTTTCTTTAAAAAGTATATTTCGAGTCTTGTTTTTATCTTTAAATTTTTTCTCACTATAATTTTTCTTTTTCTTTCTAATTTCTTTTTTCTTTAACGTCTCTCAATTCTAATTTTTTTCTTCAAAATTTGTCTCTTTTTGTCTTTAAATTTTATTTCACTAATTTTCTTTTTCTCTCCAAAATTTCTCTTTAAAAAGTTTATTTTCATCTGTCTAAACTTGTATTTCGTATATCTATGTTAGGGGATAAAAATTTCCTAGGGTCGAGTCCTGTTGCCCCAAACCCGTCCCGATTCTTTTTTTAATAATTAATATTTTTTTTATTAACATATTTACTAGACTGTGAATAAAATATTAAATATTTTTTAAAACTAACTCTTTATAATAATAAATAATAATTCTAAAAATAATTCATATATATTTATACACTTTTGATAAAATTCTAAAAATAATTAAAATTAATTACAAAACCGGTAATTTTTCCTGCGAATATTCCTATTCCGAAATAATGATTCTTTAATATGGTTATGGATTCTCGAATCGAAGGACGAGGTGGAGATTGGACTAAAAATTACAAGAATGGGGGAGCACATCTTCAATTCGCCCCACACTATTGTGGGAAAATTGATAAAATAAGCTTCCTGTGAGGTTCTCTTAAGTTTTTTAATCGCTATTCTCAAAACACAAGTTTTCTAGTCATTGCTGACATCACCTATTTTGGCAAATGACCTCCCATGCCTCTCCTTTTTTAGTTTTTCCTCTCTTATTTCTCTTTTTCTTTATTTCTTCTCTCTACGTCCATCTTCCTCCTTTTACAGATTTTTTTCTTCTCTCTCTCTTTTCCCTGTCTTCCGCAAGCATGAGTTTTTCCTTGTTTACTCTACCATAAAAAAAAACCCTAAATCTCTCACCATTTTTTAAATAGCAGCCTCCATAATTCCCTTGACCTTCAACAATCGCCGGCGACGGATGCATCAAAGCCGACGAGGGAGGTCGTTCGTCAAAGAAAGAGGCTCAGGAGAGGAAGAAAGTTACGATGGGATGGAGAAGGAGATAGAGAGAGAGAGTTGAATAAGAGAAAGTTTAGAGAGAGAGAATTGAGCGAGAGAGACAATTGAGCGAGAGAGAGAAAACGAGAGATGAGTGAGCGAGATTGAGCGAGAAACGATTTTAAAAATTGGAATGGAGAGAAACGAAATCTCAAATTTAAAATACTAAGCATTGAAGATTTTTTTAACTAAAATTTAAAATTATAATTGATTAATTTTACTATATTCAAATTTGAAATTTAATTTAGATTTATTTTCTTAATTGTTTTTTTCCTCTTTAATTATTTGAACGAATCATTTGAAAAATTAACATAAATCCCTCCTTTTAATATCTCCCCTCATTTTGATTAGGATTAGGATTCAAATTTATAATTTAATTAGGTAGTCCTCCTTTAATCGTGGAAGTATTAAAAATAAAATCCTGTTTTTTCCTTAATCTCTCCTTCATAAATCTGCTCCTTTCATCCTAAATTTAAAATTTAATTTAACTCAATTTGGTGGAGTAAGAAAAAAAAAAGAAAAAGAAAACAATCCATTTTTTTCCTAACCATCCCATTTTTTTCGTTATTATCACCACTTCTTCACCTCTCTCTCAATCTCGCTCTCTCGATCTCGCTCTCTCCTTCTCGATCTCGTCTTTCTCGATCTCGCTCTGTCCTTCTTGATCTCACTCTATCGATGACGTCGCTCACGTTCTCTCGTTCTCGCTTTGTCCCTCTCTCTTCTCTCCCCTCCCTCCTCGACGCATTTGGTTTCATGGAGAAGAAGATACTACGTAGGGACGTGCAAGAGATATAGAAGGAAAGTTTTTGAAATCTTGAAAGTTTGATTTTAGAAGAGAGGGTGAAAGAGTTGGGAAAAATAATAAGGAAATTTTTATCTTATTTCATATGCAAATTATTCTCTCTCTCTTTCTCGCCGCCGGCAATGTTGTCATCGTTCAACAATGTCGCCGGAGAGGCCACCAGGGAGGTGCAAGAGCTCGGGATGGAAGCAACGGACGACAACCGAACGGGACCTCCACTCGTTGAATTCCTAGCGGAGACGCCAAAAACTGGTGTGTAGTGTAGAAATCATAGAGAAGATCAAGCAAATCTAAGAAATGGAGGAGAGAGGAGGAGAGAGAGAAGAGAGATGGAGTCTCGAAGAGAAGAAAAAGTAAGGAGGGGCATGAAATGTCATTTGACAAAGTATGTGATGTAGCAGTGACTAGAAAACTTGGCTTTTTTTTATTAATATTATTGTAAATGAAACTTATTTTAAAAAAATTGTAGTTTAATTAAAAATATTAAAAGTATTGTAGGTTTTGAATTTTTTTTTAAAAATATTGTTATTTTAAAAAACTGAAAACAGAGACGACCATGCCACATGACGCCAACGTAAATTTTTTTAAAATTTTGAACGTGATCGTCTCTTCAAGAGACGACCACCTCTTCTTTTTTTTTTAATCCGTCAGTTGAGATACCACAAAACTCAAACCATTACTAACTTCATCTCCTTCTTCCTTTTCTTCTTCTTCACTGACCAAACCACTCAATTCCCCATAATTCACAACCATGCCAGGCCCGAAGCAGCTCTCAACCATCCCAAATACCTCCTCAAATTTCAACTTCATCTTCTCCCTGCTCCCATTCCCCGTTACAAATTTAGAAATCTCCTTCTCGATGCAGATTACACGCAACCCAGTAATCTCCGTCGGAAGCACGTCCGATTTGCATCCCTACATGCAATCGGTAAAGCTCCGGAGCGCATCGGCCGCGTAGACGCTGATTAGCAAAGAGTTTCTCGCAGTTTTCTTGGTTAAAACCTCGACGATTCGCCTGGAATTGGCGTCGTCGTTGTCGCCGCTGGAGAAGGGGAAAGTGAAATTGCGGTGAGAGGGGTCAGAATCGGCGAGGTTGTAGAGGAAAATCGGGGGGCAGCGGGAGCGAGAGAATCGTGAGGGCTGGTGGGAGAGAGGAGGGTGCATTATGGCCAATTTGATATGGCAGCTCCCAAATCCGGCCTCGACGAAAACCCTGCTGACAATCAGATCATCGAGAATGGAGATGATGAAATACTTGAGCTCGACTTTGAGAATGGAAGGGGTTTGGTGGTGGGTGTGAATATGGTGGAGGTGGAAGCTGTCGAGGTGGCGGCGCTAGTTGGCCTGGGAGCATTTGATGGATGTTTAAAATTAAAAAAAAAAAGAAGAGGTGGTCGTCTCTTGAAGAGACGATCATGTTCAAAATTAAAAAAAAATTTAGGGAGCCATGTGGCATGGTCGTCTCTCAAGACGACCATGTTTTCAGTTTTTTAAAACAATATTTTTAAAAAAAGTTTCAACACCTACAATAATTTTAATATTTTTAATTAAACTACAATATTTATAAAATAAGTTTCATTTACAATAATATTAATAAAAAGAGGGCGATTAGAAAACTTAAGAGGCACCTACAGAACGCTTATTTTGTCAATTTTCCCCACTATTGTTATCTCTACCTTAGATAAAATTTTCTCTCTAATATATATATTCAATTTTCTAACTTTTTTAAAAACGGAAAACCAAAATTGTTTAAACAAATTTGGTTTTCTGTTTTTTTAAAACAAAAAAAAAATCAGTTATCAAACATATATGGTTTTTTTTTTTTTTAAAAACGGAAAATTAAAAACCAAAAATAAGAAAACAAAAATCCAAAAACTAAATACAGAAATGATTATCAAACGGGGAAATTTTTTTTATTAATCTCAAGATTACCCTCAATTATTAGTGTTTTATTTAATTATATTTGTGTTTTTTATTTAAATGATTGGTTTTTATTTTTATCCATTTTCGACCAACAGAAAGGAAGGGGTCCATGTAGCTGCTGCGCCCCTCTTCTTAGTCAATGAGGCAGTAGGTTCGACATCCACTAGAAAAGAGAGAATCCACTTCAGATAACCACGCCTCTGCGTGGCAGCGTGTGGAATGGCCGAGAGCAGACCTTTTTGGATATATAATCCAAGTCGAGAGTGGAGTTACGGAAACAGCCGTTTGATGGAAAACGACTTTCACGTTCAGTAAAGAGAGCACTATCTATTCCATCTCTCAAGCCCCAAAGAAAACCACCCTCCCCTTCGGACTCCATATCTCTTTTGACTCTATATATGTGGGCACCTAATATCTATGAGGGTTCACCCACCCCGGTTACAGCATTCCTTTCTATTGCGCCTAAAATCTCTATTTTTGCTAATATTTCACGTGTTTCTATTTATGGTTCCTATGGAGCTACATTGCAACAAATCTTCTTTTTCTGCACCATTGCTTCTATGACCTAAAAAATCTCATATTTTTCTCCTATACCATAAATACTAAATGTTCACCCGCCTAGGCCAAGTGTTTGCCACTTCGGGAGTCTTTGCCTCTTAGTTAACAAAAAAAAGGTATCAGATCCTTAGGTCACCAAACTGCGAGAGAATTTCGCCTTTCAGCGTTGCCAGTCGCATAGGGTGACCAAACCTTTTTTTTTTTTCCGATCTTTTCTTTTTTGGGGTCTGTTTTTTTTTTCATTTTTTTTTGAAATAGTATGATAAACATATACCATTCCAAATATATAATATATACTTTTTATTGAAAATATACTATTAGGTTATATAATATATTCTAACTATTATAAGTATGATAAACATATACTACTCATAATATATTATTTTTAGTGGTATATATTCAAATATTAGGTTATATAATATATACCTTGGAGTATATGACATATATCTAAAATTTAATCCATATTAACTTCCTACCTTAATATATACTCCCAACACATAGGTATCCAACATATACTCCATAAATTTGGAATTTTTTTCATACTAAAACATTAGATTATATAATATATAATATATAATCTTGGTGACAAGATTTCTATTTCTTTTCTTTTTTTTTCTTCTTTTTTTTTTTGAAAAACAATGAGAACAGAAAAGAAAAAAATCGTAAAAACCTAGACTTTTCCTTCCTCTTTCTCCTCCAATCCGCCCAACTTGGACAGGCAAGATTTTAGGAATTTGTATCAAAACTGTCCACTATTTAATATTTTATTCCCATTTTTTTGATTTTGTGTTTATATTTTTACTAATTCTATATTTCATAGTAGAGATTTGTAATTTTCTAATAAATTCCATCTTCAAATCTTTAGACAATAGTGTAAATTTTTAATAGTTAACCATTTTTATAATTTGAAACTCCGAATAGGTTAGTTGTGTAGTTATCCTACAAACAATTAAAAGAAACTTTTTTGGGCTCTTATAAGAAAAGGCAATTATAAACAATATTTCTCCACATAGTGCTTGGTTTCTAAAAAGGATAACAATGATCCCCATATTTTAGTGACAATTATAAGTAAGTGGCTAAATCTGGTAACCCATATAAAAAAAATATCCATTTATTTATAATTTTATAAAAATGACTAAATGATATATTTGAAATTTTACATTTTTTAGTTTTCTCCCCGCAATACTTTTTTTGGAATTTCTTAACTATTTAACCACCCCAACAAACTTTCTTTTCAATTCAAATTTTGTTTCCATTTTAACTTAATCATTTTAATTCTTTTATTAGGAATTTCAGTTAATTTAAACGTATTATTAGTGTTCATTGTTCCCTTCTCATCCTTCTGCCATTCTACTGTATCTTATTCTTTTAAGCTCCTTCTAATTTCTTTGCAACAATGATGAATGTAGAAATCACAATTTTATATGGTGGTACATGGAATGAAGAAAATAGGTACACCGATTTCAACATCTCTCAGATATTAGAAGAATTATCAAAATTATATGGTCAGTAAATGTATATACTAGTTGATGAAAAACCAACATTAGAATACAATACACGTATAAATCACGATGCAACTCAATCATCAAAATTAAAATGTCTATATATGTACTAATTATAATTCAACAATTAACAAAACGTGAATGTACGTATCAATTCAGTAAACAACCAAATACAAAAGTGAATACATCTATGAGCAGTTGTACAACTAAAATATCATGAATATAAAGCTAGTACATGTATATCCTAATAATTATAACGTCTACATATGTATGTACCAATAATTCAACAATTAACAAAACATGAAAGTCAATAGATGTATATATCAAGTCAAGAAACAACCAAAACAAAAGTCAATACATATATGTACTACTCCACAACTAAAATATCATAAATGGAAAGCTAGTACATGTATATCCCAATAATTACCTCACTAACAACGCGCTCTTCCTCAATTATCCTTTTCTCTGAAACATAAAAGTAGGATTAACTTACTGAATCTAATTTGTAAATATTACTATACAACACAAATATCCTTGAGTTTTTACGTTTTTGGTAGATTCCTTATATGAACTCAAATTCCTTTTAGGGTCAACTTTAGTTTGTTTTGTCTTACCTCCGACTAAGTCTCCCCCAACCCTCTTTTTGCTGGTCTCCTTCAATTTCTTACTTTTCTTTCCCTAGACATCATCACATTCTCTAGTATTTATTGGCGTCTCTCCCTGGGTCCTTGATGATTCGATCTGTATATATAAAGATAAATCAACTATGTGAGGATTTTTTTAAAAACAAACAAGCCATATATAAACTATTGCATCTATACCTCTTCTTCACTCTCTAAGGTGATTGTGCATGTTTCTCTTCAACACCCTATTATTCCAACAGTCTTTAATCGTTCACTCGATCGTCAAGATATTCCTCCTCTAAGTTTTAGAGTAAGTTTGTTGAAGTTAAACATATATACTCCTCAAATTTGGTTATTAACAACACGCTCATGTGGTACATTTATATATTTTTTAAAATACACCTGAAATTTAGGAAGACAAAAAATATCTTTTTAAACTAAGTTTTCTACGCAAAATCAGAACAAAGATTTTACCTTCCTCGAACAGTCGGAGTGGTGGGCAATGGTGATCGGTTCTGGTCTATGGCATGATGATTGAATTTGGTTTAGACGATGCAGTGCGGCAGCGGGACGCCCAGATCTTGGCCAGTACAGATGGTGTAGTGGCAGGGAGGGTCGGATTTCTGTCAAAAAGAAAGACGCGGTGGCGAAACAGCCGGATCTAGATTGGGATGGAATGGTGCGGCGGTAGGAGGACTGGATTGTGTGACAGCGGGTTGGCGACGCGACGACGAGTTGGGCGACGCAACGGCAGAGCGGGAAACAGAGAGGGCGGTGGAGATGGATGGGGGCAGCCGCGTGAAGGGCGTGTGAAAGAAAGGGATGATTGGGGCGGCAAGGCGCGTGAAACAAAAGGATAATTGCGGCCAAACCCTAATTTATTTAAAATCCTAAGTTGATTCCCTAATTATATTCTCTCGACACAGTCTTATCAATTTTTTTAAAATCTAATTTCAAATTCTAATTACCGATTTTAAATTAGGTTTAAGATAATTATTTTAATTTCATTTATTAATAGATCAAGTTGATTTCCGATTGTTTTTGCTAATCGTAAAAATCTTAAATCGAGAACTATGTATATATATCTAATTGGTTACAACCGTATATTTGTCAAAACATTTTCTCAATATTTTTTAAGAAAAAGTCATTTAGCCATTATTGAATGAAGATAAATAATGGGCAGAAAGGCTTTACACAAGACCCTTACACAACAGGGCGAGAGAGAGAGCCTTCGCTTACCTGCTTAACCATGCCCTCCTATCGTATCTATATCCCCTTTCCTTCAGTCTCAGTTCTGCTTCCAACTACCGATGGGAGAAGGCTTGGACGTATAGCAAGAAACAATAAGAGTTATCATAGGTTTGACCCTTTTTTAAAACGTGTTATTAAATTTGGTCATTCCTGCCCATTTTTTGGTGGCCATAGAGAACCCAATTGATCCATATCTTATCAGGTCATTTCAACATCTAGCCCATCTTTAAATTATCAAATGGTTCGTTAATATAATAAAAATGGTTATTTGGTAAGATTCATATTCCTTGTTTCTCATTGTTTTAATAAATAAAAATTGAAATGCGTTGGATGACTGTTATTTGTTTCTTGTTTTTTCATTTTCTTATTGAAAAAAAAAAAACAGAAGTATGTTTGATTTTTGTTTCTCGGTATCTAAAATTTATTTATATAAAAACTAAATTAAATATTCAAATTTTATGTCAATAATAATAAAATAGTGCCTTTTATTTATGTTTTGGAAAAAATAAAATAAGAAATAAGAAATAAAAAACTTGATTGTTGTTGTTTTTAAAATTTCTACGTAATTTTATAAACATTTCTTAAAAATAAGAATTGAGAAACCATAACAGTTACCAAATGCTTAGATTCCTCAAATATTGGAAATGACAAATAAAAAACATTTAGTAGGAATGTCACCCAATAGACTCTAGACAATCACTTTTTATTATTTTTTTAGGTTGATATATGCCACTCTTGGAAAGGACAAAAAAGAAAAAAAAAACATCGAATATGAAAGTCAGTATATATTAATTTAATTTTTTAAATATATTTTCTTTATTTGACCTTTTTATGTGTTGATCACTTCGAGCAAATTTAGATTTTTAGATGGAAAATAATTCTTCCCCAATGGTTAATAAAAAAAATATTTAAAAAAGTGTTGATAAATAGTTCTTACTTTGGTCGAGGATTTCACAATTCATGGGCTGACACGTCATTGTTCTAACTACTACATCTCTAGGTCACACACACTTTTGTCCTAATCTATGTGCATGATTTTCTTTTAACTAGCCAGTAAACTCATCTCCTCCTTCACGCAAACCTTTAGTGGTTAGTTTTCCTTGAAGGATTTAGGACTAGTGCACTATTTTCTACGGATCCAAATATCTCGAACATCTGAAGGTCTTCTTCTCAATCAAGGAAAATATATATATGAATTACTGACCAGTTTGATATGTAGAACATTCAACCGAGTAATACTTTTGTCAATGTTAGCACATCTCTCTCCGCGTTTACTGGCGATCCACTATACTCTAGCCATATATAGGCACACCATTGGAGCCTTGCAGTATCTCATTCAAACCCGATCGGACATCTCCTTCATCGTTAATCGACCGAGTCAGTATCTTCAATGGCCCATCGATCAACATTGGCAGGCTATCAAGAAGGGTCCTGGCTTAAAAGACACTATCTTTCATAGTCTACACATAAAATTAAAGATGACCTTAGTATCACAACTTACTGTGATGCAGATTAGGCTTCAAATCTCGATGATCATTGATCGGTTTCATCCTACTGTGTCTTCCTCAATTCATCTCTAGTCTCTTGATGCTCAAAATGCCAATCCATTATTTCTTGCTTCAGCACTGGGGCGGAATATAGATCTTTGGCCTAGCTGAAGTATCTTGGCTTACATCGCTGCTCAAAGAACTTCAGCTCATGTCCCCCGCTTGGTTGCTTGGTGTGACAATCAAAGTGTATCTCTTTGGCCCATAATGTTATCTTCCACACCTGCTTCAAACATATTGAATTCGATGTTCACTTTATCAAAGACAAAATATCCAACAAATAGATGAAAGTTGCTATGTTCCCTCTCGAGATCAACTAATCGATCTTCTCACACAATTGGTCATTGCATCTCATTTCTACATGTCACGATCCAAACTCAGGGTGAAGCCCCTACATTTGAGGGGAGGTTAAAACATGAAGCTTGAAAACTAACATCATCCACCCATAGACACAGGTGACCAATTTCCATTTATGACATATAGTTTTTATCCTTATGTAGTGAGAATGTTTCCTCCTTTTATGACCTTGATTTTATATAATTTAAATTGATTGATTAGCAATATAGTGACCTTATTTGTCACAGATTCTGCCCCTTCCCTTGTTATAAAGATTTTGTAAATTGTATAAGTGATACCTTAAAAATCAATTTAGAGTGATTTTAAACTCCCTAAAATCAATTTTTTAATCTGCCAAACATGATTAATGGAAAGGAAAGTGATTTTGGCAATGCTAAAAGTGATTTTGGTCCAAGTCCTGTGCTCCTCAAGTATTATTAGGCCCGGCCTAATTACCAAGACCTGGACCATGGATAAAATCACTTTTGAAATATTGTCCATCAAATATTTGTTTTCATCGTTTTTCTAGGAATTCCTATTTCAATTCAATTATTTTGTTTTATTAATCAAATGCAGAAACGGGCTGCCCCCATACTTATGCTGCGGTAGAAGAAGCGCTCTGCGCTCTTGAGAGAGACCCAGAAAGGTCTTGCAGAAGGAGAAGCATAAGAAGAAGACAGAAGAATATTCAAATCTTGAGGGCTAATTTGGTGAATTTACTAGTTGGTCTCCACCACAAGCTTGAGCTTTCGCCCGAGATGTGTTCTACCTCACCATCAATATAATCAACCTTATTGGTGGAGCTCATTGCAAGGGAGATATTAAAATGGGTGGGTTTGTGTGTGATGCTCATTGCCTTCAAATACGAAGAAGTCTGTGTCCCACACATAAGACTCCCTCGAGATGTGACTAAAGTCGTCCTACCTTTGTTAGGAGTCAGTGTACTAATTTAGATCATTTCCTTTGCAGTAGATGAATTTGTTTACTTCTCAAATAGACAAGATAGAGCTTATCGTAAATAGTGATGGAGAAAAAGATTATTCGCAACCTGAAATGGGCCTTCATTGTACCTACACCATATGTATTCATCAATGCGTTGAAGGACTCCGATCATAATTTGCGTCCTACACCATATGTATTCATCAATGCGTTGAAGGACAACGATCATAATTTGCATCGAGGAAAGAAATTGTTACTACTTTTTAGGGTTAAAAAATAACAACTCATTTATTGTTTAGAATGCTAATTTTGCTTGCTAGATAGAAAATCGGGTGTATTTTTTGGCTGAACTTGGCATGATGCATTACATCACCAGAGTAATATATTGCCCGTAGATGGTTGCCGCCTCAGCAATCTGTGCCCGATGCACGATGAAAAAAACTCCAGCTTGGGATGAAACTCTCAAGTTGCACACTGGTTACTCAGAGCCTATATAATCTTTGTGAATCCAATAAATCAACCCTTGATTTGTTATTTTTTTTGACGTGCTCATTTTGCAACTTTGCAACTTAAAAACGAGGGATTATGCCAAGCTTTTGGTGGGCTACCATGAGGCTGTAGGCAAGAACACGGGTCAATTTATATATCTAAAGTACTCAAGTTCTGCGTGAGGAGCGATGACACTGCTTCAGCCGTCAAAAGCTTTATTGGCTCTTAATGGTTCTTCTTCCCAGGGAAACATTTTCTTGATGTGAACACTGCAATGACTTTCTTTCTTTTTATATTTTTTTATTTTTTTGAAGTAAACTGCAGTGACTTGTTGAGGATGTTTTAGGTGTTGGGTTTGCTTTTTGTCTCATAGTTTGGGTTTGTGTTTTGTTCATTGAAGATCTACAATGATGTGTTGTTATTTGTTAATATTTTGTGTTGTAATTAACAATTTTATGGCTGGACATTGCAATTACTTTTTTTTAAGTAAACTGCAGTGACTTGTTGATAATCTTTTAGGTGTTGGGTTTACTTTCTGTTCCCCAAAAAGTAGTTCAGGTTTGCATTTTTGTTCATTGAAAGATCTACAATGATTTGTTGCATTTTTATTTTTGTTGATATTTTGTGTTGTAATCAACAATTTGATGTCTCTCACTGTATTCTTTGTTAGGAGAAGAATGGCTAAATAGGTCACTCAGGAGAAAATAACTTAATTAATCAGAATACATTTCCAATGGGTTTTTCTCTATAATGTAAAATAAATTTTTAAAATTAATTCCCAAATAATTACCTAATTAAAAAAATATGTGGGATGAATTTTGTGGTCAGGATATATGTTCAAAATGAGTTGGAGGAATCTTTATGTAATTCAAATGTTCTGATGAATTGCTGGAAGCGGTCGTGGAAAGCAAATGTAGTGCCGAAAATAAAGATTGCATGCTGGAAGTTTGTGACCGATACTATTCCTACAAAAACTAATCTTTGCAAGAATGGACTTTCTACTAACTTGTGTTGTGTTTTTTGTAGGAAGGATGAAGAAACATTTGTTCTGGGATTGTAAGGTGTTGAACGAAAATGTGTTTCTCTTATGTGCAAGTATACACTCTCGTTGTAACAAGTAATAAAAAGTTCGAATCCATAAGGAATGTTTACTAAACACTTTAACAATTCCTCGACAAAGCTAAAACATACATGCAAAAAATAGTGGGCAACACAAGTGAAAAGAGTTTTGTAGAAACTAAAAAAAGACTATGATGCACAATGACTACTGTAACTCCACACCAAGATTGGGTTCAAATAGCCTTTAACAAAATGGTAAACAATAGATATGGTTAACTAACTTTTTTTTAACACGGTAAGGGGAAGGTTGATTGTGACTTTTTCTCGGTTGCTTAAACAATGTTATAGCATTAACAATGTGAGTACTGGCCAAACAGACATGGAGCCTTCTCGGGTTTCCCAGATTTTCTGCTGTTAGGGTTTATCGACAAACTTACACAGCATTTAAAAACAGTTTATAGCCATGCTAGGTGAGCCTTATTCCTATGTACACACTCTCTAACACAAGCAGAATCTAGCACAAGTTGAAGTTTATCACTCCTTATTACACTTTTCCAAGAGTTAACAAAGAGATATTCCAACAATGGTGATCAAGCATGCTGAAAATAAATTTAAGCACAACGACAACTCAATGTCGATTCACCATTAACACTAACAGCACAGTTAAAATCTTGCTTGTCCCCAAGCAAGAGCATGCATTGCAACCCTTAATCACTAATAAATACATTAGCAGCTTGGAAACCCAACATCTAGACTTATACCCAAACACTATTACTTTTATCAGAAAAACTAGAGCTTGCATAATCTAGCCATAAAAAGGAAAGCGGCTTTGACCTTGCTCTCATTCTAGAAGACACTTTTCCACCCAAATCTAACTTCTTTCTACTTCCCATTCACAAGCTTAACTTCCCCTAGCGATTCATTTCTCAAGCCATCTTTCGCTAGCTTAGACATTTAACCTTTGCACAACCAACTTAGGCTTCTTCAACTATGGGCTACTAGCCCTTCTTAATCCTACAGCCTCTTTATGCTCTGGATGCGGCCTACTAGCCCCTCCTTTTACGATTGGTTTTTTTTATGAGGGCTGAATTATAGGATTAGAAAGATTCATGGTTGTATACAAATTAGTTACCAAAAGCTTTAAGAAATAAATGCTCACCCCCCAAACTTAGAAGATTGCATTGTCCTCAATACAGCTGAGGACAACTAGAACATAATGCTTCAGCACGCCCCCAAACTTTGAGCAAAACTATGATAAGAAGTATAAGAGTGCTCACTAAGAGGATGAGTACATATGTAGGGAAGGCGAATGCTAAAATCTAACGAGATCTATAAAAGGTCCAAGCTAGCTATACAAAGATAAAGCTGGCTTTGGATAGATGGCTATTGAAAATACTCCCTAAGGTCAGCGCTACTTGGGGAAAGTACTATTAGAGAGATGCTAAGGCATGTGTAGACAAACATAAACTACAGGTTGAACAAAGTAAAGCCTACAAACATTTAAATGCTTCAGCATTGGCATAAAAGACTATGATAAGCAGGCTACAGCATTCAGACTACCCATAAAGTGAAGGGCATAAGAAAGACAAAGGGGACACAAGATTTGTGAATCATTTCTTTTTCTCATTTCATTTTTCTCGGGGAGGGGGGGGTGCAAAGACTTGCTGCATTCCCACAACTATGATGAATGCAAGTGCAAGTGTTCACTATACTCGTCGATTGTAGTACGAACGAGGTCGAATCCACAGGGACTAAGGATGTTACTTTAATCATGCGTTCAAGGATACAAAAAATGCAAATAAAATATAATAAGTGGTTGTATAACTAAACTAAGGAAAATGCTATAAAAATGCATAAATGAAATCCAAGAGATAAATACTATAATAACAGACGCTGGGGCAAAAAAAAGCTCTAGCACAGAAAGCGATAATGAAGGTTAACAGATATCGAAAAGGTGGGGGAGATTCAGCATACTTTCACAAGTTATCAACCTACCCTCTAGCTTACTGACATCTATTAATGTCCAGCTCAACTCGATTCCCTTCCGAGACACCTCAACCGTGAGTAAGTACAACTTCCTTTGCTAAATACCCAAGCAATAAACGCAAGCTCTAGGCAAGATTAGGGGACCCCATTCCTGAGTATCCCTAAAGCTATAGAAAAACACTAATCACAAATAAAGCAAATCAACACCTATAAGCCCTCCTGGGTCAATACAGAAGCTAGCAACACGATAGAATGGCCAACAATGTCACGCAAGATTGAAGAAATACAAAACAACTTTATTTAAAAATAAATGCAGCAGCTAGAGGTTCAGTATCAAGTTAGATACAACATATAAATCTCCTCAAAATGGAGTTTAGTTCATGGGGAAAAGGGAAAACGAAATGGGTAAAGGAAAGATACAACCCATTCTAGTGAAAGAGAGAAAAACGCAGATGGAGACCACTAGCACGCAATGGCAGAAGCAGCTCTTCCCTATCGTCAGCTCTTCCTGGAAATGGGTCTGCTCTCCTCAACTTCAGCACCAATTTTGAAGTATTTTCTCTCTTGGGATCGATTCCCCCTTGGGGAATGATGGTGAGGCAACACTTATCTTGTTGCTTTTATAGAACCCTCGAAAATTAGGGCAAAACTCAGTAAGACGCGCGTTGTACAGACATAAGTGAAAATCCCGCGTGTTTTTTGCGTTGCCCAGGAATTTCTACAGTAAGCGAAGCTCCATCATTGACATGCTCTGGCACAACAACGCTCCAGCATTTCTCCTCTAATTCTGGCATTCTGCTGCTCCTCAACTTCTCTAAACTCTGCACAATTAAACCAAAAATAGGGAAAATTAGTTGGAACTTGTATAAATTCAGCAACTTGAGGATTTAGCATATGATAATTAACTTTTCTGCTCAATTCCTCACTTTAGCATGCTTCTTAGATAAAGATCCTCACATTAAAGCACGAATTAACTCAATTATTTACTAAAATAACTCTCTTTTGGAGAGTTATCAACATTATACAACCCAAGAAAAAGAGTTCACAACCGTTCCTCCTTACATATGGGATTAGCTACGCATAGTCATGGGGGAATCAAAAAGAAAACAATGAAGTGCTACAAGGAGAAAGTAGACGCAAGAGTGAAACAGAGGAGCTGAAGCTCCTCGTGGGTCTCTCTCTCTTCCTCTACTTCAGCAACAGTTTCGGAACTCCACCATCTTCTTGCCTTTCTCGAACTGACTTCTTAGGAGAATTTCTTGAAGTGAGGGATGATTGATGCAGAAAGTGTCTCTTGGAGGCTTCCTTTAATGTTGGTTTTATACCCCCATTTGTTTTTAGGGCAATAAACAACATTTGTGGGCCTCAACTTTCACTTCTAGGTGATTTCTTCATTTACTGTGGTAATTTCCCTTTTACAGCACTGTCACTGTCACTGTCACTGTCACTGTCAGTCTGCTGTTTTCCTGTACTTTTCTGGTTGCAATGTTGTAGCATAGTTGATGTTACAACAAAGAACCCAAAATTAGAACTTGTAACAAAAATCGCAAGGCTAAGAAGAATGAAAATTATTCAATCATTTCAGGCAACACTTTGTTTATAATGGATGTTCGTGTGGCAATCCTTAGCTAATTTATATTGAATTTCTCGTTCAAATAACTCTCTTTTGGAGAGTTATCATAAGGTAACAAAACCATTGAGGAAAATATTGTTAAATCTTGAGTTGGGTCTTTTTGTAATTGATAGGAGGATCTGGAAAATCTCGGGGATTGGATGCTAGATAATGCGACCATGGAAGAGCTTGAGATGTTTATGATATGCTCGTGGGCCTTCATGCCTTATTCTGATGCTTGCTCGTCAAGAAAAATTTTGGTACTATGCATACTAACATATTTTTGTCATTTATATTCCATTTGATTGATTGGTTTATGTATTAGATTGGTTTATGTTTATCAGAGGCTTGGGTTAGATCGTGTGCGACTGCAATGGAGAAATAGTTCAAGCTGGAAATTGTAACATCAGGGAGAAGAGGAAGATTAAAATTCTAGAATTAATGGCCACTCCAATGGGCTTCGTTCAATCACCATGCAAAACCAAACTCCAATCTATCTGGAATTAAATTCGATTAAAGCAACCCGTTTGACGAATTCAGAAGATATTAACCTGATGGAAGTTATGTCGTAGAAAAAGTTAACCAGCTTGCTATGGAGGAAAAGGTAGTTTTAATTACCAACATTAATCGGGAAAAGAATTACAAGGCCGCCCATGAATTGGCGAAGGAGGCAATAAATAGTTACATAAGCATGGGGTGGAACGACAATTTCCCTATTTGACTTAAAGATGTAGTTCTTTCAAAATTTTCCCTTTTGTTAGTTCTGTTTTGTATTCCTAAAAAAAAAATGCTACTGCCATTATTAAAAAAAATTCAAAATAGATAAAGGACCTGTGGGCCTGAAATCAATAGCCAACCCAACCCAACTCAAAATTTTCGGGTTGGATCGGGTTGGGTTGTCAGGTTGACTAGATATAGGTGGAGCTGCTTCACCAGAGATGACTCACGGATCTACAGACCTTCACTGGCGATGGTGGTGCTACGGGCTCACGTCGCATAGCGAGGGTCATGGGCTGCTACAGGCTCACGAGCGACTGCGGCAGCAACAATGTCCGACGAGATTTACGGGCTGCTACGGCGGTGATGACACTAGACGATGCTCAATAGGCTGCTACGGCGGTGATTGAAGAGGGAGAGGGAGATGAAAATGGAAGATTGAGATTTGAGAGGGAAGAAAATGGAGAAGAGAAGAAGAGGCTTGAGTGAGATCCAAACTGGAAAAAAATGAAACGTTGAAAAGTTGAAAATCCTAACTTGATTTCATTAAAACAAAATGGAAAGTTGAGATTGAACATGCATATTTTATTATATATTTTTAACTAAATAATATATACACATAAGTAGGCATATTCGGCGGTTGGGCTGGGTTGACCCGACTTTTTAAATGGCAAATCCGCAACCCGAACCGACCCGGTCGGGTTGGAAATATTGCAACCTAATCCGAACTAAGACTTCATCTAATCCAAACTAACCCTTGCAATTTGGGTTGGATTCGTCAATTGTCGGATTTTTTGAACAACTCAATTCTTAAAAGTGAGCATTGAAAAACAATAACGATTACCAAAAGCTTATATTCCTCTAAAATTAGAAACGAGAAATAAGAAACAATTAATAGGAATGTTACCCAATGACTCTAGACAACAACTTTTTATAATTTTTTTATGTTCGTATATGCCAATTTTGAAAAGGAAAAAAAACATCAAATATGCAAGTTAGTATATATTAATTTATTTTTTCTATATATACTTTCTTTATTTGACCTTTTTAATGTGATGATCACTCCAAGCAAAATTAGAGTTTCAAATGGAAAATAATTATTCCCCAATGGTTATTAATAAGAAAAACATTTTTAAAAATTGTTGACAAATATTATTTCTTACTTGGTCGGGATTTCACATGGGTGACATGTCATTGTTCTACATCTCAGGGTCACACACACTTTTTGTCACACCATGAAACTCATCTTCTCCTTCAGGCAAGCCCTTCGTTGTCAGTTCTCCTTAAAGGATTTAGTGACCATTGCACTATTTTCTAGGGATCCAAATATCTCAAACATCGGAAGGTTTTTACCTCGATCAAGGAAAATATATATGACCCAATTTGATATGCAAGACATTAAATCGAGTAATACTTTTGCCAATGTTAGCACATCTCTCCCTGCGTTTATTGGCGAGCCACTAGAAAACCCAACCATATATAGGCGCGCCGTTGGAGCCTTCCAGTATCTCACTCAAATCCGATCGGACATCTCCTTCATCGGTTAATTGGTTGAGTCAGTATCTTCAACGACCCATTAATCAACATTGGCAGGCTGTCAAGTATTGGTACGGTTTAGAACCCTATGTGCAAGTGTACACAACCGTTGTAGCAAGTGATAAAAAGATCATATGCACAGGGATTGATAACTAAACACTCCAACAATTACTTAAGAAAATAAACAAATTAATAAAATATGTTTTGAACCAAAAAAAAAAAACTAAAGGAACTCAGACAAAATAGTGCATAGATGATTTGCTGAGTAAAAACAAGTAAGATCCAAGCAAAACCAAACCGATTAAAGGAAAGTGTGCAAATAAGAGATTAAATATTGATGTTTAAAAGGGTCAGGGAAAGAGTTTATGTGACTTTTTCTGGGCAATATGCAAACTATTCTACAACATCGACCATGTAATATACTGGCCAAACAAACACGAAATCTTCCCAGACCTTTTCGATCAACTTCATGGGGCAAAATACTTCTCTAAACTAGATCTGCAATCTAGGTACTATCAGGTGCGCATCGCAGAAGGAGACGAACCGAAGACGACCTGCGTCACTCGGTATGGGTCCTTTGAATTTCTTGTCATGCCCTTCAGCTTTACGAACGCTCCCGCCACCTTCTGCACCTTAATGAACCAAGTGTTTCACGAATATCTCGACAAATTTGTGGTGATATACCTGGATGACATAGTCGTCTACAGTCAAACCATGGAAGAACACCAGGTACACTTACAGCTTGTTTTCGATAAGCAGAACCAGTTGTATGTCAAGCGGGAAAAGTGTTCTTTTGCTCAAGAACGCATCAGTTTCTTGGGTCATGTCATAGAATGTGGTCGAATAGGCATGAAGACGGAAAGGTCAAAGCCATTCAAGAATGGAAAATTTCGACTCCATCACAGAACTACGTTCATTCCTCGAATTAGCCAATTACTATAGGCGATTTGTGGAAGGATTCTCGAAACGGACAGGGCCCTTAACGGAATTACTAAAGAAGAATCAGAAGTGGAATTGGACCCCAGAATGTCAAGCCGCATTTGAGAGTTTGAAAAAGGCGATGATGGAGGGGCCGGTGTTGGGGATTGCAGACGTCACACGACCGTTCGAAGTCGAGACTGATGCGTCAGACTTCGCCCTGGAAGGAGTGCTTCTCCAAGACGGCCACCCCATTGCGTATGAGAGTCAGAAGTTGAATGATGCTTAAAGGAGGTATGCTGCCTCCGAGAAAGAGATGTTAGCAGTAGTCTACTGCTTGAGGGCCTGGAGGCAATATTTCCTAGGGGCCAAATTCGTTGTCAAGGCCGACAACAGCTCAGTCTGTCACTTCTTCAACCAACTGAAGTTATCGTCAAAGCAAGCTAGGTGGCAAGAATACCTTGCCGACTTTTAGTTCGAACATAAGCCAGGTCGAGCAACTTAGGCAGTAGATGCCCTTAGTAGGAAGAGCGAACATCCGGCCCTGTGCATGTTAGCTCACTTAAAAGCGAGCAAGCTAACTGGATCCATTCGTGAAGCCATCAAAGAGAACTTACAGAATGACCCAGCTACCCAAGCGATAATTTAGTTGGCCAACGAAGGGAAGACTAGACAGTTTTGGGTGGAGAATGACCTCTTCTTCACCAAAGGTAACCGTTTGTACGTTCCCCGTTCTGGGAACCTGAGAAAGCTCCTACTTGGAGAATGTCATGACACGATGTGGGCAGGCCATGCCGGATGGCAAAGAACTTACGTCCTGCTAAAGAAAGGCTACTACTGGCCGAATTTGAGAGACGATGTGATGCAATATACCAAAACGTGTCTCATCTGCCAACAAGACAAGGTTGAGCGAAACAAATTACGGGTTTACTGGAACCCCTGCCAATCCCATCACGACCGTGGGAGAGTGTGTCTCTCGATTTCATCACCCACCTACCAAAAGTCGGGGAGACAAAAGCGATCCTCGTGATAGTTGACCGGTTCTCTAAATATGCTACCTTTATCCCAACTTTGAAGATGTGTTCGGCCGAAATGACTGCACAGTTATTTTTCAGAAATGTTGTGAAACTATGGGGTGTCCCTGAGAGCATCGTGAGCGACAGAGACGGATGTTTCACAGGGACATTCTGGACAGAACTTTTCCGCCTATTGGGATCCAATTTGAACATCTCTTCGAGTTATCACCCACAAACAGACGGAAAGCTTCAACAGTATGCTAGAAGAGTACCTCCGCCACTTTATTGATGCTCGGCAAAAGAACTGGATCCAAATGCTCAATGTAGCTCAATTCTGTTTCAATTGCCAAAAGAGCACTACCACAGGAAGAACCCCTTTCAAAATTGTGTGTGGGCGACAACCTGTGTTACCTCATGTTGTCGACTATCCATATGTGGGAAAGAGCCCTCAAGCCTACAATTTCACTAAGGAATGGCGTCAATCCACCGAAGTGGCCAGAGCATACCTGGAGAAGGCGTCTAAACACATGAAAAAGTGGGCAGACAAAAAGTGAAGACCATTAGAATTCCAGGCAGGAGATCAAGTCCTTGTGAAGCTGAGACCTGAACAACTTCGTTTTCGAGGTAACAAAGATCAGCGCCTTGTGCGAAAATACGAAGGACCCGTCAACGTCCTTCAGAAGGTGGGCAAGACATCCTATAGGGTTCAACTATCCTCGTGGATGAAAATCCATCCAGTAATCCACGTGAGCAACTTGAAGTCTTACCACGCGACACCGTCGACCCTACACGAAACGAGGTAACTCGTCCAAAAGTCACGTTGACAAATAAGGTTGACAAAGAAGTTGAGTCAATCCTCGCTGAAAGAACATGCCGAGTAGGAAGACCACGAAGGGACGTACAGGAATTCCTAGTCAAGTGGAAAGGGCTCCCAGATGAAAGATAAGTTAGGAGCGTACTAAAGACCTGAAGACAGCTGCAGCAACGATTGAAGAGTTCGAGCAGCGACAGTTGACGGGGACGTCAACCATTTAAGTGGGGGAGAATGTCATGGTCATGCTTGTCTAGGGCCTGTTGCCTGTGGCCGCATACCCATAACAACCTCTTTCCACATACTTTTATGCCATGTATTTAGTTTTGCTTGTTATTTTCTTTTCCTTTGTACTTTTGGTGGCGAGTGACTCCTCGCCACTTTGCATGTTCATGCCTGCCATAGCAATTATGCCTTAGAATGTACTATAGGGGTACACCTAATCATCCTCCCTACATTGCGTTGTATTCTTGTCTTGCCGCTAATCTATTCTCTTACATTCAAGCTTACAACAACTTTCTAAAATGCTTTCAAACGTTTTCCAAAACCTTTTTTTCTAACTCCATTCTCCAATACCGTTTTCTCGAGAACGGGGGTGGAGGTTGCGACATATAGCCTTTGTGCCGCCGGCTATTCGTTTTCGCATTGGCTGACTTGCTAGAGGGTGAAAGCAAGTGCCGCACAATCGCTTTCTGAGTCCTGTTAAAGTGCGATTGTGACACCCAGCTCACACTGACACGGTGGTTTAAAATTAATTTAATTATTAAATTAAACTAAATATTTCATTAATTAACTAATTAATTCATTAAAATTTAATTTAATTTAAATAATTATTTAATCAATTAAACAAATTTAATTAAATAATAATTATATTTAATTTAACTACTTTAATCAAATATCCCATATTTAATTAAACTTTGAATTTCTCTTTGAATCATATTCGCATTAACCATAACCTATAGTTTCAACTAATTGCAATTTAAAATGTATTTGTATACATTATGTTTCAATTGCATCTTATACAATTAAAGTATAATTCCTTGGTTCAAATATATATATATATATATATATATATATATATATATATAATCCCTTAATCAATTTGAGCACTTCCAAAAATTCGTTCCTTGTTTTGTCCATTGTGAGCTAGCACAGAGACGTAATGAACCTACCTACGATAAGCTCAAATGATCATAGATTAATTAATTAAACTCATTAATTAATTAACCAACATTCATTAACTATAGGGCATACTACTAAAGACATATAGTTGCATCTTATGCATTGTAGAACAAGTTGCGTCCATGGATATAATCATTAACAGTAAGTCGACCTTCACTAGTGCTCGTAACCTCATCTGAGTCAAATTACCATTTTACCCCTAAGTTACTTCTTGTACCTTAAGTACCACTGATCCTTTAATGAACAACTCAGTTATGGTCCGATCAATAACTAGAAGTCTATCTCGGGCCAGTGAGAGAGTGTGGCCCCTTGTTCAAGTCCCGGAGTCAATCCTTAAGGGAATACTCATCTACTTCCCTAAAGTCGGGAATAAATGAATTCTATCTCGTGTAGTTACGTTCCCAGCTCCCAACTCGGTTTCGTCCCCAAAATGGTATGAATGTTGAGTCGGCAACCCGGACTACTCTCACACATACAAATCAAAGGACAAACCCTCGTAGACAGGAGTTCATAACTCACTTAGGACTAAAATCGAGTGACATGATCATCTTGTGAAATATTAATCTAAATAGTTAACGGTGTTACAACTATAGATTAATAATTTCGCGGTCCGGTCTTATACAAACTCATTATATAGGATACCCCGCTCGCATGTTCCTACATGAACAACCTGGATAGAATCATTTATAATTGTTACAAAGTGGGTCATATCCATAGTGTTACCACATAAGGTATCCGACCTTATTCATGTACTAGACCATTTAGTTTATTACTAGAACATTATCTACTTATATATCGATAATATATATAGTTTATATACCGGGTATATTAACTGTATATCAAACATATACATGTTCCAGTTATATTAAATAACCTTGGATCTTAGTTTATTGGAATAATAAAAAATAACTTTGATTAATAATAAATAAAATGTTTACATATTACAAACTCACGAGCTCAGGGCACTAAACCCAACACGTTAACTGTCGCCCGCCACCAGTCGCGCCGATCCACTGACCCCGATCAAGATCCACCGTGTGCTACCTAGATCTATAAGTCCTCCAATCTTAACCCGATTTGTCGCCCAACACCCCATTTTGCCACTCGCTACCCTGATCCATCGTTGTCAACCGTCCTTCGGCAGTTTTCGCCCGCCGTTCTAGTCGCCTCTTCAACAGATGTTCGAGGAAGGTAAGTCTAGCAGTCTTTTTGTTCTGACTTTGTGAACTTTGAATGATGAAAAACAAACAAAAGCAAAGTTTAAAAACTTGTTTTTTGCCTTATCATAATTTAGAGATATTTGAAAAATAAAAAATAGTTGTAGGATCGACCATATGAATGTGTCAAAATCTGAAGACTATATTTTTGGATCGGTATGACAACCCTAGAGGGGGTGAAAAGGGTTTAATTAAATGTTATAAACTTTTTACTACGGTGGGCCCAAATTTAAACAAATAAGTAAACTTTTTAGGAACAATTAATTTTATCACAATTTAAACAATAAATTAGAAATACAAACACCCTAATTAATTTCACCACCCACATAATTCAAATATAAACATTGAGCATAAATATGAATAACAAATTCAAACAATTAATTTTATGCAATTTATAATAAAGAAAACTAATTGCAAAAATTAAATAGAGTAGGGTTAGAGAAAATGACACCGGAGATTTTATAGTGGTTCGGCAACAACTGACCTACCCCACTCCTCAAGTGCCTCTCGGGTATTCGATTAAGAAACTTTAACTCTTTCCACGGTAGAAGTCAAACCGGTATAAAACCTTCTTTTTCCGGGAGCAAGAAGAAACCCGATCCTTTCCACGGTTCAGGATCAAACCGTTACAAATGCTCTTTTTAGGGCTTAAGAGCAACCCTTACAAAGGATATGAAATTTGAGAACGAACTTACAAACTCTCTCAAAGAGTGGGTATATAAATATTTGCTCACAAATTTGTAAGAAAAAATTCTTACAAATAAAAGTTTTCAAATTGGCTAAAAGAAATAAAATTGGAAGCTCAAATATCTCTCAAATAAAAAATCTCCCTCAAGAATATAGAACAAAAATTGAAGCTTTGAAGAGAGTTTAACAATGTAGAAATTGGAGAAAAAATTGGGAGAGAATTAGTTGTATAAAATGTTGAAGGAAGTTGGGTTTAAATAGGCGAGGAAAAGTTGAAAATAAATTTGAAATCGAAATTGAATTTGAACCATTAGATCGTTAATGATTGAAAATCAAAGGTTGAGATTTAATTGAATAAAATAATAATAATAATAAAATATTATATATGGATGTGTCAAACGGCTATATATATATAATATAATATAATATAATATATATATATATATTTTTTTTTAAAACAAATATGTATTTAATGTGATGTGACATATATATATATTTTTACTTTTTTTTTCTTTCTTTTAAGTTACCAGCGGTAACTTTGTTTTTTTTTCTTTTCTTTTTTTAACACCATGCCACATGTCAACATTTTGTTGGACCACTTAGTTGATTCAGCCGCCACGTCATCCATCTCGGGCAATTTTTCTTCCAACTTCTTTCGATCATAATTTCTTCGTTTGAACTCTGATTTGGGTAATTCAAAATTCGTTGGAATTATCGTATCGAGCTCTACACTGTAGATACTTTAAAACGCTAAAATTATCGATAAACAAAATATGTATTATCAGTAAATCAAATAATATTATTGAAGCTCATAATAAATTTATGTTTTATAACAATAATTCTTACACACCAAAAACAATTAATACTAAGTGTCTTTGTTATCATCAAAACATTAATTAATTTAATTAATTAACCGAGATTAAGGGCCAAAAAACCAACATATATCTACTTAAGTCCAAGTACTTTCCATATTTAAATTGAATGACACCGGCAAAAAGAGAGGCGAGGAGACTTAGTGGGAAGTAAGGTAAAACAGGCTAAGTTGACCCCAAAAGAAATTTGTGTTCAGGTGAGGAGAAAGAAGTAAGCTGTGAATCTAAAAAAAAAAAAAAGTAATAACTTAAGGGGTCTTCGTGTTGAACACTAAAATTTACAAATTAGAACCAGTAAACTAATTGTACTCAGTATGTTTCAAGGAAAAGGAATGGGTCTTAAGGTAGTGGAGTTTCAAACCTTCTAATTATGTTAATTGAGTTGTACAGTGATATATACATATATTGACCTTCTAATTTTGATAATTGAGTTGCGGTGTGATATATTCATTTATTTACCTTCTAATTTTGTTAATTTTTGTATTGGTATATACATGTATTTACCTTATAATTTTAGTAATTGAGTTTGAAAAAAAGATGCAGTGCTTAGAGGAAGGAGAGAGACGATAAAATCACCCTATTTTTTAAAACTCCTCAAATTTGATTCGGTGATTTGTATAAAATGTATAACTATTGATGATTTTTTTAAATGGGTGCCACCTAAATTATCCTTTTTATTTTTTCATTTTTATCTTAATGAAAATAGGAAAAAAATCTACTTTTCGAATTGACAACTTGTATAGTTGTATATATATATTTGAAGGAATGGTTTTTACCCGTATTAATGGGCTAGCTTTTACTTTGTATCTTCGATCTGTAATTTTTATTGGTTGTATTAAATTGTCAACAACAAAAATTAAGATGAATTTAAGAACAGTTTATAAAGATCGGTCGGTGAATCAGTCTTAATATCCTAAAACACTGAAATGAATTTGTTCGTCTAGTACCATTCTTTTAACAGTAGAAAGACCATGTTGGCAAAGGGAAAATTTGATTTTCCATATTGACAAGCTTGACAAAATGAAAATTTTTCGTTGGATTTGATATTCTTCGTACGAGATCGACTTGAGAATCAAACTAAGAACACTTGGGGATGGGTGACCAAAATGCCTATGTAACGCGTCAAAAGAACGATATCGTACAGGCTTCTACGGTCCCAGTAGAATTCAACGATAATCAACAAACATTAAACAACAAGAATTGTGTAATCACACTTAGAAAAACAAAGAGCAAGAAAACTAAACAATTTTCCTCAGCTTCATCTTTTGGGCTCTTGTTTTCTTTATATAAACAATTAATAATATTGTATACAATTATTACATCAAGGTGAAAAAATCTCTACCACCTTCACACGTGCACGTGCCTATTTCTAGACTATTCTATTATGCAGAAGCCGTTGGAAGGAAAAATGCTCGACCGTAGTAAGCCTTTAATTGATAAATAGAACGGTATCGTTCAACTGGATATCTTGATCTTCGCATTATTAACTCTACATACCTTTTGTTTTTGATAATTAACTATATAAAACTATCTTCTCGATTTTGGAACCTCATAATCAAATAAAACTTAGATCTAAATTTTAGAGATGAAAAGTGTAACTTGTCATTACTGTGTTATGATTGTAAAGTCACTCATAAACCTCATCACAAAATCCATTGTGCTTGACAAAAAAAAATATTGTTCTCGTTAAGTCACTTACTCTTTTTTAGACGAAAAATATTTGACTCCTCAACGGTGCGGACCAACTTATCCTCACCTCCCTTGGAAATTTAAAAATTCATTATTTTTTTAAAAAATCTTGTTTTTAAATTTCTCACTTTTAGTTGTTACATTTAATGGTGGCGAGGACAATATTGCTTCAGACCAAGTCTAAGTATTTTCTTTTTTAAACCCTTGCATTGCATATAAATTCAAAATTGAAGGCCTTCCTTCTCTTTAAAAACTTGGCTCCTCACATCCAATGTTTGACAATTAAGATAAAATGCAAATTTCATTAAAAAATAATGAGTAGTCAAAATAATAAATTGGGATAAAAGGACAATTTTTTCCCTCCTTTTATGGAATAAAATTTAATCCTTTGGCTGAATTTATTTATTTTTGCTAAGTGCTTGCATGTACTTCCATACCTCGTGAACTGCAGGATCTTTAAAAATATTGGGGTAATGATTGCATCAGTGCACAAATTATCGACATCGAATCTTTTCTTCTGATTTTCTTTTCGAATTTTCAGTTTCTTATTTGTGCTTTCTCAAATTTTAAATTTCTCCGTTCTATTTCCGTCTTTTTAGTAAAAAATAAATAGAATTACATTATTCAAAAATGATAAAACCATATTTTTGTTAAATCGAAAGTCGAAAATAGAAACAATAAACAAGAAATATGTTTATATTGTTTTCAAAATTTTTATACAATTTTGAGAGTATTTCTAGAAAAATAAGAAACAAGAAACATAAATAGTAGCAAAATACTTTAGGTTTAATAATCAAATTGAAAAAGAGAAACAAAAAACGAAAACGTTACCGAACAGGTCCTCGGTGTACTCACTGTTCACTAGCAGAGATGGGTAAGAAACAATAGAACCTCGCTCTAATATCAAAGATGAAAAAACCACCACTCAACCTATCGAGGTTGGGTAAATTTAATTCATAGATCCTCGACATATATTACCTTTCTTTTCAAAATTGTTTTAGCGTAGTCATATTTTTCTTCCATTGTAATTCATAGCAGATAACAATTGTTCAATCCGGCACAGGAAAGTTTAAACACTTGAAACAAGTAAAGCCCCCATCAACCACCAAATTGTGGCCACTTACATACTTGGCATCATCGGATGCAAGATAAAGGGCAGCATTTGCTATATCATTAGTTTCACAAACTGTTCCTTCTAAAGCACCTGTGTCGAATATCATCTTCTCAAGTTTCTGCTCTTCAGTGCGAGGAAAAAGGCGACTCATTTCCTCCATAACAAATGGTGTCGGGATTGGAAATGGCGATATGCAATTGACTCGGATACCATATTTGCACAATTCTGATGCCATGGATTTAACCATGCCTATAATAGCAACCTTTGACACTGAGTATGTGTGTTGGGCCAGGCCACCCATCAGTCCTGTGACACTAGCTGTGCAGAGAATAGAGCCTGATTGTCGAGGGATCATGACACGGGAGGCATGTTTGATACCAACTAGGACTCCTCGAACATTGACGTTCATGACTTTATCGAACACCGCAAGGTCGAGGTCGACAATGCTTGGAGGAGTGTTGCAAGCAACCCCAGCATTGTTGTACATGATGTCGAGCTTTTTGTGTAGAGAGATGGTATAATCTACAGCATCAGATACATCAGACTCTTTAGTAACATCGCAGGGGACGTACGTTGCGTTGGGTCCTAGCTGCTCGGCCGTCTCTAGGCCGAGTTTTTCTTTGACATCGGCAATCACAACTTTGGCTCCGTTGTTTATAAATTTGGACGCAGTTGCCTTCCCAATACCACTTGCTGCTCCCGTGATCAGTGCTATCTTTCCTTCAAGCCTACATATCCAAACCAGATTCTCAAAAATAGGGCCTTTAGATGTGACATTTTTATTTTGAAAAGGAGAGTACAAATAGAAATTGGGAATCAGACTATAGTTCACCTTCCAGCATGGGAAGACAATTCCCTATTGAAGAAGCTCTGAGTAAGCGAATTCGTTAAATTGGTAACACTTTTTCTAGTTGAACCACTAGCAATACTGCAAGATGAAGATGTATCAACACAAAGGCCAAAAGAGACACTGCAAGAAATCCTTAGTTGAAGGATAAAGCTGCTCCGGGTGCAATTGGCACTAAGGAAAGAGAGATATATACCTTAGTCTGATCCGGAACATGCTTTTCAAAAGGTCTTGACAGATATATGGCAAGTTTGTCAGAGACGGGGTGGAGCGTCAAGCGGTCTAGGTAATGTAACTTGATGGAAGTCTAGACGCCAAAGACGAATAAAATGGCACTTTAGTCTCTAAAATCAGAAAAATAGTTCTAAACAATGTGCTTGTAAATTTTAGGAAAAAGAAAATTAGAGAGAAAAAAATATAGAAGAGCAGGCATAGAAGGATCAGGGTTTCATTGATGAGACAACTTCTTTTTCAAGGAAACTCATAAATGTTTATATTAATAAAACATATTAAAATATTGATCTACCTGATTCTAAAACCATAATCTATCTGATTAAGGCATCTTGCATCTGTCGTAGAGGTAGAAAGTTTAATCCCCTTATCCAAATATTTAACACACCCCTATTCCCACCAAAACAACCAAAACAAAAAGAAGAAAGCAAATATTTGAGTCAATTCTCAACCAAATTCCACCAAGGCTACAATAACGGTACAATATGCATCCAAACTTAACAAAGTACAAATAACTCTAAAAACCCTCATTAAACCCCCACCTCCCCTCCCAAGTCCTAGAGTCAATTCTCAACCAGAATATACCAAACCTACAACATGCAAATAACATCACAAAATACAAATAACTCAAAATCTCCTAAGCTTATTAACACACCTTCTCCCACAAAAACATAATGCAAGTCCTTAAGTCAATTCTCAACCAAATTCCACCAAGGCTAAAATATGTGGGGAAATATCACAAACTACAAATAACTCTAAACATCCTAAACTTTTTAATCCCCAGTTCTTGAGTCAATTCACAACCAAATGGTACCAGACATACAACATGAAATTAACATCCCAAAACACAAATATCTCAAAATCTCCTAAACCATTTAACACACCCATCCGACCAAGACAAAAACAAGAATGCAAGCCCTTGAGTCAATTCTCAACTAAATGGTACCAAACATACAACATGCAATAACAGAAGTGTGAAGTCCAAAACTCAAATCAAAGAGAAAATTTCAGCTGCGCATGAAGCATAGAATCGTGAGGTCTCTGTTTGTTGAAATGCCTTCCTAATGAGCCATTTCAACTTCGAAGTAAGGGAATGGCAACACAACAAAATTTGGCAACTCATCCAACCAAAGAAACTACGAGTTCAAGATTGAAGCTCAAAGCAATTAACGTAACAGCTTACAAGATCCTGAAGCAATCATTCAATTGCAAGCTATGTTATCATTTAAGATACTCCATACTAACATAAATACAGAAAGAAAAGTAGACAGCTCAAGCAATGTTTTTAAAAAGCCTCTGAGGCGCACGCCTAGATGCAATTCCAGAGGAGAAGAAAAAATGAAACCATACTATTTCTCTTTCTTTTTCTGCACGATTCTTGTTCTCCTTGCGTGTTTCATCTCATTCGATAAATTTCTCTCTCTCTCTCCCTCACTTGGTCAAAGAGGAAGAAAAAATGGTCGGATAAAAGGCAGAAGAAAGTGAAGAAGAAAAGTGGGGAGAGAGGAATAATAGTCAAGGAAAGATAGAAGGAGAAAAGTCAGAACAAAAGTTGGGAGAGAGGAAGAATAGTCAAGTACCCAGGGGTCTATCTGGTCCCGGGAGCCCCATTTCTGAAGATTTCATTCATAAAACACCCCAGAGTAGACTATATATATATATATATATATATAATATCCAGTAAAAAATTTATTTGTTCTAAAGAGTTTGAAATCAGTATTTTTAAGTCACAGAAAAAAAAAATGATTCAAACAGGAATTTCAGTGATCATTATCTTTTATTAATGATCACTGAAATTCTGCCCCAAAACAAATAAATTTTTTACTACATATTATATTATATATAAATTTTTAGTCTACTCACGGGTGTTTTATGAGTTAAACCTTCAGAAATTGGGCTACCGATACCAGATACACCCGAGTACATTTTTAAGGAAAGATAGAAGGAAGAGAAGTTAAGTCTGAAGATAGATAAGTTTAAAAGCATTAAAGAAGCTTACATTTTCTAGGCTCACAAAAGAGGTTGCATGCTAGTCAAATTGCCATGATTGCCACATGGCAGTTTTCTCTCCCCAATTCTGTTTACAACATTAATTTTTCCTATTTATTAAAAAAAAAGGAAACTCTCTATTAGCTTAAATTCGATTCTCTTATTTTTTCTACTTAAATAATTATTTAAGTGAAACAAGATAGCAAAGTTGTAACTTACACTACCATGCGTATTAGAACAGATAAAATGATTCATTAGTCTCAAGTAGTATTAACCTATTTCCAAGTAAAAACATAGTAACTACCAGTAGAAGGAAACTTTTCTACATTAGCTTCCAACCCTTTGACATCAAGACAAAGTGAGGTATTTAGAAATTTAGCAAAGTCGAACTAGAAGTCTACTAAATTGTTTCTTTAGTATTTTATAACGATTTCCACGTCCATCACTTTTTAGTCTAATTACTAATTACTAGTATGGTTAAATTTTATTTTACAAGGCATACAAACTTTTCATGGAAGAACATACCTTCATTTTTCTCCAAGTTTTTTAACCTTATTCGTTAGACAGTTGTTGGTTTAACCTAAGATTAGAAATTAGCTCAGAAATATTAGTAGTCAAGAGAAATGATAACAGAGAGTTATCTACTTTTATTGTCAAACATTAGCTTCACAAATTTGATTCAATACTTGTAATAGAATAACTTGCTACGGGTACAAATAATTCAAAATCCATATAATATTCCAAATAGATCAGGATTCACTTTCTGCACATAACTTCTTTGAGATGACCATCCAAGAAAATAGTTTGAATCAAGAAAATCAACCCAGTAAAGGCTTCAAGTAAAGAAAATCAAATATTTCGTAACATGAACATTACTAAATAAATTATAACATCACTAGGGAGCAGCATAGGAGACTGGAATTTTACCAATGTGAGATACAAAGGATGAATTGACTTCGGAAGACTGCAAAGTTCCACATATTCCTCCTGCAAAATCTTTGAAACCTCAAAATTGCATTCAGAGAATAGCTTCAGAACCCATCAGAGTATAATAACTCCATAAACATGTGATGGATATGAAAGAAGAAAAGCCAAAAATAGCACATGAAGTAACAAGATATCAAATTGCTAACTGAGGCATTTTAACGAACAGATGGTGCGCATCTTAGAAAAACAAATGCCAAGCTAAACTGCCACTACAAATTCGGAATTCGAGTTAAACAGAGACATTATAACGAAATATTACTTGAAGAAAATCCAGTTTCGACGAATTCTCGTTGGGTTTATGGAATCTGCAAATAAGAAGACTAGATAATAAGAATTTAGCTCATGCGGGAATTAATAGAAATTAATTAACATGCTAGAAATTAAATTCAAACTCATCTTTATAACTTGGGAGTTTAGATAGAAAACTAATATTGGCAAAGATGAATTAGAACTTGACCGAACTTTACCATTGTTCTATCAAATTTAGGAGAGTTGATAACCCGTTAAATTTCTAAAAAATGAGTTGTTCACAGAGCCCTTATTCAAAAATAAATGAGAATACGGGAAAAAGAAGCAATGGAATAGAAAATAATCTTATTAATGAAATGAGTGCTTATAAAAGGAACTTGATTTGCAACTAAAGAAGCACTTAAAAAAAGTTTGTGAATAAAATTACCACAAAGAAATTAACTAGCGCAACTAAGCTAAGATAAAAATCGATCATTTCACACCGAACGAGTTGCTATATTTATAGTGTATTTGGGTTTTCTATCCAAACTTTTCCTGGTGCCTCACGATAAGTCTCGAAACGTTAGGAAGAGTTCAAATGTGCATTTTAATCAATCGACTTCTCTCAACGCACGCAATAAAATCGAAAAAACTATCTTCTCTGAACGCTGTACGAATAGCAATCGGGAGAAATTCTGCATTTTTTCTCTCACACTAGGTTTTTTTACCAACGCAAGGAAAAGATTGGGCCGGGACAAAGCACATCTCTCGACACATTATTAAAAGCAAATTCTCCCTTTTTAAAGTTACTTTCTTTCTCTAAAAAAACGTGGGGATAGTAAAAAGTTCTTGCGCAAGTAACTAAATTTTATTAACCAAAAGTGTGGACTATTTTTTCACTTGAAAAAAAAAAGGAAAAGAAATTTTTTAAAATCCAACATGAGATTACAAATATGAGGTATCAAGTAGTTGGGAGATATTAGATGCTTCAACTCAAAACAAAGAAAACATATCATAAAGTTGAGCCCTCCCCTTCCACATAGTCCACCTCCCAATTATTCCCAACTCTTTGGGGCCCAAATACAAACATTAGCTTTTCTCTCTCTCTAACAATCATTGTATGGTTTGTGTGAAGCTGTCAATATATATGACACTATAGATATTTTAATAATTAAAAATTTTAAAAGTTAAAGTGACAGTGATAACTTAGTTATCTTCATCCACACAGTGCACCTCTCAATTATTCCCACCCTGCATGTGGTACTAAAAAAAATTTTAAATGTAACAAGAAAATAATATCATATTGTTGTAATTTGATAGTTGAGAGGGAGAGAGATTTCTTTCCCTTTTTTGACACAAGAGGAGAGAGTTGGGTTTTCTCTTTCTTCCTTTTCAATTTTTTTAGATCAAAGAAATGCTCCATTAATAAGAAATGTGATCGCTAAGGATTATGTCATAATAGTGGTGTTCACGCACCATGTTTAGAATCCATGAAGGAAAATAGATATTCCAGAACATAGATAAACGATCAGAAATGACACAGTTGGCAATTACAATAGCTTGCCTGTTCAACAAATCAGCAGATTTAGAAATTCATTTTCCGATCGCCTGGAAGGGACAAAAGAAACATCTCGTTCTTTCTTCAACAATTTCTGATCTCTAATGGACCACTCAATAGGATTCAAACCCATATGAAGTTCTGACCATTTGTCAGAGAAAAAAGAACGAATTGATCTGTTTCACGAGTTAGCTGGATCCCTGATCCGCGTAGACCAAGGGCGAACACTCATCGTTTACGGCATGGAGTGCCTATCAATTAGTTCCAAAAAAGCATGTGTTCATGTCGACGAATCTAGATTTTTGATGTAGTTGCAATAAGTTTGCTTTTTTTCGTCAAGATTGGGTTGGCGTTCCGTGTACCGTCAGTGTTGGTTCCAAGTTGCTTAGGACTATGAGGTTGCTAGTCTTTTGATGGTTCCCAGCCCCTTTTCTCAAAAATCTCATTTCCGCTAGTAATTCTTTAGACTCATGTATTCATAATGATTTTATTTACCACTATTTTTTAAGGTAAGTTTCATCATATATTGATTTATTTATATTTCTACATTTTAGTACAATATATTTCAACCTCATTATCAAATAAGCTTTAAGAATTTTAATTTTAATCTTGATTTCATCAACTATTCAAATCCCTGATATTTAGAGATGTAAAAATATGTGGGGATTTTCATTAATATTAAGAAAATTTGTCTCATGTTGCTTGAAGATGTAATAGAATATAGTTTATTAATCTATCTTATTTTCTAATGTGCTACAAAAAGAAGAAAAGTGACATTTGAACCATTATTACTATTGAAAGAAACATATCTCCTTTTGGAGTGACATAGTTAACTTTAAATTTAGTATATATTTGGAAACTAAAAAATATATCATAATTAATTGTTTTTATTTTTTTAATACATGTTGGAGAGGGGATTTGAACTCACCAACCTTTTAGTTTGAAGTATATGTCAATTATTGCAGAGTTATACTCACTTTGACATCGTAATTAAACTTGAGTTAGAAAATTGTGTCTAATAGATATTTGAACTTTTAATTAACTATCAATTTTGTATCTAATAAATCCTTTAACTTTAAAAGTGTCAAATAAACATATCAATTTTTTGTTTTGTGTTTAATAGGTCCCTAATTTGTAAGATATTTTTTAAAATTCACACTTATAATTAATAGATCAGGTCTTATTTGACAAGAAAACTTAATATTGTGTCCAACAAATCTAAAAATCTTTAAAGATGCCAAATAGATCAAGTATATATTAAAACAAAATTCAAACCTCAGGCATATTTTAGAGTGATGTACCTATTACTTTTTAAAGTTCAAGGATTTGTTGGACATAGTTTTGAAAGTTTATGATTAAACTTATAATTTAATTTTTAAATTTTTAAGAAAAATCTCAATAATTTATAAAAATAAAGGGTTAAGTAAAATTCAATAAATATTATTTTTTATTTTTATTTTTATTTTTTCGTATTGGCTGTCACGCTGGCAGTTCACATGTCACTCCAGCTTATCTCATGTGCCATGCTGTAAGAAAGAGAAAAAAAAAAGAAGCTTCTAAAAGACAGCTCCACGCGCCTTCTAAAATCTATACCTGAATCAACCATTTAAAACTTGCCACGTGGATACTACAACCAATGGTAACCAGCGTGTTGTTCACGCGCTAAAGTGTCAGTGATACGTTTAATATAACTTAATCGACGGAAACGAGATTTAAAAAATTGGGATTTGACAGTTAATTAGTTGCCGTCATTAATTATCTGACGAATTTACCCCCCGTTTCTGGTTCTTGAAGCGCCATAACCAAGTGAAATTACTTATTTGCCCCCGATCCCGCTCATGAAATTCTGACAAATCTTTGTTTTTTGTTTTGGAGTGTTTTAGTCAAAATATTTATGATAATTAATTGGAGGGAATCCATATCTTGATTTTGGATTTAAATTCAAATATTTAAGTTCTTCTTGTTCAAATATGTAGACTTCAACCTTCCAACTTATGATATATGTTTTATTTGAGTTTAGGTTCACGATTTTAATCTTATTCTATTTTATTTGATAATACATATATCGCTCGTATAATATTGTTTTATGAAATTTAAAGGTGTGTTTCTATTGGTGGTTGTTGATTTTCTTTATAGTATTACAATTCAAATATGGGTGAGAATTCAAATTTATATTAATCTATTAATTAGCTGAATTCAGTTTAGATTAGCAAAGTTGTTGGATAAATTATTCAATTTTGGTTCACAAACTCTCATAAATATTTATCTTAGGTTTGTAGTTTATTTTTCGTATAATTTTTAACATTAATATTAGATAATTTATTTTAAAGATCACATCATGTCATGCAAAGTTTTTGTTAAATGTAATTACAATAATTTAGGAACAAGGACCACGATATATTTTTATATGAAATTTAGGGATCAAAATACCTTGAAGACCAAAGTTTTATTTTAAATCTAAAACTTGTAAAGAAAATAACATCGGGGATTTTATACTTGATAATTGAGTTGTAATAGTCTATTTATTGGTCAAATATGCAAATTAAACCAATTAATGAAAATCAATTGAATGGATCTATTTGTTTATGTTTCATTGATTTCTATTTGTTTTGGACTTAGTAGTCAAGTGTTCGATTTAAAACAAATTAGAACTCTTTTTTTTTAAATGATTAATAAAAAATTAACGATTAGAATAATTTTTATGCAAAGTTTTATTAATTAAAAAATAATTCTCAAAAGTTTAGGATCAATAATACAAGCATATTGTTATTTGAAAGACCATTCATAAATGTTAGGTTATGTTTTTGTTTAGCAAAGGCTTTCAGTCACTAACTCAAATATAATTACTAGGGTTTAGTTCGATAATTATTTTATTTTGATTTTCTACTCTTAAAAAGGTAAACTTGTAAATATTATTTCTATTTATATATTTCGCTATCTACTTTCATTTATTAATAAAAGTTGAAATACCAACAAAAAAAGTAGTTTATATTTTTGAAATTATGCTAAGAATTAAATTAAAATTTGTTTTAAAGAAAAGTAATAACATATTAAAAATTTGTGAAGAAGCAAATATAATTTTAAAAAATATAAAACTAAAATTAAAATGGCTATGAAATAGTCGGGCTAATTAATCTTTGACCTTGCTTTAAAAATTATTCTCACACAATAGTTTATGTTTGTCAACATTTTTCCCCTTTTTTTTCTTTTCTTTGTCTCCCATTTTTAGTACAATAAATATATTAAGGAACCCAAAATGGAACTTCCAATCTTTAAGAAAGAGGGTAAGAGTAAGGTTTTAAATATGATAAAAATATTGAGGTCTCAATTTCATAAAAATATCGATAAAAATGTCGATGTCGATATTGATGGATATTTTTGTAAAAGTTAAAATAAATTTAAAAATCATAAAAAATATTGAAATTAATGAATAAAAATTTTACTATTTCTAAATAAATTTAAAATAATTAATATTAATATTATGTATATATTAGTGGAATTTTTTTGATATTTTTCATATTTTGATGACTTTTTGTAATATGATGAAAATATTGATGTTGAATCCACTGATGCATGAAAATATCGATGGGTCTTTAATACGATGAGTAAGAGGCTTCTCTTTAAAGGTTTAAAAAACAACTCTTTTTTTTGTAATTATTTCTTAAAATAACAAACAAAAAGAAACAATGTAATTTAAATAAAAAAAACTAAAATAATAGCAAAATCTGGACGACAGATCGACTCGACCGACAGATCATGTCGTTTTCTATCGAACAGTGAAGGCATATTCCGACACAAGTCAAAGGACATTAATGGCATTAGGGGCAAGGGTATATTTGTCCTAAGACCCAAAATATTTGAAAACTAATTAAAATTAAACGATCTTAATCTCAGCCGTCCATCTCCATAATCCAACGGCATCAAAGGTGGTTGATCAAATTGGAGGGAATCATTAACCACCGTCCGATCTCTCTCTGCCCATCTCACTCGCATATATAAACCACTCACCAGAGTTCTTCTTCATTGCTCAGTTTAATTACTTTTCTCTGATCACTCGAAGCTTCTTCTGCTGCTTCAGGTGAAATTCTGCTTCTCATCCTCCATTATCGATTGCAATTTCCTAAAGCTCTGTGATTTGATGTAATTCTAATGTTCTTCAATTCCGTTTTATCGTTTTGCAATCCGGAAATGAGGCCTCTTGTTCGATTTCTGTGTCTTTTGCCTTTAATTCGATCTCGTGATTACCTTATGATTCGACTCCGTGTTGTGTTCCGTTTGATGCTAATTTTTGAAGCTGGAGATCATTCTATTTAGTTCTAGTTATCAATTTCGATCGGAATGTTTCGTTCTTATTTCTGGTGATTTGATGTCGTTGTAATGGAGCTGTTTGTACTCTCACTTGATGCGTTGAATTCGATTTCATACTGGTATTTGTGTGTTTATTGTGTTTTGAATCTAAATTGGGTTTAATTTTAGGGAAAATGAGGGAGATCCTTCATGTTCAGGGTGGACAATGTGGTAACCAGATTGGTTCCAAGTTCTGGGAGGTTGTTTGCGACGAGCATGGAATAGATCCAACTGGGAAGTATGTAGGAACTTCAGATCTACAGTTGGAGCGTGTCAATGTTTACTACAATGAAGCTTCTTGTGGGAGATTTGTTCCTCGTGCAGTGCTCATGGATTTGGAGCCTGGTACTATGGACAGCGTTCGCACCGGTCCCTATGGCCAGATCTTCCGCCCCGATAATTTCGTCTTCGGACAATCAGGCGCGGGAAACAACTGGGCTAAGGGCCATTACACTGAAGGTGCTGAGCTCATAGATTCAGTTCTTGATGTCGTAAGGAAGGAAGCCGAGAATTGCGACTGTCTTCAAGGTATAATCAGCTTATATGCTTGTTGTTCTGAAGTTGAGTTAAGTTCTCACAATTCAATCGTTCTTTAATTTCTGTGCAGGTTTTCAAGTTTGCCATTCTTTGGGGGGAGGAACTGGTTCTGGAATGGGTACTCTGCTCATTTCCAAGATCAGAGAGGAGTACCCTGACAGGATGATGCTTACATTCTCCGTTTTCCCATCACCAAAGGTTTCGGATACAGTGGTTGAACCATACAATGCCACCCTTTCTGTTCATCAGCTTGTTGAGAACGCAGATGAATGCATGGTGTTGGATAATGAGGCCCTTTACGATATCTGCTTCAGAACTCTTAAGCTCACCACTCCTAGCTGTAAGATTCTTGAAAAATATCCGCCTTTCACTGCCCACCTTTTGCTTTTTAATTCATGCATTAAGTTGAATTTGTTCTCTGGTTATGTTTTGAAATTGATTAGAGTATTCCATGGATCTAGTCTCTCTCGGCATGCCATTGGTCCCAAATAGAACACTACAAACATAAAATGATATTTACTTCGAAAGGAAAATTCCTTTTCCGGACGTTCCCAAATTGATCTAGATTTGAGATTTCAGTTGCCACTACTTTCTATTTTTGTCCATCCGTGTATGTTAGAGCTGCATTATGAATCTTTATCTTAGAATGTTTATCGAACATGTGGAAATGTGATCGAGGATATTCGATATCTTGTTCGTCGCTTTCTTCTCTTGGTTGTCCTATCCCACGAATGGGAATTGGGATGCAACCATAGCATGTGGGCTGTGGTCCTAGTTCTTGACATCATCTGAGTTTTTTGTGAAAGATACTATTTCAAACCAGGACCACATTGTTGTCCAAACGCTGCAGTCCTGAAATCAACTGCATGCTGCAGTAACCATAAAATTTTGTGCTCTTCTTAGACTGATGTGATATTAAATCTTGGTCATATCATATGTTGTTTCTTTCCATGATGCTGATGTTGCCTACAATTAACAAGATTGGTGTAAAAATTTTCCTAATTCACATGTACTAAACTTTTAGTAATTTTGTTGCAGTTGGTGATCTGAACCATCTGATATCTGCAACTATGAGTGGAGTTACCTGCTGCCTCAGGTTCCCTGGCCAGCTTAACTCCGATCTTAGAAAGCTGGCTGTAAACTTGATTCCCTTCCCTCGGCTACACTTCTTCATGGTCGGATTTGCGCCTTTGACATCTCGTGGCTCGCAGCAGTACCGTGCGTTGACGGTCCCGGAATTGACTCAACAAATGTGGGATGCGAAGAACATGATGTGTGCTGCTGACCCTAGACATGGGCGGTACCTGACTGCCTCGGCCATGTTCAGGGGCAAAATGAGCACCAAGGAAGTGGATGAGCAAATGATCAATGTCCAGAACAAGAACTCTTCCTACTTTGTAGAGTGGATTCCAAACAATGTGAAGTCAAGTGTGTGTGACATTCCCCCCAAAGGGCTTTCCATGGCGTCCACATTCGTCGGGAACTCGACGTCGATCCAGGAAATGTTCCGGAGAGTGAGTGAGCAATTCACTGCCATGTTTAGGAGAAAGGCTTTCTTGCATTGGTACACAGGTGAGGGAATGGACGAAATGGAGTTTACCGAAGCCGAGAGCAACATGAACGATCTCGTCTCCGAGTACCAGCAATACCAGGACGCCACCGCCGATGACGAAGGCGAATACGCCGAAGAGGACGAACCAGAGGACCACATGTAAACTCACTCATATTAAAAGACTGCAATAATGAGGCCATGATCAGTAGGAAGTTGGAGTGTTCATACAAGTTTGCATTTATGCATTGGTTTCCACTGTCTGCTTGTGTCTAGTGTATTTTTTTCTTTTTTTTAATTTTTTTTTCAATCTTTGCTGTCATGGGTTGATATTATTGGTTTTGTATAATATTGAAGTTTTTGTATTTTTTTTTTCTAATTTCTAGCAGATTCTTTACTATGACGGAATCAAAGAGTAGCATTAATTTATCCATTCCATACACCAAAAGAGGATGGGAGATGTAGATTTTCCGAAGTCTCCAAAGAAATACTCTCTTTGGGAAATGGTAGAAATTGAACACTCTCTTATTAAGAATGAAAATGTATCTTTGAGAGTGATATGAATCTCCGAGAGCTATCCACTAAGACGCTCTTTTATATAGAAAGGCTACTTCGAGGGGAAAAAAAGTCCAAACATGACTTTTTTATTTGGAAAGTCACAAGAAAAATAAAGTTACAACTTTCAAAAGTGATAATTTAGAAGAGTCATCTGTTCAGAGCAATATATTAGTTCAAGATCGAATGATTCAAATTTGAACATGGATCAAAAAGTGGTTCAAACTAGCAAAGAGAAATTCAGAGACAACGCCATGTTTATCAACATGGCCTACATCTTAACCATCAATGCCACACACTTGGAATAGAACTCTTTCTAACCTTCAAGGAATCAACCTATCGACGTCAATGATCAAACATACCATAAATTGAACCAACCCAAGCATTACACATGGATCATTACTATGTATTTTCTAACCGAAAAATAATTTTAAAAAATATAACGTGTTCCACCCTTTTCAAATACCTTCCTATTACTTTATCCAAAAAAAAAAAAAAGGTCTTGTACCTCTTGGATATTAATTATTTCACTTGTTCAAAAGAAGGGAAAAAAAAGTATTGAGACAAACCACCAAACCTCCTACCTCTTTATTGTGGCATCTCATCCCCCTTCAAGTTGCTGTTTAGTATAGGTGAAAATGGAAACAAATGAAATAATAAAATAAAGAATAGAAAGATCATACCAATGGCCAACAGCTGGAGCCAACTTGATCCATTGGCATTGATTCTTTGATTCAATTTAATGAGCTCTAATTAAATATATTTCATTTCAAATGATTCAATTTGGATTTTTCCAATCCATTCAACCAATTTTCCAAACTAACCCACCAGCCACAGCCTAGTTTATTAATCTTTGGTGGGGAACTACGGGAAGATAATAGAATAGGAATCACATTATGGAAATGCCAAAAATACCCATCTGGCTCTAGAGAAGTTGAGTGAGAGATGTTCAAAATTCATACTAGAATTTGTCTGGTAACATCAAATAGATGATTTAAAAGTCTCGCTCAAAAACACAAACATAAACTGCCTCTCTATATCAGAAACATGTAACTAAGTGTTGGAATAACAGTCCAACTTTCACATGATCCACTTATTCATGCAGCGTTCCTAATAGATCTTCGTCACGGAATAGATATAACCTGAAATTCAATGGTTAAATTATTCATCGGGGACTAAATACAAAAGAAATGAGGCAAATGCAGTTATGGGAGAGCATCAAAATGAATACAACAATTGAACGAAATTGAGACTAAATTACTAATACAAAGATTGAAGAATTGATGCTTGCTAGAACTAGCAACTTCATTTTGTAATTTTTCATTCTTTGGTTATTTGAGAACAAAGTATAAGACAACCCATATTGAAAATATAAAGAAAACTCTAATTTACTCAGAAATTCACCTTTACAAAGGATCTGAGATGATTATATTCAAAATCTCCAAGTAATAATATTTATCCGTGAGTGTCCAGACCAGCTTACGTGCACCTCGACTAATCTCACGGGACAACCGCCTGACCCTTAGTACCGAAAACCCATAGGAATTACTAATTCCTAAAGTAGGTGACCGTCATGGGATTTGAACCTATTCCCTTTTAATTAACCCTGGTCCCTTTGGACCAATGAGCCATGCATGATGATTGAATTTGTTTTAAAATTAGGACAAACAAGAAATCATTCCCATGTTTTTTTGCTCTTTGTTCATGTCCTAGTAAATTGATACAATTTTTCAAGTTACTGAAAGGAGACAATCCCTGTATAGATGACTACTCTATCTCATAAAATTGTCTAACCCGACCGTCAAAAACCATCATAAACTAACTAGAAACCGCCCAATTATGCAGTAATAAAGACAGGAGTCAGGACGTATTACCACCATTAGACATTTCTTCTTGACTAATCCAAGACAAATCTAAATTAACTATAACACAGTACAATGACCAACAATATAAACTCATCACACTACAAGATCTCCCTATTAAACACAAATGTCAAGAACATTGAAATATTCAGCATGAATTTTTAAGAGCAACAGAAATTAAAATAAAAATCATAGTAACTATTAGACCACATGGTGCAATGTGCGGTGGCTCTACCAGAACTAAAGATTATTTCCAATTACCTGGTTTAAATTCTAAACTAAATTCTTAAGCAAACAGGCCTAAAATTCCATAAACAACAGAAGTAAAAAAGAATAAGTATACTAATACTATACATACTGCTTATCTCCAAGTTTGACTTCAGTTCCTCCATATTCTGGCAGGAGGACGGTGTCACCTTCCTTTACAGTAACTGGAATAAGGTTTCCCTCTCTGTCACGAGTTCCAGGACCAACAGAGAGAACTTTTCCAGAGTTCAACTAGACAAGGAAAAAAATCAGTACAAATGGCACTCAATATGTGAACAACCAATTTCATAATGCAAAGCTGAATGTCACAGACTCACAACAACTTTATACATACTAATTAATGAAGACAACTTTTTCAAATTTCGTCCTTCCAGAGCAGGGAGTGTAAGATTAAACTTTACAAGCTATAATCCAAGTAATATTTATCATGAACGAAACAACCACAAAAAAGACCAATGGAAGGAGGAATCCTCAATCAAAACTACTCCGCAAGGTTTTCCCACTCAAAAAACTTCTTAACTAACAAAGATTTCTGTTGATAATGAATATTGCACCAGTCAAACACAATACCCTTTTCGGAGAAAATCATGGAATGAAATAGTCACCAATATTGAAATTAGTAAAGGAAATGAAACGAAATGAATTGGATACTCACATTTCAAGACATTATGCAATACTTCTTAAATAGGCGATTACAACAACTAATAACTAAACTAGATAGATGACAGGAAACGAAAGTATACACCAAATAACTACAACAAAATGGCATCCACAAGCACCAAATTTGAAGTCACAAGTCACAACATTTGAAAAAACCATATATCAGAATCTGGGTCATAAATAACGAAAACAAAAAAGGCGAAATTTCCGGCAAACTCGATTCCCACAAATTTCCACAGCAAACAAAACAATTAACAAATTTTTTTCAGAACAAGAACGAGCATTTACCTTACTGGACTTCTCAGGGAGCAAAATGCCAGTGTTGGTTTTGGCAGGGGGCACGATCTTCTCGATCAAAACGCGATTCAGCAACGGGACCAAACGTTTCGCCATCTCAGGCAATCGGAGAAATTGAAACTCGGCCTGAACCCTAAAATCAGCGCTGCGTCTGCGATTTTTGCAGAGTTTTCTCCACGGCCTAGGGTTTAAGGAGGGGTTTGTTGGCTTCAATGTCAAATTACGTAAATAGACATCATGGGGCCCTCAGTTTTTTCCAGATTGAGGGTAGTTTCGTAAATTAGTCGATCCCCCTTGTTCTAGAAAGATCTCTCTCTCTACTAGAACATGGGGATTTTTTGTTCACATGATTGGATTAATTTTTTGATTCTTTTAGGCTAAATATATATTTTTAGTCCCTTTATGTTTTTTTTAATTTAATTTTTATGGTTTAAAAAGTTTTAATTTCATCTTTTATATTTTAATATTTTAAATTAATTTCTTATCCACTGATAAATATTAAAATTGACTTGTGATAAATTTACATGACATAAATATGAATAAATAGAAATTTAGTAGAGAGAAAATTTGGACAAGAGAATAAAACTCGAAATTTTTTAATAATTTGGAGGAGCAATTAGAAAATTTTCTTTGAAGATGAGATTTTTCCTCTTGCATGTCAATAGAATGTTAGGTACGTCATAGTTAGTCAATTTTAACCTTTGCCAATATCTAGAGATTAAATTGAAAAATGTTAAAATAAAAAGAACTAAATGGGAAAAACAGACTCAAACATTAGTGACTAAAACATATATATATTTAACCTATAATGTAATCCTCATTAAAAAAAATCTTATCTCTAATATTTCAAAGGATATATTCCATCTTTATATTTTTTTTTAATTAGAAAATTAATCTAACAATTTAATCCCCTATAACTTAAATTTTTATCGACTTAATCCATAAGTTTTAGTATAATTCCTATTATGAAAAATCTTGTCAAAATTTAATATAGTATGATTTTTAGTAAGTACAAAATCTCTCATCACACCTTTCCTTTTTTTTTTTTTATAAAGCCCTCATTACATCTTAAATTCTTTTAGTTTTAAAAATGCATTTGATCCTTGTAATCTAGGGGATACACACTTTATACTATTTTAAGTACGATTTAATCAAATTTTAAAATATATGAACTAATAAAGGAAGATGAACCAAATGTGATTTTATCTTGCTGTCAGATTTTCTTTTTAATACAATTAGAAATAGATGTCTTAACCATTTAAACTATGCTCAAGTTGTCTTGCTATAAATTTACATAAAATAAATAAATAATATGATGTTAAATACCATTTATTAATAAAGTTATAATTAAATACCTTATATTTTAATTTGATGAAAAAGAGATGGTTACTCAAGAAAAAAAATTGAAAATTTACTCACTTCATGTGATCTAATATTGATTAATTCGGCTTAAAAACCACTCATTTATTAATTTATCTTGTCTCAATATGACTTCTTGTTATAAAAATTAATTCTACTAAGAATATTGTTGTACAAAAAAATTGATATATTATGGTGGACAACGGGTGGGATGGAGATGCATTCCTTATTATCGGGCCCAATTTTCATCTTTACCCTCATCCCCATACTTTGGAAGCAAGGACGACGACATGAATCTATCCATAATATAACGAGGAATTCCCGCTAGATTCTCTATAGTCACTCTATATCTTTTAAAAATAAGAATAAGTAATCTCAGTATTAATAAATAGTTAGAATTATGTTCGAACTATGGTAGTCACCTATCTAGGATTTAATATCCAACGAGTTACCTTGGCAATCAAATGTAGTACAATCTGATTGTCCCATGAGATTAGTCGATTGTCCCATGAGATTAGTCGATGTGCGCGCAAGCTAATCCGAACACTCACGGATATAAAAACAAAAAGTTGGAATTATTAAACAATATTTAAAAATAATTAAAATGTTTAAATGTAAGGTGTTTTTAATTCCAATAGTTTTCTTAAATGCAACAGATACCATCAATTTAAAAAAAAAAATTAAAACATATTTCTCTAATCACCTAAAACAAATATAGCTTTTATTTTTTTAAGAAAAAAGTTCTAATATATTGGGGTGGGCCTATTGGATTAATAGCCTTATTAAAAGAGGGAGGGAGAAAGAAAAACCATTTTTAAAATTTAAACATCATTATTCTTTAGCATTTAGTGACGAATTTGATTGGAAAAAAAAATAATAAAAGGTTGGAATTGAAATTTGGACAAAATTGAAAAAGTGCATCGGTGGTAAATATATAATTTTACACCCACAAAAAATGTAATAATAAAAAATGAATGAATGATATATGAGGTTTGATATCATAAAATTTCTAATGAATCCATTTTCTATAATATAAGTGTGAATATAGGGATGACAAAAATATTCGCGGGACTTGATCCACGCGGGTATCCAACCCGATCGGGTCGATGATTTCCTGATTTGATCGGGAACGGGGTCAAATCAGGGATCCCAATCGGATTCCTCGGCAGGAACGAAATTGGTCCCCCGCCCCGTCCCCGTCCTCAGCCCTGCCCCGTTTAATTTTTTATTACTTTTTCTATTTTTATATAATAATATTAATATATATTAATTTTATAAATTTTTTTAATTTTTTTTTAAAAACTCAAACTATACCCCATTTAGCCACTTTTATATTAATAATAACAAAAATTAATTAAAAATTTTTAAAATTAAATTTAAAAATTAAAAAAAATTTATAACGGGGACAGATTCGCGCCCCAAAATTTCGAAGATGGGGGCGGGGATGGAGATGGCCCCCCAATCCTGCCCGGTCCGTTGCCATCCCTAAGTAAATAAATTAGGTATAAATTAAGAAGGTATCAATTCAATTAATTATCATTGTTATTAGAAATTAGGTTTTTAAGTGAAAATATCTTCTATAGTGAAGAGGGACAAAACTTCTTGTCATTATTTTTCTTTTGACAAATAAAACTTATATTTGAAGTGGGAAGCTTGTGAGGTTATATTTGTAATCATGATAAATAACTATTTATAGTTATATTAATATATCATAATCTAATTTTGAAATATATTAATTAAAGATGTGAAATAAAAGCTCAAAATTGTTTCATTCTTTCTTTTTATCACATAAATAATTCCATATTCAAAAGGTAACAAATAAGTTGGCCAGTCAATCTCATAAATCTTATCAAATCAGAAATAAATGACCACATGCACAGTTTACTGCATTAATCGAGAGTGTTCAAAATAGATTAATAACAGTGATAATAAATATATTCAATAAAACATTAAATATTATATATAAAAGATATGTTAATTGAAAGAAAGAAAAAATAATGAATTAAAGAAACCTAAAAATTAAGAGTTAGTAGTCAAAATTTTCAAGCTAGTATAAAAAGAATCCCTAGGAATCAATGAAAAATTTTGTAATCAAAATATAGATGGTGAAAATTTTATTCATTTGTAGATAGTTTCAAGAGCTTCTCAAAATTCACAAACAATGAAAAAAATAATATAATAAAATTAAACTTACATTAATCATCATTTCAATCCACATATTTTCTACTAAATTTTAATTTAATTCCTATAATTTTTCAAACTTTTTTATATGACATATTTTATTTAGACATGATAAATAAAGAAAACTCTCATGTATGTATGTATATTATTGAAATGTTAAATTATATAAATCAAGCTATTGTAAATTTCAAATAAATTAAAGTTATGTATATATAAAGCACTTATTGATTTGAAACATGCAAATAACAATTTAGAAATGGTAAGAATGTGGGGAAAAAAACAAAAGAACAATGATAGATGTATCAAGTACTTTGACCAACAAAAGAAAAAGTTAGCAATAGAATTCATAAGCTTCATGATGTTGTTGTGTGTACTCATCAAGACAATGCCTCATCTAAGATTTGATCTTTTTTTTCTTTCTTCTTTCAGGAAAGAAATTTCTTTAAACGATTCAAAAGTCATCAAGGTAACTGAATCTTGACGATTAGTATTAACAAGTCTGAAGAAGAAAGTTTGATAACCTCATGAACTCAATTCCCAAATTGACGCCTCCCTAGCAAGGGAGTGAACAACACCATTAGCTTCTCTGAAAATGTGGGAGAAAAAATCGCTTCAAATGATCGAGTCAAACTTTGAATGTCATCAACACAATTTACTGCTTCCCCTTGCCAACCATAATTCCCACGAATCAACCTGATAGCTTTCGACGATAAATGTAACTTTTTTATACACGATAAAAATAGCTAGTAAAGTTTCATATCGAGATACAAATATAAGATATGTCTCTCTACTTCAAAGAGGAGATTTCGGACCAATAATTATGGTACTTCTAAGAAAAATGTAAAAAATGATGTCTCTTTTGAAAATTATGAATTTAACTAAATTAGTCAAACATGTTATAAAAGGTACCATGCATTAACTTGAGTAAAATATAAAACCTTGAGAGATATTTTTTTTTATTTTTATGACAAATTAAATTATTAAATATTAAATTTATCTATGATATAATTATTACAATTATGCCAACATGAATATATAGCACAGCAAGTAATTGGTATATACTACTTGAGGTTGGAGGTTTAAATCTTCATAATTTCAACGTGTTGTACTAAAAAATAAAATAAAATAATTGTTGGATTGTAATTCTATCAAAATATATAATATCATTATCCCATTTTATATTTGATATAAAATGAAAATCAAATGGATTGAAAATAATTGATCAGTAACAAAATTATTTCACGGACTTAGGAAATCATAGGGTTAATATATATATATATATATATATATATATAATTTTTTATTAAAAAAGAATAATACTATAAATATGAGATGGATTTTTGAACTTTAAGATTTAGGGAACTTTAAAATTTAGGACGGTTTGTTTTTGGAAATGTAGATGTCTGGAATCTCATATTCCCGAAATTTTAGATGTTTGGAATTTCAGATAGTTTTGTAGGAAAATTTATAAGAATATCTGAGAATATTTTGATAGCCAAGTTTGTTTTACACGATTTATTTATGAGAATATTTTAAATTTATATAATGTTCCAAAAATACCCTTACCGATCATCATATAATTTTTATGTTAAATTTAATATTATTTGAATTCATATAAAAATTTTACTTTTATTAATTTAATATTATATTTTATGTCAATTTTAGTTTATGTTTGGTGATATTGGAAGGGTAAAATAAGCAAAAGATTGTGAAAGATTGCACGCAAGATTTTAATTAAAAATAAATTAAGATATTATACCATTGATTAATGTTTGTTTTATATATGAATGTAGTATATAAATACGATGGTATTTAGACATTTATCAATAAATTAGTGCATACATTTATTTTTTAAATAAAATAAAATAAATGAGAAATAAATATTATTGGTAAAAAAATATTATAGAACAAAAATGATGAGGGACAAAATTGTCAAAAGAAGATGTCCAGACATCCTAGGATGTTCGAGCATTTAAGAATGTCCGGGTATCCAACATTCCTATCAAAGAAACACGAGAATTTGGATGTCTATGTCATGGGAATCTCATATTTCCACGAAACAAACATCCTCTTAGGAAATTTACCGATGACCAATCTACATAATTTAAAGTCTCTTCCTATATTTGTGATAAAATATACTACAAATAATACACATATTGATATATTTGCAGTGTGTGATTTAAACATAAATGTAATGAATTTAAGAGGAAAAAATGAAATATATTTTCATTTGTGCAATAGTTTTAAAAATTTTCATATTTGTCTGTTACGTTTATAAATTAATGAACAATATTGTTACAAAAATTCTAATAAGGAAAAACGTTTTAAATTTTTAGAACAAAATCATTATTGGTAGGGGCATAAATAAGACACTATATGTGGACAAATCTTGTTGGGACACGTGGATCGAGGGCATGAGTTCATAGAAACTATGCTGAGATTCATATAAAATTATTGACTCTAGAGATATAGTAACATGGAGAAGACTAAATTGTTTCAAGCACCGACAGAACCAGAAGCGAAGTATAGTCTTAGCGTGAAGACGGTCGAAGTATGATTTTGCTAGCCAAAACATTTCGGTCACTAGCCTTATTTCTATATCTGACGGTACGATCCAGATCTTCCACGACACATTCTCTCAAAACGCGCCCTACAAAGGAAAAGTCAAATCTTTCTAAAAAGTATGCAATTTCTTGTACCAATCCATTATATTAGCTCTCCTTCTAGCTTTCTCGAAACTTAAATTGCTTAAACTTCGTAGTGCATTAAGGAGAGCACTGCCCTAAAGTTGAAGTTCGTTTTGTAGTTTACAAGCAACCGTCATTCCTACAGACGCCATTGTTCCTCATCCACATAAGTCATTGGATTTCAAAATTAATAATTATTATTGTAGTTATTATTGTAGTTAATTTGTTAACAATTTTTGAAAGCCCTATTTACTCGCAACTATAAAATAATAATAAAAAAGTTAGTCCATCCATCATGACATTCAAAACGGTACCTCTAGATATATCTATATATAGTTTTCTATCTAATACTCTTTTCAATACGAACACATCATAACTAAAAGGTAAAATGTTCCAAATAATATAACTTTTTAATTTTATTACGTCACAAACACGATTCATAGAAAAAACTTTAAGTTATACCACTTAAATTATATTCAAGTTGGCATCTATATAACATAATTAGTTGTCTTACGATAAATATGTTGTAATATTTGTTAAGTTATTTTGATCTGTTACAAATCTTATAGTAATTCTTTTTATATCTTGGTGTACCTATTTGTTCACATCATGACTATGACTCTAATACCAACTGTCAAGGACAACAGTATCTCTCGTATTCCAAATATGTGGACAATAGTATGATATTGTCCATTTTAGACATAACTCTCACAGTCTTGCTTTCACCCAAAAAGAGACTTGAGATAATTGTCCTCTTTTATATATCTATGACATTCTCCTTATTTAGTTAATGTGGGACTTTGGTTGCATTCCCATTATCTCGATGCACCTAGATTCGTCCCGAACAACTTTTAAGAATTAAAGTATGTGAGAAAAAATAGATGTTTTATCTATTTTTTTTTTGTTGTTGAAATACCTTTTATGACCCTTTGGTACCTTGTTCTTTCTTTCTCCTCTCTTTATAAAAGTGCTGCTAAAGACATCATCATTTCTCTCAAGAAACTCAAAATCTGACTTTGATCACCTCTTTCTTCTTTGGTGGTCCATCCTCACTCTCAAATTTAATTTTCTCACCCCCAAGAAAACTCCACTGGAATTTTCTCACCAAATTTTCTCTCCTCCCAAACACCATAATAAGCTTCAGAAAACTCCAACTTAATAATGACAAGAGCCATTAATCATCAGTTGCCCACTCTCGAGTGGCTGTTCATCATCAGACAGCACAGATTTGCAGTGAACAGACCCTACAGTGATAAATATTTTTAATTTGTTTGCTTTTGAAATTAAGTACAAAAATTTCATTTTCATAAAATCAGACAATTTTCATTTTAATGATATTGTGCATTAATTGAGTTTTGTTTCTTTTGGTTTTTTTTTTGGCTAATTAAGACTATTTTTATACTGTTGATTTGAGGGGTCTTTTATTGTGTTGGATTTAATTGTGTCAAGATTTGTAATTTTGTTTTTATCTAAAAAAATTATACGTATATTTGAGTCTCTACTCATTTAAACTACCAATTATAAGAGAAAAGAAATTCATTAATTTTGATTAAGTTGAAATATTTTTTCAAGTACTTAATTTGGTTGAAAGTTGTTTGTTTTATTAAAGCTGATGATGACTAAACTTAAACCAAAGAAAAATGCTTTTGGTTTCTTACTTTTAAGTTAATTTAATCCCTACGCTATTACAATATTGCATTATCGTTCTTTAGTAAAATTATTTTTTAAAAAATTTTAGTTCCTCTAAACTTGAGATTATACTTCTACTTAATTTATTTTATTAATAATTATTAACTATTATTGTTGACGAACATAGCTCGATTACTTCTTAAAAAAATTTGAACTTAAAATAACCACCCTTAAAAAAAGGAAAAATAACATTAACAAAATACATATAATAGATATAGTATGTTAGTTTATTTAGTTAGTTTGCGACATCTCTATCCTAACATGAACACAATGTTACTTACATTTACATTTTAAATTCTTGGAGATTCAAATTTTCTCACTCACGTGTTGAATTAAAAAAATAATAATAATAACACAGTACTCAAAATTTATGCACTAAATTTATATTTTTACTAGAAAATATATTGTATTATTTTTCCACATCATCTTCTCAGTATTTGAGGCTAAAGACAGTGAGCTCCAAATTAGAGAGAATAATGAGGAATATTGTTTTCTGATGTAAAAGATTATCAAATTTCCAACAAATTAAAAAAGATTACAAGCAAATTCGTAATTATTTAGGATAAACACGAAGAAATTACCCAACAAAAACCAAACATAATTTCAAAACTCCCTGTTATAAACAGGGAAAACCGTTAGGTTAATGCACGGTATTAAATTTTCAACGACATTTTGACATTATGCTCGTTCGAAATCGACATAAGAGATAAATGGATATGAAAAAATTTGACAAAATACAATAGATATCAATAAATTAATTTTTTTAAGTATGCAACAACAAAATATTATTAATAATTTTTAATTTATTTAAAAATAATAAAATCCTTATTTGTTTTTAAGAAGAAATCCTTGTTTGTTAGTTTAAATATTTATGACGTATTTTTTATTTTATAATCTTTATGAAAATATCAATCCAACATTACATTTATCAATATTTTCATTAACCCTCCTATAAAATTGAGACAAATCTTTATCCTGTCAAAATGTAAGGAAAATACCTCTATAGACAAATAAAAACAATAATAATAATGTTAAACTGAACATAGCTCAAGTAGATAAAGTATGAAAGATTTCAAAATAAAACATTATGAAAATGTCAATTTATCCTCTATGTTAATTTTAAACCCATAAATATATAAAAATAGCGATGAAAATGTCGACATGTGGTATTAAATACATAGTTGTAACGTTTTTTTTTTTTTTTGCCCTTTTCGTTTCAAAGTTGGGCTCTGAAATCGGTAGCCGAAGAAGTTTCCAACGGCACCCAGTAAGCAATTTTGTTTGGGAAAAAAGAAATAAGGGCATCAAATCCTATGCATTTTGGACTCACTCTCCATCAATTCTAGAGAGAGAGAGAAAAAAACCTTGAAATCTCTTAAACTAGAGAGAGAAAATGGATGGTTTTGATTTCAACTGAAAAGATAAAGACCCATTAACCCAAAGGCATCAACTTTAGAGAGAGGGAGAGAGAGAGATGAGGCTGAAGAACTTAACAGAGCTTGCAACTTTGTTTTTTTTCCTTATTCTTTTTCTTCTTCTTCTTCCCTCCAAGGAAAGAGAAAGACCCACCTCCGCCGCCGCCGTGGTCCGCCCCAAGCGCCACGCCGCTGCAAAATCCGACCGCGGCGCCGCCGTGTTTGCTGCTCAGAAGAGACGAGTCTACACTGGCCCAAATCCTCTCCACAACAGATAAGTAAATTAATAGAAGAAGAAGATAATTATTATTGGAAAATAATTCCATCAAATTTCTTCTTCTTTTTCTTCATATATTCTTTTTTTTTTTGGGTGATTTTTGTTCTTGATTGCACTGTTGGAAATGGAGGGTTATTATACGTTTCAAATGATCTTCCAGATGTAAATATATTGAGATTTTGTTCAAGAAATTATAACTAATGAATATTTCACTTATATGTATATTTTTTTTCCAAAATTCCTAATGAGGGTTTTGATTGATTGGATTACATTAGTGTTTTAATTTCAAGAGAGAACTTTCCAGGAAATTTTCTTGAATTTTCTTTTCCATCTGAGAAAATTTGGTTACCATTGCTCATATACATGCATACATGATTTTACATCACATGGACTTTGGATTAATTTAGATGGTTTCATTTCAAGTTGGAAATATATAAATTTTCTTTTTTTCTTTTTTTTTTTGTAAATGAGAATTTGTAAAGAAATTCTGAATGTAAAGAAAAATATTTATCTCCACATCTGAGTAAAAATTCTGAATGTTCTAATACAATATATGTAGTGGTTCATTTATAAAAGAATAATACTTAAATGCTTACCATTATCGACCACAATTTTGCCGCTTAAACATTACTATAAAGAAAATTAACGATAATGTGAAAATTAAAAATGATCGCGAAATGGAAAAGTAATGTTTACTTTCATGAAATGTGAATCATTCTTGACGGTGTTTAACTTGTAGGAATGGAATCAAATTGTTGGATCGAGTCATCTATTAAAAATGGACAATCTCATTCCTCCCATGCACCCTAATCAATGTCATTCCTTATTTCGTGACTTCACATATTTATCGGAGTTACTTTACTACTTTTATATTTTCTCTTTCTTTATCTCCGTAACTTTTTTAATTATTCTTTTCATTTCTACTATTAATGTTTTTCCTTTTAATAAAAATCTATACAATTTTGATTGATTATACATCTTTCCGATTCCTGATGATTTTAATAAACAACATCAAAGAAATTCTGATTCAGATTCCAGAAAATTTTGCTAAACATCATAAAAAAACAGTATTATCGTTCGGATTGATTTCATTTCAATTATGATTTCTGGATGTAAAGATGGCCTTAAATATTATTCTTAATTAGTATTTTGTTTTGAAGGGTTTTTTTTTTGTTCTAAAGGAAAGAGTATTTTAATTTGCAGAATTCCCCAAAAGCCACCCCATACTTTTTAATTTCTTTGTCTAGAATGATTGCTAAAGGACCCACTTCTTGTATCTTTTAATTTTCCCTCTCATCCACTCCACCTCCATCCTATATCATGTCCATTCTATGGAAAAAAAAATGAAAACGGTTCAATTATATAATTGATTTTCCAAAATCACCGCACTATATTAAAAATCAATTTTTTTATTTGTCGTGATCCATAAAAATGAGTGATTTTAGCAATAGTAAAAATGATTTTGCCATGTCAAAATCACACCAAATACATCTTTATTCTATATATAAGTACTATTCGTCGGGTTAAGAGTTCAATTACAATCGAACTATAATTAAACCATGATATAATTAGTCGTACTTCTCTGTTATAAAGGATTGGTCTAAACCCCTTTTCTTTCCTTCGAAGTGCTGATTGGTCACTACCTATATTCATACTTATTTGCCGTTTAAAATTTGACCAAAAAAAAAAAAAGTAGTAGAGTAGGAATAATATTTCTATATTTCATTGCATTTGTTGCTGTTTCATAACTTTTCTTTTGGCGAAATATACAAAATAATAATAAAAAATATTGGAAATGGATATATTATTATTTGAATAAAGTGTTCCATTGAAATGATTGTTGTGTACACACAACACAATGAAATAAGAAGGATATGGTGATCAAGGCATTGTTTGAGGGCAGTGATTGGAATTTGAATGGATTTTATTTGATGTGAAAGAAATTAAATGGGCAGAAAAAATAATGATGGGATTTGGAAAGTTAAGGCAAAGAGTGAGAATGGGAATTTCTTAATTTCTTTTTGTTACATTTTTTCATCTTTTCAATTTGCTTTTGCTGTCTTTACCATTTGATGGCTTTTGTCTCTTTCCTTACATGTCCCCATGGCTTCATCTTCACAACATTTTTACTATCCAATTCTAAACTTATTAGCTACAAATCAATTAAATGACTAAATTTAGGCTTAAATATATGGATTTAGTATACCTTCATAGAATGCATCGCTTCGAGTTGATTTTTTAGTCTTTGAATTTTCGTTAAGTTTTACATTTAATTTAGTCTTTATCATATCGGTGATAGTTTGAATATAATAGGTATGTAATGAAAATGATTACATCGAGGTCACGTCATGTTTTCAATGGATTAGGCTACAACCTCTGTTCTTTTTTTTCCTTTAGAAATTAAATGTGGAATTTAATGAAAGTTTTAAATTGAAATTTGGGATTTTAAAAGTTCAAGGGCCAAAATAGTGAATAAAGGTTTATGGTTTCTTGTAAAAACGTTATTAAAATTTATTAACATATTTAGACACGTGAACAAAATAATACTATGATGCATAAAATCCAACCTGCCTATCAGCAAACTTTGACAAGTCTGTCAACAAAATCTATCTTTTCCAAGTTGCATGTCAAAGTAGCATGACGTACGTGTCTAAATATATTAATAAACAATAATTTAATCTAATCACACATAACCTCTTTATTAACAAAATTTTAATAGATTTTCTTATGGAAGGGATATAAATTGAGAATTTCTAGTACATGAAAGGTAAAATTGAAAATTTTTAAAATATTAAGGATCAATTTGAGAATGAGATGCTTCATTCTTCAATTTATTTAGCCTAAGACTTTCAAAGTTTAAACACCTAAATAAAAAATTGACAGAATTATATTTGTGTGATTACTATTTGGTGTTTAAAATTTCATTTTTTTTTCTTCTGTTACTGAACTTTCAGAAATTATATGGTGAGTCTCTAACCCTTACATTAAAAGGAAAAATTGTTTTTATCCTTAATGTTAAACTTTTTTTTAATAAAAACTAGACATTTTTTCTTGATAGTTTTTTTTTAATAGAAAAAACCAGCAACAATTTTAATGTATATATATTATCAAAAATATTTTTAAACTCTTGGGTAAGTTTAAAAAAATAACTTTATTTAAGCCTTTAAAAATGTTTTGGAATGAAATTTAGGCAAAGAAATCTGCATATTAGAGTTCATTTTACAAAAAAGAAAAAAAAAAGAAAAGAAAACTAAAACTAAAAACATTATCAAACAAAACCCTTAATTTTTCATTTTTTAACAATAATTTTCCAAGTTAATAACAAAGGCAAGTTAGATCCAAATTCCATCTAGAAAATAACAAAAAAGGCATTAGAAAATGCCAAAATTTTGGAAAAGAGAGAGATCACAAAATGAGGACAAAATTGACAACGATATAACATGGGAGCTTCTTCAAAGTGTGAAGTTAATAAATTATGTGTTGTGGCTATCATAGATTGAGATCGATGTTAAAAATATATATACATATTCTTACCCGCGTATTAAATTTTCATCAACGCATCGATATATTGATACTTCTATATGTCTATAGACTTGATATCAATATGAAAGGTGAATCGATATTTCTAGTATATCGTAAAAAAAATCGATGAAGCATTAGAAAAATATCAACAAAATATCATTAATACACACAAATATTAATAATACGAATTTTAAACATAAAAAGGTAAAATGCTTATTTGTTAATTGAAGTATTTTTTATAATTTTTCTAAAATATTCATCTACAATATCTCATTGATATTTCTATCAACATTTCCATAAAATTGAAATCTCGACATTTCCATTAACACCAACATTTAAAACCTTGATTCTTACCCACAAAATTGAGTAAACTAACTACACTTTATACCCAAAAAAAAAAAAAAGTTACTAACCATGTCCTAGTGATTATTTATATACTCACATGGTCATATAGTTAGTTTATCATGAAACACAACTTTTTAAAAATTAATGTGACATTTAACTAAATGTGCAATAGTTATTGTAAATAATGTGACATGAGTGTCTTCACTGGAGGAGATCGAACTCACAATTTCTTGGCCAGAGATATATACCAGTTACTGCTGAACTATATTTGTTTTGACTTCTGTTCATTAAATTTGTTGAGATGTAGCTATAAATTTATATTAAAAAATTTCTATACGTATAAAATTCGTGTTAAAATTTGACAAATAGGGGTGACAAAATTGATAACTTTATAAAAGTACATGGGCCAAAACATATATTTTGGATTAAAATAAACAAAATCTGAACGTGGAGAGACTCAAATGAAGGTTGCCAAAGTTCAGAAACTGGATTGAACCAAAGTCAAAATGATGTAGGAAAAAATAGTATTTAAACCTAATAATAATAACAATATTAATAATAATTAAAAGTAGCCTAACTATTACTCTATTTTTCTTTTTCTCATCTCTTTTCCAAACTATACCGATATATTTTGTCTAGCTATTCTCTTCTTTCCACTATTTATTTACTATATTACACCAAATCAGTTGTAATTTGATGTTGATATGAGAATCTTGAATCTACGTAGAATTCATAATCCAAGATTTTTGAGACATAATTAAAACATTTTAATATTCAAAATCCTACATGACTTCTTTTTTAACTTATATAGTAAATAATAAAATTTTGACGGAATAATTACTCTATATTAATTTCAAAAAAAGAAAAAAAAAAAGAAAAAGAATGTTGTACCTTTATGTGCACGACATTTGCATATATTACTTTTTCCTTTTTTTTCCTCTCTCTCATATTTCCTTTTCACGTAATTGTGATTGGTGCCCACACCATTCTACTCTAATCTTCTAACTTTAAAGACAAAAAGAGTTAAATTATAAATTTGATCGGAGCTTAATTTCAATTTAGTTTCTACAATCGTAATTTATAAATGTTTCGATTAGTCTAATTTGAGGTTTTAGTCTCATCAATTTGTCTCTTCTAGTTTTTAAAGTTTCGATTTAATTCTTATGATTTGGTTAAACCTCATTGATCATTTATAAATTTATCCTTTACCTTCTCGAAAATCTACAAATTTTTCCTATCTTCTATTCAACATTGAACCTTAATACACTCAAGTAAAAAAAAAAAAAATCAGCTTCATTGCCATGTAAATAAATAAGAAAAACATGTCAAGTATTAAAATTATAATTAAAAAAACGATAAATTAATACACTTTCTCAATCAACAACAACTTTCCATCACAATTTAAAACTAAAATAATAATAATAAAATTTTTAAATGAACAAAAATATTGTATAATTTTTTTAGTACAAAAATATCGTATAATTAAAGCAGGTAAAAGATTTATAAATTGAAGATTCACATCATAGTTAATAATTGACTTAATTTTATGTAGTACAATAAATGATTTAATTAATACCATATTTGAAGCAATTAATATCTAATATCATAAATGATACGAGGAAGAGCAAAACAGGCACGATAAAAACAAAAAAAAAAAATAAATAAAAAGTATATCAATTCACTATTTGTATAGCCTTGAGTTAGCTCAAGTGGTTAAGACACCTATCTTTGACCAAAAGATCATGAGTTCAAACCCCCATCCCCACAAAGTTGTACTAAAAAAAAAAAAATAAATAAAAAAAAAGAGGCAGCCAAACAGGTAAAAGTGCGTACTCTGGAAAAAAAATTTGGACCATTTCTCTGTATCGTTCCAATTTTATCGGATGTCCCCGAAGGGACAAACACATGCTTTCTCTATGGTGTATGTAAAGGCTATCTTGTTGTTGTTCCTCAGCGATGTGGGATCTCTCTTCAAAACCGGACATGCGAGTAGAGTACTAAATAAAGGCAGTCCCAAGCCCACATGGAAATTTAGCAATAAATATGATTAGAAAACTGCTCAATTATACCCTCCTCCATGGACTCTTCCCCCAAATCAAAGCATCCACCAAATCCAATATATGTATCCTTCCGATCCTACGATTCAAAAACAGAGCAAACAGGGTTTGAAGCTTTCTTACAGCTAACTTGATTTTGGTACAACTTAACTGTGCAAGCAATGAACTTAATGAATTCAGTGAAGGATGGAATCTGTTCGAACCAGTAAACTGAGTCGACTTTCCAATCATTAAGAACAGAATGTACCATTCACTTGTGTACCATTGCCAAGAACATGCCCCAAATTCTAATTACTCAGCAGCCCACCTAAGCCTAATTTCATTTCAAATCAAGTACAGCTTTAGAAGGAAATAAGGAAACCTCATTGTTGGGGACTTATAATGAATAGTTTATCATGCTGTAAGCTCCTTCGATTAGGAGCTTCTGCTTTTCTCCATTTTGGTAATTTTTCTTTTAATAGTTCAAATGAAAAGCTTTTCCTTTCCAAATATATGAATATAAACACACAATTTATAGTAGGTTCTCCAAAACAAAACTTTTAATTTTATAGCAGTGAGTGCCTCATGTGAACAAGAATAATGTTACAGGACAGCCCATAACATTTGACTTGAGAAGGTCATTATACATTTTACTTTTTAGATAAGTGGCCACCGTAATTTGTACTTGTGACTTCAAAGACGTCTAAATTTATAATTTACCCGGTTTTTATCTCAAATGGGGAAGAGACAGTTTTGTGAAAACAGTAAACAAGACTCCACCTGCTCTAATAACTTGTAGAAAAACAAGAAAGGAACCAAACAAACTAAGAAACTGAAGGATCTAAAAGATTTATCTGGAACTCACTTTTCCTTCAAAGCTCTGTTTCAGTCTCAAGTTATCCTTTTGATGAGAAACAGTCTCAGCAAGTATTCAGAGAAATCATAGCAACGGTGAACAATTTGAATTCAAATTAAGTTAGAGGGGAAAAAGAATGTCAAAAGATCTCTAGCTGAACAATTTTGTATGAGAAAATAGGATTTGACTCACAGGGGTATGTTGGGATTATGTTATTGGACAAAGGGCAAAAAGAGGGGAAAAAATTTGGACCATTTCTCGATTTGTGCGTGTCATCCTTGCGCAGGGGCCATGCTAATCTTCTCTGTATCGTTCCAATTTTATCAGATGTCCCCGAAGGGACAAACATATGGTTTCACTATGGTGCACATAAAGGCTATCTCGTTGGTGTTCCTAAGCGATGTGGGATTTCTCTTCAAAACCCCACATGGGAATAGATTATTTAATATAAAGGCAGCCAGAACCTCACATGAAATTTGGGAATAAATAAAGTTAGAAAACTGCTCAAAATTAAACCCCAAACAAACGCATCAACAAATTCCAATAAATTCCCCCAATCACAAACAAACCAAACTAGGTTTCAGAAATTTCGGTAGAATCTAACATGAAATCGATTTGAACCGATGAACTCGGAGCTCGAATCGCGTTTCCCAATCATAACTGAGAACGGATTTAAGAACTAGCTACCTTTAAATGATTCAACAAATGAAGTTCAAAGTCTACCAAATTGCAAAAGGAAACAAAACAAACCCAGAAAGATTCAAGAAAACACAAAGCAGGGAAATCTGATTGCACAGAAACTTGAAAAAATAAAGTCAGAAAACCAAATGCGAAAGAGAAATTTGAAACAACTCACTAACCTTTGGCTCCTGCCTTGTCTAACGAAATCCCATTTGCGAGAGACAGACTTGAGAAAGAGAGAGTAAAATGCAGAGACTGAGTGGGGGAAGGGTATAAGAAATTGCTTTGATTAATTTTGATCTTTTTTTGGTTTTAACGTATTTTCAAAAGGTTGATTTTTAGTGTCTAAATTTTAAAAAACAGATCAATTTGATTTCTATTTATTTACAAACGATATCTAATATGACTACATTTTTAAAAAATTTAGTGGATGGAGATTCGAATTTTATCTTGTCTAAAATCTTCGTCTGTGGATCATTTATTGAACATGGTCTAGAACCATGACATTCAGCCCTTCCAATTAAAAATTAAATGACCCATTAAAAAAATTAAGATATAGAGACAAAAAAGAAGCAAAATACAACAAAGCCACATTAATTCTCCCAAGAGATGAAATACAAAAATAATGTAACTCACCTTTTTTTTTTAAAGTAAGAAATGATATATATATATATATATATATATAGTATTTTTTTCTTTTTTATTTAAAGAGCGTTTTTCATTAAAATGATTATGTACACATATGGACAGAATACATTGAAATAAGAAGGATGCTACAGGTATCGTTTGAGGGTAGAAATTGGAATTTGGAGTGGTTTTGTTTGACATGAAATAAATGGGGCAGAAGAAATAATTACGAGTGGATGTTGACTTGAACTTAATTTAATAGTAATTGACACATCTTTTTAATCAAGAAGTTAGGAACTCGAATCCGCACCTCATTTATTGTTCTTAGAAATGATGAAATTTGGAAAGCTAACAGATCAATTGAATCTTAATTTAAAAATGATCCATTTGCTTTGCTTGTTCGATCATATAATGGCTTTTGTCTCTTCCCTTTCATATTCCCCATCACTTCATCTTCACAATATTTTGGTATCCAATGCAACTTATTAGCTAGAAATCAATTAAATGAGTAAATTTAGACTTAAATATATGGATTGAGTATCTTCATAGGGTGTCAAAATGAATAGTTTAGTTGTAATTGACCTCTATCTAAGAAATTATGAGTTCAATCCTCCAATCTCATGTACTAAAAAACAATATCTCGATGTTTTTTCCGACTAATTCTTTGATTAACTAAGAAATCGAAACCAACCACAAAATTGATCGAAAATTACACAATTAATCACCAAACTGATTAAAATTGAATTGCATTGATCAAAATCGATAAAATAAATTTAGACATATCATCGACACCAAAGATCACTAACTTTTTGAGTTTTGGTTTGTACCTTAATCAATGTTTTAAATATCGATGTCGATGGAAATGTCGAGTTATCAATTTCATGAAAATATCAAATAAAATATAGATGTCAATGGATATTTCTATAAAAGTTAGAAAAATTAAAAAACTCGTAAAAAATATTTAAATTAACAAATAAATATTTTACTATTTCTAAACAAGTTACTATTTAAATAAAAAAAAATCGAACTAAACTTTAATTCGCACCTGTTCCTTCCACGGGAGGTTTAGATCCCCACATCTCCCATTTGTTGTAAATAAAATAAAAATTGAAAGAGAAAAAAAAAAGAACTTTTTACCAAGTACAAGGAGTTTAAGAAAAGTGCGAAAAAAGAACATAAGATATAACAATTTCAAACCTCTATTCACGTTCTTATGAAATTTTACATATCTCTCCTTTTGTGGCCGTTTCTTCTCCATTCTTCTCTCTAAAAAGAAAGCCCCAACTTTCTGCAACCAAATCCCATCAAATTTATTGGTTTATTTTCATCTTGAAATGCAACACTTATCTCAAGATTTCACTCTGAATTTTTCTCAGTTTAAGAGAAAAGAAGAATGATTGAAAGAAACCCAATTAGCCTGCATCACTCATCTGCCATCTCCATTTTAGTTTCCCCAAGAACAACCAGAGATCACAAAAGAAAAGCGAAACCCACTTGAAAATGAAGCTTCCAAACACAGATTTGGAAGAAAATTACAATACCCAGAAAGCTAAAATGGAGGAAAGTGGATAGAAATAATCTGGGCCACTGCTGCGGATTCTACACAATTCTGTTTTGAATCTGCTCTCTGATGTGCATCTGAAGGAAAACTGGAGAGAGAAAAAAGAAAGAGCTTGAAGAGAGAGGTTCAGTAAACATCTGAATTCATGGTTATAAACTTTTAACTTATAGCAGAGCATCATAAAAAAAAAAAAAAAAAAAAAAAAAAAACAGACAAATAGGTTTAAAAGGGGTACTCAGAAAAGAGCAAAAAAATTTGAACCACTTCTCGATTTGTGCGTGTCATCCTTGTGCAGGGGCATGCTAATCTTCTTTGTTCCAATTTTATCATGTCCCCGAAGGAAGTACGGGCTTCCAATAAGGTAAATAAAAAGGCTATCTTGCTGATGTTCCCAAGCCATGTGGGATTTCTCTTTAAAACCCCACATGGGAATAGAGTACTAACTAAAGGCAGCCAAAACCCCACATGAAGTTTAGCAATAAATAAGGTTAGAAAACTGCTCAAATTATACCCTCCTCCATGGACTATTCCGCCAAAAAAAAGCATCCACCAAATCCGATATATGTATGTGAGATTCCTATTACCGGTATAGAGAATATTAGTTTGTTAGTATGAAGGGATAGTATGGTAATTAGTTAGGGTGAGTTGTTATAAATAAGGGTAGTAGGGAGAGGAGAAGGATATCTTGAAGAATAGTTTTGTGTAGGGAACTTGAGAGAGTTCTTTGGGAGAGAGATAGCCCTCTCGAAAGGCTATCGGTATTGTAATTACTCTTTTGAATTGCAATATAGTGTTCTAGTTAGGTTCTTGTATTTGGGATCCTAACAATGTAGCCTTCCAATCTTAAGATTAAAAAACAGACCAAACAGGGTTTGGAGGCCCACTTGATTTTGGTACAACTCAACTGTGCAAGCAATGAAGCTTAATGAATTCAATGAAGGATGGAATCCTTTCGAACCAGTAAACCGAATTGATTTTCCAATCAATAAGAACAGAATGTATCACTCACTTATGTACCATTGCCAGAACATGTCCCAAATTCTAATTACTCAGCAGCTCACCTAAGCCTAATTTCATTTCATTCAAATAAAGCTACACCACTACTTTCATACCTTATAAGGCAACAAAATTTTTACCTTATAGCCGTGAGTGCCTCATGTGAACAAGCATAATGTTATGGAACAACCTATGACATTTGAGTTAAAGAACATCATTATACATTTTACTTTTTAGGTAGATGGCCACTGTAATTTGTACTTGTGACTTTGAAGACGTCTAAATTTATAATATGCCCTTTTTTCCTCTCAAATGGGGAAGAGACGGTTTTGTAAGAACAGTATACAACAGATTCCACCTGCTCTAATAACTTGGAGAAAAACAAGAAAGGAACAAGACAACGAAGAAATTGAATGATCTAAAAGATTCATCTGGAGCTCAATTTTCTTTCAAAGTTCTGTTTCAGTCTAAGTAAGTACTTGAGAAAACTCATCTTGATGGATTTATCTTTCGATGAGAAAACAGTCTCAGCAAAAGAAATCATAGCAACAGTGAGCAATTTGAATACAAATGAAGTTAGTAGGGGAAAAAGAATGCCAAAAAATCTCTCATCCAAAACTTATGCTAGCTGAACAATTTTCTGTGGAAAGAAATCATAGCAACAGTGAGCAATTTGAATACAAATGAAGTTAGTAGGGGAAAAAGAATGCCAAAAAATCTCTCATCCAAAACTTATGCTAGCTGAACAATTTTCTGTGGAACAAGTAGGATTTGACTCACAGGGGTATGTTGGGAATATGATATTGGACGAAGGGCAAGAAGAGAAAAAAAAAATTTGGACCATTTCTCGATTTGTGCGTGTCATCCTTGCGCAGGGGCCATGCTAATCTTCTCTGTATCGTTCCAATTTTATCAGATGTCCCCGAAGGGACAGACACGTGCTTCCACTTTGGTGGATATAAAGGCTATCTCGCTGTTGTTCCTAAGCGATGTGGGATTTCCTTCAAAACCCCACATGGGAATAGAGTATTTAATATAAAGGCAGCCAGAACCCCACATGAAATTTGGCAATAAATAAAGTTAGAAAACTGCTCAAAATTAAACCCCAAACAAACGCATCAACAAATTCCAATAAATTCCCCCAGTCACAAACAAACCAAACTAGGTTTCAGAAATTTCGGTAGAATCTAACATGAAATCGATTTGAACCGATGAACTCGGAGCTCGAATCGAGTTTCCCAATCATAACCGAGAGCGGATTAAGAACTAGCTAGTCCCTAATATGATTCAACAAATGAACTTCAAAGTCTACCAAATTGCAAAAGAAAACAAAAGAAAACCCAGAAAGATTCAAAGAACACATCATAGATTATTGAAACAAAACAAAATCAGATTTCAAAATGCGAGAGAGAAACTTGAAAGAGCTCACTAACCTCTGCCTCGTCTACTGAAATCCCATTTGCGAGGGAGAGACGAGAAGCTAGAGTAAATGCAGAGAGTGAGTGGGGAAAAGGCTTTTCAGAGTAAAGAAGAAAAATGAAAAAATTACTATTTATTTCATTTTTTCTTACAATGAAAGATTTTGAAAAATTTATAGAAACATAACTTCTTGTTTCTCCTTTTCAACTTTCGAAAAAATAAATTTTTGGTGGTGATTCTTATTTTTTATTTATTTTTTATTCTTAGATAATTTTTAGAAATTTTGAAAATAATAAAACAAGGTTATAAATATCAAAAATAAATATAACATACAAAATTTTAAATATTTAGTTTCAAAAATAAAATTCCATATAAAACTTTTAAGTTTTTTTTTTTTATCTAAAGAGAGAGAAAAAAACAATACTTTAAGAGATAACAAGCCAAATATATTCACACGACTTTTATTTATGGCAAGTTATTGGGCGCGCCTTGCTTCAAATACAAAATTAGCGTTAAGTAGAACGAACCTAGTTTGGTCTATTTCTTCTTCTTGTAATATTGAAATTTCAGAAATGATTTTAAATTTTTGTTTTATCTTTTTGGAATTAGAATGACCTTGCTTCATTTTGGTCCCTGTATTTTGAAAGTGTTATTTTGGTCCCTGTACTTTAAATTTGGTTCAGTTTAGTCTCTGTATTTTGAAAATATTCATTTTAGTCCCTCCTTATAAAAATTTAACACATATTTTACGCATAACGACAACTCTTTAGTATAAAGTAATGTTTACATTTGAATAAATATATTGATTTTAGTGCCGTGTTGAAATTGTGATATAAACAATGAGATTAAGAATAAAATTAAGGGACTAAAATGGTCACTTTTTAGAAGTAGAGGGGCCAAAATGTACATTTTGAAAGTACGGGAACTAAAATTAATAAAAGTTTAAAGTACAGGGATCAACACGAACATTTTCAAAGTACGGGCACAAAATGAACGAAGGCTAAAAGTACATGACCATTGGACGTTTGTGGAAATGAAAAAGAATATAAAAAGTTTATCAATATAGATTTTTAATCTTAATTTATTAATTAAAATTAAAAATATCACAAAATTAAACAAGTAATTTACCTTAAAATAAAATAGACGAAAAATTAAAGAATTAATAAGAGGTTTAATTTCTACTCAATTCTGTGGGGTCACTCTGCCCTTATTTATTCTTACATTTGAATCCCACATCGCTCAGGACTCCCACAAGATAGCTTTTATATTGCACCTAGTGTTATCAGATTATTGTCCTTTCAGGGACATGGAGAAAATTGGAATGATATAAGAAAGATTAATACGAATGAATTAGTTCAAATAACTTTTAAAAGTTTTTATTTAATAATCAAGTAAATGAATCAAAGATGTATCTATATAATTTTTTTTAAGTATTCTATTAATAAAATATTTATAAATTAAAGAGCCAGAATAAAATAGGAATGAAAATTTAGAGTCAATAAAATTCAACCAAATAAAGGCTTGAACCTTCTTCATTTTTTTTAAAATAAAAAATATTAAGAAAGCTATTTATTAAATATTAATAAATTTAGATCATGTTTATTACACTTCTAAACTTTAAAGTTTTTAATTAGATCTGATCTTAAAATTTTCTTATACACAAATTTGATCAGTTTTCATAATTTTGAGATATATGGACATAATATATCAGTTCCAAAATATTCTATTTTACGTACAGTTATTATTAGTTTAACATAAACTTAATTGTTTAAAAAGATGTCAGGTTCTATTTTTATTTAAATTTTCTATTGTCTTTTTTTTTTCTAAGGAGTGTTCGGGTCAGTATATACACACTTCGAATAATCCATTGAGGCAACCTATCTGACCATACAACATTTATTAGTAGCAAAAAACATATAGGAATTATTAATTCTTAAGGTACATGGTCATCATTGAATTTGAACTTATTCCCTCTTAATTGTCTTTTTTTTTTTAATTTTTATTATTTTAATTTTTATAAAGTTGATTGTTGATATAATATTTTAAACAATGATTTAAATCTTATTGTACTGTCTTTCTTGAGAAGTAGGTCCTTCCAATGTGAGCATATTTTAATGAATAATTACATCAAATATCTTTTCTTTTAAATTGAATGTTAAATTATTTCACTTCAAACCTTGTTGTACTAAAAAATACTCCATGTCTTAATAATTAAAACTTTTCAATTTTAAATGAACTTTTATTAGTATTTGTGTGAGAAAATGGAAAGGAAAAAAGAAGGAAAGAAAAGAAAAAGCTTGTTAATGTTGGTTGGCTTTGGTTTCCTTATTCGACATTTGATTGGGAAAGGCATCTAGCCTACCCTATAGTCTATATATTACAGGTCACCCAATATATTAATCATAATTAATAGTTGAGATTTAAATTATGATTTTTTCTTCTAAGTTTGTGATCTACAGTGGAGTTTTAGACGAAGCGAGTATAGCTCAGCTGTAATTGACATATATCTCCAACTAAGAAGTTATGAGTTCGATCCCTCACTCTTACATGTTGTACTAAAAAAATTATTTGTAGACTGCAGTAGTTAAGCCATGATTTGCGAAGGTGATTCGACTTATTTGTAGACTGCAATAGTTAAACAACATTCAATCGAGGTCTTCTGTTGTCACCTGGGGTTGTGCCAACTCCCTTCTTAGCAGGGTACTTGAGGACTTGGTGCATAATGGAAGGAATTGCTTGTAAGACATGAACTATAGATCGGCAATATTGCATTGTAGGCCGACCTTTAACAATTATCACGAACTCAACGACCTTGGTGATTTGAGTGTTACTTCGGCGGAGGGTGATGGGTAGCTTAATGTAGCCTTTGGAGGTGATAGACTTTCCCATAAAGTCGACAAATGCTTCGGATTGAGCTTTTCTTCAATAAGTCACAATTACACAACACAAATAAGAAATTAAAGGGAAAAGCAGAAGAAACGACACAAGAATTTATACTGGTTCACCCAACAGTTTATGAGCTAGGTCAGTTTTTCACTTAGATGCGGGTTCCACTATAATATGAGATTGGATACAATGAATAAAATATCTCACTTCGATATTCACTCTCTACAGGTCTCAACAAAGGTCTCCTAGCTTCTAAATATTATCACACACAATACTTAGGTACAAAAATGAAAACACTCACAAAATAATCGAGAACAAATTACCCCAGAACAACGATCTCGATCTGACCCTTTCTATGCTGCCATTACCCGAGCCGCTGCCACAAAGCTGCTACCAAAAACTCCCCAAAGACGACTGCACAATTAATCTCACGACTCCCCTAATGAAAAACAAAGCAGTAAGAATACCCTCGCCGTAGCGTTGAGACGCTACCCTTGAAGTCTCAACGCTACGAAGAAGTCTCAACGCTACGAATAATGTAGCATCCTAAAACACGCCCGCACGCCTCCTTGTTTTTCCACCTCCATGTTCGGAGCGTTGAGACGCTTTCAGTAGCATCTCAACACTACTTTTTTTTTTTTTGAATTTCTATTGTAGTGCCCCAGCACTGTGCTCGCGACCTTTCCTGCAGCTCTCAATTTCACCTATTTTCATTGACGTGTCCTGGCTTGATCCCGACTCATCTCTAGCTCATTTCTGTTGGGTGTGTTGCCCTAAACTCGTAGTTTGTATTTTGTAAAAATAAATGTCTATTTAATAAAGTTTTACTCAATAAATTTGTTGTTGAATCATAGCTTTGCATTGTCCAAAATCCAATAAACTAAACATCCAAGGTTATTTTTGATGTAATCGGGACAATATATATACTGGTATATAGTTGATATACGGGGTATATATATTTGATATACCCCTGATATATGAATGAATAATATCCCGTGAATAACCTAAAGGGTCTATAGTATATGGATAAGGCTGAGTACTTTATCCTAGCAACACTATGGATACGGCCCACTCTGTAAAGGTTACAGACGACTCGATCCAGGTCGTTTGTGTGGAGACATGCGAGTAGGGGTATCCTGTACAATGAGTTAGTATAAGACCGGACCACGAAATAGGCAATCTTTAGGTGTAACACCGTTAACTAATAGATTGCTATTTCTTAGGATGACCAGACAACTCATTCTCAATCCTGAGTGAGTGATGGACTCCTGCCCGTGAGGGCTCGTCCTTTGATCTATATAGGTGAGAGTGGCCCGAGTAGATTGCTATGCTCGTCAAAGCGAGCATAGCTCAAGGATAGTTTAGTTAAATATATCAGTATGCTGTTATGAGTTTAGTAATTCTGTTTTGAATAGTTTAGGAGTCTCTGTATTTATCAAACTATATTTTGGCAGGGGGATATAAATACTTCTGCTTTTGATCACTTTTGAAAAATAAGATGAAATTTATTTTGTGATCATCCATATGAGAGTATTTTTTGTCTTTGGTATTAGAGCCACAGTCTAACGACGGGTTCTTGAAAAGATACTCGAATGGCTTCTCTATCTTCAATAAGAAATTCAGATGCTGCTAGAATAATTCAAGCAAGCAAGACAATTAATCCAGGGAGTAAAGTCTCAATTGTTAGATTGAATGATGATAATCATCTACTGTGGAAATTTCAAATTCGCACCGCACTTCAAGGAAATGGATTAGAAAGTTACATTGATTCGAATGAAGATACTCCTGCTCAATTTGTTCAAACCACAGAAGATGAAAGTTCATCCTCTTCTCTGCAACAAAATCCGGCGTATTTGAATGGATTAAGCAGGACAAACTCATCTCTGCTTGGCTTCTTGGTTCGATGAATGAAGACATTTTATCACAAATGCTTGATTGCAAATCGGCGAGAGAAATCTGGACAGTTTTGGAATGCATGTTTGCTTCTCGCACCCTGGCTAGGGTAATGCAATTGAAATTGAAACTGGAAAATTTCAAGAAAGGTAATCTGAGCCTCAAGGATTATTTTCTTAAAATCAAGAATTTGGTTGACTCCTTAGCAATTGCGGGTAAGAAGCTGTCCACAGAGGATCACATTATGCACATTTTAGCTGGCCTCGGACCTGAATTTGATGCGATTATCTCTGTTATTACTGCTCGAATATGCCACAAACACTTCAGGAAGTCTGCTCACTTCTTCTTCAACAAGAAGGTCGAAATGAAAGGAATCTCATCAACTCTGATGGATCGCTTCCTTCGGTTAATCTTACTCTCAATGATTCGAGCAAGAAAAACAATTTGCATCAGTCAAAATGCTTCAATCCCCATCAGTCAAATTATTCTCAGCGGGGACGTGGTACTAACAACAGATCATCGAATCGTCGGAATTGGACCGGAAATAACAAGCCACAATGTCAGATTTGCGGACGATTTGGTCACACAGCTCTGCGGTGCTATATGCGATTTGAGCGTAATTTTCTTGGTCCAAATATGAACCCTAATACTTTTTCTCCTGCGGGCTTTTCATCTGGATTTCCTCTCAATACTCCAAGTCACAATGCTTTCTCATCGCCTGCTACTCAGAATGGAAATTTTTCCATGAATAGTGCTTCTCCTTCACAGATGCAAGCATTGATGGTCGCTCAAGACTTCAACAGAGACTCTAATTGGTACCGTGACTCTGGGCCGACTAATCATGTTACAAATGAATTTGGAAACTTCTCACTTGGATCTGAGTATCATGGTGATGGTAAAATTCAAGTTGGAAAATGGACAGGTTTGGACATCTCTCACACTGGCTCTACCTATCTTCAACCAAAAACCTCTTTACATCCTGTCAAACCTGTCTTTCATTTGCGAAATCTCTTACATGTTCCTCAAATTGCCAAAAACTTAATTAGCGTCAGTCAATTCTCTCAAGATAATAAGGTGTTTTTTGAATTTCATCCTTTTCATTGTTTTGTGAAGGATATCAAAACTGGCCAGCTGCTTCTTCAAGGGAAAGTTCATGAAGGGTTATATCAATTCGAGTTGCAAAAGGCTTCATCTCCACCTTTATCCAATGTCAGTTTGAATCATCCCTCTCCCTGTAATGATTCTTCCACTGTTCTTACTACAACCTTAAATTTTTTGATTCTCCTATGTTGCATTCTCCTATTGTTTGTAATTCTTCTGCTTTAGATATCTGGCATAGACGATTAGGTCATCCGGCTTTCTCTACTGTTCAACATGTATTGCGTCTATGTAATATTTCTGTTTCTTCAATAAAATACATTCTTTGTGTCATGCGTGTGCTATAGCTAAATCTCATAATCTCCCTTTTCAATCCTCTCAAACCCAATATCATGCTCCACTCCAATTGGTTGTTGCAGATTTATGGGGTCCGGCTTTGTGTCTTCACGCAATGGTTTTCGCTATTTCATTAGCTTTGTTGATGCTTATTCTCGTTATACATGGATTTATTTTCTGCATAATAAATCTGAAGCCTTTCAAGCCTTCTTATTGTTTAAAAATCTTGCTGAAAAATCCTTGAACTGTTCCATTCTCCGTCTTCAAACGGATGGTGGTGGTGAATTTCGTTCCTTTGCTCCTTTTCTTCAAAACAATGGTATTGAACATCGCATGTCATGTCCATATACTTCACAACACAATGGCCTTGTCGAAAGAAAACATCGTCAAGTTGTTGATATGGGTCTTACGCTCTTATCTCAAGCTTCCATTCCGTTGTCCTTCGGGATAATGCTTTTTCCACCGATGCTTATCTCATTAACAAACTTCCCACTACGGCTCTTCATGGACTTACCACTACTGAAAAGTTGTTTGGCCGTCCCCCTGATTATTCATTCTTGAAGACTTTTGGTTGCTTATGTTTTCCTTCCTTCGTGCCTACAATAATCATAAAATCTAATCTCGATCTATTCCTTGTCTTTTTCTTGGTTATAGTTCTCATCATAAAGGTTACAAATGTCTCGCTTCTACTGGGCGTTTGTATATATCTCGACATGTTCGGTTTGATGAACAATGTTTTCCATTTTCAAAAACTATTTCCTTCTTTCGCTACTGCCTCTTCTTCTAGTTTTCCTCTTCTATCCCAATTGTTTCTTCAACTCCTTATTGTAATTTTCCTTCCTCTTCTTTTCTTCCCTCTGCCACTCCTCCTTTAATATCTAATCCTTCTATACCTGCTGCACCTATGTCTCCTACCAGTCCTATTCTGCCACCTCCACCTCTATCTCCACCTCCACCTCCTCCAAACTCTAATGTTCCAGTTTTAGAGACTGCTCCTTCTCTGCCCCCTTCCAATACACACACTATGGTTACTCGATCCAAAAATGGGATATTCAAACCCAAGGCATTTTTTAGTCAGTATCTGGAAATTGAACCTCCTACAGTCAATGAGGCTTTACATTGTGAACACTGGCGGGTAGCTATGAAAGAGGAATATGAGACTCTTCTACGTAATCAAACGTGGTCTTAGTCCCTCGCCCCATTGATAAGAAAGTCATAGGATGCAAGTGGGTTTATAAGATTAAACGAAATTCAGATGGCACAATTGCTCGCTATAAGGCTCGTCTTGTAGCCAAAGGATTTCATCAGGCAGCTGATATTGATTACACTGAAACGTTTAGTCCAGTTGTGAAACCTATTACTATTCGGGTATTACTGACTCTTGCTCTCTCTAATGGCTGGTCTTTGAGACAGGTTGATGTCAATAATACATTCCTTCATGGTTTTCTTTCGGAAGATGTCTTGATGGCCCAACCACCTGGTATGGAAGTTTCTGGTACTGTTCCTTTGGTTTGCAAGCTCCATAAAGCTTTATATGGGCTGAAGCAAGCACCACGGGCGTGGTTTGATCGACTAAGTCAGTTTTTACATACTCTGGGCTTCTCTAACTCTCGAGCTGATACCTCACTTTTGGTTAGACATACTGCTCCTCTCATTGCTATGTTCTGGTTTATGGATGACATGATCATAACGGGTAGCTCTCAATCTGATATTGATAGTCTTGTGGCTGCTTTGCATGCTCAATTTTCTATTAAGGATCTTGGAATTTTGAGTTACTTTTTGGGTATCGAAGTCTCATATCCAGAGGCTGGAGGATTATTTTGTGTCAATCTAAATATATTTCTGACCTCCTTCATAAGACAAAAATGCATGAGTCCAATCCAATTGCTACACCAATGATTAGTGGCAGTGTTTTGTCTGCTTTTAAGGGTGAGAAATTTGCTGATCCACATTTGTATCGTAGTACGGTTGGAGCTCTACAATATGTCACCATTACACGTCCTGAGCTGGCGTATAGCGTTAACAAGGTGTGTCAATTCATGCATGCTCCAACTACTCTTCATTGGCAAGCAGTTAAACAAATCCTTCGTTATCTTAAAGGTTCATTTGATCATGGACTATATCTTCGAAAGCTATTGATCTTCATCTTCAGGGGTTGCAGATTCAGATTGGGCGTCGGATCCTGATGACTGACGCTCCACATCCGGGTTTTGTATATACTTGGGAGGCAACCTTATTACTTGGTCTTCGAAGAAACAACCTATTATCTCCCGTTCCAGTACTGAGGCTGAATTCCGAAGCCTAGCACATGCTACTACTGATTTGATATGGGTTCAATCCTTATTTTCTGATCTGCACTTGTTTCTTCCTCGATCCCCTACGCTGTGGTGTGATAATCTAGGGGCTGTTCACCTCAGTGCAAATCCAATTCTCCATTCCCGAACCAAACATGTCGAGTTGGATATATATTTCGTTCGGGATTTGGTTCTTCAAAAGAAATTGTTTGTTTGTCATCTCCCAGCCTCAGCTCAAGTTGCAGACTTGTTTACAAAGCCTCTCTCTGCTGCTAGTTTTTTGCCTCTTAAATCCAAGCTCAATGTAGTGTCTCCTTGCTCCATTGGCTTGAGGGGGTATTAAGACAGCTCATTAAGTTGCAAATTAGTTACTGAGAGGATAGTTTAGTTAAATATATCAGTATGCTGTTATGAGTTTATAATTCTGTTTTAAATAGTTTGGGAGTCTCTGTATTTATCAAACTATATTTTGGCAGAAGGATATAAATACTTCTGCTTTTGATCACTTTTAAAAATAAGATGAGATTTATTTTGTGATCATCCATATGAGAGTATTTTTTTGTCTGCATATAACTCACTTTTAATTGACATATACTAAACAAAATAAATAAATAACCCAAGAATAAGTCGACTCTTTAAAAAAATAGAAAAAATATTTTATTTTCTACCTTCCTTCTTCAAAATTTATACAATGTACCTCTTAATCCAGCATTGTTAACCAAGCATCGATGAAACCAAAAGAATCCCAAGCTTTTTTCACGCACTTCTCGATAGTCTTTCCATCCGAGCTAACGTCGAGCTCCACTGCCACAGCACGGTGGCTCTCCGCCGCGGCATTGGACGAGGCAGGGGCGGAGGATACCAACAAGGAACTGGAGAAATCTAGTCCATTAATTTCGTCGCAGAGAGATCGGAGTTTATCGATACGGCGAGCAGCAGCGATGATTTTGCATCCAGCTCTAGCAAGATCCACACAGAACTCCCGCCCCAGCCCCGTTGAGGCTCCGGTCACCATCACCACTTTTCGGTCAACTCGTTCCACGGCTCCACCGGAGCAGAATTATCTCGCCGGACCGCCATTTTTTCCAGTATCCGTCAGATGAAGAAGCTGCAGAGTTTTCCAACGGAAGAAGTGGGGGAGAATTAGCCGGCGGGTTTGTTAGAGCAACATGTTGCGATGTGTGAAATTGGAAATAAATAACGGTAACAAAACAAACGCAAGTTATTATAAAATGTTTGAGATTCAAAAATTTATTTTCATCTATGTTTTACTTTTTCTATTCTCAAAATACTTTATTCATTTTAATCTTTATAATTTTCGATGGTTCAATTTTGAAAAGTGACCGTTCTGGTCCTTTCATTTCGGTTTTTAATCTTATTTTTTCTATCGCAATTTCACCACAACATCATTTTCAATAATTTTTATGAAATGCAGTTATAACTTTGTATGGAAGGGTTTTCGTTGTGTTTAGAATTTTTGTTAAAAGTTTTCAAATAGGAATCTTAAATATAATGACTGCAACAAATATTTTAAAATACATGGACAACGGTCCAAAATTTGTTATCTAGATTCACCCCTATTTGTATACAAAATTATTTTAGTCTAACTTTTTATTAGTAATTTTATTAAGATCTAAGATCTTGCAAACTAAACTATTATTTGGAACTTTTCTTTTATCATTACAAGTGGGGTGGGAATTCAAAGTCACGATTTTGTCGGAGATATATATCTAAATCAATCGAGACAAAACTTATACACTAAAATAGAATATTTGAAAATTTACGATCTAAAAGGAAATAAGGTTGAAAATTTAGAGTCTATAATAAGATTCAACATTTATTAAAAAAGAATGTCTTTCAACTGTTTTTTGTAGTTGTCACTAAATTTTAAAAAAAAATTAAGAGAACTCAATTAATTATTAAATATAATAACATAATTTGAGTATTGTATTATGTTAATTATGTCTAAATTTTTTATTTAATTTCTATAAAATATTTTATTGTTAACACAAATTTTGAAACGTTGACATAATTGTTTATTGAAACAACTTTCATTGAATAAAAAAAACATGTGGGAATTTTGTATAAACAAACATTATTGATGTGTACAATATATTCTCAATGATCCTACTTTATGTACAGTTATTACTAGTTTAAAATATAAAACTACTTTGTCCAGCAAAAGATTCCCAGATCTGATTTACTAATATTTCTTTTGTCTTTTTTAAAAAAACAAGTTGATTGTTTATATTTTAATCAATATTTTAATATAATTTTCTGTTGTCCTTTGTTTGTGTGGAAATTAACATTTTTTTACTCCCAAAGTTGTTTGGATTGAATTTTTTTACCCTTTTCAAATTTTAAGTTTTTCTGACCCTCCAATATGGTTTTTAACCTTATTGTTATTATTATTTTGGTGAAAGTTGGATTACAAAATCACTCTTAAATTATTTAACTCTCGATTATTTGAATAAAAATATCAAATTTGTATTGGGTCGAATTAAAGAGCACGAAAGATGGAATGAAACTTTACGAGAGCTTTTCTCGAGATTTGGGAAGAAATTCATGTGATTCCAAAAAAAAAAAAGTCTGACTTGATAAAAAGAATAAATATTGAAAAATGAATGCCAGATATGGGAGAGCGTTTTTTGTATGCTAAAATTGAATGGAACAAATTTTAGGCCAAGATTCATTATTGAAATTGCATAGAAGTTGAAGATGTTGGAGTTTGAACGGGTGGTGAAAGTAACTGATTTTGATAAATAATTGATAAACCGTTGGATATTTACGAATTTAACATCTGGAAATTGTAACTATTAATTCACATTTTACATGTTGTTTATCAATTGTTTTAGTTGTTATGTTTCTTCATTTTATTGAAATTGAAGTTATATCTTTAATTAATGAGTTTTTTCTTTTGATTTTGTTAAAGTTACAAAGTTACACATTTGTAACTTTATTTGTGTTAAAAACTTGTGAGATGTTACTTGTTTTGGACAACTATATATAGTTGTTATTTTACTTCATTTTGAAATATTCAAGCATACCTCAATTGAGTATTCACCTCCTCTCACAAGAATTCTCTCTTATTTTGAGTTATTGTTCTTGTTTGTGTTAAGAGCAAGTGTGAGTTCTACTCCTACGATGATGGGATCAACCATTGTCAAATCAAATGCTGAAAAACCGGAGAAGATGATCTTCTACCTCACCACTCTAAATCTTACTCACATCCTAAAGGAGATATGCCCAACTACTCCCCTAGAAGCAATCACTCCTGAAACTGAAGCTGCCAAGCAAGCGTGGTTGCATTCAGACTTTCTATGTCGCGACTACATCCTGAATTGCCTGGATGATACCTTGTAGAATGTCTACTGCAATGCTTTTGATACTTCAAGGCAATTGTGGGAGGCATTAGATAAGAAGTATAAGTTGGAAGATGCTGGTACTACGAAATTCTTTGTTGGAAAATTCTTAGATTATAAAATGGTTGATACCAAGTTGGTAGTCAACCAATTGGAAGAATTGGAAATTATCATCAGTGATTTGCAAAGTGAAGGATTGGTTATTAATGAACCATTCCAAGTTGCTCTTGTGATTGAGAAGTTGCCTCCTGCTTGGAGAGAATTCAAATGTTATCTCAAACACAAGCGAAAGGAGTTGTCCATGGAGAATCTACTGTGAAACTCTGCATTGAAGAGGACAACACAAAGGGAGATAAAGAGCCACGTAAAGTTGAAGCTAATGCCCATATTGCTGAAGCTTCAAGTCGTCATCCCAAGAATAATCAAGCAAAGACGAAGAATGTGAATCTTGGGCTAAGGAATGACGCTAACAAGCGCATTCGTGCAATCTGCTGGGTTTGTGGCAAGAGTGGCCATATAGCTGCAAATTGTAGACACAAGAAGGGACAAAGCTCCAACAATCAAGCCAACATTGTGAAAGATGACAATTTAATTGTTGTCATCTCTGAGGTAAATATGGCCTCTGAAACCAAAGGCTGGTGGATTGATACTGGTGCTACTAGGCAGGTCTGTGGGGATAAATCACTATTCACCACTTATGAGAAGCTTGATGGCAGTGATAAACTGTACATGGGAAATGCTTCAACAGCCTCAGTGGAAGGCAGAGGAAAAGTCCTGCTGAAATGGACTTTTGGAAAGATACTTACCCTCACTGATGTGTGACATGTGCCAGAGATTCGAAACAATCGTCTTGTGTCAGGAACCCTACTTAACAAAAATGGGTTCAAGCTTGTATTTGAGTCATATAAGTTTATTCTGACTAAGGGGGTATGTACGTGGGAAAGGACTATCTGAATGATGGCATGTTCAAATTAAATGTACTGGCACAAGTGTCCAAGAACAACAATAATAATAACAACTCTTCTGCTTATATTGTTGAGTTGTGTGATGTATGGCATTCTAGGCTGGGGCATGTCAATTATCATTCTTTACAAAGAATCGTAAGTGTAGGACTATTGCCTAATTTAACATTGATAATAAACACAAATGTGAAGTTTGTGTTGAATCAAAGTTTTCTAGAAAGTTATTTTCGTCTGTGAAAAGAAGTAATGAGTTACTTGATTTAATCCACAGTGATATATGTGATTTGAAAAATACTCCCACAAGAGGTGGTAAGAGATACTTTGTCACATTCATTGATGATTGTAGTAAATATTGCTATGTATATTTATTACATAGTAAAGATGAGACCTTAGATGTTTTCAAAACATATAAGGCAGAAGTTGAAAATCAACTTGAGAGGAAAATAAAAGTGCTTAAATCAGATAGAGGTGGTGAATATGAATCATCATCACTTTCTGAATTTTGTGAAGTTAATGGTATAATCCATCAAACTACAGCACCTTATACACCACAACAAAATGGTATAGCTGAAAGAAAGAACCGAACTTTTAAGGACATGGTTAATTGCATGTTAAATAGTTCATGTTTATCCCATAATTTGTAGGGGGAGGCTTTGCTTACAGAAAATTTTATCTTAAATAAAATTCCACGTAAGAAGACTAATAAGTCACCTTATGAAATGTGGAAAAAGAAGTTACCCTCATATAAAATACTCAAAGTGTGGGGGGGTTTGGCAAAGGTACAAGTTTCTTTACCAAAAGGCAAAACTTGGATCTAAGACAGTTGATTGTGTCTTTATAGGCTATGTTATGCATAGTGTTGCTTATAGATTCCTGGTAATTAAATCAGAAATACCTGATATTAATAATAATACTATTATGAAATCTATCGAAGCTGAATTCTTTGAAGATATATTTCCTTTAAAGAAGAAATACCCAAAGGTAATGGTACAAAAAGAAATCATGAGACTAGCTCTTCAAAAGGTCAAAACAATCAAAAAACTGAGATCGAACCTTGAAGAAGCAAAAAGCTAAGAAAACTACTTCTTTTGGACCTGATTTCATGACATATATGATAGATGGGGAGCCTCAAAATTTTCAAAAGCTTAGTCATCTCCAGATGCACCTTATTAGAGAGAAGCTATCAATAATGAGATAGAATCTATTTTGCAAAACAATACCTGGGTATTGGTTGATTTACCTCCTGGAACTAATCCAATTGGAAGTAAACGGAGTTTCAAAAGAAAGCTAAAAGCTGATGGCACTATTGATAAATATAAAACCCGTTTAGTAGATAGAGGCTATCATCAGAAAGAAATGCTAGATTTCTTTGATACCTATTCTCTATTGACGAGGATTACATCTATAAGGATGTTAATCGCTATAGCAGCTTTACGAAATTTGGAAATACACCAAATGGATGTAAAAACTGCGTTTTATATGAAGATTTAGATGAAAAAATCTATATGGAACAACCAGAAAGTTTGTTGTAGAAGGACTTGAAAATAAGGTTTGTAAACTTGTCAAGTCTCTTTATGGGTTGAAACCAGCACCCAAACAATGTTATGAGAAGTTTGATCACACTATGTTATCTAATGGATTTAAGATAAATGAGTGTGATAAATGTGTCTATGTTAAAACCATAGATTAAGATTGCGTCATTGTTTGCTTATATGTGGATGATATGTTGATAATGTGCAACTAGAAGTGTCATTGATTCCACTAAAAGGATGTTGAATTCCAACTTTGATATGAAAGACCTTGGTCTTGCTGATGTTATCCTTGGAATCAAAATAACAAGAAATCCAAATTGACATATACTTTCTAAATCTCATTACATTACATAAAGAAAGTGTCGAGAAAATTTGGTCATTTTGAGAGTAAACCGATAGTTACTCCGTTTGATCCAAATTGTAAGTTGAAGAAGAATAATGGTGAAAGTGTATCTTCTCTAGAATACTCTAGAGTTGTGGGTAGTTTAATGTACATAATGAATTGTACAAGACTTGATATTGCCTATTCGGTAGGAAGATTGACAAGATACACTAGTAATCCTGCGCATGATCATTGGAATGCTCTAGTTAGAGTTTTAAAGTATTTGAAGTACACTTTAGGCTATGGATTGCATTATACAAAATATTCATCAGTACTGGAAGGATTTAGTGATGCTAACTGGATCTCTGATAGCATGAAGACTAAGTCAACCAGTGGGTACATATTTATCTTAGGCGAATCAGATGTGCCATGAAAATCTTCAAAATAAACGTGTATAGCAAGATCTACTATGGAATCAGAGTTTATAGCTCTTGATAAAGCTGGAGAAGAAGCAGAATGGCTTCAAAACTTTTTTGAAAATATTCCGTTGTGGCCGAAGCCTGTAAGTGCCATATGTATTTATTGTGACAGTTTAGCAGCCTCAATAAGAGCTAAGAATAATGTCTACAATGGGAAGTCACGACACATAAGACGCAGACATAATTCTATCAGGCAGTTGCTCTCTAATGAAATAATTTCCATTAATTATGTAAAATCAAAAGAGAATGTTGCATATATATCGAGGGAAATGGGGGCCAAAGCCTATGAAATGAAAATCTGATGATGATAACCTAACCTAGTTGACTGAAGATCCCAAGATCTAGGTTCAATAGGCAAACTGGCGGGATAATTCATAGTTCACACACTAAGAAACTTATAGTTTCATCCCATGTCTATGATGTTGTGTGTGTGATCTGTTGATGTTGAGGTCATATTGATATCTTGATTACAGAGGAGTAGTGGCAGAATACTCTTAATCAATATCACCTATGTAAGAGTAGAATTGGGTTGGTTCTATGAGAACTTTTCAAATGGCTTATGTTCTCTAAAACTCTCATGAATTCAGGATCTTGTCCAGGACCAAAATGGACACAACCGTATAGAACTCAAAGATACAAGATAAGTTATGTGTGATATTTGTTGTCTCAATTTATCATGAGAATGTTAGTTCCAGAGCTAGTTCTCACTATTTCTTCGGTAAATTCGATAAATATTCACTAAGGAAGGTTCAAGTCCAAAAGACACCTCTCCTGATGCATAACTTATCTATTTGCTCTCAACGTCTTGGTCTTGTTTTGTCTGTCTGATGACTTTCTTTCATGTGGGGGATTGTTGGAGTTTTGATGGGTGAAAGAAAGTGATTTTGATAAATAGTTGATAAACCGTTGAATATTTACGAATTTAACATCCGGAAATTAAATTCGTAACTATTAATTCACATATACGTTGTGAATCACATTTTACATGTTGTTTATCAATTGTTTTAGTTGTTATGTTTCTTCATTTTATTGAAATTGAAGTTATATCTTTAAATAATGAGTTTTTTTCTTTTGATTTTGTTAAAGTTACAAAGTTAAACATTTGTAACTTTATTTGTGTTAAAAACTTGTGAGATGTTACTTGTTTTGGACAATTATATATAGTTGTTGTTTTGCTTCATTTTGAGATATCCAACCATACCTCAATTGAGTATTCTCCTCCTCTCACAAGAATTCTCTCTTCTTTTTAAGTTCTTATTCTTGTTTGTGTTAAGAGCAAGTATCTAAGAGTTCTGCCAGATCCGAGTAGTTCGAGGTTGCAGTTCTACCGGAGTTAGTCGTTGTATCCTACCGAGACGATCGCTGTAGTCTGCTAGCAACTTGTACAAGGCGAATAATTGTCTTTTGGTCAGCACTATTGAAGCGTGCCTCGACTATTTTATCAAGTTTTGGTGTTCATCGAGTTGTTCAAATTTATATCATTTGTAGTCAGTTATGCTATAATCTGTTTGTCAGTATTATACAGTTAATATATATAGCATATATTTACCCAACACAAGATTTGTGCAATCTCTCGTTTGAAATTGCATTAATCTCAACCTGGGATTCATGCGATCTCAGTTACGTTAGAAATTGTACAAATCTCAGCAGGAAGTGTTAAATTTTACATAGAGAGAAAGAGGTAGAGGCACCATACGAGATTGGTAGTCGTGGCTGGAGTAGGGATGGCAAAAAAGACCCAGTCAAGTCACGGAAATCCCCAGTTTGACCAGAGACGGATCAAACCTAAGATCCTATTTGAGTTGCCGGATGGTGAGGGGGATGAGGAGAGGTTTCCCCGCACCATACCTGTTTAATACTTTTTATCTTTTTATAGAAAATAATATAATATATTAATTATTATATATACTTTTCTAATTTTTTTAACAAAAAGTCCCAACCTAATTTCTTATCGTATTAGTAATAGTCAAATTTCTTTATAAATCTTTCTTAAAAAATAAAATAAATAAATAAAAATAAAAATATATATTGGGGAATCTCCACTCCGTACTCGCCCCCAAAATTTTTGGGACGAGAGCGAAGGTGGGGAAAAATCCCCAACGGGGCGGGGATGGAGATAGCCTCCAACCTTGACGAACTCCTTCACGTGTAGCTCATGAGGCAAATGTTGTTCCTTTTAATTTAACTAGTGCATAACACGTATGCACATGATATTTTTAGATCTATTTTAGTATCTATAGGAAATAAACTTTGATAAATTTAATTAAATGTCGTGATTAAACTATTCAAATAAAATTGTTATATCATTATTATGTTTTTAATTTAATTGCATTGAAACGGATTTGCATTCTCTTCGTTGAGATAATATGTATTGAAAAAGTGTAGATTAAGTTGTGGCCGACACGTGTCCTCCGACAATACTAATCGAGTTAGATTAAATGACCTTATAAAATGTTAATTATTTTTATTCCTTCAATGTTTTCTTTTAGAAAAATAAAAATTAAACAACAAGCACATTCATATTTCATTTTCTAAGAAGTGACTTTTTTTTAGTTGAAATCATACTTGTTTATAAAAAAATAAAAAAGTAATAAAACAAGGATGTTCATTTTTCTTTTTCTTTTTTCTTTTCAGTTTTAATGCGCAATAATATCCATAGCAGTCATAAATATTTTTATTTCGTTTCTTTCATATGAAAAAAAATTATCTCTTACAACTTTGCTTAGTTTTTTTTTCCTCAATCTTCTCTATGAAGTAACGAATTATGTTTTTAGTTGATCATTTTGACGATGGTGAAACCATTGTTGATGGCAATATTATATTTAGGCTGAATGTAAAAATATTGATGACATCAAAGGAAATCGAGAATGAAAGAGGAAAAAGTCCGAAAATTTTCATGATTGATTGGTTATAATATTTTGAGTAGGCAAAAGAAAAGTTAATGGACAACAATTTTATTCAGATTTTCAAAATTCTTTAATTGTTTTTCACATTCTTTTTATGGTTCATTTCAAATTAAATAAATGTATTAAAATGACAAAGAAAAAATCCCTTAAATAAAGGAGAGAAGAACCGTGAGATTTGAAATTTTTTTTTAATAAAATAATAATTTAGTAAGGGAATTTAATCCCCTAAATAAATGAGAGAAGAACCGCAGGATTGAAAGGATTTTTTTAGAAACGTAAGAATTTAATAAGGGTAATTTAGGCATTGTCTTTAATCTTTAAGGACAATATTGCCAAAAAAAAGTTTCTTCCAGAACAATATTTTTAATCTTAAGGACAATAAGGGTAATTTAGGCATTGTTTTTAATCTTAAGGACAATATTTTTAATCTCAAGGACAATAGATTTACCCTTTAAATTTTGTCTACAATTTTTAACTACAAAATATTTTATGGTCAACACAATTCTTTGGGACATTTTTTTAATAATGTTTATTTTAAAATTTTTTCCAAAAATATATATAGATTTACACCATGCTTGGAAATAGTTTCTCGTCTTTTCAAGGCACGACATGTTATATATTGTTTTAAATCTCTTTTAACTCATGCCTGGCATTCAAGATTTTATTATTTAAATTTAACTAAAACAAATCTTAAAATAAACGGGCCGTTGAGAAATCTATTTTTTAAACAAACTTTAAATTAAATTAAACTAAAAAAATTTAGCAAAATCTTAAAATAAATCAAATTTAAAAATTCATTTTAACTAATCAAGTATTCAAAATATAAATTAAATCTGTCATAAAATAAATTAAATCAAATGATATCTTCCTATAAATACTAATGAAGAAGTAGAGAACGATGATGAAAAAATATTATGTGGAGGCTTAGAACTCAAGTCTAGATGTCGTAAAGCAGAATATGAATTTTCACCAAGTGGCAAGTCCTTATTCCACAAATTGGATATTCCCTTCTGCGATGACAAAAATCATGCAGTTAAGGTAACAATTTCAGACATGGCCAACTCCCATAGTGTGATAGGAGAAAGGAAAACGGAAATCCATAAGTCAACACTTTATTGGATTTTAGAGAATGGAATAAACATACATTATACTAGAATTTAAAATACCATATGATTTAAAATTTTATTTTTAAACGATTGTTTTAAAAAATAGACTTCTTAAAAATATCTTGGAGTGCCACGCACGAGTTAAGTAGATTTTGAAAAAAAAAAGATAGTTTGTTGGAGAATATATTTTTGAAAAAAGTTTTAAAAGAAACATTATTTTAAAAAAAATTCCAATTCTTTGAGTGTTGAGATGTTTACATGATTGTCTATTGAATCAATTTTCATTAGTTCATAAACAGGTGGAAATTTTATACCAACTTTCTAAATCTTATTATTATTGATGAGTGTAAAATATATCCTCAATGATTTTTCTATGTACAATTACTAATTTGTCCAAAAAAGTTTCACTTCTTATTTACAAAAAATTTATAGTCTTTTTTTCAAAAACAAGTTGATTATTGATATAATATTTTAGTCCATGATTTAAATCTCTGTGCCCTGCCTTGTTTAACCAGTAGGATCTAATAATTTTAAACTTTTTAACCTAAAATTTAATTTTTCTTTATTGGTGCATTTATTTGAAAAAGAAAAATAAAATAAAATAATCTTGTTGTTCTCGCCACGATTAAGAAATTGACAATTCAGTATTACCAAAAAAAAAATCAAAAAATCTTTATCTTTTAATTTCTTCATTTTAGTCATCAAACATTTAATAACTTGCTTGAGAGTAAGATTGATCATCGAAAAAATTATTGTCTTATATATTACCTTTTAAATAAAAGCTAATCAATTATGAACTAATAAACAAAATAATATATATTTTTTATTCAAATATCTTTTAGTTATACTCTTTTGCAATTGGAATAATTTGTTCGAAAAAATGCTTAACATTTTTCTAATAATTTAAAAAGAAAAGTAAATAAATATGTTCTCTCCCATCAATTCTCTCCATTTTTTTTAGGAAGCCCCAAAAGTTCACTTTTTTTTTCCTCTTGAGATTCCAGAAAATGTACTCTAAATAGCACATAATAATAATATTAAAATGGCACATGGTGGGAGAGAGAACCTTGGCTTAATATTATTGTAATTTTAATCCTATCATAGTTTTAATATTAAGTTCATTTCTTTTATTTCAACATGAACGTAACCTGTCTCAAAAAAAAAAAAAAAGGAAAGAAAAAAGAAAAAAAAAACATGAACATAACCATTAAGGTAAAAGTATTATAATCAACGTCTAAATAGTTAACGTATTTTGTTCGAAGTTAGAGAGGTTTAGTTCTTTATCTCTACATTCATTGAGAAAAAAAAAATTACGATACTATTAACTTCGAACTAAAAAAAGTTAATTTATTTGGTAGATCTATTTATTACTTTTCTTTATTATTAGCTTTCATGTAAAGAGGAACTAATTAAAATAATAATTATTTGTAACATTGAATATTGTAAATTTGATTTTTGTGCAACCTTCGATTTATTTAGTTTCTTATATTATTTTTACTTTGATGTCAATATAAGTTTAGATCAACGGTAATTAGTGTCAATTTCTGATTGTTGTCAAAAACTCGCACGGACCATAGTCGGAAACTCTTGCCCAGCCACCATTATCGTTCCAATTGCCAGCAATTGCCAGCAATCGTCCACGTTCTCAGTTGGACGAGAATTTTCAAAATTTTCAAATCCCTATTTCATGGCCAATTTTTTCTTATTCTTTTTTTTTTTTTAAGAATATTACGATGGTTTCCGACGTTCATATTCGTGTCGATTTGTGATAAGTTTGTTGCTTGATAATGCTTTTATCATTTTTGTCGCTTCAAACACTACTTACGTGTCTTGAGCATTCCTTCTGCTTGAACATTGCTTCGGCCACTTTTATCACTTGAACACAGCTTCTCTTACACTTTTTTAGTTAACACATGCTCATGTCGTCCTCACAAACAATGTCAAATGTTGATGCATAAATTTGGCTTATTAAAATCATCAATTTGCACCAATCTTCTAAAATAAAAAGGACTCGACGAAGCCAACAAAATATAAAAGGTAGTGTTAACCACACACAACTCACTTCGATACTTTTAAGTCATAATTGAGATTTTATGTTTACCATAACAGTAGGTTTTATAGCATTCTTAAATTATGAGTATTTTTCTTTTATTTATAGAGAGAAAAATCTAGAATTAATGAGATATTTTCTTATAACTACATAAATCTTAAACAATCACCATATTTTCTCGTTTTGAAATTCTTAGATAAACGAAATTCAAATTAGAGAAAATAGAACTTTTTCTTATCTATGACAAGACTTATTTTTATTTTTGAAATTCAACTAATAATTTAAAGTTACTTAAACATGAAAATATACCAAAACACCAGCATAATTTTAAAATAAAAATCTCACTATTCTAGTGCTTTTTTCTTTTCAAACATCTCTCCAACAAATTTATTTCTCTCCTAAAAAAAATTCTCCATCTCAAACTTTTACTTTCCTTTCTCTCTTCTAATACATTTATCCATTTTTTCTTTTTACTTTCCAAAACTTTTTTCACCAAATGTTTCCATCTGAATTTATTTTTCACATATACATCTCTAAAATTTGTCAGTCTAAAACTTCTCTTCCTCCCTAATACCTTTTTTTTTCTCTCTAACAAATACATTTTTACTTTTCTCCGTCTAAAATTCTATTTATATTTTCTCTCACTATAACTTTTATTACTTTTTATATCTTATTTTTTTTCTCTCTAACATTTTTTTTTTCAACTTTTACTCTCCCGGTGAAACATCTCCTTTTATTTGTCTCTCTCTTCCTCTTACTAATATCCTTTTTAAGATAGCTCTTGCTCTCCAAATATTTTTCTCTCTCTAAAATTTCTCACAATTATATAAATTTTTATTTTCCAACCTCTACATATTTTTCTCTCACCGACACATTTATGCATTTCTCTTACTCTTTTAAAAAAAGAAAATTGAGAAAACAGTAATCAAATATGTCTGATTTCCATTTTTAAAAATTAAAAAACAAAAAATAGTTACCAACTACCATGGTATTAAATATTCGTCGACATGACGACATTTTTATATATTCATAACTTTGACATCGACATTTTCATAACATTACAAAGAGATCAATAAAATTTAAAATTTTCAACATGTCACTAATATAGAAAAAAGATTAACATTAACTTTTTTAAACTTATCTAAAAATGATGAAATATTTATTTATCAATTTATATATTTTTTACGAATTTTTACTTTATTTTTATAATCTTTCTAAAAATATTCATCCCATCAACATTTTCATATAAATTTAAAACTTTGCTCGCTACAACATTTTTATGATTTTCAGAAAAAGGAAAATCAAAATGGGTATCGCACGCGTGGAAATTGTTATCAAATGCCAAATGGGGCTCAAACTTTTCTGTTCTCTCTCTCTCAACTCTCAATTCTCGGCCAAGGTTAGTTAGTTTTGGTTCTTTCAAGTTTCTCTTTCGCATTTCGCTCTTCATATTTTGTAATTTCTTCAGTTTCTCCGATCTATGAGATACGCATGCTCTGTTCTTAATTTCTGTGGATCTGTTTTTTCGCAATTTGTTCTTTGGTAATTCGGACCGCCTCCGTCGTTTATTTGTTCAATGTTCATCGTTTCCGATCTTAATCCTCTCTCGGTTACGATCGGAAATTGGAGTCCAAACTTTCAAATCGAATTTCGATAGGTTTTAGTTCTTGAAACAATTCATTACATTCTACCAAATTCGAGTGGTCTGTAATGGAGCCTCTGAAACCTAATTGGATTCGTCCATCTGTTTCTTTGCGAATAGAGCCATGGAGGGTTTGGTTTCAGTAGTTTTCTAACTTTATTGCTCATTTGGATTTGAGAATTTTAAAAGATTAATGACGAGAGTTCATTGTTCTAGGCGGATTGATTCGGATCGTTTTTTTTTTTTATTATAGCTTATTAGAAACTGATGCTAAAACCAACCAAATTTCTTCAAATCGATCCGATGAACTATTTGATTGTTTTTTACTTTAGAAAATCGAACCAACTATTTTCTTCCCTTTTTCGTCCCCTGTCCAAAATGTTTGGTAATTTAATCTGTATGCAATTTTTCTCCTGCATATTTATTAAGTTTCCTCAATCTTTCATTTTGTTGCTATGATTTGAAAGACCTTCATTTTTTGTTTGGAAGACAGTGAGTGAGCTTTGAGATGATTCTTTCGGATCCTTCATTGTTTCAGCTTCTTTTTTCCAAGTTGAGTTATGCTCAGAGTGACAAATTCTAGGCTGATTCAAGTGATTCATTTCCTTGCCAGAGATATGTTAAAAAAAATTCAAATATCATGGTCGTACGTTATAGGATATCATAAAATGTTCGGTTGAATTTCTTGACTCTATATAATTGTAGAGTTTTGTCGTTGTCTCATAGAATTAGTCTTTAAGTCCATAGTATAGTTTATTATAAGCTGACACGAACACTCACCGTCAAAATCGTAAACTCTACGATACAGTGTTACTTGCAGCAAGATTGTAGTCCTCCTCACTGAACCCTCCTTCCTTTTCTTCCTGTTTGGGTGTTTTCAACATGAAATATGCTACCTGGTTTCTTTAATATGTTTGCTCGTTAGGAATTTGCTTCTATTTAGTGTCAACTCCAAGTTGCCAAGACTCTTGGCTTGAGCCAAAATTTAGTTTTAACATGAAGCCTAGAAATGTGAACATAATCCTATGTCAACTAGAAGGGAGAAAGATTCATAATATACCAAGACAACTTCATACGTTACAATTGAAATGTGAAGAGTCTATTATTTAAACAAGATAGTAATAAGTTTGAATAGGGGTGAGTTTCGAGCACGGTCCTCCATATAAAAAAATTAAAAAGCCCATCAACTTGGAGCATAAATAATCAAAGGGATGAGAAAATTGGGACACCGGGTAATGTGGCTCCTGCATCAACTATGAAAACGTTTCCTGAGACATATTCAGAAGAGTGGTGCACTAGATATCGAATGAGCGTTGTTAATGCTGGATCAGAGGTTCCAAATGTTTTTAGAGGGACAGTTCTCAATGCTATGTTGTTAAGCCAATCTTTCTGCATGAGACCCTGTGTAATCTCAGATTTGAACAGTCCAGGAGATATGGAATTCACTCTGATTTTGTGTGCTCCTAGTTCTAGGGCCATAACCTGTTGTCATAAAATTAATTTCTCAAAGTTACGTATAATTATCAAAAGGAGATTTCTATTGATGTCACAAATCGGTAGCACAATGCATAAAATTCAAAGCAATACCATAGCTGATTAACTGATGGTAAAAACTGACCAGAAAAGAGCATGCAAATATGTGTTTGGCTCACTAGCTGATATGAAACTATGAAGTTTAGTTTTGTTGATCTCATGTTATGAATTTCAAACACAAGCTACCTGCCCCAATACTTACCAAACTTCAAGTAACACAACTTTATTTATCAAAATGATGAGCCAAGCATCCCCTCAAGTTCTAAAGACCAAAAACTAGTCGATACAAGTAACATAACATTACCTTTGTCATAGTGTTTAAGCCCGCCTTTGAAGCAGAGTAGGCAAGGCCTCCCGGTAGTTGCCCTCTACTAAGACCAGCAATCGAAGAAATGTTGATGATGGATCCACCTCGATTGGAGTCACGCATATGTATGCACACATACTTCGATACCAACCACGGTCCTTTGAGGTTCGTGTCCACCACTCGATTCCATTCCTCCTCAGACAATTCCAGCGGAGACTTCACAGTTCCTAATGTGATAGGATATAAAAAGATTTGTTTATAGAAATACACAATTCACAAAATAGGCTTAAAATTCTTCAAACCAAGTAAAATAACCATCCATCACAACCAGAAAATCTCTGCCCCTTCTTGAAGATCAAGATATTGGGGAAACTCATCAATCCGTCAAAAACTAGCCAAACAGTTTCTACTGAGAAGGTTTTCTAAAATCGATTTGATGAAAATTCGAATATCCGCCCTGAATTTTCCAGAGAACCAAACAGAAAATGAAGTTGGAAAACAGAGAAATTACCTCTCAAACCTGCATTGTTAACCAAAGCGTCGATGAAGCCGAAGGAGTCCCAAGCTTCTCTCACGGACTTCTCGATACTCTTTCCATCGGCGGCAACATCAAGCTCCATCGCCACAGCTCGAGGAATCTCCGCCGCCGCAACGGAAGAGGAACCGGAGAAACCGAGGCGATTAATTTCGTCGCAGAGAGATTGGAGTCGATCGATACGGCGAGCGGCGGCGATGATCCTGCAGCCGGCTCTGGCAAGATCGAGGCAGCAGTCACGGCCGAGCCCCGAGGAGGCGCCGGTGACCATCACCACTTTGCCGTCCAAGTGGTTCCACGGCTCCAGCTGAGTAGAAATCTGCCGAATCGCCATAAATTTTTCCCGTCGCCGGCCGAAGAAGAAGCGGAGGAAGTTGTAGAGGAAGAAGAAAACAGAGAGGATTCAAGAAGATTACAAATACTCTGACCAAAATGTTGCAATGAAAATGGCAATAAGTTTCGCGAAAGAGACGCAGAAAACAGAAAGGCTTCCACTACTTTTCCGTTTTTTTCATTTTTCCTTTTATTAGTTCAAAAAACAAATATTATAAGTTCACATGAGGGTATTAATTTCTGTCGTATATTTACACGTGTAAATCGATTCAACATTGACATGGGTGATTCACCCTCGATATGTTCCGATCTATTCTAATTCATTTTAGTCTTTTAATTTTAAAAAATTTGTTTCTTATTAAATACATTTCTGTATTTATAAAAAGTTAAAACAAATTCTGCATTTCAAAAAATATGTAGACAGTATTGTATTAAAATTCTGATAGAAAAAATAAGATTAAAATTAAAATTAAACGATAAAAATGGTCACTTTATAAAAGTACAAAAGATAAAAATAAATCAAAATTAAAAATATTTTAATCTTAAATAAATGTACAGATATCTCATATTAGGATTTGTTTAATATTGGAGGTTTGGCTGGTAGTTAGGTAGAAGGAATGAAGACGGAGTTTCCAGGTGAAGTTCAAGGAAGCCAATCCCAAGTCCCTTTCCCATTTAGGTAGTTTACTTTGACTTTGCTAAAAGAGTCCCTTTACATTTAGCATCTTCCAATAATAACAAATTAAGATTTAAATATTAATTACACTTTGGTTCATTTTCGTCATTTTACTTCCTAACGTCTATTTTGATCTATATAATTTTAATTTTTGTCCATGTATTTTTACAATGTCTGTTTTAATCCTTGTACTTTTAAAAAGATATCATTTTTGTTTCTACATTTTCAATTTATTTTCATTTCTTTCCATTATAAATTTAGTATGACTTCACTCATTAAATTTTCTTAGAATGTAGCTACAAATTTGTATTAAACGATTTCCGTCATGTATAAAATTTGTAGTCACTTTTTAAAAGGAGAGTGATTGGAATGGACTTTTTGAAAGTACAATGACCAAAGTAAACAAAAATTTACCAATTTGGAACCTATTGTTTATGCTTAGTTTCAATTTAGTCCTCGTGATTTTTTTCCCTTTGAGTACAACATGTCGGGGAGGGATTGAACTCACAATCTTCTTAGTTGGAGGTATATGCTAATTACCGTTGAGCTATGCTTGTTTTGATGGTCCTCGTGATTTTAAAAGCTTCAATTCGCTACTTTTGATTTGGTCAAACCTCATCAATTGTCTTTGTTATTGCATATTGTTATCATATTCAATACTGGACACATTTTCTATTAATGTGGTAATGAGATGGTGTTTTCTATTTTTTTCACCGTATTGTATTAGGAAATATTATTTAATATGACTGTCACATTACAGTTGTGCCCCCCTTTGAAAACCCTTGGATGCATGATTAAACCATGACTTTTATTTTCTCTCTCTTGCACCCAATCGTGTAAAATTATCTGTCACATTGTTCTAGCCTCCTTAAATAATTTCTCATGTATTAAATTGAGAAAAACAAGGAATAAAAGGGCGAGTAAGGAGTGAATTTTTAAGTGGGTAAAAAACAGTTTGTGAACAATTTGTGATGTTTAACAAAACCATAACAACCAGAGCTAAACTCAAGCTATATACAAAGCAAATTACCATTGAAATATATGCCAATGGTGTGGGTGCGAATGCCAATTACGATTGAGCTATGCTCGTTTTAACTGTTTATAGTTATAATTTTTTTTAAAACTGTTTATAATTATAATTAATCATTAAAGTGTACCTAATCCTAATTTGTCTCACGGTGATATTGTCTAAAAAGAATCTACCTTTTTGTCTATTTGAGACTTCTTTTCTAGGGAGATTTTAAGGGGACATGTGAGAGTGACACTTTATTTTGAAAATCACATGGCATCGTCGTGTGACCATGAAGTTAATAGTATTGTAGCAAAAATTGTGAACCATGAATCGTGTTTTAATCAAGAAATGAGTAAAAAGAGTATTGTCATCTCGATTAGATTTTCTATACTAAAACTCAAATTTTACTAATTGAAATCATGAGTGAATTAATTAACCTAACAAAGGATTGAATGTATTGGGTGAGAGAACTCGATAGCATTTAAAAATAGTGATTCCATGTTAATAAAATAATATATTATTTAATAATGTGTCAAATTGTAAATGGAAGAGTATGTATTAAGATATTATATATATATATATATATATATATATATATATATATATATATATATTTTGTATTAGTCACGTAAATTAAAATTGAAATTTTTTATTTTTATTTTTTTGAAGAATTTCATTCAAGGAAATTAGAATGTCACTATGGCTACTAAATGAAGTTTAATTCCGTGTTGAACAGGTAGCCTTAATGACATTCTAATTTCCTTGAATGAAGTCTAATTCAAAAAAGTAAAGAAAATTTAAAATGTCTATTTTAATTATTGAAATTTAGAAAAGTAATTATTTTGCTCATTCCTCCCTAAAACTGTATTCTATTTCTATTTATTAAAAGTAAAATGAGAATTAATTTTCCAAATTATAATTGGTTGGATTGCAGACTCGATGGAATGTAATTACGTCTCATTCAATAATAATAAACCATATAATAACGTCTCATTCAATAAATATAGGACCACAATAGCACCCTAGATTGATAATTAAAATTGACATAAGATTCAAGGAGGCACCTAATATATGGAGCTGGACTCGATAAAGAAGTTAATTTGAACCTAGTTCAACTGGTTAAAACACAAATCTGCAATGTCACGCGATCGAATCTCCACTTCCACGTGTTGTATTAAAAAAAGGTTCATAGTTTCTCATCTTGTACTTCCTACACTATAACCTTTCCGACCACACAATTCGGTCCATATCTAGTGGGGACGTTACAGTTGAGTATCAACAACTTGTTCATGTTCGTCTATTCAAGACGGGGCAAGCAGGCCACATACATGAAAAGAAGAAGAGACAGAGGTTCCTTGATGTTAAGGTGTTTCTAAACGCAATTCAACGATTTTGTTTGTGCTTATGTTTGGCGATTTCTGATGTGAATTCAGCGGGTCATCCCTCCTTCCTATGGGTTCCCACTGGGAAATCTTCTCTTATGTCTTTCACGACCCGCTTCCTATGGGTTCCCACTCAGAAATCTTCTCTTATGTCTTTCACCTCCCACCCAACTCGAAAATCAAATCCAGCCTCCTAAATAATCCATTCATTTCTCTCTTTCCCTTCAATGAAAAAAAAAGACTAAAATCTTTAGTCTCTCGAAAGATTTGATTTTTGAAATCAATATTGATGCTCGAATCCATTAAATTCAATCCTCCAAGTTCCAAAGATAGCTAGCTCAGAGCTCAACCCCATTAAATTCATGGGGAACCCGATCCCCATGAATTCCCCGTAGGGAATCCCCACTCCGGTCTCTGTCTATTTTAGTACATGTAATTTCAACTCTTACTCATGTATTTTCATAATATCCATTTTGATCCTTTCATAATATCCATTTTGATCTTTATACTATTAAAAAGTGGTCATCTTTTTAATTTATTTAATTTCTTTGTATTCTAATTTTAGCATGACTTGATTAGGGATGTTCATTTTTCCCATGGGACTCCGTCCCTGCGGGAACCCGCCTAAATAGGGCAAAGAATCTCTGTTTAAATTCCCCACGGGTGGGGATGGGAGAAAAATTTTCCCCACCACCTAAATGGGGACCGGGACGGGAAATACATTCCCCATCCTCATTCCCCGTTCCCCGCCCCACGTCATTTTTTTAAATATTTATATATATACATATACACACTAAAATAGTTATATTATTCTCTTTAAATATATATGTACAAGTACTGTTCTAAACCCACCTACCTAATATATGTATTAGAGAATTAGATCTTATAAATTAAGCAACTAAATAAATTTTCTTTAAGAAAAAATATTTATTGACAAATAATTAATTTAAAACATAAAAAAAGAAATAGAGAAAAATTCCCCGAATTTCCCGCAGGGAATCCCCACCCCGATTTCTGCAAAATTTTGTGGAGAATTTCGTGGGGATGGAGAATTAAATGGGATGCGGTGATGGGGACGAGGGACGGGGATTCCCTAGACTTGGACTCACTAAATTTCTTAAAATGTAGTTATAAATTTGTATTAAACGATTTACATCGTGTATAAAATTTGAAAGGTAGGGAGTCTAAAACAAATATTTTTAAAAGTACAATGACCAGAGCTTACCCATTTGGAAGTTATTGTTTAGGTTTGAATTTTTATGATTTTAAAATTTTCCATTTGCTCCGTATGCTTTAGTCAAACCTCATAAATTATCTTTGTCATTACATAGTATTATCATATTTAATGCTTGACACATTTTCTATTAATGTGGCAATTAGTTGGGTATTTTCTATTTAATTCACCAGGTTAGGTTAGCTAATTGTGTTAGGAAATATTATTTAATATGACTGTCACATTGTAGTCGTGCCCCTTTAAAACTCTTGGTTAAACCACCAAGTTTAATTTCTCTCTATTGCATCTAAAGTATAAAACTTACCGTCACATTGTTCTAGTCTCCTTTAATAATTTTTCATGTATTAGATTGAGAAAAATAGGGGGAAAGAGTGAGCAAGGAGTGAACTAGGTAAAAAAAAAGGCTGTGAATAATTTGTGATGTTCAACTAAACGAATAAGAACTAAATTGAAGTTAAACTCAAAACCATATATGAACCAAATTGATAATTTAATGTTAAGAAAATAAGGTTAAAAAACTTGTATTCTAAAATAAGTTAGAAGACTAAAAAATTTGTTACGATGAGCATAGCTCTGATTAGGTAATACTTTTATCTCCTCAAAGATCCAACGTCTTAAGTCTCCTCGATTCTTTCGTTGAATATATATATAAATTTCAATACAAAATTTTGAGAATCTAAATACTAGATGCACAAGAAGGGAAAAAAATAAAAATAAATAAAGTCCGGCCATTTTTTATGTTAAAAAAAATTATAGAAAAGGACTGAATAACTTATTAAATAAATTAGGCTAATTTTTTTTAGTACAATTTACAACCTCTTAGTTTGAGATATATGTCAATTAATTTCGAAGTTACGTGGGATTCGGCAGCATTTAGGTTAAATTAGTAAATTTGACGTGGTTGTATTTAATTAATTTATTAGAAAGTATGGTTTAAATCATTCAGTAAAGTATGTTTATAGTTATAATTAATCATTAAAGCGTACCTAATTTTCCCATAGTGAGATAATCTAAAAAAAAAAAAAGTGCCTTTTGAGACTTTTTTTTCCCTTTATTTTTTGGGATAGAGATAGTAAGAGGGACATATGAGAGTGACACTTTATTTTGGTAAAATCATGTGGTTGTCGTTGTCTTGTGACCATTAGTACGGTGTTATTAGCAAAAATTGTCAACCACAAGTGATTAAATCAAGTTTTAATCAAAACATGAGTAAATTGAGTGTTGTCGTTATCTCGATTGGGTTTTTTAATACCAAAACTCAAAATTGAAAGAGCAAAATGAGGTAAACCTCGTTTATGACTCATTTGGTAATGTTCCAATTTCTTGTTTCTTGTTTTTTTTTAAGAGAAATAGGGATATTTAGTAACTATTTATGTTTCTCGAATCTCATTTTTCATAGACATTTCTTGGTAAAAATTTGGAAACAACAAAATTAATGGCTCGTTTGATAACCATTTATGTTTTTTGTTTTGGTTTTTATGTTTTTAGCTTTTTGCTTTTGGTTTTCTGTTTTTAAAAAATAAAAATCATTTGATAACCATTTTTTGTTTTTTGTTTTTAACAACAGAAAACCAACTCAGGTTTGGTAACCATTTTTAGTTTTCTGTTTTTAAAAAGTTAGAAAATTGAAAATACATATTAGAGAGAGAAAATTACATGTAGAGTAGAAACGACAATGGTGTGGGTGCAAATGAGGATACCCTCCCCCATTCTCGTGCTTGGAAAATTTTTAATCTCTGTCTCCACCTCGTTCTTCGGTGCAAGAGATGTTTTCGAGAAAAATTATCGGTTTTATAATTGTTTTTAATTATTTTTAGAATTAAAAAATAAAAAAGTATAATAAATATATATTAATTATTTAAAAATATAACCAAGATGGGGTCGGGACATGCATTTCCTATTTTTTGGGCCTGACTTTGCGGAAATTTTTGTCATCCATAGAGATATGAAAATACAAGTTTAGAAACATAAAAATAAACTTTTGGAAGATACATTTTAGAGAGATAAATAAAAAGATTTAAAAAAAATTAGTAAAAGAAAAGTTAAAGACAAAAAGAGAAAATTTTAGAGAAAAAAAAAGTAAAGTCGTGAGGAAAAGATGTGTTAAAAATAAATTAGAAAGGAAGAGAAAAATTACAGTGGAAAAAAAATTAGAGATAGACACAGATTCAAAATATAATTTTTAGAAAAAATAAATAAATACATATATAAATTTCAAAGGAAAGTAGATTAAAAAGAGAAAGAAAAATTGTAAAAGACAAAATTTTAGAAAAAAAAAAACTTCGGAAAAATATTAAATTTTCAGGGGGAGAATTAAACAAATATGTTAAAAAAAGTTGTTAGAGAAAATAAATTTTGTAGATAGAAATTTAGAAAAAAAAATTTAGAGTGAGAAATAAATTTTTTAAACATAAATATGAAAAAAGGAAAAAAAGTTGAGTATCAGAAGAAAAGGTAAGATTTTGAAAAATAGAAGTCCGAAAACTTTTTTTTTTAAATTTACATACAATTTCAAAATGGTTTTTGAAAAGAAAAAAAACAAAGTTTTTGGAAACTAATTTTTTTATTTCAAAATGGTTTTTTAAAACAAAAAACAAAAAATTGAATTAATATCAAACTGTTTTTAAAAAATTAAAAACCAAAAACTAAAAATAAAAAACGAAATGGTTATTATTATTTCTAAATTCTTTATTTCTAATTCTTATTTCTATTTTTTTCCAAGATACATAAATAAAATATTATTATTGTATATATCTATATATTTATTTTGTTATGGACTATTTGACTTATGAGATGCATAATACATCTTAAAAGATAATTTTTTTAATATTTAATTTTAAAAATTATTTCATATAAAAATTTTATTTTTTTAGTTTAAAATTTCAGAGAATAAAAAATAAAAAAATGGTTATGTTTCAATAAAAACAAAAATAAAAAAATAAAAAACAATTATCAAGTACTATTTCTATTTATTAAAAATAAAATTAGTATTGATTTTCATGTGACTCAGATGGAATGTATGTTAATAATAAACCATATCATAACTTCTCATTCAATAAATACAATACAGAACCACACAATTGCACCCTTCATTGATAATCAAAATTGACATATAGTAGATACAAAGAGGCGCCTAACATATAATACTAGACTCAATAAATAAACTAACTTGAGCATAGTTCAACCGGTTAAGACACGAATCTACAATTGAAACGTCGTGAATTCAAATTTCTACCCACTCACGTTGTACTAAATAAAAATACTCAATAAAGAATCCTAGTGAAAATTAAGAATCTTTTGGATATGTGAACCCGTAATTCACAAATACTAAAACAAGATTACCGTGTTGATCAAATACCAAGAGGTAAAGAGAAATAGTTCATCACTTAAGGCTTTACACTCTATAAGAGACGTTGATCGGTTTCAATTTTGCTTCTCAATTTTGTCCTAAAATTCTTCTTCCTCCCTTGCTAAGAGAGTTCGTTTCTACTGTTTACCCAATTTTACCATAATTGTCTTAATCCTCCTGTCAAAGAACAATAATTTCTTCCACATTTCTTCTATTTTCAAACCTAATCCAAGCAAACTTCGTTAATTGTCACGTTGTTTAAATTTTGGCATGTCAACTTTTCGTTCAAAATATTAACATACATTTGTTTAAATAGCATTTATGAAAAAGTGAAAGGATAGTATTGAACTTTTAAATATAGATAAATGTATTTTTTAAACAAAGTGCAAAGTTCAAAAATACATATATTATCGTTTGGCCTATGTTATTTTGACGGGTGATTGCCAATTCTACAGGTATATATATATATATATATTAATAATAGTTTAGGTATATTTAACTCAACCTGCTAAGTTCAACAGTATAATTTGATTTATTTTCCCATTAGATTATTACTCTTATTACAACTATTAGGTTCAATTTTCATTTACCATTTTCCCTCTTTTTTTTTTCACCCTCCCATTGGAGAGCTAGGTTTAAGAGTTTAAATAAATGGAGGGAAATACAGAAAATTAGTTTGAAGTAGCTTCACTTATATTTAGATAATGATATTACAAAATGTATTAGTATGTGATACCGATTCAAACCGATCAACATAAGTCAATTAGTTAAAACATCTATCTTCGATCAAAACGCAGTGAGTTCAAATCACACCCTATTTGTATTAAAAAAAATTAAGATAGAAGGTTCAATCTTTCCTCCTATACTTTGTTGCTTGGTCCATTTTAGTCCCGTTACTTTGGAATGTCCAAAATTTTTTACAAATGTTTGTATGTCTCCTCATCCGTTTCACCAAAAAAAAAAAAAAAAAACAAAACAAAAATCTTTAGTCTCTCAAAATTCTTTCCTTTTACCTCTATACATTTCCACCACAAAATGAGAATTCAAAATTGCTACCATCTGATTACTATTGGAATCATCAGTTTGAAATTTTGGATATGTTTTGGAGGGATTTGGATTATGCCAGATGGAGAAATATTTGATTCTTCAATTCAAAATTGATGCTCAAAACTATTAAATTCATGCCTTGAAGATCCAAAGTAGCTCACTCGAGTTCGACAGAAATAAAAAAATCCGAAACTCCATAGTTTCAAGTGTTGAAGCAAAGAAAAAAAGAAAAATTCTTGTACTATGGAATTACTATACTCCTTTCACAATATAATTTTATATTTGTAAATAATATTTTAAATTTGGTAGATGATAAGTGTTGAATTTTAGGAAACAGTGTTTACAAATTGTGCATGTTTAGTGTCTTCTGAAATTAAATACATATGTTTCATGCATTGAATCCGGTATAAATGGGACTATTTCTTAGGAAAGACTTGTACACTTGGTTTTGGATAAATAAATAGAATTATGAGGAAATATATATGTTTTATAGGGAAAAAGGAAGAAAAAAGCAGCAATGCACGTGCTGCAGATGACACAGAGGCTATCTTAAAGATAGCAGCGATGCGTCTGGCACATCGCCAACACTCCAGAAACTTCAGCAATGCGTCTGGCGCATTCTCCACCTACAAATAAGGACTTTTGTTGACCGGGGAGTTGGAAGAAATCTCAACCCATCCCTTGATCCGTGCAACCAAATGCTGTTAAAGCCCCATTGTAGCTCCTCCACTCAAATACCCAAGATTTTCTCCACCAACTTGCAATGTTTAGCTTATAAATACCAAGTTCCATCAAGCTTCAAAGGGCATCTCACTCGACATTTAAAATTCCAGCTTGTTTCCTCTCTAGAATTTACATTTCTAGAATTTGTTTTGTCTTTAATTTTGCTCAACATTCCTTGAATTATTTTTATTGCAATTCCTTTTGTTGTTATCATTTTCTTTAGATTTTGGTTCTCGATTTTAATTTAGCTATTGTAATTATTTCTTAAATTTAATATGATATTTTATTTCAATCCACTTCTTATTATTTCTATTTTTCATGTTTTTATGAGTAGCTAATTTGTTTTTCCAACCCTCTTACGAATGACTTAGTTCCCATCATTTTAATTACATCTATCAGATAGCACGGCGTTTACGCTCAAATTGCTTATCTTGATTGAGTTAATTAATCTAGTTGATTTTACTTGCTGGCCACTTGTTTAAATTACAACAGTTGAGTTTAATTCTGAAAAGGTTAGAGTCAACGGAGTTCATCAAGATAAAATGGGAAGTTACTTAGACATAAGAACTTAAACAAGATCCTAGACATAAGCTCTCTTACCCATTAAACGTAAGTTGAAGTTTTAATTACTTAGGATTCTTCTAGTATTTTACAGACATGTTTTAAATACTGGCCTAATCTTCTAAACAAAGCAAAAGCGCTATGGAATAGGAGTTGAACCAGTTTGCAATTAGAGAGTAAATTTAGTGTGAGATTCTAATAGGTGTAATTCAATTCTCTTCGAACTAGTCAGTAGTATGAGGGTTGGTTTCAAAATTCTATTATTTTCGTGTGTTTCTCGTGTTCAACCAATCTCACCAATTTTTATCACAAACTCGATTGCTCATTCCAACAATTTGCAAAATCAATTTTAAAAGAAAACTAGTCCCTGTGGAGACGAACTTGGAATATTTCCAGATTATTACTTGTCACAGTGTGCACTTGCACTCGTCCCTCTTGCTATTAAGTAGAGGCGCAACAGTAGACTCCATATAATTTCTTAATAACGATTGCTAACGTAGCAAGCAGTAAATGGAAGCAATATTCATACTCCAATAGTACCAGAAATTTTTCCTAGAGAAAAACTCTATCTTCTTTGTTGACCTTTGAGCCTATTTAAAAAAATCACATAAAACAAATTAATTTTGAGAATTTTATTTTGAAACAGAACTTTAGTTTTTTTCTTTTTAATTTAAAATTTGAGAGAAAAAGAAGTAAGAAAGAACCACTAAACCTACTCCTATATTTTTTGTAGAAGCCAATTTTTCTGCCTGAGATTCTTTGTAATCTCTTATTAAAAAATTCGAGGTGATATGGCGTTCACTCTGATCTTGTGGGCTCCTAATTCCATAGCCATAATATGTTACCCATATATATATATAACTTCTTCAGTGAATGCAATAAACCACAACATGAATCATACACAAGTAACACAATGCATGCGTAAATTCAAAGTAAACTATAGATGATCACTAACTAATACACGTCGAGATTCCAAATGCATTTTTTTTCAGTTGAATCCGAGCCCGAATCGTGGTAGGATTTTAGCCGGGATTTTTAAAATTAAATCCCCATTCCAATAGCTTGAGAAATAGCCGAGAATGAAAAAGTTGAAGGAAGAGATGATTTTCTTAACTTGACGGTATTTTAGTCTTTACACACGTTCTAAAAGCAGGATCACTAGCTTACGCTCTGACCCGAGTAGCATGGGGCACGTGGAATCCTGGGAACAAAGTCCCGAATTTCAAAGTTCAGCCCATCGCCAGAAGCTATCTTCCGGGTCAGGAAGGAGTCGTCGACCCGGCCTCTCTTTCGTTCAAATGATGTCTTCGCTTACAGATAGATGTCATATGACCCGGAGAATCACATTTATTTTGAAAATGGGTCAGAAATTACAAACCCAAAAACTTTAGGGGTAAGAAATAACAATCATTTGGTTTGGTTATTTCAAGTTTCTCTTTCGCATTTTGCTTTTCAGATTTTGCTTCTTCAAGTTTCAGAGGTATGAGATACTGCTCAATCTCTGTTTGATTTGTTTTTTCGCAATTTGTTCTTTGATTCCGTCGTTAATTTGTAGAATAATTTTCATCATTTCCGATCTTAATCCTCTCTCGGTTATGATCCGAAATTGGACTCTGATCTCTGAGTTTTCTTTACTCCAAATTTCAAATTGATTCCAATCGACTAATTGAATTCGTTAGCCTTTAATTCTTGAAACAATTCATTGCATTTTACCAAATTCGAGTGTTCTGTAATGGAGCTCTGAGACCTAATTGGTTCACACGGCGAATCAAATATGTTCCTACTCGATAACTTAACCAATCACTATTTTAGTTTCTTCGACTCTTCTTTCTTTGTTCTTCATTTTAATTATAATTTTGTTATTATTCCAAGTGTTTTCCTCTTTTGAATTTTTTGGTTGGTGTTTGAATTTGGCACTGTAAGGTATTGCAAAAAATAAATAAATAAAATAATGTAAAATGGTGTTTTGTCTTCCATATTTTTGTTTTACTTTGACTATTTTGATTTATTCGGAAGGTATTGTTGCTATTCAATGGATTATAATTTGTATGGGAGAGTATTGCAACCTTTGATAATGGCGTGTGAATGTATTTGGAAAAAGTTGGACTTTTACGTTGGGCACGTACGTATTTCCAAGAAGACGGTACAATATGACGATTATATAATATAGCAGAGTTCGAAGCTCGAGAAGTACTTGTTACTTCATTAATTGAACATGTGAGAGCTTTGTTACAAAGGTTATTTTGGGAGGGTCTTGATAAAGCCTTACAAATTACATCCACATTGACGAAATGGATAGAAGAAATTGTTCAAAAAACCAAGATGAATTTGTAACAATGAAGTTTAATTTGATTCATTGTTGTCAATTTCAAGTGGTATACAAGGTGGAGATGGTAGACCTTAATACTCGAGAATACACTTGTAAGGTCTTTTCAATTAGACCAACTACCATGTCTCACATTCAATTGCTGCAGACATGCAGCAAGGAAGCAAAATATAAAAGTATATAATTGATGTGATCGTTACTGTACTAATGAATGTTTGTTGGCTGCATATGCAAAGACTATTTTCCCAATTGGTAATGTCTTTGGAGTGGAAAACACCATCAAACTATGTTGAGCTAGAAGTCTTACCTCCAAAATTTGGGGAAAAAAATCACATCTGATGAAGGCAGAGCTTCATTCGAAGGACACGTCATGTCCAACTCGGCAGGAGACTACGAGCAAGGTTGAATTTGGAAGTGAGTTCGGAGAACTTGTTCGATAAATGACCGAACTTGATTATTTGTGTTACAAGTATTTCCGAACTTGACTCTAACGTTCAAATGCATAACTGTACACCCGCAATTCGCCCTTAATGCGTACTTCACGCCTAAAATCTCAGGGATAACCATGAATTTAAATTCTAACACCAATAGTTACCTATGAGTCCTCTATAAATATCCTGAAATTAAAAGGGAAAGACATGCAAAGTTTTGATATTGAAATTTTGGAGTAAATTGAATATGTACTGACAAAATCTTCAAGAGTGCTAAGTCCTATCTTGTAGGGTTCTTATCTTCGAGTGTTCTTGAAGATCTTATTGCTTTAATCGAAATTTTTTCTGTTAAAACAACATCCATAGATGAAATCTCAAAAATGCATAGATGTGGTAGATGTGACAAAAATGTCATAATAGATTGATGTGTCGTAATCCCATTGCATACAAGGACAAGTAAAATGTACGGAAATAAACTAAATACTTCTTCGACTGTATGCAATTTTTGTTTGTAATTCAATTAAAAACTTATGATTTGTAAGTCAATTTCGGAGAACTTATAATTTATTCCTAATGCAATTCTAGGTTCACTTACTATCACAAATTATGTTGTTATGTTGCCAAAATTAGTGAAAGAAAATAAAACATATCCAAAATAACCTACGAAAACGCATTTTAGACCCGTAATGCAAGCCGAAAGGCCAAGTCGCGGTCATTTTAGATTCTGTTTTTTATTTTTCTTGTAATATATTGCAATCTATTGCAACATATTGGAAAGCAAAAATCCAAACAATAACCTATAAAATGAACGAAAAACAATAATAGAAAAGTAGTTATCGTCGTTTTAAATTTTTTTTTCTTGCAACATATTGCAACATATGTATTGAAAAGCCAAAATCCAAATGAGGGAAAGAAAAGTAGAAAAGTAGTTGTGGTCATTTGACAATATTTTTTTTTTTTTGTGCTGTATATTTCAATGTGATGTCGCTGCGGGTTTGCGACGTGGAGCTGCCGACTTTCTTTCCAAGAGGAGAAAAATGAAGTCCCCATCCGTCTTTATTTATAGGGTGTGACTGGCCACCCATGCATAAGTTCCAGCACAAAAAAAGATATGGGTTCCAGGGTATTTTGTGTATGGTGAAGGTATTAGCATTCCACAACATCGATAATTTATTTTTCATATTATTTTCAAGAAAATGACCTTCAAACAAAAGAATTTTATTTTTATTTTTAAATGTCCCATGTTTTATAATAATTATGAGTGGTCTAAAGCAATTAAGAAAATTTTGTTTATTTGAATTTAATTCGGTCTCCCAAAATAAATTCATGAATGACAAAGATTTGATTTGTTATTTTTTTGAAATATCATAAGTGTTTTTAAAAGTCTTGGGCTTATTGAGAGGAAATGCATTTATAAAAAGATATTTTGTTTTTTTTTAAACATATTGATTAAAATTACATACTTTTCAATCAAATCTTGGCCTCCTCAAATATTGATGTTTATCCGAGAACATCCGGGAGGTTCCATGGTTGGGGCTTTTGATTACCAAATTTTTAGTTGAAAATATTTAATAAAATTAAGAAAAATAACATTTATTGTACAATATTATATACATTTTCCAAATAATCAAAATAAACATGTTAAAAAAATAATCAATAAAATCACATGTTACGAATAGTTTAAGATATGAATGTTACGAATAGTTTAAGATATGAAATTAGCAATGGAGATAAAATAAGAACAAAGCGAAATAAAATAAGGGAAGTAACATATCCCGAAAATAATGTTGAAAGAATTAAACTTGTGTTTGGCAAAACAATATATGAGGAAGTATATCAATCTACTTTATTCAATAACAACATGGAAAACTTACCGTCTTGAGAACAAAACTCCGATCCGATTTTTGCCTTCTTATTCAAATGTGTCACAAGTCAAATGATGAAGAAGAAAGTTGAGGTGAAATAGTTTATAGAGCAAACTTTTGAAGAAAATGAATAAGGAGACAAAAAATGAAGAAAATAAAACAAAAGTAACCAAATGGAATCGAAGAAGATAAAAGAAGTTAGGTGAGTAGAAGAGAAAAAAGAAAAAAATAGAGAGCGAGTGACATACCGATAGATTGTGAAGAATGAGTAGGAAGTGGTGAGACAGAACTCGTAATGAATAAAGGGAAAAAAAAAACGAAAGAAGCAAACCAAGTAAAAAATAAGAGTAGTAGACCTCCCTTTGTGATATGTTTCTTGGTCTTTTTAAACCTAAACCAATATCACCTATTCATAGTGTTTGAAAATCCTAATTTACAAATGGAAAAGATATTTTGGGAAATTGGGGTTTCTAACCTCATTATATTACTCATCTGGATTTTTGATCCCTTTTTAAAAAAACTTAATTTGTAACCCCTACTGTTCTAATTTGTGACCCCTTTCCACTTTTTGTCTTTGTAAAATTACCAAAATATTCTTGTTTATTTTAAGTAAAATTATCCACCAATCTCTTCTCTCAACTCTTACCATTTTTTTTTTAAATTTTGAATCTAATATAGATTAATTTATTACTTAACAAACAAATCCACACAAAAAAATCTGTAGATTAAATTATCCAATAATTAAATTAGGGTGAAAAAAAAGGTTTGCATGATCCAAGAATAAGTGCATAAGATTTGTCCGAAATTAATTACAAAAAAAAAATTAAGGTTTCATAAATGTGGTGCCAAAATTGCATTAAATGCCCGAGATTTAATTGACAATAAGGGCTAAAAGAAACTGGAATTAAGAGGGGGAGAATGCAAAAAAAAAAAAACTGGAATTGGGATCCCGGACCAGGATTGGAGGATCCCGGTCCGGGTTAGAAAGGATCCCGGTCCGGGATCCCAATTCCAGTTTTTTTTTTTTTTTTTTGCATTCTCCCTCCTCTTGACCCTATTGTTATCAATTAAATGCTCAAGCATTTAATGCAATATTGTCCCGAGATTTTTGTAATCTTGACTTTTTTGTAATTAAATTCGCACAAATTATGTAATTATGTACGTTTTTATTTTTTCCATATTAAACTTTTAATTTACTGTTTGAGTTAGATTTTTTTTAAAAGTTAGATTTTTTAGGGTTGTAATTAATTATTGTGACATATTTGTGGAGTGAATAAAGATTTGTAAAGAGATTTGTTGGGGGGAGATGTTATTTTGAAACATGAGGAGGGTACTACAGTAATTTTACATTTAAAAATTATGAAATTATTAATAAATAAGGAAGAATGGGGTTAGATTAGTTTTTTTTTAAAATTGGGTCATAAATTCAAAGTGGATTATGGGAGGGGTCAAAATTTCAAATTTCCCAGATATTTTCATTCCTTACACAATCAATCAAATCTTAGGCTTTTATTTCAAATTTTGATTTTTACCCAAATTATGCTAAATCAGAATTAAAACTTTTCCATACTAAGATTTTATTTTATTTTTATTGAAAGATTTTATTTTGAGAAAAAATGGATATTCACATTTAATCCAAAAAATCTTTTTTTGATTTTATTTAAATGATTTAATTTTGAAAAGGAAATCAATATTGAAATCGAATACTTTTTATTTATATTACTTATTTATTTTTTGATAAAACACAAAAAAAAAAATATTGACCATACAAATAAAACAAAAGTTTTACAAGAAAACTACTACAAATCAAATAAAAAAGAAGGATGAAATTGAATATCGAACAAATTTAGGGGTCTACATGAGAATATAACCGTACCTCAATTAGAACCGAGAAAAATTCATGATATACGTGGTTATTAAAATGTGGAGAGGTTTATTGTCTCAACAATATAGTAATAAACTTGAAGACGGGTGACATGGGGCTAAAGTTCCAAGCATAGTCCACCATGATAATAAACCAATCTATGTTTTTAGAGGAACAGTTCTCAATGCTTTGTTTTTAAACCAATCTTTTTGCATGACACTCTTTGTAATCTCAGACTTAAACAGTTCAGGGCATATAGAATTCACTCTAATTTTGCGTGCTCCAAATTCTAGGGCCATAACCTGATATCATGAATCAAATTTTCAAAATTATTACATAGTTATCCAAAGAAGAATTCTATTCATGTGATAAATTATAACACCAACCATTCGTTTCTATAGAAAGATTATGAAACTATGAAGTTTTGTCCATCTCATGTTATGAATTTCCTAATCACATGAACTATACAGTATAGTTCATATTTTCCAAAACTCGCCACTTAAGCTATCTACTAATTTTTACAAATCGCAAAATCGTATGCTAAACATACTCATAGTTAACAAATTTATTGATCAAAGTTAGAGCATTCCCTCAACTTCTAAAGAGCAAAGACTAGTCGATATGAGCTAGTAACATTACCTGCCATCGAAGTGACATTGATGATGGATCCACCCCAATTGGTGTCACGCATGTGCATGGACACATACTTCGATACCAATCATGGTCCTTTAAGGTTTGTGTCCACTGCTTGATTCCATTCCTCTTCGGACAATTCCAGTGAAGACTACACGATTCCTAATGTGGTAAAACATAACAAAATTGTTATGGAAATACATAGATAAGGTTTTCTAAAGGTTTTCTCGAGAACCAAACAGAAAATGAAGTTGTAAACAGAGATATTACCTCTCAAACCTGCATTGTTAACCAAAGCGTCGATGAAGCCGATCGAAAGAATTCCAAGCTTTTCTCACGGAGTTCTTGATATTCTTTCCATCGGCGGCAACATCAAGCTCCATGGCCACAGCTCGAGGACTCTCCGCCGCCACGACCGACGAGGACTCGGAGAAATCGAGGTGATTAATCTCGTCGCAGAGAGATTGGAGTCTGTCGATACGGCGGGCGGCGGCGATGATCCTGCAGCCAGCTCCGGCAAGGTCGAGACAGCAGTCACGGCCGAGCCCCGAGGAGGCTCCGGTGACCATCACCACTTTGCCGTCCAAGTGGTTCCACGGCTCCAGCTGAGTAGAAATTTGCTGAATCGCCATAAAATTTTCCGGTCGCCGGCCGATGAAGAAGCGGAGGAAGTTACAGAGGAAGAAGAAAACAGAGAGAATTCAGGAAGATTACAAAAACTCTGACCAAAATGTTGCAATGAAAATGGATCAAAACTAAGATTTAAATACTATTTCTTGCTTTCGACTTTGGTTATTTTTGTCATTTTACTTTAAACACCTATTTTTGTGTATGCAATTTTAACTTTCATTTCCAATTTATTTTCATTTCTTTGCCTTATAATTTTAGCATGATTTCCCGACTAAATTTATAGTGTATATAAAAACCACTCTAAGGAAAAATTATGTATGGTATTTGTGCCCTCTCATTTTAACTCTTTTCCCTATTCTTTTGATTCTAATTGTGTAATTTAAATACAAATTTTCTCTCTCCTCATTTCTCTCCTCATTTCTCTCTTCTCTCCCTCGCGATCACACCCCTCTAAATTCCCCTCTCCCTTCATTTATGCCATAATACCTTTTAGTGTTTCATCTTCCTATTTCAATTTTGCCATATACTATGAATAAGACTATAATTAGAAGAATTATTAATGCTTCATTATCTTTATTCCATTTAACTTCTAAAAACTCTTTCATTTTCTTCATCTTTTCCATATATATATATATATATATATATATATATACACATAGTGGGTGAGATAAATACAAAATGCAAAGGGAAGAGCACTAAAAAGTTGCGAGAAAGTGAGATTTTCGTTCACACCATACTTAACCAAAGGGCATAGTAGAAGTCGTTACAGGGAAGACAAACGGCATAACAGTTGTAGTCGAGGTCGCAAAATGTTGTTGCTTTAAACTTGTATGCTAGGGGCGCGATCAAGAGAGGGAACGGTAGTGGCAAACCAGAAGGAGAAAGCTGTTGAGACAGTAGCGGCACTGGATAGAAGAAGAAGATATATAGTGAAAGGCGATACACGCGTGAAGGGAGAGGAGAGAAAAATAGGTTTCTATAATTTGTGCATTTAGGTTTAGAAATACAAAATCCTTGTAGTCGGGCTTTGTTATTAGCTGAAGTTTATGGTTGAGCTACATATGATAATATTGGGTCGGTATAGGTAAAAATAGGTGAGAACTATAGTAGGTAATTATTCAGTAACTTTCAAACTTCTAATTTAGAAATAAAGTCCAATAAATAATGTATTGTATTAATATATATAAAACAATTATTAATTTCATTAACATGTTTAAATTCAGTTTCAATTTTGTTGAATAATTAATTATCCTTTATTTTTAAATTATAATTACAAAAAAATTGTAAGTAAATAATATATTGTGATATTTTTTGATGATAAATAAAGAATTATAATTAATCCCGATAAAATATTTTTATAAAAAATTATGATAAAATATAATACGTAGTTCAGCATTCATGCAACCTCGTATGTGTTGATTTAAATTCCAATAAAAAAATATTCATATGAAAAAAAAAGAATTATCTAAAATATTCACATAAATAAATAATTAGGAATCGTAAAAGGTACCATAAATAAATGAATAGAAAATATGTTTAAATCAATATTTTGTATTAATTAAAATTAATATAATATAATACCAATACCTAAAATATTTGTATAATAATAATAAAATGTTGAAACCAACATCTTCAATTTTATAAAATTAGGTTACGTTATAATTTATCATTTATTTTAATTAATTTTTTTGTACTTAAAAATAAAACTTTCGAGTTCCACGTGCATCGCACGTGTTTCTTACTAGTTTCTTAAAATATAACTATAAATTTGTATTAAAGGATTTTCAACGGGTGTAAAATTTGTAGTCAGTTTTTAAAAGTATAGGGCTCGAACCTAGATTTTCAAACAAACTTCTTGCCACTGCGCCAACACCCGAGGGTGCCATAGCTGGACTAGTTAAGGTATTAATTATCTCCTCAAATATCTTACGTCCAAGTCTCTTAATTCATTTGTTAAACTTATTAATAATAATATATAAAAGAAATCTTAATACAAGATTTTGAGAATCTAATATCCTAGATGTACAACAAGAAGGGGAAAAAAGGTCCTACCATTTTTTACGTTAGAAAAAATTATAGAAGAGGACTGAATAACTCATTAAAATTTTTGAGATACTAAAATAAAAGTTCTTAAAACTCTGGGAGATTAAATTAAAAATGGAAGAAAAGAGCCTGTGAAATTGTATTTTAACACATTAAATTTGATCCACCCAGTTGGAGGAGGAGACCAGGGAGATTCGGCATTTCCAAACCTCGATTACTAATTCTGATTCGAAGACTTTGGGATAGAACTGTACCTAATTTAAACAACGTCATCACATAAATTACTTTTTTTCTTTTCTTTTTTTTTTTTGAGAAATTATCACATAAATTACTTAAATCTTAATGATTTATAGATTTGTCAAAAAAAATAGAGTATGAGACCCAGGTGAAAATTACTAAGGTAATCGTGTTCATATATTTTAATAAATAAATCACAAATAAGGAAAAAACTAAATTTTTTTGTCACCTCCCATATATGATTTTTACTCCTAAAATCATGTTTACTTCAGGAAATCATTTTTTTATTCTCTTTTATGGTATTTACCAAATTGTTGGAATGGGAATCAAATGGTGGGACCTACCAACTTTTTTCATTCTCATTCCCTAAAAATGGACAATCACATTCTTCTACACCTACCCCTCATCGATCTCATTCTCATTCCTTATTTCGTGGGTTCCACATATTTATTGCATCCACTTTTCTATTTTTAGATCCATCCATAACTTTTTATTTAATTGTTTTATACTTTTTATTTCTTTTTATTTATACTAATAATAATTTTTCTTTTAGTAAAAATTATATCACTTTTATTAGTTATTATAAAATATTTAATATTTAATTTTTTTAATTTAATTTTGTTATTATTAAGTAATGTCAAATTTTCTAAAATATAATTCATTATTATTAATTATTATAATGATAACATTATTTTTAAATATTATTATTATAATATTTTATATTAAATGACGATGGTTCTCATAAAATAGTATTTTAGTGGATGTAATTTTATTTTTATTATTTATTATTTATTAATATTAATATTAAATAAATTGTTTTGGTCAAAAAAATATCTACTATCAATAATATAGTAATAAAATAAATTAAAATAAATTTTGAGATACCCATACGAGAGGCATCTAATGAATTTTAAATGCTTTTTGAAACATGAGTTTGCAAGATTCTCATGTTGAGAGCATCTACTCTTTACATTTTTGCCTTTCATTTTTTTCTATATATTTTATTTCGTTAATTTTCTTTATTTTTTCTTACAAAAATTATTTATTTTTATTTTTAAATAAACTAATGTACTCATCGTCTAATAAACAACTTTTACGACCAACATACCTATGATATTTTTTAGATACCCATACGGGAGGCATCTAATGAATTTTACATGCTTTTTAAAATATGAGTTTGCAAGATTCTCATGTTGATAGCATCTACTCTTTACATTTTTGCCTTTCATTTTTTTCTATATATTTTATTTCGTTAATTTTCTTTATTTTTTCTTACAAAAATTCTTTGTTTTTATTTTTAAATAAATTAATGTATTCATGTCTAATAAACAACTTTTACGACCAACATACCTATGATATTTTTGAGATACCCATACGGGAGGCATCTAATGAATTTTACATGTTTTTTAAAATATGAGTTTGCAAAATTCTCATGTTGAGAGCATCTACTCTTTACATTTTTGCCTTTCATTTTTTCCATATATTTTATTTAATTAATTTTCTTTATTTTTTCTTAAAAAAATTCTTTATTTTTATTTTTAAATAAATTAATGTACTCATCGTCTAATAATTAATTTAATATGAATTAATTTTTTCAACAAAATATCATATAAAAACAAAGTATTAAATTACTTCAAATAGATCTATTATATTAAATGAATGCATAAATTATATGAATATTCGTAAAGACATTTTTGAAACATTCTATAAATTTAACACATTCCAAGAATAAATCCTCCAAAAGAAACGTGACTATCTTATTGGTAGACGCCACATTCTCAAAAAAAAAAAACAAACGGCCTCTAAGAGTTTAAATAAGTGGAAAGAAATACAGAAAATTAGTTTTAAGTAGCTTCACTTATACTAGATATATGGCATTACAAATGAATTAGTTTGTGATACCAAAACTAAACCGAGTATAACTTTACGGGATAAAACACCTGTCTCCGATCAAAATGTCATCTATACTTTGTTGCATACTCCATTTTAGTCTCAAATGCTTTTGATTTTGGACATGAAAAAAAAAGGCTAAAATCTTTATTCTCTAAAAAAATCTTTCCTTTTACCTCTATACATTCCCACACAAAATGAGAATTCAAAACTGCTACCATCTGATTACTATTGAAATCAACAGTTTATAGATTTGGATTATGCGCACATGGAGAAATATTTGGTTTTTCAAATCAAAATTGATGCTCAAATCCATTAAATTCATGCCTCCAAGTTCCAAAATAGTGAGCTCGGAATTTGACAGAAATAGAAAAACTCGAAACTATGTTTCGAGAGTTGAAGCAAAGAAAAAGAGAAAAACTCCCTTCGCTCACACCATGATTTTATATTTACAAATACTATTTTAATGTTGGTGAATTCCACAATTTTTTAATAATATGATGAAAATGTACAAGTAGCGAATGAAATAAATATTCATGCTCTTATAGTACCCAGAAATTTTTCCTCGAGGAAAACTCAGTCTTCTTTGTTGACTTTTCACTCGTTCATCCACGTGGCATATGAAAAAAAAAAAAGAGAAAAAAAATAACACCCATGTCAGGTGATAGTTACAGAAACTAACAAGGACTCTTTATAACCTTTATCTAAAGCAACCGGGACTAAATTTGACATCTCTAACCAATTTAAAAGATAGCATCAAAACAAATTAATTTTGAGTACTTTATTTTGAAGCAAAACTTTCATTTTTTTTTTTCCTTTTAATTTAAAATTAGAGAGAAAGAAAAAAAAATAACTACTAAACCTATTTCTATTTTTTTCAATGAAATAGAAAGAACAATAAATCGGAAAGAATTAGTCAACATATTTCTTAAAAAGCAAAAAACGAGAAAATTAAATAACTATACAGAAAAACCATTCACCTAACGTACAATTTCTGATGAACTACATATTTGTTTACACTAAAAAGTAAGGAGAATCTCCAAGTCTTGCAATCAATTTCCACCGGAAATCTTGAAGGGGTCTCGAAAAATAGGTGCAAGTTCAAAGAAATTTTACCTCAAATTCTTCATATATCATCAATCTGGATCATAGATGATCAAAGGGATGAGAAAATTGGAATACCAGGTAGTGTGGCTCCGGCATCAACAATGAAAATGTTGCCCGAGACATATTCAGAAGAGTCATGCACTAGATACCGGATGAGTGTTGTTAATGCTGGATCAGAAGTTCCATATGTTTTTAAAGGGACAATTCTTTGTACTACATTCTTAAGCCAATTTTTCTGCAAGAGATCCTTTGTAATCTCGGATTTAAAAATTCCGGGTGATATGGCGTTCACTCTGATCTTGTGGGCTCCTAATTCCATAGCCATAACCTGTTACCATATATAACTTCTTTGAAAGGAAAGTTAAGTAAATGAAACCACACACTAGTAGCACAATGCGTGCATAAATTCAAAGCAAACCATAGATGACTGACTAATGGTAAAAATCAACGAGAAAAAATCATGAGAAGGGTATTTGGCTCACAAATTGTGTTTATATAGTATAATTTTTTGTCTTCTTAAGAACAAACACGTGGGGGTGGAGAATCGAACTTCCAACCTCTTGATTGGAGATATATACCATTACCGTTAGATTATAAAGCTATGCTCGTTTTGGCTTATATAGTATAAAATTATAAAGCTAGATTTTGTTATTCACACGTAATGAGTTTTCTAATTCCATAGACTACAGACTAAACTTCTAAAACTCGCCTTCTTAAGTTACACACTTTTTTTTATTTATTTTTGTTTTTTTGATAACTTGGAGTTGGAACTTTGCTCCCCGAAAGGTTCGAAGTTGAGACATCTAAACTTAATATAACCAAGAAATCCAAGTCTTTTGCCAACCAGACTGCTACCTAGAGGGGCTAAACTATTTCTAAATTATAACCCTACATAGTACACATTTCAGACCCAAAGCTACATACATAAATACTTCCTAACTTCAAATTACACAAGCTCAGACAGATTAAAATTCCAAGTCAAACATCCTCATGGTATCCAAAGAGCAAAATCTAGTCAATACAAAGAAACATTACCTTTGTCAAAGTGTTTAGGCCTGCCTTCGAAGTAGCATAGGCGACGCATCCGGGGAGATGCCCTCTATCAAGACCACCAATTGAAGATATATTGATGATGGATCCACTTCGATTGGAATGACGCATGTGCATACATACATACTTTGATACCAACCAAGACCCTTTAAGATTTGTGTCCAGCACTTGATTCCATTCCTCTTCAGGTAAATCCAGTGGAGACTTCACCGTGCCTATGAAAGAATGAAATGGTTGTGGAAATACAGAGTTCACAAAATATACTCTGTCGTGAATCAAAATGAAGGGAAAAATCTAAAGCCAAGATGATGAATTAGAATGGCCTTCTAGTCTCTATACGTAGTGACTTATTCTATTTTAGTCCATGTACTTTCGAATGTCGAAAATTTAGTCATTTCACATTTAATAAACTTTAAAACTTTAGAAATAGTCCCACAGCTAACAATGGTGACTCTTTTTAACATTTATTGGGAGTACAGCTCTTGAAGTACAATCCATCACAAATATCAGGCTCATTGTTTTTTAGACCAATTCCAAGATCCCATAATTCATAAATCAACCCTTTCTTGAAGATCAGGTTATTCAGAAATCAATCCATCAAAAGCACCCCCCCCCCCCCCCCCCCATTTTGCTGCAATGAAGTGAATCTCAACAGTTCCTGTTATGAAGGCATTCTAGAATCGAGCTCCCTAGACTTGAAGTTCCGATCAGAATCTACTGAAATTCGAATTTCCGACTTAAAATTGACTTCCCCTCGACCTAAATTTCCTCCAGAACCAAACAGAAAATTAAGTAGGAACGAAGAAATTTACCTCTCAAACCAGCATTGTTAACCAAAGCTTCGATGAATCCGAAAGAATCCCAAGCTTGTCTCACGCACTTCTCGATACTCTCTCCATCGGCGCTGATATCCAGCTCCACCGCCACTGCTCGGGGGCTCTCCACCGCCGCAATAGAAGAAGCAGAGGAGAAATTTTCGAATCCATTAATCTCATCGCAGAGAGATCGGAGTCTATCTATACGGCGAGCGGCGGCGATGATTTTGCATCCAGCTCTGGCAAGATCCACACAGAACTCACGGCCAAGCCCCGATGAGGCTCCGGTCACCATCACCACTTTACCGTTCAAGTCGTTCCACGGCTCCAGCAGAAGAGAATCTCGGCGGATCGCCATTACTTCCGATTTCGGAGCAATGAATGGAGGAAGAAGCATATGGATTTTCAAGAATTCTCTTCCAAGACAAAAACAAAAACAAAAAGGATAATATACTAGATGGGCATAAAAGTTATAATACTTTATTAAACGGCAAGGAATTTCATGATATCCCTTTATTAAACGGCAAGGAATTTCTATTGAGACCAGCTATTGAAGAAATATTAATGATGGATCCACTTCGTTTGGTTTCACCCATGTGTATGCACACATACTTTGATACTAACCAAGATCCTTTGAGATTTGTTCCTACCACTTGATTCCATTCTTCTACAGACAATTCTAATGGAGACTTCAGGGTGCCTGTGATAAAAATAAAGTAGTTACAGTTCATAAAATACTTTGAGATTTATTCTACTTTAGTTTTTGTATTCTAAAAATGTTTAAATTTAATACCTTTACCTTCAATTCATTTTCAAAATGGTACCCATGGTTAGTTTTTAGTTTTAGGTTAATTTCCATTGAATTAAATTGGTTAACTTCCAAATGTCTTTTTTGTCAAAAAAAAAAAAATCATAGGAAATTAATTTTTAAAATAATTATTTGTTTAAAATTTCAAATTTGTCTGTTTGTTTCCTCTCATTTTTACCTTAAAATTTGAGAAATTTTGTTTTTGAATTTTTAAAATGTGTGTCATTCTCTAACTTTATTTATTTTTTATAATTTTTTCTCTAAATTTTTTTTGTAAATCTTTAGTTATAATCTCGCTTCTAAATTTATTTCCCTGTCTCAATTTTTGTCTCTACCTCTCTAACTTTGTTGTTATCTCACTTTTTTTGTTGTGAAATTATTATTTTAAACTTCAAATATTAATCCTTCAAAAATCACTTTTAATTATAAAATCATTTGAAATAGTATGTAACCAAAGATAAAATAATTATATAAAAATCATTTTTACTAAATCAATTATCATTAAATCTCTGTGGCTAAAATCACTTATTCTAAAATCTTTCCAGCACAAATCCTATAAAGTATCATTTAAAAATATTATTGATCAATCATTTTAAATCACTATTTAAGTGTGAGTTTCACCTATGTTTTAGTTTAAACATTTTTTATTAATACATTTTTAACATAAATACTTTCAGTTATGTGTTTGGTTACATCCTTTTTTAAAAGTGCCTTTTGTCTAGTTGCACTAAATTTGAAAGTGATAAACTCACCACAAATATGTTTTTTTTTTCTCTCTCGCTACATACTTTATTTCCATTTAATAATTACTTTCTACTCACTTTTTTGGATAAATTACTTTTTCGGTGTTTCTCCAAAAAAAAAGTATTTTTAAGTCAATAAGATATTTCTAAAAATGCTTTTGATTGAAAACCAAACACTATAGATAAAAAAAAAAGAAATAAATGCTTTTATTCACTTAAAATCATTAATACTTTTATTCATTTAAAATCACTTACAAGAATACTTTTATAAAATTATAAAATAATAATAATAATAATAATAATAATAATAATAATAATACTTTAAGTTAGTAATTCTTCTAAAAGTATTTTATAGAAAGAGTGTATTTACTTTTAAAAAAAATATTTTCTTCAAAAAGTCAGTCCATACTCACAAACATACACGAATTAACATGTTTCTTATTGCCCATCATTAAACTAAAGAAAATAGGGCGAGAAAATTTTTAAAAATAGAAAGAAAATTTTCAGAAAAAGAAATGACTATCAAATATCAAATTTATAGTAGTAATAAGATTCAGATGCTAAACAACAATCTCACTATTATTTCATACCTATCTTAAAGGTTTTCGTTAAAAGTATTTTAAAACCTATTTGATTTTTTAAAAACTTGTTTTTATTTATTACCAAACATAATATAGATTTGGAAAAAAAAAAACTTTGTGCCTTTTTAATCTTAATTTATTAATAGAAAATCAAAATATGAGTAAATTAAAAAAAAAAAAGTAATTTACTTTAGAATTTTGTAAAAATAAAATTGGAACCAAGAACGAAGTAAGATAAGTGACCTCTAAAACCAGCATTGTTAACCAAAGCGTCGATGAATCCGAAACAATCCCAAGCTTTTCTCACGCACTTCTCGATACTCTCTTCGTCGGCGCTGATATCCATCTCCCACCGCCGCCGCCGCCGCCGCAGAACCAGAGCAGAAATTTCCGAACCCATTATTAATTTCGTGGAAGAGAGATCGGAGTCTGTTGGCACGGCGAGCGGCGGCGATGACCCTGCATCCGGCCCTGGCAAGATCCACACAGAACTCGCGGCCCAGTCCCGATGAGGCTCCGGTCACCATCACCACTTTGCCGTTCAACTCGTCCCACGGCTCCACCGGAGGAGAATCTCGCCGGACCGCCATAATTCCGATTGACGGCAAAGCCGACGGATTCAGCACTGAATTTTTTTTGTGTGTTTTCAAATATAGCATTTAACACCATAATTTAAGTTTAGCCCAAGTTCAAATATTAATATAAAATAGATTAAAATTATTTAATAGCCTATGTATGAGCTAGGTGATTTGATTTGGTTACAATAATGTTGGGCTAAATTACAAATTTAGTAAGTTCCTAAATTGTTAAAAGTTTTGTCTAATATATCAACCGGCTAAGGCACACCTATCCACTTTCAATTTTATGTTTAGTAGATACTTGATTTTTTGATATTTTTTTAAATTCATGGATTTAACTTTCATTTTTGTCACTAATAGGTTTGTAAATTTTTTAGAATGTTTAATAGGCCTGTTGGGCGACATAAAGTGATAAGAGAAGAGAGGCTATTAGGATCCAGAGAGGTATACCTCATATCTCAAAACCAATGAATCATACTTTGGAACCTCACTTAAATTTAACCTTAGTAAATGCCAAGTCGAGATATCAAATGAAACTACTCTCAACCATTCACCCACCACCACAGATCTCATGCATGGAACCCCACATGTCTAAAGCCTCCATAAATACAGAGTCATACTCCATACGCAAGGATGCAAGTTCAATCGTCTCAAGAACTTACCTCAGATTCTATTGACTTAAGTGTTCTTTTTCTTTCGATCTTTTTATACTCCATGTGAATCCAACCTCTCAGTTCTTTCAGCGATCAAAGTCACCATAAACAAGGTCAATGATCTATGTTAGACAAAACATTTAAAGTGTAGAGATCTATTATAAGATTGAAGGTTCATTTCTAGATTTTGAGTTTCCATGGCTTTATTTTGAATAATATAGCAGTTGAATATTGAAATTAATTGGTTTGTTAAGGGAGAAAATCTTTATTTTAATCGTACGTCTTACTTAATTTATTGATGTCAAAACAAAATTAAAAATTAACTTATTTGAGTTCAATATAGAGACAAAAAATAATATTTTTTCCTAAAACTTTATCACACAAAGGATGAAGCTGATGTTAGTTAAAATTGAAAATGAAAAATATATTATGAACAAAGTTATATATTTAAGTATAAAATTAAAAGAAAACCTCAAAACTCAGGAAGTCAAGAAGTCAATAAATTATTGGAAGAAATTAACACAATTATATAATTCGTAGTTTACTTGTATGCCACACGTTCTAACATTAAATGAATATTAATTTTCTTACATTATAATTCGTTTATTATTTAAATAAAGGAACCATATCATATTAGTCTCATTCAATAATTTTAAGAGGAGAAAATGAAAGCATCTTGTTATAGGATGTTTACAATTTGCCACATTGACGACTTGTGCTTACATACAACTAGTTCAGTAGGAGTCCAACTCGACGTCGACCATCGACAAATATCTTACTGATTCCAGATACCGAGTGCCAGAACAGTAAGATCACGCTTACCAAAGCTCTCGTATAAAAGCGGAGTCTCTAGCTCTTTTTCTCAAAGGTACATGATTTCTACATGACCTAATTAAGTTCGGCTCGGCACCAGCTATAACTAAGTTCAAACTTCTTCTAAATTTACGTGGCTGAGCATCACACCAATGCAAGATTCTGTATACGTGTTGATTGACCAGAAAGCTGACTTGTCAACTTGATTTACTAGAAAGCTGACGTGTCACCTTTTAAAAATAGACTATTTAAATTCCTTCATTTTATTTTTTATCTCATTTTTCGATAATAATTTTAGCTTGACATTTCACTCAATAAATTTTTATAAAAGTATTTCTATGGCATATAAAATTTATGTTAAAATATTACAAATAGGGACTAAAATTGTAAATTTTTAAATGTATACAGACAAAAACAGATATTTTAAAAATACATTGACTAAAATGAACAAACATTGAAAGTATATAGACAAAAATAAAATTTTTCAAAATATGCCGATCGAACCAAAACTAATAGTACAATGACTAAAATAGTATTTAAACCGAAAAGTTTTGAAACTAATTTACTTAGCAAATATAAGGAGGTAAGAAAATAAAATGGGGCAAGTAGAGGAATGACTATATTAAATAGAGTGATTTGAAAAATAGCAAAAAAGTATCCAATATCATAAAACTGGCTACCAGGTAGTTATAGTTCAATGTAGAATTTAATATAGACAAATATACCCTCCCACCAAAATAGCTAAATCATATCCTACCATTATCCTTCAAATTTCGTGGCAAAAATACGCTTGAAACAACTTTTTGCTACCGCTTGATTTTAGGAAATAAAATATTGAATCAAAATTTCAAAGTTCAAAATTTCAAAAATAAATTCTAGATTTAGAAATTTCAAAATTTCAAAAATAAAATCGGTTAAATAAATACTTTGTAATTAAAAAAATTAAAATACAAAAAAAATATGAAAAATGACCTAATAAAATGTAAATAAAAGTGGAAAATGAGTAGAAAAAATATGACTAAAATCAGATACTATTTTTAAAACTATGGAGGGGTAGCTACATTGAAAAACACGATAATTAATACCAAACTCACGAACCATCTTCTTCTTCCCAAAAAACGTAATTAATCAAAAAAGAACTTATTCATACGATGTATATAATAATACTTACGTGGTACTGAAAGTAGTTTACTTACACTATAATGAGCTACTTGCTTGCATCATTTCATTACTTAGTTTTTACTATGATTAAGGATAATCTCTATCTATTACTATGATTAAGGATAATCTCTATCTAATATAGGGTAAATACACTCGTATAGACAAAATAGAGACAGAGTAAGTAAAGATGCGTATAGAAAAGACAAGACAGAGAGTAAGTAAATAGGCGTAAGACAGAATAAAGACAAAGTAAGTAAAGAGACGTATAGATGGAATAAAGACAGAGTAAGTAAAAATACACACAGTACCTGGATTTTCTCAATCAGTCTTGCTGCAAAAGACAAGATGAGATCACGTGACTGCTCATTATGAATACAATGTCTCGTGGGGAAGGAGACTTGCTTTCCTTTCCAATCATCTTCTACTACTTTCTCTCAACTCTCAATAATTATATTACCTTAAATATCAATTCCTCCAATGTTTGCTTTTAATTTTTGCACATTACGACTCAAATGCACAAATTAAAATGGAAATCAAGTGTACAATTCGCACAGTCAAAGAATCAAACTAGAGCATAGCTTCATTTCGAACAAATGTGACAACAAACAGTTTGGATGACATATTTTGTGGCAGAAAACTATCAAGGAGAAAAATAAATTCTTCAGTTCTTCTATTGTTGAATTGAATTCTTCTTATAATCCGAATGCTTACCCGATGAATTTCAATTACGGAATTGGAGGCTCAAACTTTACAAGTCATTCTCTACTTGATTTGTTGATCTCTCCATGTCTCAAGGAACTTGAGATTGTTGGGTTGTTAAAAAATGGGGATGAATGAAATTTTTGTAAGAATATTTAGGAGACACTGTATTTAATAGTGATTGTAATGGATTTTACTAGCTAATTAATTAGGTTTGTTATAGATTTTAATTAGATTATGTTGGAAACAAATTAATAATATTTTTAAAAATTTTCAATGATATAGATAGACTCGGTTGTTTGATAATGTAGATTTGGTAGTTTTCGAATGTAAAGATGTTGTTGGCTTGGTTATGGAGAGATTTTAGGGATTTGACGGTTTGATAATGTGATTTCTAGAATATCTTTTGCGGAAAAGTGAAGGATTAAAATGGAAAAAAGGATGCAAGGACAATATAGGCATGAAATGTGCGAATGATAAATATGAAATTCTACCACTCTCCTAAAATTTAGGAAATCGAAGTATGACCATAAATGCAATTTGCGAACACTTTGGTCATTTTTCCATGTACGTAGTCATTCCTTGGGATTTCCCAAATTTTATTTGGGAAATCTTAAGAAATGGCTACATACAGGATATCATAATGAAAAATGACTAAAATGTTCGTAAATTGGATATATGACCATACTTGATTTTCTGAATTTTAGGGGAGGGGTAGAATTCCATATTTACCTCTCTGTACATTTCATGTTCATATTGCTCTGGCATCATTTCTCCATTTTACCCATCTAGTTTTCAACCACCCACATCCCATAAATCACATGATTAAACTATCAAATCTCTAAAATCTCTCCATAACCAAACCATCAAAATTTCTACATTGTAAAGCTACCAAATCTACATTATCAAGCAACCGAATCTACCTGTATCATTCAAACATTTTAAAAATATTATTAATTTGTCTCCAACATATAATCTAATTAAAATCTATAACAAACCTAACTAATTGGGTAGTAAATTCCGTTGCAATCACATCTTCTAAATATTCTTACACTCATCAATCCCATTTTTTATCAATCCAACAATCTCTAAGTTCCTTGAAACATGGAGGGATCAACAAATCGAACAGAGAATGACTTGTAAAGTTCCAGTCTCCGATTCCGTGATCGAAATTTATCTAGTAAGCATTTAGATTATAAGAAGAATTCAACTCAACAATACAAGAACTGAAGATTTTTTTCTTCTCCTTGATAGTTTTCTGCCACAAAATATGTCATCCAAACCGTTTGTTGTCATATTCATTCGAAGTGAAGCTCTACTCTAGCTTGATTCTTTGGATGTGCGGATTGTGTCATTTGAATCCCATTTTAATTTGTGCATTTGAGTCTTAATTTACAAAACTTAGAAGCAAATATTGGAATAATCGATATTTAAGGTAATATAATTATTGAGGGTTGAGATAAAGTAGTAGAAGATAGGGAAGATGATTGGAAAGGAAAATGAGTCTCCTCCCTCATGAGTCATTATAGTCATATAATAAGCAGTCATATGATCTCATCTTGTCTTTTGCAGCCTAGAAAAATCCAGGTATTGTGTGTATCTTTATTTACTCTGTCTTTATTCTGTCTAACGCATTTTTTCTTTATTCTGTTTATGTGCTTATTTACCCTATATTAGATAGAGATTATCTTTAACCATGGTAAACACTAAGTAATGAAATGGTGCAAGCAAGTCACGCATTATAGTGTAAGTAAACTATTTTTAGTACAACGTAAGTATTATTATATACGACGTATGGATAAGAAAATACCTTAGCTTCATCCTCGTCCAGGTGCTTCACCACGTTTCTAGTTTGTCATTACCTTTATTTGTAACATTTTTTGTATGTTCTTTTTTGATCGATTACGTTTTTTTTTTGGCAAGAATGAGACGGTTCGCGAGTTTGGTATTAATTTTCGTGTCTCCCAATGTAGCTACCTCTCCATAGTTTTAAAAACAGTATTTGATTTTTCAATCTTATTTTTTCTAATCATTTTCCACTTTTATTTACGTTTTATTAGGCCATATATTTTTCATATTTTTCTACATTTTATATATATTTTTTTCAAATCATTCATTTAACCGATTTTATTTTTGAAATTTTGAAATTTCTAAATCTAGATTTTATTTTTGAAAATTTTGAACTTTAATTCACTATTTTATTTCCTAAAATTAAGCTATAGCAAAAAGTTGTTTCAAGGGTATTTTTGCCACAAAATTTAAGGAGTAATGGTAGGATAATTTAACTATTTTTGTGGGAGGGTATATTTGTCTATATTAAATTCTAGCATTGAAGTATAACTGTCTCATAGCCATTTTTGTAATATTGGATACTTTGGCCATTTTTCAAAACCATAAAATTTTGTCGATGGTGTGAAGAAATGGACTAGGCCCGTTTTCCATGCCCAGAAGAGGATGTTCATAGCCCAATTTGGGCCCATTGTTTGATTGTCTTGCATGGGCCTCTACAATGAAAAGAGCATTAAGAAGTAGTAATGATATTCATGCATAAATTTTCTTTATTCATGCCTCTAAACATTATTTTCTTTAATTCAACCAGAAGTAAAAAGCGGAGATTTTAACATCTGATATTTTAGTCGATGATATATACCTCAAATAATTGACTTATACTCAGGCGGGATAAACACTTGCTTTATATAATTATTCGTGATCATTTAATAATTCTAACTTTTAGAATATTGTTTAAATACAATTCTAAATCGATGTTTAAATGCAATCCTAAATCAATTTTATTTTTTCTCGTTTGATTAAAAATATTAATAAAAATAAGCTCCAAGGCTATAGCCTATAAAGAATGTTTTTAATACGTTGATCAATTGAATTATATTCCGTGGACAATATTTAATTGACTAACTTTCAACAAGTTTTACATAAAAAGTAAAGAAAAAAGAAATTATAGAATAAAAAAATGTATAATTTCAAGGGAAATGAAAAGGACATATCTTCCCAAGAAAACTGACAGAATAGAAATTTGTATATGAGATTTCAAACATATACTAAAAATTTTCAATGCATCAGTACCTTTCACTTGTTTCTTTTCACTATGGATTCTCTCTTCCCAAAAAAGAAAGAAAAGAAGTATATATATATAGTAATAATATTAATATTAAAAAAAAGAAGAAAAAGAAATATTATGGATTCATTTCATTTCAGTTGGTATTTTTCATTTACAAGTACTTTACATTTTACATATAATATTTTATTGGATACCTTTTTTTTTTCGAAACATTTTTATTGGATACCTATATAAACGTACTCACGAAGGAAAAAAAAATAGAGTTAAATATATCCATAATTTTTCACTGTTTTTTTTTTCAAATGTTTTAAAAGTTTTAAGTTATCTAAAATTTTTTTTAGTTAAGTCTATATTCAACATTATCATTTGATCGGTAAAAATGAACTAGTTAGGTGCTGTTTTCTATCGTTTTATATTAAGAAACTGTATTTTAAGCTTGTTTAGTGTCCAAAATTTTTCATTTGGAGTTACCTTAGGTTATACATGCATATAGGACATTTTTACATACTTTAGAGTTGATTTCTAATAGAAATTACAATATTGTGCAGAAAAATACCGAGCGAGGCACCTGGCGCCTTCCCCAATTCCAAGATTGCCCTTAATGTAAAAGACAAGTTTTGGTGTGTTTTGAAGATTCCTCGAGCCCCTCCACGTGCCTTCCATTCCTTCGATGATGGCCAATTCAACAAACAAACCAACTAAAAATGTTGTAAAGGGATGACTCTCCATGAATGTCTCAACCTCCTAACCGCCTTGAAGTTCTTATAAATATAGCAGCTCCCCTCACTTCATTCATCATCCTTGAATGATCATTTCAGCTTTAGACATTTTACTCTCAACTTATTTACGTTTTCCCTTTAAGTTTTGAGTTATTGTTTTAAACTTTGCTTATTTCAAGTTCATCATTTATTTTCCATCTTGTCATTCTTGAATCATGTCCAGCTCGGATAGCCGAGATGGCTGCCACCAACGCCGACGAAAGCTAAGTATGAGGGCCGAGGTGAACCTGGCCCAGGTCTGACCTACCGGGGAGCTCGGTAGGGGCCGATGTGAGCATCTGTCTGCGGCGTGATTATCGGGCGTAACCGTCGGTGCCGAGATCACCGGGTGTAACCGACGGTCCCGAGATTACCGAATGTAACCGTCGCGAGATTAGCGGAACCACCACCCGTAAGTAGAGGACCTCACTCCCCGATCAGGTACGATGATTTCTGGCTTCGAACTAAACTTGGAATCCGACCTATACTGACTTGATCGTCGGAGTGCTCACCTTTTTGTGCAGGTCCGCCCAAGTGTTCAGGTCGGTCCGGAGGCCGAGTTCGAGCTACAATCAGGAACACACTGTTGTGCACATCTTTGCATAAACATTTGGCGCCGTCTGTGGGGACGACTGACAATCTAAGTCATCCCAATTCCTTTAAACCAACACGCGAGCGAACATGGTTCAACCAGCGAATTCGACCAATACGACAGATCGAAGGACTCTAGCTACCAGCGATGCCCACCAGAGGGAGGTCGGAGCAGCGGCGGTAGAGGGGCAAGGTCACGACGGCCTAGCAACGGAACCCCTCCGCAGGTCGGCACGGATCACCGCGCCTGCCCTACGCTTGCGCACCCGAGGACGTCCAAGGCCACCCGTGGCCGAGGTGGGACCTCTAAGAAGGGCGCCCGGGGTCCAGCCCCGGCTCCAACAAGCGAGAACTTTGATGCGCTCTAGAGAGAGATGGAGGCAATGCGCACACAAATGCGCTCCAGGGAGACAATGTATAACGAAATGGTGCTGGCTGCAAGCGTAGGGTCCCGATCTGAAAATCGAGTGACGCGCATGGACGTACGCGAGCAAAGGGGTTCCCACCTCGGCCCAGCCGAGGAAGAACGTCCCGAAGACAACGAGAGTGAGGGGTACACTCGCCAGAGGGGAGACCTCCATGAGCATCTCAACAGAAAGAGAGGCTCGTCTCTCCGAAAAGGGCAGTCACCATCCCGCTCCTACAGGAGCTCCAACCAGCAGGCTGAATCCTCTCACAATCCCGCAGGGATAATCACAAGGGAGGAGTTCGACCAACTGAGGGGGGAGCTCGATGCTCAGGTGGAGGCCTTAAAGGCCAAATGTGAGCAGAAAGAAGATTCACTGAACGATGGCGACTTGGGAGAATCGCCTTTCACCTCGGACGTTTTGGAAGCACCAATCCCTCCGAAGTTCAAAGCTCCTACCGTGAAGCCTTATGACGGGACGAAGGACCCCAAGGACTATGTTGAAGTCTTTGAAGGCCTCATGGACTTCCAAGCGGCATCAGACGCAATCAAATGCCGCGCCTTTCAGATCGCGCTTACTGGCAGCGCGCGATTGTGGTAACGGAGACTGCCAGCCAGGTCGATCTCGACCTACTCTCAGCTGAGAAGGGAGTTCCTCGCCCAGTTCTCTTCTCGGCACTATGACAAAAAGACAGTGACCCATCTCGCCACCATCAGGCAGAAGGAGGGTGAGACGCTGCGGGAGTATGTCACCAGATTCCAGGAGGAGCAGTTGAAGGTTGCATACTGCTCCGATGACTCGGCCATGTGCTATTTCCTCACCGGTCTAGCCGCTGAAGCCCTCACGGTGAAACTTGGAGAGGAGGCCCCGGCCACCTTCGCCGAGGTGCTCCAAAAGGCGAAGAAAGTCATCGATGGACAGGAGCTCCTCCGAACCAAAACTGGCCGACCTGAACGAAAGATCGGCCGGGGCAGAAGTGGAAAAGATGAAAGGGCAGATCCCAAGTCCAAGGACAAAGGATCCTTCTCCAGCGGCCGAGCTGAGTATCGAAGGGCGGAGAACGGACCTACCAGGAGCCGACCTTACGAGCGCTTCACCCCAACCACGATTCCAATTTCCGAGATCCTAACGAACATCGAGGATTCTGGAATGGAAAAACTACTCAAGCGTCCGGAGAAACTTCGGGGAGCCCCGGAGAGGCGCAGCAAGAACAAGTATTGCCGCTTCCATCGGGAGCATGGCCACAACACGTCGGACTGCTGGGAATTGAAGCGCCAAATTGAGGATCTAATTCAAGACGGCTACTTCAAGAAGTTTGTGGGAAAGCCCAGGACCAGCTCAACAGAGAAAAAGGAAGAGCGAAAGCGTTCAAGGACGCCACCCCGGCGCACCGACCGACCTGCGGTCATCAATACCATTTTTGGAGGGCAAGCATGGGTCAATCCGGACATAAAAGAAAGGAGTTAGCCCGTGCAGCCAGGCGCGAGGTGTGCATAATCAGGGAGCAGGGGCCGACCTGCCCAATCACCTTCGACGGTGCAGACTTGGAGGAGGTCCACCTGCCCCACAATGATGCCCTTGTGATTGCTCCCTTGATTGATCATGTGGTGGTCAGGAGAGTGCTGGTAGACGGGGGCGCATCCGCTAACATCCTGTCCTTACCGACCTACCTCGCCTTGGGCTGGACGAGGTCGCAATTGAAGAGAAGCCCGACGCCGCTGGTTGGGTTCTCTGGAGAATCGGTCATCCCAGAGGGTTGCATCGACTTGCCGGTCACGCTGGGGCAGGACCAAACTCGAGTCACTCAAATGGCCGAGTTCGTGGTAGTTGACGGTAGATCGGCCTATAACGCCATCTTTGGGAGACCCATCATCCACTCATTTCGGGCCATTCCCTCAACACTTCATCAAATTTTGAAGTATTCCACCCCCAATGGCGTGGGCACGGTCCAAGGAGAACAGACCGCTTCGAGGGAGTGCTATGCCGCCGCACTCAAAGGCTCATCGGTCTGCGCCCTCGAAACTCTCAGGGATGGGACGCTCGAGTTCGAGGCCGACCAGCCGAGGAAGGAGTTTGCCGCACCCACTGAGGAGCTCAAGCTTGTTCCTCTGCTTAGTCCCGAGAAGCAGGTAAGCATAGGAACCAAGCTGGGGGCCACCGACATAGAGGAGCTAATCCACTTCCTCAGCCAGGACGCCAAGAAGTTCGTTAGAACTTGCGACAATTGCCAACGCTACGGGGCCATAATCCACCAACCTCCCGAGCTGCTCACCCCCATCTCGGCCCCATGGCCATTCGCGCAGTGGGGGGTAGATATCATTGGTCCTTTCCCTTTGGGCAAGGGCCAGACCAAGTTCGCTGTGGTTGTTGTGGATTACTTCACCAAGTGGGCCGAGGCCGAGGCGCTCTCCCACATAACGGAATCCAGGGTCACGTCCTTCGTATGGACGAATATCATATGTCGCTTTGGTATACCGCAGGCCATAGTGACAGACAATGGGAAGCAGTTTGACAACGCCAAGTTCAAAGACTGTTGCAGCAAACTCGGCATAAGTCATCTCAGCTCGTCCCCCGCACATCCGCAAGCAAATGGGGAGGTGGAGGCGGTCAACAAGATCATCAAGCGAGGCATCAAACTTAGACTGGACTCCAAGAAAGGCAGGTGGGCCGAGGAGCTACCAGAGGTTCTATGGTCGTACCGGACCACCCAACGAGAGTCGACGGGTGAGACCCCGTTCTACCTGGCCTTCGGCTCCGAAGCTGTAGTCCCGGTTGAGATCGGCATACCATCTGACAGAGTAGAGCATTACGAGCCTACGACGAATGAGGATGGGCTGCTCCTCAACCTCGACCTGTTGGAAGAAAGAAGAGCAATGGCCCAGCTACGCCTGGCAGGATATCAGGGCAGAATGGCCAGACATTACAATGCCCGCATTCGACCTCGGGCCTTTCAGGTCGGACATCTGGTCTTAAGGAGGGTCCAAACGCATGTGGGTGCCCTTGATCCGGCCTGGGAGGGCCCGTTTGAGATCAAGGGCATAGTCCGACCTGGGACGTACATATTGGCCGATCTGAAAGGAGACGTCCTCGAGCACCCGTGGAACGCGGAGCACCTGAAGCGTTATTATCCTTGAAATGACAAAAGGATTTTCAATGCATCTGTAAAGACTGTTCCAAAAGAATTATGATCGGAATAAATGTGATGATTTAATTTCATGCTTCCGAGTTCGACAAGAAATTAAATGGGGGCCACGGACTCCCACGCGATCGCATTCCAGCAGTTGGTTCAAATTCAATCCTTCGAAGCCTAAGGGTACGAGGTGCGATGCCAAAACCACTGACGAACTTAAAATTCAAACCTTCAAGGCAAAGGGGGCGATGTGGAAAGTTCAAAATGATCAAGCCTCCGAACTTGGGGGTACGAGGAACGATATGAAGAATAGCTGCGGACTTAGGATTTTAGCCTTTTTACCTTTTTAAGTTAAGTGTGAAATGTTAAAAATCCAGAGTTGGTGCAATGTATTGAACATTAAGAGATTCAAACTCAAACTTTCAAATTATGTTAATTAAAGGCGCGACCTCAAAAATAAGAGGTGCGAGGTGACATTAGCTGCAGTTCAAAGGAAAGGCAAAGAAAAGAGGTTGCTAACAACAAAGTAGAAGCGAATGAGAGTCTCTTTATTGAATGAAGAGCAGAGCCAAGGCTTATACACCTTGCAGCTCTGCCCTGACACTTACAAACAAAAAGAAAAGGGAGGGAGAACAGCGAAAAGCCTCGTGAAGGGTGGTCGCCTAAGAGCCTGCTGGGGGAGCGCCCTCCTGAGTGGAGCCGACCTGGTCCTCTTCGGGATCGGAGTAGTCAGAGTCCAGATCTCTGACATACTGTTCCACCAACGCTTGGGGGCCAGGGGTGCCGCCAGGACCAGACGCCCACTTCTCGGCATACCTCCTTTTCAGACCGCTGAGATCGATCTGAAGGTCGGGCATGTCGGAAGCAATGCCCTTCATGGAACTTGAAGCCCGCGTCAGAAAAGTCTTTGGCAAATCCATCGAAGTCAGGATGTTGCCTAAACGATTCCTCCAGTAGGACTCCATTGCTGAGGCGCTCCTTCGCCGTCTCCAGCTGGGCAGTCGCATGCTCCAGCTCCTTATCCTTCGCTTCAAGCGCCTGGAGCATGTCGTCCTTCTCCTTCAGGAGCTGGAACTTCTCCCTCTCCAAGCACCTGGTGATAGCGTGGGCAGCTCGGAGTTGGGCCTTGCGCCTGTCCTCCTCCTTCTTCAGCAGCTCGGCCTGAGACTCCACCTCGACCTTCAAAGTCTCCACCTCAGAGTGAGCCTTCAGCAGCTCATCCTTCATGGTGGAGGAAGCAGCCTCCAAGGCAGCGGAGAACTCCTCTTTCTCCCTCGCTGCCAGAACTTCCCTCACATCCAGCTCGGCCTTGACAGCCAGAGCCGATTGAATGGAAGCAACGAATGCCTGCGAAATGGTACAAGGAAAAGTTAGATCGAACTACCTATTGGGCGAAATCAAGCAAAAATGGGGCACTAGTCTTACCTCGGCGGCGTAGTCGATGGTCCTCTGCAGAACGGACCCAGGGGCGCTCACAAATTTGGACGTCCTCCTTAGGCAGCGGTCCAAACTTGCAGCTGAAATGCGGGACACCTGGTCCCTCACCCAGGAACTTGACGGCTCAATTCTGAACCGTGCCGTCACGTCGGACGTCCTGCCCATCCTGGCCGCAGGATCGTCCACCCGATCTGCGAAACTTGCAGGCAAGACCCTGCAAGCTCCGACCTCCGAGGGGGAGATCGCCTTCTTTTTCTTCCTTCTTCGCTTCAGAGGGGCTTCCTCCCTCGCATCCTCACCCAAAGGCGGGGCGTCCGCCGCCTCGGTCTGGGCGTCCACCGCCTCGGTCTGATCCCTGGGGCGCTTCTCCCTCGAGGGACCCCCAGAAGACTCCAGCTCGATCACCGGGGCTGGATCTTCAGAGGCAGGCCCTGCCACGACAGGGGTGGCAGGTTTCGAACTCTGGGCGGCCTCAAGAGCATGGGCTCGGCCCTTAGACTTGCGCTTCACGCCGCTTGCAAATCCGCAAACCATGGCTGCGAAATAAAAACAGGGGTCAACACAAGGTTAGAGGAAAAATGGGGGAGGCAAGCTCGGCATACCAAGTTCAGAGTTCGGCCTTGAGGATTCAATGGGACGAACTGCAGGGTTGTAATCTAGCAGCCCGGACTCAAGCAGCAGTTCGTCAGTCACCAGGGTTCCGACCTTCCTACCCCTCGGAAAGCGCTCCTTGTAGTATTTCAGCGTATCGAAGGAGGCTTGCGTAAGCTCGGGGACTGGTCGGATTGAAACTGCACGAAGACAAAATCCGAGTTAGACCTGAATGACAGAAGAAAATTACGAAAAGTAAGAACTACTCCGTACCTAGGTTCCCAAACCTAGTGGGGACGTCAAAGAAGGAACAACCTGACTCGTCCTTTGCAAGCCATTCCCCGGAAGCGTAGAACCACTTCCTCACCCATCCCTTGATGGAGGTCGGCCCCTTAACTATACCGCCTGCGCCTTTCCTTGCGCACATATAGAACCGACCAGGCTTCTTAGCTATCCTTTTCACCTCGAAGCACGCGAGGAGCTGGTCTACGTCCAACAGCTCGGCCTCCTCACTATCCCGAGCTCGTAGCCAAAAGAGGATGGCCAAAGCGAAAATGACACCCCACCCATTGGGGGCCACTTGAGCCGGAGCCAACCCAGTCCGGAAGAGAAATTCTTGGACAAAAGGGTGAAGGGGAAGTCTGAGGCCGTACTCAAACATTTTGAAGTAGAGAGTGACCCATCCCTCTGGAGGATTGTCAGCTCTCTCCCTCTCCTCCGGAAGCCTGAGGAGGATGTTCTCAGGGATAGCGAACCCCCTACGAAGGGATCCGAGGTAGTGCTCAGGTATCCTAGAAGGGTATTCCAAACCCTGACCTGAAGTGGAGGCGTCACTATCCTCCCCGTCATCGGAGATTCTAAAGTTTTCTATCTCCTCGAGCTCGGACTCTAACCTACGAGCTAAATCGGATCCTAGGTTGCTGCTAATAGAGGACGACATGGCAATTACGTTCGAAAGAGAGAGGGAAGAGACCGACCTACCAAGGGTTCGAGCTGCCTTCAGATCGAACTCCAAGAATTCAAGGAACGTAAGGTATGATCTGAAGGATTGGGGGCATTTATAGCCCGTCGGAAGAATTTCCCCACCGTACACGTGTAATCAACGAGCGGCTAGGATCCTCTCTCAGATCCGAAGCGTCGGAATATTTGAATATTCCGACGATAAATCTTCAGCGACGGTTGTATTTTCCCACGAATAGGAAGTCGCCACGTGTCCAAAGCAAGTCGAATGAACTTCTCTGCCAGGTCGAGATCGGACCAGACAGAGAGGGGGCCAATGTTTGGGGAAGGGAATACCCTGGACACGTGGAGGACCCCTATTGGTGCTCCAAGATGGCTCATGAGTCATGCCCAGCTCGGATAGCCGAGATGGCTGCCACCAACGCCGACGAAAGCTAAGTATGAGGGCCGAGGTGAACCTGGCCCAGGTCTGACCTACCGGGGAGCTCGGTAGGGGCCGATGTGAGCATCTGTCTGCGGCGTGATTATCGGGCGTAACCGTCGGTCCCGAGATCACCGGGTGTAACCGACGGTCCCGAGATTACCGAATGTAACCGTCGCGAGATTAGCGGGACCACCACCCATAAGTAGAGGACCTCACTCCCCGATCAGGTACGATGATTTCTGGCTTCGAACTAAACTTGGAATCCGACCTATACTGACTTGATCGTCGGAGTGCTCACGTTTTTGTGCAGGTCCGCCCAAGTGTTCAGGTCGGTCCGGAGGCCGAGTTCGAGCTACAATCAGGAACACACTGTTGTGCACATCTTTGCATAAACACATAAGAAAATGACGATCCAAAACCGATGGAAAATATTGAGAGGCACCTGGCGCGTAGTTGAAAAAAATTGTCGTATTTTTAACTAATTCGAGGTAACTAGGTTGGGTTTATTGCATTGAGTCTTAAAAATACCAAAACCAAAATTATCCTTGATATTTGTTACCCTGAATTCAATTACAAAGTCACCGATCAAACAACATTTTCATTAAAAAGACTCTATTTGTCCATGAGGATCGATACTCGGAATACTCATTCTGTTTTACTACTTGTGACGGGGGTACACTTGAGCTCTATCATTTATTGTCATTCCAAAATCCCAAACATGATTGAATGTGGATAACCAAAATATGATTTGGAATTTTTAATTTTTATTTTATATGAGCTGTCATTTTTAAATTTTAAATGCCCATTTTTTCCCTACTCTATTGAAAAATTCAACTTGCCCTATTATAAATTAACAAAAAAAAAATCGAAATATGGGCCAAGTTCTAAAGTATGATTTGATCATCATTGTTAATTTTAAAATTTTTTCTATAATTTTAGTTTTTTTCTTATTTCCACTATAAGGGTAGGAATTTCACTATTATTATTTTAGAAAAGTAAAGGAAAAAAACATTAAATATAAAAGTAAAAGAAACAATATGATTATCACATGGGCGAACTTAAATAAAATATGAGATTTTCATATCTAACAAAGTATTGATTTGTAAATAAAATAAAATATAATAATTAGTATTCATTACATATAATAAAAGTACTTCTTTTAAATGATAATAGAAGTACAACTAATGATTCATACGAATAAAATATTTCATATATATTTGAATAAAAATGAAATTTTATTTTCTTTAAATGAATTTTAATCATTGATACGATGGATAACTTCACCAATATCAATAGTATACTAATATACATATCTATAAAGTATTTAAGATAATAAGTAGTCTTTTTTTTTAAGTATAAAGTATTAAAAAGATAAATGGGGTTTTTAAGGAAAATAAATATGAGTTCTTTTCCTAATAATAAAAGAAAATTAAATGAGTTAAAAGATTATACTTTAGTCTATGACTTTACTATTCATTCAAATGTTGTCTTTAAATTTATAAATATATTTTTAAAATATTTAATTTTACTCTCTTAGTCGTCGAATATTATATTTTAGTTTCAAAATTCTACCTAAATCATTATTTTAATCGTCATATTTCCATTAATTATTTAACTTAAATCTTAAGTCATTTTGATATCAAACTATTAAATATCAATTAAGACAGAATATTAACATGCCAAAGCGAACATAGCTCAATGGTAATTAGCATATATCTCTAACCAAAAGGTTGTGAGTTAAAAGATAGAATCAAGGAACACAACTCCACCAAACAATAACCCTTGCGTATGTACGGTATGAGGACAGTGTGCATACCCCTAAGTATAGAGACTTATGATCGGGATATATGCCTTCATTAATAAAGTTACGCTTTAATTGGCGTTGGTTTTGAAATTTCTTTTGGGGACAATAATTTTTTTAAGTGAGTCACTTTTTCGATTAACTTTAATGAAAGAATCAGTTATAAAAATTTTTCCTAAAATTATTTATGTGCTTTTGAGTCTTCAAGACTATTCATCATTGTTCGCGGGTCTGCTTGATAACAAAGATAAGAGTGCAAATGCACACTTGTCACAAGTAGTAATTCAAAAAGAGTATTCCCTGGCTTTGGTTTAGAAATACTTAAGAACGGAAATATAGCCCTTCCACTTCGAAATTAACTGAAAATAGGATGATTGACATCAACTAGGCGCCAGGCACTTCTCTCTATTACTACACCATTCTGCTTCTTAATCTTAGATCTGTATAAGTGACTTCAAAATTTTAAGTTGTTTTTATTAATATGTCTATGCTACTTAAGCAGGACCTTTATGTTTAAAGTCTTCCTCTCCTTGATTTAATCACCTAAATTGCAAATAATTATCCAACCTTTTCAGTAGTGGATGATCGGTTAACTCCTTATTTGGCTAAAATAACTTGTTAAATTTTTAGATAAAAACAATTCAGTTGACAAAAATTAAGGAAACATATTTAGCCTTTGCTGTCCAATTTTTAAAGGATTAGTTAACTCTCAATAAAAGGGCTAGAAAAAATTAATTTAGCTAATATTTAAAATACTAAAGTTGAATTATTTAATAGAAAATGAAGTTAAAGCATCTTCAAAGAATAAACAGTAATAAAGTAAATAGAATTCAGTTATATTCCACAAACATGTGTGATTATAAGACTCTTGTATAGTAAAGAACACACGAGAGATGAAGAAGAAATAACTGAATCTAGAAATGTCAATTGATGCATACGACTTACAAATAAAACTAAGAAAAAGCAAGAAAATGAATGAAAAACTTACAAAAAGCTAGCTAAAAGAAGCTTTAAAGGCAACCATCCTGGTGGTTCATGAGTCCAAATGAATTAAGTTTAATTAAGAGGGAATGAGTTTAAATCCTATGATGGCCACCACCTTAAGAATTAGTTCAAATTCGTAACTCTCATGTGTTTTCCGGACCATTCTTAACGATAATTTTAAAAATAGAAACAAAGACATATTTTCCAAACAATCATTAATCGCCTTTATAAAATAAACAACTATCTTTGTATAAACATTTTCAACATGATATAATTCAGAGATAAATGCTATCTACTCTTTTTCTCGAGGTCTAAGTTCAAATCTTTTTTTATTAGGATAAATATATATATATATATATATATATATATATATATATATATATTTGTGTATGACATTTCTTTGTATGAAATGTTATTATTCACATTTTGTTTAATTCAATTAGTTAATTTTAGGTGTACATTTAAATATGAAATTTTCAATTTAATTATAAAACTTAAATCAAATATATAAACATCTCTTGAAAATGGAAAACCAATAATTTGGGTGGGCTTATGAGCTTGAAACACAGGGTCCACTAGAATGACAAGAAGCCCAACCCGACCAATGCATCCAAATATGAAAATAAATATGAGAAGGCCATTTTTTATTTTTTATTTTTATCTTTTATTAATATTTCTAGCTATAGGTTCTTAAAAACCATTCATTCAATTTTAAATTTATCTAAGATTTTGAAAAAGAGAACTTTTAAATTCTGAAATATATATTTATAAAATATATTAATAAGTAAATATTTTCAAAAGAATAAAGTACAAATAACAAAATAGTTATTAAAAGAAAAATCAAATATACTTCATTACTTCCGTGTTAATTTTATTATAGGCTCAGATTCATAGATATATGTCTCGTTTTTCTATATAATGAAAAAATATATATATATACATCTATAATGCATGAATTTTCCAGCGTTATTTATCAACAAGATATAAAATTAAATGTCATTTACTCTATATTAATTATTCAAATAAATAAAGTTAAACTTGTTAAACACAATTATATCATGAGAGAAATTAATATAGGATATTAATCTTATAATTTGTTTCATTTTAATGTATTATTGAAATGATAAAAATTACAAATATAAAACAATGTATACAGTGAAGGATAACCTAAAGAAGGTGTCATTTAAGGTTTAAGATTTATATTATTTTTTTTAATAATCTAAACATAGTTGAACGATTCATTGTGTCAATATTTACTTCCATTCCAAAAAAAGCGTTGCAATTTTACTTTTTGATAGGTAAGATTGAATAATTGTTAAAAAGAAAAAGTTCACGGAATTTTTATAGTACAACAAATTGAAGGTATGGGAGTTTTAACCTCTGTATTCAAGAAAATAATTGTCTTTAAATTCTATTCATGTTCGTAAAATTTTGAAAGAGTGATTCAATCTTCGTATCGTGCATGGACCAAATTAATTGGTGCAAAGTTATCTTTTTATTGGGTCTCCTAGGAAACTCCCTTGAGCTCCACGTGGCAAGAGGACTCTTTTTCGTTACCATATGTAGTTTCTCCACCTCACAAAAATATGTAGATTTTTTTTTTTTTTGCTTTTAGTTAAAATCATTGGTCGAATTAACAAAATTTGAGGGAAGTTTCGATGAAGATGGAAGATTTAAGGATTCGTCTGGTATCATTTATGTTTCTTGTTTCTGTTTATTTTTTTTAATGAGTAAAAATGTATTGCATGGTTCCAACTTCTAAGAATTCAAGTATGATAAAACAATTTTTATTTATGTTGGAACAAATTGGAAATGGAAACAAGAAAAAGAAACTAGTTTTGGTTGCTTCCAAAATTTCTACACAATTATGAGAATGCTACTAACAAGAAACAAACTTAGTTGAAAAATACTAAGATTTCTTAAGAAAATTTGAAACTAGAAACAAGAAACGGGAATGTTGCCAAACGAGCCCTTAAATATCTACTTTCAAATTTGGTTAATTTTAGTGGTTCCTTCCTTTTTTAAAATTTACCCATTTGGCAAAATTTTAACCCAATAAAGACTCTTGAATAAAAATCTATAGCTACATTTCAAAATATTCAAGGAGTGATATATTATGTTAAAATTATGTTTGGAAAAATAAGATAAAAATGAAAACAAACAGACTAAAATAATCATTTTTTAACAATACATAACAAAAACGATTGGAAGTACGTTGACTAAAATAAACCAAAGTTAAAAGTATAAGAACCAAAATAACATAAAAGTGAATGAAATAAATAACATTAAAAAGAACAAAAGTCGAAAGTATATAAAATAAAATATTATTTAATCTGAGACGTGGGAATTCAAATCTAGATTTGATTGTTGTGTCGTAAGAAAAAAAAATAATAGGGGAAGAAGAGCTTAGTAGCATGTAAACAGAACCCATTTTTTTACTTGTTGTTTCCTTTTTCTATTCTTTCTTCTCTTAATTGAAGAAAAAAGACAAAAATACATTTTCAAAGTCCTAGATAGGAAGATACATCGTGGGTTGACGTATATAGAGAGCACCTATTCTCCCAACGTTATCAGATCATTTTGCTATTGAGATAATGGAGGATAAGCTTCATTATCAAGTGACTATCTTTTCAATAATTTAAACTCAACTAATATGATAAATGAAATGATTAGCTTTGTGTTCTGATTTAGTTAGGACTTTGTCCTTGTTTCAATTGATTTCATTCCATTCAATAATGGGAAAAATTACAAAAATAAAACCAAACAATTGTACAATATCAACCCATAAATTGGTATTTGCTCCGCGATAAAAAGATTTTTCTTTTCTTTTTTTGTGTGTGGACCAGGGTTCAAAATGTCGAGAGACATATTAACATGTCGTCATATTGATATAGGGGAGAAAAGTCGATTTTCCCCCATGTCGTCGACATGTCGAAATGTCGACACGTCTTTTTTTTTGTTTTTCTTCTTTTAAGGTTATTTTATTTTCATCATCTTCCTACTATGCTACTATAGTCTATAATTTCTCGCAACCTCGATGATTGTAATCTTGGTCTGTTCAATGAAACATTCGAATTTTAATATTGTATAAAGTATAACTAATAAGATTTGGAATTTGCTTTATTGATAGTTTCTAATCCAATCTAATCCTTAATTACACAATCGAAAAATATATGTGAAATATTGACATATATAAGATTGAAATAATCTTAGAATTTTTAAAAAATAAAATATTATTATATACAAATAGTGGTGAGACATGAAGTAGAATAAGTAACTTAATTAATACCAAAAAGATGATATCGGAGGATCTAGTGCACTATCTTGATAACTTTGATATAAATTACAATAGTTCTCATCGGTCATCATAGACTGGAAGTTTTGAAGGTGGTTGCTCAAATTAGAATATGAAGTATATATGGATCTCATTGGTAGATAATTTGAATGAATGACACAATCACGAGGTTGAAATGTTTAAAAATTGTGTAAATTTGATGGAAAGTTGGATCGATGATTGAAGGAGAAGTAGGTAAAAAGTAAACCGGTACGAGTTAACTAGAATTTAGAAATGTATTTGGAAACCGGTAATTATCTCATTTCCAAATGAATCATATTATGAAAAATACTAAAGTAGTCAAAAGTTTACAATTAAAGTTTAATTTACATATTCAAATAATTTTCATCAATCTTGGAAAAAATCTATTTTCGATATTTCCATCGACATCCACATTTTCATAATTAAAATGGTCATATTCTTACATTATGGTTAAAGGGGATCAATATTCAAGTTTTATTTGTTAATTCAAAAAATTTCCACAATTTTCATTATTTTTTCTGAAATATCCATCGATATCGACATGTCCGTAAAATTGAAATCTCTACATTTTCATCGATATCTGACATTTTGAACACTGGCGTGGACAAACATTCGTTTTGATTATTAAATGGTAGGATTAAGACCAAAATTAAACCATCCCCTCCATAAAATCACCACCAAACAAACAAACATATATATATATATATATATATATTCATATATGAAGAGAGAGAAGAGAGATAAAAAGAGAGACAGCATAATGTCCTAAAGAATCTGATGAAGCCCCTGAACTCTCACTTTCCCGGTGGTCTCTCAGAATCCACTTTTCCAATCTCTCTCTCTTCCATTTCGATTCTGAAAAAGCTTCCCACAAAAAAAGCACAAAAAACCCTCATCTTTTTCCCCTCTGTCCGCCATTAACGCCGCCCATAAATACCTCCAAAAACAGAGCCAAAAACAGAGCAAAATCACCACCATGATCTCTGTTTCCGACCTCTACCATGTCCTCTCCGCCGTCGTCCCCTTGTACGTGGCCATGCTCCTCGCCTACGCCTCCGTGAAGTGGTGGAAAATCTTCTCCCCGGACCAATGCTCCGGCATCAACCGCTTCGTGGCCCTCTTCGCCGTCCCCCTCCTCTCCTTCCACTTCATCTCCACCAACAACCCCTTCTCCATGAACCTCCGCTTCATCGCCGCCGACACCCTCCAGAAGCTCATCGTCCTCGCCGCCCTCGCCGTCTGGTCCCGCCTCGCCGCCGCCGGCTCCCTCGACTGGTCCATCACTCTCTTCTCCCTCTCCACTCTCCCCAACACTCTCGTCATGGGCATTCCCCTGCTCCGCGGCATGTACGGCGACGCCTCCGGCACCCTCATGGTCCAGATCGTCGTCCTCCAGTGCATCATCTGGTACACTTTGATGCTGTTTCTGTTCGAATACAGAGGCGCAAGGCTGCTGATTGCGGAGCAGTTTCCCGACACTGCAGGGGAGATTGTTTCCTTCAGAGTGGATTCGGATGTTCTGTCCCTCGACGGGAAGGAGCCGCTGCAGACGGACGCGGAGATTGGGGAAGATGGGAAGCTCAGGGTCGTGGTCAGGAAGTCGGCGAGCTCGCGGTCGGAGATTTTTTCGCGGCGGTCGCACGGCGGCGGGGGAGGGGTTGGGATTGCTCTGACCCCGCGGCCGTCGAATTTGACGAATGCGGAGATTTATTCGCTGCAGTCGTCGAGGAATCCGACGCCGAGGGGGTCCAGTTTTAATCACTCGGATTTCTTTCTCGGAAATGGGAGTCCGAGGCATTCTAATTTTGGGAATTTTGATGAGGAGAGCGGCGGCGGCGGCGGCGGCGGAGGAGGAGGGTTTAAGGGGAGGAGTAATGGGGGTTTTGCCGGCGTTAATGGGTATCCGGCGCCGACGAACGGCGGGCTTTTCTCGCCGGTGACCGGACCGGCGGCGAAGCGGCGGGGTAATGCCGGAGATGGGGGTAAGGATTTGCATATGTTTGTTTGGAGTTCCAGTGCTTCGCCGGTTTCCGAGGGCGGAATCAACGTTTTCCGGACTGCGGATTACGACGCCGGCGCCGGCGGAGTCAATCAGAAAGGTGAGATTTTTTTTAGGAAAATTTTGTCGTTTGGAAGATTTGGTTTTTTGGGTTTATTGGAATGGGACTGTTTGTTTCTGGGTGTTTTTTCTTTTCTTGGATTTTTGTACCTTTTTCAAGTGGGTCACCAAACACAAAATTTCTCTCTTTTTCTTTCAATTTTGCCCTTTTTATCTAAAGGAGTCTTCTTTATGAAGTTTTTTGCTGAAATTTTTAGACTTCGATGAGTTTGGTCGGGATGAGTTCAGCTTTGGGAACAGATCCGCCGTGAATGGCGGAGGACATGACGGCGGTCCGGTGCTGTCGAAGCTCGGATCGAGCTCTACTGCCGAGCTGCACCCGAAAACCGCCGAGGACCAGGCGGATTCTAAACCAACCACCATGCCGCCGGCGAGTGTGATGACAAGATTGATTTTGATTATGGTTTGGAGGAAACTCATTAGAAATCCCAATACTTATTCTAGCTTGATTGGCCTCGCTTGGTCTTTGATCTCATTTAGGTACCAAAAAAAGTTCAAAAAATTTGCTTTTGAGAATTGGGATTGTTTTGAGTTCTAACGAATATGGTCTTTTTTTGTAGGTGGAACATTGTGATGCCGGCCATTGTTGCCCGATCGATCGCCATTTTGTCGGATGCCGGGCTTGGGATGGCCATGTTCAGTCTCGGTACCGTCTCTTCCCTCCAAAAACCATTTCGAAAAGAATAGTAGGAAACTGTTTTTGATCAAGACGAGTGTTTCTTTCCTTTTGGTGTAGGGTTGTTCATGGCCTTGCAGCCTAGGATCATTGCCTGTGGAAACACCATCGCTTCGTTCGCCATGGCGGTTCGGTTCATCACCGGTCCGGCCGTGATGGCAGCCGCCTCCGTTGCGGTTGGACTGAGAGGAGCTCTGCTGCACATTGCCATAGTTCAGGTGAAGCAAAATAAAACCATCATACAAGATTTGAAACATAAGAGGAAATTAATGTTGTTTCGTTAAATTTGTATTGTAGGCTGCTCTCCCTCAAGGGATTGTCCCTTTTGTGTTTGCCAAGGAGTACAATGTCCATCCCGACATTTTAAGCACAGGGTTCGACCTCGATCTCGATCTCGATCCCGTCCTACCAACAACGATAATCCCGATCCTTTATTCGTCGTCCTTACCTTTTTTTTTTTTTTTTTTGCAGAGTTATATTTGGGATGCTGATAGCTCTACCAATAACTTTTGGTTTATTACATCTTGTTGGGACTTTGAAGCTGCAACAATGGAGGGACAAGATTGGGGTCTCTCTTTCTCTCTCTAGAAACATATTTTTCTCTAACAAAAGGAGGAGATTTATTGATGGGAGAGAGAGAAGATGAGAGGTGGTCAGTCATGGAGGATTGAGCTTTTTTTTGTTGTAATTTTTTGGCCTCTTTTTTGTGCTCTCTATTTCTTTTGTTCTTTTGATGGGAAGTAAATGAAAAGCCTTTTCAGATTGCCTCAACTACCCACCTCCCCCCTTTAAATTAATTAAAAGTTGAAAATTATTATGATAATAATAACAATAATAATATTAATGAAATGTCTTTCAACATGAAGAGGAAAAAAAATTCAAAGAAATGCATAAATGGTGGTGTAATTAGCAGCAGCAGTGATTTTTTTAAAAACAATTTTTTTTTCTTTTTCCTTCTCTTTGATTGGTTGAGCATTTGATTAATTGTGATGATCATACCAATTTATTTGAATTATTTTGAACTGCTCCTAATGTTTCTAATGTTAATCGTATTGTAATTGCATATGATTTAGAGAGAATTGTCAACAAACATGACTTAACCGATTAAGGCATAGAATTTAAACGAGCAAATTGGTAGGCTCCTTTATAATTGAGTTTTAACGATATTGTTTCTTTTCTATTCAAACTATTATTATGTCCCTAATCATTACATGATTTAGAAAGTTCTTTCCCTAAAAATACAAAAGAACTATTAGAATAGACTCGCCAATGACAAACACAACGAAGATTCACGACTCAAGACATTGTTGGATGAAATCAATATCGAAGATTATAAAGCTTAACCATCAAACAAATTCAATGTCGAACCGTAAACCGAAACTCGAGAGAAGTCATGTTATATAATGAGATAAGGTGACAATCGAGATGGAGTATAAATGTTGAGTGTTATTCTTATGGCGTTTGTTTGGTTACGGTAAAACATAAAAGACAGACGGATATAAGAGAGACCCATGGGGAGCACGCGTGTGTACGAAGGATGATTGAAGATGGCCAAAATTACAATAATGGCGCTGCGCCGCTTGCTCTAAGCCCACACACTATTACTATTCTTCCACCCTTTCTGCATTTGCATTTAATTCTCCCTTTCTTCTTTTTATGTTAAATTTTTTTTTTTTTTGCATCGTTCCTTGTCCAACCAATAAGGCTTATCCCTTTCACAGGTGACATGTATAATAGAAATGAGCATTCCAATGTCAAAATTAGTACTGATCGGAGAAAGTTGGATAACAGATTACCTAGCTTTCTTATAGATGTTTGGAAGCTGAATCATTGGCAAGGGAGGTTGAGATTCTCTCCCACAATTTCGACGAGGGCCAATTTGGTGATGGAGCTGACTGCGCTCAGTGAAGTTTGCCTTCTACGTGTTGATGGCAGCAATAGTAGGGTGATGCCAACTTTGCTCATCTCTTCGAGCTGATATCACCAAATCAACATGCCCTTCAGATGGTCGACATGTAGCTATCCATTTTTCTCCCATAATAGCCTTGATTATTTTGGTTCATTCATTTTCATTTTTTAATTATCCCGGTCAAAATTTTAGTACAACAATTTGTTCATTGAATTTTTTGAAATATAGTTATGAATTTGTATTGTGCTAAAAGTTTTCAAATATAGTGGAAAAAATGATGACTTTTTAAAAGTATAGAATCAAAACACACGTTTTAAAAGTAGATAAATTAGAATGAACAAAAGTAAAAAGTACATGAATGAGAATGAACATCCCTACATATTCGTTTTTATCTTCGTTATGACGCTTCACCCACTAAATTTCTTCTAATATAACCATAAATTTGTATGAGAGAGGTTTCACTATGACCCCTTCCTTCCTACAAACTTAAATTATAATAATGCCCCATCATTTCTCTATCTGTCAAATACCACCCCCCTATTTCCCATTATCACCCCTCTCCCCCTATATCTATATTTTATTTTTTTCCATTCACTTTTCCTTCCATCCTATAAACTATATATTTATTCAAACTATAATTCTTTTTTTATAGAAATCTTAAGTCACTTGCTTTTATAGTTGATACCAAATTTGATACATATGATATGGTATTAAAAGTTCATGTGATACGTTCAAGTGAACGTGACACAAAATTTTATTAAAGGATATATTTGGTTCATGAATTAGATTTAATAGAAATATATTTAGCCACTTATTTCTAAAATCGTTATCCAAATTGATGTCAGAGTCAACATAGCTTAGCAGTAATTGACATATATCTTTGATAAAGAAGTTGTGAGTTCGATTCCCATCCCTACTTATTGTATAAAAAAATATGTACTTGATATATAAATGTTATATATTTTTGATATATGAATTTATTTTTTGAAAAAAATAGGAGTTTCTTTTTCTAAATTTATGAAATCTACAATTTGTACTCTCTGATAAATTCAATATAAATCTACAAACAAGATAAGTTACCAAGTATCTTACAACTATTTTTAGATTAAGCAACCTCAAATTTATTAAAACCATGATCCAGGGTAAATTTATTACTCATTTGTTCAATTTTCTCAAAGGATTTTTGCTCATGATTTTAGTAATTATGGGTTAGAAAGTTTAAGTTTATGAATAGATTATAAAAACCTTAATTTTAAAACCTAGGTTTATTTGTGGATTGATGATTGGTAAAGATTACGTCTTGTATTACAAAATTTAATTAAGTTTCATAAGCTTGATTTTATATAACATTGATTTCCGTGGCAAATATTCTCAATAGGCTAATATAATATCTAGTTAAGGTTGGTTTCTAAATTTTGAGTGTCGGGTCTATTTAGTTGAAACACTTTAAAAAGTTATTAATAAGTTGACAAACCTTTCGGAATGTATCTATTTAGTACTTCTACTTAAAACAAAAAATAAATTTTATGTCTAATATATTTTTTTCGTTAACTTCATCGACTTAATTCATTTGGGCCACAAAACACTTGAATCTACCTAAAGCCAGCTCGCCATGTAATCCTTAAACAATAAAATTAGCCAATCACAATAAACGTTTAATTGACGGAGTTTAACAAGATAGTTTTATTAGACGTAAAATTGAAAGTTTGAGAGACTTAGCTTATTTGAAAAATTTTAAATGGTAAGATAAAATAGACACAGATTTAAAATATCATATACTTTTTTAAAATACAAGAACTAAATAGATACCACCTTGAGAAAGTGTTTGAAGGTTCGACACTTTAAGTTTGGAAAATTTAAGGTTTGGAGTTTAAGTAGAATATTTCGGAAAATTTATGTTTAGGGTGCAAGTTTAATTGTGTGTTTGAGAATGATTTTGGTATGGTCAAAATCACTTTTGTCTCTTCTAAAATAAAAAAATAAAAAAATATCACCTTATCATTGTCAAAATCATTTCTCTTTCTACCGATCATGTTCGTCAAATTAAAAATTGATTTTAGCAAAGTTTAAAATCATTTTTAATTGATTTTTAAGGTATCACTCGGATAGTGATTTTAGAAAATCAATTATACTTAAATCTCTTTTTTCAAAATCACTAATTCTACCATCACTCTCAAACACACCTTAAGAAACCTTTAGGAGCCTTGACGAAAAACGGTTTGGAATACTCTTGAAACCCATATGTTTGGCCAACGAATCCGCTAAGAAGACACGATTCAACGTCTTAACCCAAACCTATAATTTATCCTCCTCTTATAACATTTGAGGGCACAAATACTAAAAGGAAAGTATTACAAAAGATGAATCCCTTGAAATCAGATTTGAAACAAATTTTATTATTATAAGTTAGTGAGACAGCAAGACAATTGTCAATGAAAGCAGACAAGAGTACTCTGTTCTTTTGCTAATAAAATTGTCCAAGTGCTTCTCTTTTTCTCTCTTTCTCCCTTTTTTTTTCTCTCAAGAGAAAAAAATATTCCAAGTTATGAAAGTTGATGGGGTTTGTGATAATGGTTGTGGCAATGGTGAGTGACCCATTTTTTAAAGTTTAATAATTTTTTTTTTTACAAAGAATATGCAGCACATGTGGCTTTAGGAGATTGGCTGTTTTTTAGGGTTTTTTTTTTTCCTTTTTGGTTTGCCCTTTTTCAAGTTTCAATAGCTTTTTGCCCTTTGTTTAGTGAAAGTACACTTAGGAAGTCATTTGGCATCATGGCATGGCTTGACTAAGAACCAAACCAACCCATTTCACATGTTCCAATTATAATATCAAGCCTCAACTTTTTAAATTATTGTTTATTGTCAAAATTTTGACTTCTTATAAAGTGATTTTGGAGGATTTTCGCATTAGTGTCTCAATGGCATAGATGAATGTTAACTGATGAGAAAATGATGTTATAGGAGTTTTTTTAGAGATATGTTGTGATACTCTGTTAAACTATCTTGATATTCAAAATCTTAATTGATATAAATGAATTAGAATAATATATAATTGTTTTCTAATTTCATTTTCAAAGCTATTAAAAGAAAGTATGACCGAGTGAATGTTTAAAAAAATGATTAAATTACCTGTTTAGTCTTTGAAGTCTCACATTTGTATCTAATAAATCTTTGAACTTTAAAATGTGTCTAACAAAACTTTTAATTTTTTGTCTAATAGATCTATGAACTTTTAGAAGCTTATAATAAGTCCTAAAACTTTCAATTTTATGTCTAACAGATATTTGAATCTTCAATTTTGAAAAAGCTATACATCTTTTAAAATTCATGAATCCACCAGAAAAAAATTTGAAAGTCTAGAATTCTATTAGACACAAAGTTCAATTTTATGTCTACTAGGATTCATTAATTTAAAAAATTTTGAATAGGTCAACGACATATTAGATACAAAACTCATAGATTAATTAGATATTTTTACAGTTCATAGACTTATTACACACAATTGTGAAAGTTATTAGACACTTTTAAGTTTAGAAATGTAGTAGACAATTTTTTATTTTTAAGTCTCGAGACCTATTAAACACAAACTTGAAAATTCATGGATAGTTACTCAAACATGTTTAATTTTCAATTATCCCCTATTTTTTAAATCAAAATGGGTAGAATATCACACATAGAATCTACCTTTTTATGAAAAGAAAAAAAAAAAACTCCATCTTTCTAATATTAGTAATTAGAATAAGATTCCTTAACAAACTTAGAAATATTACTTTACCAATAAAGCAAAATGATTTCTCAATTTTACTACAGAATATAAGAAGTTAAGAACAATGTAACTCTATTATAAAGTTGAGATGTTAAAAGAATGAATGATTCCAAATGTTATAAAGAAAATAAAAAGGTTTGAAAGAGGCAAGAGAGTGGAAGGCCATGACTTGCATTATTTAATTATTTACTTTACATTAACACTAAATTCTAATCCCATTTGATACACATTCTAATTTTTAAGAGGTGCATGTTCCCCTCTTTTTAACACCACTATCTTGAGTGGTATCTTAAACTATACCATTAGAGTTTCATTGTTCAGTTATTATATATCCTTTAAGAATATTTTAACAAAAAGTTAACGGAGTTTCTATGGAATGAAATTTGAACGAGAATATGTGTCTTAACCAATTGAGTTATGTTCGAGTTGTTTTTATTTTTTTAATCATTGATTGACTTGATATTGATGGGCCATTATTATTATCCTATCTTTCGTTATATTTATAATTTTTATTTTAATATTATAATATTTTTATTTTAATTATGATAGATCCCCCACGAAAAAAATTATCTAAGTGAATAGAACAATTGACCTATGATAAAAGGTTAATTGGGAATAATACAAAACCTAGCTTTTGACAGTTTTTTTTCTCTAGTACACGTACGAGAGTTTGAACTTTCGAACTCAAATAAAGAAGTCGGTCGTGTTGGTAGGAATGACTAATTTGAAATTAAAAAGATAAAATATTTTCTTGCAATAAAATTTATTGTTTAGTATAGTACATATGAATTTATGATGATTATGATGGGAAGTAATTTTTGTGTATTTTTATGTTGTGTTACAATTAGCCATTGGGTCAAAATTTTAAAAAGTGGAGCATGGATTTGTACAAATATAGACTAGACTTGAGAGACACATCAATGATACATCAAGGTGACAAGTTAAAATTGACTAGTGTAATGTTCCCTTTTTGTTCTTTTCTACTTTTTCTTTATTTTCGTTCTATTTACAAGGAAAAAAAAAACATCATCAGAAAATTATCTCAATTGTTTAAAGTATGTATCATCCACCAAATAATAAAAAAACAATTGGAAGATTAAAAGAAAATAGACAATTAATGTCTACACAAATAAAAGCTACATTTTTTTTTCCTTTTTTTAGTTTAAATATTAATGGATAAATTGATAATAAGGATTCAAACTTTTAATCTTTTATAATTATTGATGTCTAAGCTACTTGTATTATTTTATTCCATTATTATTACTATTTTTAGTACGATATGTGGATGTGAGATTTAAACTCATGATTTTTTAATGAGAGATAGGTATCTTAGCCACTTATGTTCGGTTTGACTATTTTATTTGCCTCCTATGTTAAAATTGATTCAATGGCATATTTATTCCGACGAGTATTTGATTGAATTAGAAAATTATCATATTGGATCCCACGGAAATTTTTAAAAATTTTTGTGATCCCTAAAGACTAACAAGTTTATATATACATATAACAATTTTTGTTTGAAAAGTTAATAAATGATGGGAAAAAAATGTGTTTAATTGTTAAAAACATTATTTTTAAAAACAGATTTTTTTTTGTTATTTTATCTCTTTAGTATTTTCTAAATAAATTAACCATAAATATATAATAATGAATTTAAAATTTTTAAAATTAAAATGTCAATTTTCCTTACATAAATTTTATTTGGGTTAAGATACTATTTTAGATCCTACCTCCTTCGTATTTCTTTGAAAGAGTGGAGATCGGGTTTGATCTTTATACTTTTAAAAACGTGAATATTTTGGATTCCTTAATTTTATTTTTAATCTCATTTTTTCTACTCCAATTACAACATTACAACATGACAGTGCATTCAATATATCTATTGAAACGTAACCATAATCCTATATTAAATAATTTTCATAACGTGTAAAATAGCTATTTTTTTAAAATATCATAACCAAAACGAACCTTTTAAAAATATAAAGATTAAAATGAATCAAAGTTAAAATTACAATGATAAAAATAATATTTAAACCTATCCCTTCTTACTGTACGGACTTCGCTTCTCTTCTTGCTAAAGCTGAAGAACCGAAGCAAAGAACTTCCGGCGGCCGTGTCCCGTCCGATTCCGACGTAAATCACTGTATTTTCCGGCGACTGATCTGATTCCGACGAAATTCTGTTACTCGTGGAGGCGGCGGAGGCGCGTGTTCTACCGGCCGGAAGTCGAAAGCCAGTTGGTTTTTGGAGGCTTTGTTCTCTCTTTGAACAAGGAGTTGGATTGGATCTCTATTTAGAGAAAAGATAAATTAAAAAAAATACAAAAGTTCAATTAATTTTTAAAAAAATATGTACATTTTTTTTGTTTGTTAAATAATTCATCGAATATATCCTAAATTCTATTGAGTGATTTTAATATGTCTAGGTTTGTTAAGGTCTGGATGTACATTCACTATCAGTATGATATGTATTTCCATCCAAAAAGTCGAGATTCGTATCTTCGTCCAAAATGTCAAAGGTTTGAATCTCTCTTATATTTCTTGAACTTATACTTTTGAATGAATCCACTTAGACAAAAGGAATAAATTATAGTTCCGAGTATATAATTTTAAAAGGTTCGATAGCATCGAATTTCAACTTTTTATAACCCTACACTGTATATGTAACTTTGGTATGATGGGAATAAGCAAATCTAGGCACTAAATATACTTTTAGGTGCACAATTGACAAACCTAACTCATAAGCCAGACATTTATTTTGTGAATGAAGTCAAATATTTGAGTGGCTTAGTTTTGGGTATTTGTTTTTAGTTAGATGATTAATTTATGATGTTCTAATTTGAACCTTGAGGACATTAATTTAGCTATAGACTCAACGGATGAAATTGAAAATAAGATTAAAATTAATTTACCAAGTTAAAAGTTTGAGTAAAATAAAAAAAATACAGTTGAATACATGTTACAAAAATGAATAAAAAATACATTAATTTACTATTAGAAAAGTTATAAAAATAAAAATAAAAATTTGAAAAAAAATTTAAACTAACCATTTCTAAATAAATTAAAAAGGATTAAAATTAAATTATGTCTACGTTAGTAAAATTTTGTTACATTTTATCGACTTTTTTGCGATATTAAAGAAACGTCGTTTTATCTTTCATGTCGAAGAATCTGCGATAATAACTCAAATTCAAAGATATAAATAACATTTTATTGATATTTTTTATATTTTATCGATTTAACGTTAGTGCCAACGTGAATGCCTATAAGTCATATTGAAGGATATATTATAGAAAATTTAATAGGATGGTGGCGTGCGTAAAGGAGGCCGACACAAGTAACAGTGAAATGATGATGGCCACAGCACACTGCCACACTGGCGCTGCCGCCGCTGCCTCTGCCGCCGCTTGCCTACTCTTACTCTACTCCCTTTTCCACTTTTCCTTCTTCCCATCAAAATCCTCTTTTTTTCTTTCTTTTTTTTTTTTGCTCAACATCAAATCAATTTAATGAAATAGTCCTAAAAATTATGAAAGATATATAAAATTTATCTTTTTATGGACTGTGTGATGCATGTGCCCAAAGGAAGTAGAGAATAGATCTTTGGAGAGTAGAACAAAATTTCGAAAGAAACTTTGATGTTGTTAGATTCATTACAATACCTGTTAGATGTTGATTTATAAGTGTATTACAGGTAAGTGTTATGTAGGTGCCACATATGTTTTCGTTTATAAGTTCATGTTGTTTGCACATCTTGAAATCTAGTACTGGTGTGGTATTTAATGCCCTTTGATGCTTAAGTTAGAATTTAAGTTGGGAGCAAATAGGTATAGAGTAACGAGAGTAGGAGCGTAGTAACCTCAAAGGTGGGAGTTTGTTTAAGAGTGTATGTCGAATTATCACAATAAGTTGTGCAGACTTACCTTAATTAGGGTTGTTCTCTTTATATATGGAGAGAGAGAGGTTTTTTGCGTGTGAGGCGAACACAGGAGGGGTGGTATGCCACGTGCGGAGTCTGTGAGGACGGTACCAATGACATTCTCTTTTCCACGATATGCTGCAAATCGAGCATGTGGCACTGCGCTGGGTAATTCTCTGAGGCATATCACGATTTGAGTACCGGGTGTCTAACACCCTACTCACTAGTTGTCCTCTATATTGGATGTTTAGGTGCACTTGGTCTCTAATGGTTGTTTTTTTTACCTTGTCTACATGGTTGGACGGACTTTTGACGCATGACATCTTGATTTTTACCCGATAACAATATCAAAATTAGATATTTTGCATGTATGACAACTTTGAAGAGAGATATCTATAAATAAATATTTTTTTAAACATATGTTGTAGTCATTCTTGTTGATGTGAGGATTTGGATTTAGTTTCAATGTCAAATGCTTTGACACACATCTACACACACAAGACGATCTGCAGATCGGTGTGATGCTGAGTCCAACAATACTACACTCTTATGCCTAAGTCGGAGAAATGGAGTTTAGAGTACGAAAAAGTAGGGTTATCAAAATATACCTCATACCCCAGGTCTCTACTCTTATTTATTGAGAGAGTGTTATTGAGTTGGCTCCAACCTAATTAACTTGGATGGTTTACTTCATATTTCTTCTCTCACCTTATTTCAAGTGAATTTAGTACATTTCATATCTAATCATTCTAATGGGTTATATTTCTAGTTAAATTTAGTTAAAAAAATTTTAAAGTACATTATGCAAAAGAATATGATTGACTGACTATTTTATCAAGTGAAACAAACTAATTCAAAATTGATTGATTGAAAAATTCATTTATTCCAATAGTTTTATGCATTTCAAACTCCTTATAATTCACCAAATATAAATGGGACGATTCGTAAATTCATAAACTAAAGATGGGTTTGAAAATAATTTTCAAAATATAAGAATATGATTTCTAAATTAAATAGGCAAAACAGATGGGGAAAATCCGTAATTAATGAAACTTTTGACTTATTATAGAAAAGTAGACGAAAAGTAATAGCCGGAGCTGCGGGCTGGGTGGATAATGGGACGTCATTTTCTAACTTTTTTTTTTTAATTTTATTTGTTCTTTTTCATAAATAAAAAATAGAGATTTGTTTTATTAAATAATATTAAAAAAATTGTTTTTATTAGGAGACAAATGCATCGAAAATCGGACGACATGTCGGGGATTCCCTGTGGGTTTCTTACACACTTCGACTTTCTTCTGCCTTCCCATCTGTCCACTCAATCCCTTCCATTCCCATTTTTGTTATTTTCTTCTTTAACTTTAACCAAAAATCAAAAATTAAAAAAAAATATTTAATATTAGATTGATGTTTTTTGGTTTACTTTGATCTCTATCTGTCCATTTTAGTTTATTTAGTTTTACAAAATGAGAATTTTGATTGTGGTGGGTATGTAATTTAGATGATGTATCTGGCTTTTATATTCATTTATGAAATAAATTTAGTGGATAAATGTTTGACAGATTTATTCTTTGTTTTTTTTTTTATCAAATCCTGTGATCCAAATAAAATATTTTTAGATTATGAATTTGAAACATTTACATTAAAAATAAAGATAAAAACTTTAAAAGATATATTATTTCATGTTATAAACTCATTTAATTATAATTAAAATTATAAAATTATAAAATATAATATTTAAGTAAATTAATTAATATTATTTTAGATCCAAGTAAATATTTAAGTGGGGAAATACCAATTAAATGGTTAGTTTCTTTTAGGTGGTAGTTATTACTGGTTGGTTTGCAAATAATATTACTAAATATCTTGTACAATTTTTTAAATTGAGATTTAATTTTCAAATATGCTACAAAACGCATATATGAAAACACTATGATACAATTCTATTTTCATTGAATCAGTGTTTTCTAAAATTACCAATTATATGCACCCATAATGAGTGGAAGTGTTCTGATCAAATTATGATAAAAAGAAATGAGATAAAAAATGAAAAATGAATAGACTAAAATATTTATTTTTTAAGAGCACGAAGACTAAAGTAATGTTTTGAAAGTATTAGTGACTAAAATAAATAAAAGTTGAAAGTATAAAAATTAAAATAAACGTGTGGAAATAACATAGATTAAAATTGAACTAGAGTAGGAGGTACGAAATTCTTGAACCAAAAAAAATAAAAAAAAAATCTATTTTAATGATTGAATTTTAAAGATTTTTCTATTTCCAAACTATGAATTCTTTGAATATTTGTTTCACCAACTTTTAAATTTCTTCTATATTAATTTTGAAATTCCAAAATGGTATATTTTAATTATTGAGTTTTATAAGAGTATGCATTTTGAGTCATTATCTTTATTTTGTCAGTTACTTAATATCTACCTCAATATTTGTCTCAAAAACTTATATCACTCTAATACATACCCATATAAATATATTAATACACATATATTAAGCTAAAAAATAAGAATAAAATGGATAATACTTTTCAATTTTATAAACTAAAATAGAATTAAAAAAAGGAAAACTTGATATAGCATTCACCTTTTAGTGTAAAAACAACATAAAAGGGGATAAAACTAAAAATAATTGATATAGGAACCACTAATTGTCCATGAAAATGTACTTTAATGAATTTATTCCAATTTATTATTCCATCAATATCATTTAAAAATGCGTGGGTTCAACTCTTTAGAATACTATTTATAAAGAAAAATTATGACGTGAACAAAAGTAGTAAGTACTCTCCCAGAGCTAGAAAATTTCTCCCCACCCATCGTCTAAAAGAGGAATGACAAAAACCAGGTTACTTTATTATTAGTGTTTGACGAAAATCATGTTTATGAGAAGAGAACGGGATAACCTTTCAAAAACGCACTAATTAAATGGTCTAATTTGTACAATTTAAAATTTGAGAGTTTAACCTTTAACATTAGAAGTTCAGAGGTACAATAATTATATCCGTCGTTATAGTTTATGAGTGACTTATGCAATTTATCCTTAAAAATAGTTTCATTTTTTATTTTTTGAGGCCATAGGACATAAGCTATTTGAAGCTCAAAATGTTTTATCCCTTTTATATAATTAATTTAAAATGTTTATATTAAATTCTACATCTTTCTTTATTACAACAAATATTAAAATTGGAAGATTGAACATTTGACCTCGAGAAAGAAGTAAAGTGTCTTAATCAATAAGCTAGGTTTATGTTGGCTTAAATTTTATATACCAAAATATTTATTACTCAACAGCCAATTAATTACCTGATTTAATAAATATTAAATATTGTTAATTAATTTTTTCTTTTGTATTTTATGGACATTCTTCATCTCACCCTATAAAATGGTCTTTCTTACAACTCTTTTCCAACATTCATGTCATTTTTTTCTCTCTCTCTTCTTTCGAGCTTGAGAGGGATGGAAGATATAGATTTTAACTCCCGACGTTTAAGAAGATAAGTAATTGGTGGACCAGTTTATTTATGTTTATGTCGATAATTTCTTTAAATTTAGCTTCTATATATTTTCATGTCATTCATTTTCCAGTTCGATACAACAAGTTAAAGTGACCTCTACGTTTTATCTTCGGTGCGTAGGGTCGATGTGTTTCTAGGTAGTGCTAACTGTTCTAGGTCTTATTTCATTCTTCAAATGACACGTGTCAATAACATTATCTTGGTCTTAGATTTGAATTAAGGTTTCAAGATATGTTGTTTATAAAGTATTTCATACATATAAAATAAAATTTATGTAATTGTGGGACATTTCTATATTGTAGTTTTGTCTGGATTTATAAGAAAACATTTTTATCCATTTCTTTCAATTTTGGTTCATTTTGATTCCTATATTTTCGAAACATCTGTTATGGTCCCTATACTTTTAAAAAGTGACATTTTGATTCACTCATTTTCATTTTCATCTTATTTTCTTTCAATTACAATTTTAGCATGATACTTCATTCACAAGTTCTTTTAAAATATAGCCATAAATTTGTATTAAAGATTTTCAATTGTATATAAAATTTATGTTAAAATTTTATAAATAAACACAAAAATGGTCACTTTTTTAAAGTATAGAAACTAAAACGAATACTTTGAAAGTATAAGAACTAAAATGAACAAACGTTGAAAATACATGGACTAAAATGAACATTTCTAAAAGTACGATCTACGGGACCAATAGTATTTCTCAAAATTTTATTTTCTCCAATTTAATTATGCATTTTAAAAAGATAAAAATTCTAAAATCGAATGCTAAAATTGGAGGCCCGAAAGTACGCAAGAAGAGGAGAGAGTGAATGAAAATGTAAGCTCCATGGGCCTGAAATATAATTGGGCTTTAGGTCCATCTATTTGTATTTGGGCTTCGCCAAAATTTGGTTTGGGGCCCATTTCATCTGGCCTGCCCATCAATTACCTTTATGAAAATCACAAATATACCCCACTTTCGAGAAAAACAATTGTAAATATAATATAGTGTTAGCTTTAATAATCATAAATCTAACATATTTTTATTTTATATGGTTTTTGATGAATATAAATTGGTAATTAATCTACAAATATACCCAAAGTAATAATTAATTTACATATATTTTTTCCTTTTGAAGAAATAATGCTTTTATTGATCAACAACTGCCACGGGGCTACAGGAGGGGAGGATATTTCCCTTTCAGTGATACACAAAAGCCAAAATGGAAAATTGCAAGTCCACGAAGAGGAAATTGCATTATGGAGACCGTGTTTAGCCAAGATGTCCGCCGATCGATTGCTATCCCGATGAACATGCACGAAGCCAGAGGGGTGCATACCGAGAGTAAGAGCATCGATGTCGTGAATCCAAACCCATTCAGGACCGAGGGTTTCCAAATCACCACGAAGAAGGGATATGGCTGTGAGACAATTCGACTCGACTGTAAGTTGCGAAAATCACAGTGAAATTGCAAAGAGGAGACCTTTGCAAATGGCCAAAAGCTCAGCGAGTAAAAGGTAGCGACCGACATCCTGCTGCCAATAATTGACCAGATTCATCTCGAAAAATGAATCCCAACCTCGTCGAATTAGCTCCACAGGCAGCATCAGTGTTTAATTTCAAACCAACAGCGACCGGTCTCCAATTTGTAATTGATGTTCTCTATTGCGGAGCTGGCGGTGGACATTGGGAAGCTTGTCGAAATTAAACCCAATATGAGGTAATCCAATAGCTTTTAACAGATATAGCAGGAACATGTTTATCTTGAATGATATTGTTTCGATCATTCCAAATGGCCCAGCATGTGATTGCCGCAATTTCTAAGTCCCAGTTACTCAGCTCCCTTATCCATCTCTCCCATTGATCAAGGAATGGTACATTCAAACTCGTAGGCAGAGGAGCTGAAGGGAGAACAATAGACCATAATAAGATCAATATCATCTCTGCAGAAGACACTAGATAGAATCCCAAGGTGCCAAGAACCAGGGGGCTCAATTAAGCTAGAAACCAGAAGGTTATCATTAGAAAATGGTGGAGTCAGCGGCTTAAAAGACCTTTCTCTAGGTAATCAATGATCCTTAAAAACCTTAATTGTGTCGGCTATGCCCACTTGTTTGTGAATCTCCTGGAGAAGGAGTTCACGGCCCCATATAAGACTTTTCCAAAAATACGAGGTTGTAGAGTGAGCAGCAGCCTCAATAAAGGAGGAGTCTGGGAAATATATAGCTTTCAAGAATCTGGAAGCTAATAATGATGGATTTTTCAGGAACCGCCAGGCTTGCTTGGCTATTAAAGCTTGGTTAAAACCCTCCATGTCACGAAAGTTGAGCCCGCCAAGCTCCTTAGGCATACAAAGGCGCTCCCAACTCATCCAATGGAGTTTCTTTTGCTTATTAGTGGACCCCCACCATAAACGAGTGAAAATACAAGCAACATCATCACAAAAGCCTTTATGTAACCGAAACACACTCATAGCATAAGAAGGGATTGCTTGCGCCACGCTTTTGATAAGGATTTCCTTACCACTAGCAGAGAAGAACTTATGTTTCCACCCCTGCATCGCCTTCCATATCCTATCCTTAAGATAATTCCAGTCATTTCCCTTCCTTCTTGAAAAAGCGGATGGCAAACCAAGAAACCAAGCTAGTTTCCTAGGTCATGAACCAGCTCAACTCCCAAAAGAGAAGATAGGCTTGCCTATCAGCAAGGACATTTGGGGAGAATAAGACCGCAGACTTAGAGAAGTTGATACATTGTCCAGAGGCATTCCCATAAGCTTCCAATAACTCCTTGAAAGAGATGCATTCAAGCTCAGCAATCTTAAGGAAGATTAAACTATCATCGACAAATAGAAGATGGGAAATTACAGGGGCAACTTCAGAGTCAAAATAAACACCATGGAGTTGGCCTCTTGAGTTTGCACCATAGAGCATCATAGAAAGACCCTCTACACATAGTAGAAATAGATAAAGTGAGAGGGGGTCACCTTGCCGAATGCCTCTACTAGGAATAATTGATTCCGTTGGTCTCCCATTTATAAGAATATAGAATCGAGTCGAAGTAATGCATTTCATAATCAAGGAAACCCAATCTGGTGCAAAGGCAAACTTGAGCATTAACTGCTCTAGATAATTCCATTACACTCAATCAAAAGCCTTACTGAGGTCCAACTTCAAAGCAGCAAAACCTTTCGTGCCAGTCTTCCTGTTTTTGATAAAGTGGAGACATTTGTGGCCTATAATAATATTATCACTAATAGTTCTATTCTGAACAAAAGCGGACTGAGCAGGTGAAATAATAATATCGAGAACTCTTTTAAGTTTGTTGGCAAGGACTTTCGTGATGATCTTGTAAGAGACATTACAAAGACTAATTGGGCAAAAGTCAGAGACATACCTCAGCTGCTTGACCTTGGGGATAAGGGTTGTATTGGTTGCATTCCAAACATGTAGGTTTCCTCCATTGTTTAAGATATTCAAACAATCCTCCACTGTTTTAGAGCCTACAATCTCCCAATATTTCTGATAAAACAATGTTGGAAAACCATCAGGGCCAGGAGCCTTAATCGGGTACATTTGCTTAAGAGATGTCTCGATATCAGTCCTTGTGAAGGGAGCTAGAAGTTAGTAGTTCATAGGTGGAGTTACCTTGGTAGGAATATGTTGGAGAACATTAGTAATAACTGCGTTAGATGGCCTTAAGGAGGTGAAAATTGACTGAAAATAAGTGAGGAAGGCCGAGTCAATTTCCAAGCTATCCTCTGTCCAAGTTTGGAAATGCCCAAGATTGTGTTGCATTGTTTCCGGAGAGCGGCCTTTTTATGAAACCACTTTGTATTTCGATCTCCCCATTTGAGCCAATCTTCCCTAGAACGTTGCTTCCAATAAATCTCTTCTTGCTCAAGAAGGCCTGCCCAATCATTTTCAAGAGCATGAATGATATCAAAGTCAACTGGATAGGGCTTACTATAGGCATCGGCAAGGCGTGCTTTGGTTTCCTTTATTGGAGAGAATAAAGACTTGACGGTGGAGGATCCCCATCAGATAAGAGCCTTGGATGTGTTGCGAAGATTTGAAGCCAAAGAAAATCTAGGCCCCGAGATATCCCAATGGCCAGCTCCCTGAATAATATCCCTACAATTATCATGGCGAGTCCAAACTTCCTCAAATTTGAAAGGGCGCTTAAAGTCACGTCTCCTAGCATGGCGAGTTGGAGATAAATTTAGAGAGATTGCCCGATGGTCCGACTTAGACCAAGGAAGATGGTGGACCTCAGCCCGCTGAAACATATCTGAAAAAGAAGTCTTACATAAGAATCTGTCTAAACGTCGGCATTGTTGAGCAGTTGCAAACTGATTATTGTACCAAGTAAATTTGTCTCCAATATAACAAAGCCAAAACAGCCTGAAAGTTGGAGATTAGAGAATTATTTGAGGAGGCAAAGCAAGATTTCTCATGATTCCAAAGAATGGCATTCAAGTCACCACACACAAGCCAAGGCGAGTCATCCATATTATAAATGCGCTTAAGAAGTTCCCAAGTTTGAACTCGTTTGTGAGTAGTTGGATGACCGTAAAAGCTTGTAAAGCACCAAGTACGACAAGACCAACGAATACACGTATCGATATGATTAGTAGAATAGGATTGAATGGTAACATCAGCTGAATCTTTCCAAAGAAGACAAAGACCACCACTGAACCCAGTGCAATTAACAGTAAAACAACTATTGAAATTAAGAGCATGTTTCAAATTATTAATCTGCTAAGAGTCACATTTCGTTTCAATAAGAAAAACAACCTGAGGGTTTTCATGACGAATAAAGTCACATATAACTCTGAATGTCTTGGGATCCCTCAACCCACGGACATTCCAGCAAATGTTATCCTCAATAATTAATTTAATATACTGATTTCCTGCATATTGATTAATTGTGAGCACTAATGTAACCAATGTTCTAGTTTTTGCAACATATGCAATTATATTTATACTATTTTATCTAAATCATATTGGATATAGAGTTCCTTCGACTGGTTAGGGTGCGTTTGGTTGGTTATTTGAAAACTTAAATTCTACGACATGGATCCAATGAATAATAAAGTTGTATTTATATATTTTTTCGAATGTGTTTAGTAGCATATTTAGACATTTGTAAATAATAAGAATAATGATAGTTACCAATTAAATATTTAGTTAAATCTAAATATGAGGTCAAATATTTTTAATCTTATAAATTTTGTACAGTAATATTTTACAATATTATATAACTTATAATATATGAAGTCAAACATGTTTTTACAGTAATATTTTACAATATTATATAACTTATAATATATGAGGTCAAACATGTTTTAACATGAAATAATTTTTATTATATCAATCTAAACATAGTTCAATCGGTTAAAACGTCCCAATAAAAATGGATATGATTTTCAGACACTAAGATCTTTAGAAAAGATTTATCATAGTTGAGTTGAGATATACTCATATCGGTGCTGTACATAAACTTAGAGTTTGTCTTAGTGTACTAATAGAAAAGTATCTTCAGTGAGATTATACAAATCAAGTTGTATTTAAAGAAAAACAAAAAGGGTAACCAGACCACTCGATGGTCCTAATTTTTTAAAATTTTCAATTTTATCTTGAATGTATTAAAATTTTTTAATTAGGTTGTTACCTTAAAAATTTGGACATATGGCATGCCATATGGATGTGGCACGGGGAGAAAATGAATTTTTTTAATTGGTGGGTCGGGTTCATGTATCAAGTAATATCCAAAAAGCATGTTCATCCGTCTAAAGCATGTTACAAAATTTATATATATATGTTTTAGAGGACTTAATTGAGAATTTTTAATGTTAAAAGTAAAATTGAAAATTTTAAAAGATTGAGTAGCAAATTGAGAAGTTACTAAAAAAAATAGAGACCGACCCTCTTGTATATTTGCCAACAAAGGAAAAAAAAAATCAATTTAGATATCTAAACTAAGAGGGTTAAGTCAATTTTAATGTTAAACTTTTAATATCATTAATTTAAAATTTGAACAAGAGATTATTCCATTTAATTTCGAGAAGAATATTAATTGCAACACTTATTTTAACTTCAAAGTTTACACCGATGAAATTAAAAATTTAAGATTAAAATACTCATGCATCGAAAAAATCCTCAACTCTAAATTTGGCCAAATATTCTTTTGTTAAAATTATAATTTCGAATTAAGTTCTTGATTTATTTTAATTAGAAAACCCCAAATTTATTCTAAAAACAACCTAATGAATTAGAAATTCGAAAGAACTTTTTCACGACCTAAGGATTATGTTAAATTAGAAAAAGAAGTTTTGCATTTTTTTTGTCATTAAAAATAGAGCCTCTAACATATGATATTTTAGAAAGATTATTCTTCCAAAAATAGAATAAATTTTGTGTCTTCCCTCTTCCTAACATATATGAACCATGTTTTATAAAGCTCAAATTTATCCACAAAATCCAATTTCTTGAACCATGTTGTACATACACAAAATTCATAGGGCTTCCAAAAATAATAAAAAATAATAATAATGTGAATCACGTACCATTTAAGAACGTTTTTACCATTTTGTCACAACTTTAGCGACAAATTGTCGAAACCTCGTAAGATAGTTTTCATATAGTAAAAAAAATTTCATTAATTAAAATCAAATATCCATTTGGTAGTTTAATTAAAATTCATAATCAATGTGCCATAAATTTCTCCACATTTGAATTCACTGACCGATTAAATTTGTTTACTTTAATTTTTGTTTTTCAAATTTCATTAAATAAAACTCAACCATTAATATAACGCCTTAAAACTCTTTCAACCTTGGGGACTAAAAATTTTTCTAATATCTCATATTATCTCGAGTCACCTCTGCCTTTGGTTTTTATTTCTCTTATAATTAAAATCAAATATCCATTCGGTAGTTTAACTTTTTGTAGCTTTAGTTATATTGTTCTTTTTTGTACTCTTAACATTCATCTCAATTTTTCATTTTGCCACATTCAAATTCTTTTCATTTCATTCATATGCTTTAGTTTCTTTTAAGGTTTTAAATGTCAACGTCGATGGAAATATCGAGATCTCGATTTTATAGAAATATCTATCGAAATATAGATAAAATGTAGATGTCGATGGATATTTCTGTAAAAGTTAAGAAAAATTTAAAAATCGTAAAATATTTAAATTAACAAATGAATATTATCCTATTTCTAATTTAAAAAAAAATAATTAATATTAATATTATGTATATATTAGTAACATTTTGTTGATATTTTTTTATATTTTGTCGATTTTCTTGTACTATGATAGAAATGTTGATTTACCTCTCACATCGATGTCGAATTTGTGAAAACATAGATATGTCGATGAAAATAGATAAATATTTAAAATCATGATTTGCTTGGTCCTTCAAAGTTGACACTAATAAATAGGGTTAAATATAAAATAAAGAGGAATTAATACGGTGGTAATATGATTTTTTTTCCCCCTTCGAACTTAGTGACAATATGAAATAACATGACACGATGTAGATTATATTGATAAGATATTGACATATTCTGACTTGATTTCATGCTGATATATGGTCAAATCATTTCTTCACATTTATCAATGATAAAGACCATTAATATCGAAAAATAATAAAACTAATTATTTTTGTTCTTTTATAGTAAAAGAGATAACAATAAAGAACCACATGAGAAAAATAATATTAATCTTATTTCTTTAATTAGAAAATAGAATGATTATCGGAAATATAAATTGATTATTTAAAAATAAAGTCAATGTAAGAATGATTATGGATAATAATTGTCTTACCATCACATTACCAAACATCTTCATTAATTATAACATATTTTAGAAAGCATCATCCAACTTTTTCTTGAGAATGACAACAAATGTTTCTTTATAATATAATATTTTGAACTTACAAGAAATTCATATGTATTAAAATTCTACCCTCTGCCAAGAATCAAATTAAGTATAGTTTACATTACTGCATTTAAAATTACATTTATATGAATCTGTGTCTCACAACATTTAGATTTACTACGAAAGACCTCACATATATATTATGTAATTTTTTTAGTATAACATTATAAATTATAAATATGGATGTGAGAATTTACCACTCCCTTAGTGGTGAGGGGTGAAGTATACGATCTTGCTAAATTTTGGTGGGTTATCTACTTTCTTTTTTAATCCACACTATATGGAAGTGCAAAGTCTATATCATCCATGTGGTAGTTGATAAAAAATCTATGAATTTAATATATTTTTTCCCCTTGACTAAATCATTAACATGTCGGTCAAAACTTTAAATTAAAAAACATCCAAAATATTGTCAAATATTTCTTAAAGTTTAAAGAGATTGCAACTTCTTATTCGAACCTTTAATCAATGCTTGAGTTTGAGTCACAATTATCTGCTTGGTACATAGAAATATAAAATGAGACATATGACAGAATCACATCCGAAAGATGAGAGGGATGAATTCATACTCAACTCGTCATATAATGTAATATGATTCAACTCGTGAAAGTTGAAACATACAACTAGATCCTCGACTTCAAGATAAATGTATCATTTTAGAGATTTTTTTTTTTTTACATAATTTTAAAGATTTTTTAAGTCCCCCTCCCTCTCAACATAATTGTACCTGTCTTGATATGAGCCAAATAATAGAAGCTTCACCTTGAAATAATACTCTCAAGTCCCAACATGTTTAATGTGTATTGTTTTAAGCAAAATCATGGTGACATTAATCCATTTGAGCAACTGTTGGACTTTTTTCCAAGTCCAAAGTTGTTGCTCTAATCCATTTATGTAAGAAACTAAAAATAGCCACTAATCACCCACGATTTTAGAACCTCTATGATGGATTGAGATTATAAATAGGGGCAAGCCTAGTTTCTCCACAAAATACAACATCAAAATTGTAGAGACAACCATAGTTTTCAGATGCAGAATTTAAGCTTATGCAATCCTAGCAAACAGATTCATAAGGATTTCTAACATCAGTTCTTTCGAACTCTTTCTATCTCTACAATTTTGATGGTGTATTTTATTCGATAGAGTAGATTTAAACATAAATATTGATACATCTCTATTTTCTTCAATTTTCCAAATAAAGGGATTAGAGATAATTTACATTCAAATGCATCACCAAAGTATATGAGATGGAAGGAACAAAGAGGTGGCTTTGAAAAGTTTCACATACAAACAAAGATAGTTGAAACCAAGATATATCAATATAATACATCTTGTTACAAAGCTCAGAGCAAGAAAATGAAATTATAAATAAATAAATATATAGATCTTTCTTGGTTTTTGTGGTGGCCAAAGAAAGACAGGCTGGAAGGATCCAAACCCAAACCCAAACCCCAACCCCACTTCCATTATTTTGCTTTCACAAACACAAATTCTTCTCCCACCAATTGCTAAAATAAAACTTTGTCAATTTGTCATCACATACCAAAGCTTACACAAAAAGAAGAGAAAGTGGAGATTTTATGTCTCCTCTTTCCTTCCTTCCTAACCATTTCCTTCACTTTCCCACTCACTTTTTTTTCTTCTGGGTTAAATCATAAATCTAAACATTTAAAAAGTAACCATATTAATTACTCAACTACCAAAATATTTATTTTAATCTCTAAACTTAAGTTGAGAATTGTAGGTGATTTTGAGTAGTGTACTACTGGAGAAGTAATGTGAAGCAATTTGAGGGACTTTCTTAACTTCTCAAATGAGTAGTTTGGTAGGTAAGCCACCTACACCGTGGATCAATAGTACATGTCTATATTAACATATTATTGTAAATTTGCATAATTAATTACAATTGTTTTTTTTTCCTTAAATAACTAAGAGTCAGAGCTTTGTTTTCTATACTCAATTTCTCAAGGGTACCTGCATCCACCCCATACTCTATCCAAAAGATATCAAGAGTTTTTGATTGTCTAAACCTGTATGACCAAAAGATCCTAAGATCTTGTTAACCAAGGCAAAATTAATTAGATTGAAATATATCACAAAAAATGAAACAAACTTGAAAGTTAGATTAAAACAACCCAATACACTGCATGTCGAATATCTAAATATCTAAATTTTGATGATTGTGTTGGGATTGTAAAGCAATAGTCTTACATGGACTAAAAGCAAGGAAGATATCATACTATACCATAGTATATATAAAGTGAAGATATCTCTCGAACTCCATGGATGCTTCAAAGATTGAAAGTTCAATTTCCCACTCGGATAATGTCATATAATAATATCTTTATTTTTCAGAGTATAAACAAACCAGCATAAAAAGAAAGTCGAGTACTGAATTGCATTGTAAATTTAGCATTTATTATATGCTGCAAAGATCTCTCACCTGGCCTCTGAAGAATTTTCTTTGCTTCTTGTTTTGCCTTGTTTTCTGCTCCCATTTTGGTTGTCTTGTAGTATGAATTTCGCCATCAGAATCAGATTCAGGGCATTGCATTTGCAGAAACCAGAAAAACAAACTCGATTTCTCATCAATTTCCTCCTCTCCATTCCAATTTTCCTCAGCTAGCTCTAGATTTCTCTACCTTGTTCATGGCGCTATGATCATCGGAGGTCTCTCCTCATCGATTTCCCCATTCCTCCTCTTCTCCGCTTCGATTCTCGCTTTTCCCCTGCCTCCAGGTCTCTGATTAGAGCATTCCATGGGAATCTGCCATGCGAAGCTGATCGCAAACCCTAGGGCGAAATGCGAGGAGCGCGACGATTCAAGGAATTCCCCCTCGTTCTACAGCCCGAGTCCTGTGTCGAGCCTCTTCAAAAACTCGCCGTCGAACTCGCGCCACCGCCGCCGGCCGTTCCCGCCGCCGTCTCCGGCGAAACACATCAAGGAGCTGCTGGCCCGACGCCACGGCTGTGCGAAGCCGAATCAGGCGGCGATTCCGGAAGACGGCGAAGGGGAGGGGGAAGTGAACAAGAATTTCGGATATTCGAAGCAGTTCTTGGGGAATTTCGAGGTGGGAGAAGAAGTGGGGCGCGGCCAGTTTGGGTTCACTTGCAGAGCCATGGCGAAGAAGGGAAATCTCAAGGGCCGGAATGTTGCTGTTAAGATCATCCCTAAACCCAAGGTCTGTTCATTTTCCCTTTCAAAAAAAAATTTAGGTATAAAAAAAAATTTCTAATAATTTTTTAAAAAAGAAATTATTTGATTACAATACGAATTTAGTTTTTTCTCACAATTTTAAAAAAATATATATTTCACATTTTTAAAAAACACATTTATGTTAGTTTAGTAGTGACATATGTCTACAACCAAGAGATTGTAAGTTTTGTCTCCACCTCCACATATTGTATTAAAAAACATGTTTATGTTTTCAACGAAATTTATATATATATATATATATATATAAAATGTTTAAACTTGCCATATTTCGATTTTTATTAACTATTTAGGATTGGAACGTAATATGAGTAAACTTCTATATTTTTTTTATTTCTTAAAAAAAAATTCTTTTTTTTTCTTTTTTCAGCGGAGATCTAAACAAAAAAAAAAATTAATTAAGTTTATTTCATATTTTTTCTCTTCAAAAATAATTATAATAAGGAATTTTAAATCATTTGAAATTGCATCATTTAAAATGATTTTCTGAATTTTCTCATAAATTAAAATAGAATAAATATGAAAGTCCAAAAGTAATTAAAACTTAGGTTTCCAAATAATTGTTTACTAAGGTTTTTTTTCTTAGTACACTAAGATATATTTAGTTATTAGGTAAATAAACAAAACAAATGACTACGTTAAGATTCCATCAAAATATTTTAAACAAAAAAATTAAATGGCAATAAAATTTGAATGGATAGTTTTAATTTAAAAATATTTACAAATATAATATATTTTTTAAATAAAAATATATAACAACTTTTCAAGAAAAAAAATTATTAATCACTCATTAACATAATAAATTATTATAGTATCGTCTGAAAAATCATGATTTTAATCTAGATTAACTATAATCATAGTTATTATTACTAATTAACTTTAAGTACTGATTAACTATAATCATAGTATTCTACTATTTACTCGTGTTTTAATTTTTCTATATTTTCAATTATTTATTTTACCTACTTTCATGACTATATTTTCAATAAACAAATTTTCAATTATTTATTTTGCTATTGTAATCATTTGATTTACTTGTATTTTAATTTTGCTATAATTTTTAATTATTTATTTTATCTAACTATGTCTATAAAAATTAGATAGTTACCAAATCTGTAACAATCCACTCATCAACTTTGAGTTGGATTACATGATACGAAAAGATTTTGGTACTAGTGTACGCCGTTCCATTTACTGCTTGCCACATCAGCAGTGTATTAAAAATGACGTGGGATCTATTTATTCTATTTATTGTGTAAATAGGGGAGTACCTAGTTCTAGAAAATTTTCCCTAAATGATAAAAGTGACATGTCCATTACACACAACTTTGGTTGATTTGGCACGACACGAAAATCAAATAAGTGAAGGAAATAGATAGCTGGATAAAATAAATTGGCACGTGCTACATAGTTTATTTTTTAGACAATATATCAAATTTCTCGTATAGACGGACCATGCCACTTTATTTTGTTCGACTCTCTATTATTTTTGCGAATTATTTACACTGTTTTACCAAATCAACTAACCAACTTTGTCTTATAAATACAATCGTCAAAGTTTATGGACTAAATTTGTAATTTGACTTTATTAAAACCAATAGGGCGTGTCGGTGAAGAAAACATGCCCCAGACTCTCAATAGGAGTATACATCTCAGATTTTTCTTACAATTCAAGAGACAAATATGGCACTGCCTTCAACATTTTTGTTAGCTTACTACAAGCCATTTTCATGTAAATATGGGAAGGGCAGGACTGTGTTGTTTCTGTTCAAGTTGTTATAGCATATATAGCCTAAGAACATAACTCAATTTAGTGTTGTCCTTTGGCCAGGGCCTATATAAGCAGTTGAAATCATGTGTTATTTTCCACAGATGTCGACTGCGATAGCCGTTGAGGACGTGAAAAGGGAAGTGAAAATATTGCAGGCTCTAAACGGACATAAGAACCTCGTGCACTTCCATGGAGCGTTTGAAGATGACGATAACGTTTACATAATAATGGAGTGAGTTTATGTTCACATATACCTTACTATTTTACTTATATATTCTTGCTCGGTAATCTTGACATCGATTTCTAAGAGACGTCTGTTTGACCTAACAACATTTGGTGGTTATTTAATATGCCATGATTCAAGCATATGGATCTTAAAGGTATCTGGATCTACAACTTGTCAGGTTGATCATTAAGAGCTCGTTTGGTAACGTTTCCGTTTCTTGTTTCTGTTTCTTCATTTTTAATGAAGAAAAATAGAATTGTATAGTCAAAGGCTCATGAATTCATGTATTGTAACAAATTGGAAACGGAAACAAGAAACAAGAAACTTGATTGTTCTAAATTTCTATACAATTTTGAGAATGTTTCCAAAAAATGAGAAACAAAAAACATATTTAGTTGCAAAATGCTTACGTTTCTTAATAAAATTTGGAAACTGAGAACAAGAAACTAGAACGTTAACAAATTAGCCCTAAGAGTTCGTTTGGTAACATTCCTGTTTCTTGTTTATTGTTTCCTCTTTTTTAATAAGGAAAAAATAATCATTTGATAACTATTTCTTGTACTTCAATTTTTTTAATTGAAAAAATAAGGAAACTTGATTTTGTTTGGACAGAAATGAGAAACAATAAATTTTTTTTTCCAAAGTTTCTATACAGTTGTGAGAATGTTCTAAAAAATGAGAAACATGAAATATAAATAGTTGTCAAATGCTTAAATTTTTCAATAAAAATAGAAACATGTAGTAGGAATTGTTAAAGAAATGTGGGCTACTCCTCCCATAGCCCATAGCCAATTTGGTTTTGAGATGAAACCCCATGAATATTAATATGATATCAGAGTCCAAAAGCAACCGGTCATGGGATCCGATCAAAATCAATGAGCCAAAAGAGCCACGATCTTGCGAGACATGTTAAGGAAATGGTTTATAATAAATATCGACTACTCCTCTCATTACCAATTGGTTTTGAGATGAAATCCATAAATATTAATAGAAATGTTTTCACAGAGGTACTAACGTAACATATAGTTGCCGCTACCTTTGCATTGTATGCTAGTGCGAGGCAAAGATTATAAATTGTGAAAATGATATAGATTTGTCTGCTAATTCTCTGAATACTCTTCTACTTTCTGTCATGATCTTCAGGTTATGCGAAGGAGGCGAATTACTCGATAGGATGCTTTCGAGGTATCGCTTCTCATTAACTTCCATTATTCTCATGAGGGAAACATTATACGGTTTGAGATGGTAACACATTTGGATTCTTTAGGGGTGGAATATACTCGGAAGAAGATGCTAAGGTTGTGATGGTTCAGATTTTAAGCGCGATTGGCTTCTGTCATGTTCAAGGAGTTGTCCACCGTGACCTGAAGCCAGAGGTAGAATTAGTTCATATTTCTGTGATATGTTTCGGTTTTCCTTGATGCTAACTTCAATTCTTGTTAAATAACCACTGAACTCTAAAGTTTAAGCTGATGTATTACGGTAACTTTAATCGTTTATGAATACTTTTAACTTAAAATTATCGGTGTGGCAGAATTTTCTTTTCACTACCCAAGAAGAGAGTTCACCCCTTAAGGTTATTGACTTCGGACTCTCAGACTATGTAAATCCAGGTCTAAACTACCATCTCCGAGTCGTGACATTTTCTTCGCTTAGCTTCGATCGTCTTGGTGCATAGAGTTGACATCTGATTGTTCGAAATCTCGCAGACAAGAGACTGAATGATATAGTTGGCAGTGCATACTATGTAGCTCCTGAAGTCCTGCAAAGATCATACGGGACCGAGGCGGACATGTGGAGTATCGGTGTGATCGCTTACGTTCTTTTATGTGGAAGCAGACCTTTCTGGGCTAGGACCGAATCCGGCATATTCCGAACCGTTTTGAAGGCAGATCCGAGCTTCGACGACGATCCTTGGCCATCTTTATCTTCTGATGCAAAAGACTTTGTGAAGGGATTACTGCATAAGGACCATCTTAAAAGACTAACTGCTGCTCAGGCTCTGTGTAAGTTTATTGAACTGAAATCTACTCTTTATAGAAGGAGGACAAAGCTTCTAAACTTTTCTAATGCTTCTTCTCCAAATTTTGTGTTTACAGGTCATCCATGGCTGGCAAATCATCCTGATGTCAAGATTCCATTGGATATGATAGTTTATAAGCTTGTTAGAGCTTATATCTATTCATCTTCTCTGCGGAGATTAGCGTTGAATGTAAGCGCTCTTAAAATTTACTTAATTCTTCTTTCATTATATATTTTGTTCTAACTCCAAAGTTTGAAGTTTTCTTTCGTTAAATGTGACATTTCAATTGTTGTAATTCTTCGTTTACATCTTACTTCATAGGGGTGGGATTTTTTTGAGATACACTCTACAATCCCTCGTGGAATTTGTTGATTGTACCCAATGAATATGTCGACGAGGATGATGATAGTTTAAGTGGGGGTGAGTGTTAAAATTCGATGTACAATATGTGGATGGTACTCTGTGAGTATGTCATCGAGAACCGTGATAGTTTAAGTGAGAGAGAGAGTCATAATTATACTAGAAAAGTGTATCTTATGAATCCACAAAATAGACAAGTGATGGGAGATGCAAGTTTTAGGTTCAAGAACCAAGTATCTAAATTCTATAGGTCATGAATTTTCGAGCTTGGTTCTATTTTAGTGCTTAAACTTTAAAAATGTAATCATTTTTTCCCTCAACTTTTACAAATGACCATTTTGGTCTTTGTTATATTAGTTTGCCAACTAAAATTTGCTTTCCCAATATTTGTTTCCCACCTATGTCTTTGATACATGCTTACATTAACATGTTACCGTATACCTCGGAGGCGTATTATTAATTTGTTAAAAATAAAATAAAAGTAAGAACTAAATAATCATTTTTTAAAAATTCAAGTATTAAAATAGATATTTCAAAAGTTTAGAGACCAAAATAAACCTTTTGAAAGTTTAAAGATCAAAATAGAATAATCTTCCAAAAACAGGAACAACAATTGAATTTAGACCAAAATTTAATAATTTAAAACTATTATTATTATCTCCTAGAGTTGGCCTTAGAGTGGGCGAACCATGTTTGATAATTAGTAGGAATGGGACATGAGTATAATGTAAGGACTACGACCTTTAATCCCTCCGTTATAAAGAAAATATGTGTGATAGCTTTACCTAAAGGCTCCAACTTAGAACTTTTTGAGCTATTTGCCTAAGAATTAAAACCATACTTTTTTTTTCATTATAGATACAGAACTCGTTTGATAATCATTTTTAAACACACATGTATAGTTACTTTTTTCATTGCTCACAGAGGGAAAGCAATGCTAAAAAATCATACTTTTTTTTTCTCCTGAAACATTTTATACTTGCTATGGAAATACTTGGAACTGTGGATAAATAAAAGTTCTGTATTTCTGACAGGCTCTTGCAAAGACGTTATCCTTTGTGCAGCTCGCTTATCTTCGGGAACAATTCGATCTCTTAGGTCCGAACAAAATCGGGTTCATCTCGTTGCACAACTTTAAGACGGTTAGCTCTTTAGCCATCTCGATTTTCTCCAAGAACAACAGCAATGCTGAAACTTTCTGACTGTTGGAATACATAAGCAGGCATTTATCAATACTTCGACCGATGCAGTGAACGATTCAGGGGTGATAGATTACGTCGACATGGTAATCCTCTTACTAGTGATGTTTCAAATATAGATCCGTTTGATAACGTTTTTATTTTGGAGTTTACCGTTATTAAAAATCATGCTTTGGTTGCCAACAGCTGTTGTTCTATTCTAATATGATCCACCATCAGATACATTTTTGTTTCTTAGCGAAGTTTTGGAAACTGAACCAAGAAATCAATAGGTATGAGTAGGTTTCAAAGTTTATCCTTTAGGCTAAATATATGTATTTTGTCAGTGTAACAAATAGGTAAGGTTGGAGATTCGAATCTCTAACGTTAACGAAAGGGTACATATCTTAACCATTGAGTCACACTTACTTGACAGCTACATATATGTGTCTTAATCTCTTATGTTCGGGTGTTTTCTTTTTTTTTTTTTTCAATTTAGTCCATGTTGTCTATAACGTTTTTTTCTTTCATATGTCTTAAACCCTAACATTTTTCAATTGTATCCTAATCACGGGTGAATGATAAAATTGGTTGATATAAACTTACAAGGTATAAAATACTCAGTAAGGTCGAAGAAATTTAGAGAAAGAATAGGCCACCCGGGGGAGGAAAGATTTGAATTCCTTTTCCAATGTTTTGCTATAGCACTCAATATCATACCAATATAAGTTTATTATTAAACCAATTTTAACATTTAACCAACGATGAGAGTATAATTTAAAAAATATAAAAATGTAAGAGACTAAATTGAAACTTTTTAAACGATAGGAACTAGTTGCAAAAAATAACATTCATGCATTGGGAGCTAAAACAAGTAATTAGCCTAGTTTTTAAAAGTAAAAAAAGAATATAATCGTTATCAACGGACCGTAAGAATCGAAAAGTGAAGGTGATAATTAAAGTATGAATGTTTCAGGTGAGTTCCTCCCCATATAAAAAGATGGACTTTCAAGAATTCTGTGCAGCTGCCATAAGTGTGCATCAGCTGAATGGCACTGAAAGCTGGGAGCTGCATGTAAGATATGCTTATGACCTCTTTGAGGAGGATGGAAACAGACCAATTATGATAGAGGAACTTGACTCGGTATGCTCTCTCGGTTTGAAATCTCGATATCTTATTCATTTACGAAAAATACTTAGGTTCTAACTGGCTGTGATCGCCACTGAAAACTTTACCACTATTCATTCTCTTGAAAACCACAAAAAGTATCTCTTCTTTTACATTTATCTCTCTTACCTTTTAACAAAAGATCATGAGAGATGACCAGTCTAACACCTGAAACATCTACTTTTCGCCGTACGTAGGAACTGGGACTGGGGCCATCCGTCTCGCTTCATGTGGTTCTCCAGGATTGGATAAGACCTGCAGATGGGAAACTTAGTTTCCTGGGATTTGTCAAACTTCTAAATGGGTTTCCCACTCGCACCAACAAGAAGAAATGACATAAAATCAAACCTTAAAACAACTAGTTTTTTTTTTACTTCTTTTTTTGGCCATTCTCCTAGATCGAAAATGTGCCGATCGATCGAGGAGATGACCCGAAACCGGACTAGAGCAGCAACGATCGAGAAGTTCGTGACGTTTTCTTGACCATACATTCTGCATCTAGTACACTTTCATACAAACACACACACAAAGAGACAGACAAGAACAACATATTTTTCTGCTATGAGATGTGAAGCCTTGAGAACCACAGTTTTCTGCATGTTCTGTAGTTGTCCTTCTCTCCCATAACAAAATCCTCTCTCTTTTTTTGGTAGAGTTGAAATTCAGAGTATTGTATAGAGAGTTTGACTCAAGACTAATTGTGTAGAATCTCTCTGTTTTTGTAACTTAAAATTCTGCTTAATCTTGACTGTGAAATCTTTGGTCTTCCAAGGATTTCCATTTGTTTGAAGCTTATGCTCTTTAACTCAATATAGTCAGCTTCTTCTTATTATTATTAGGACACTTTTGATTTATTTTTCATTTGAAATGGAATTTCTTGGAGGAAAATGGCAACCAGTGATGACAAAGCATTAATGAGAAAAGCAATGTTATCTGGAGTCGGTTCAAATTTTAGCTATGATATTTGCCCATTTTAGAAATTGAATTTTTTTTAAAAAAAATATCTATTCTTCTATATTTTTCTCTCCTTATTGTAAAAATTTAATGGTGGTTGATAGGGATGAACACCTGGATTTTTGGGGTTGTAAGAAGTGCAAATAAAATCTCACGTTGGATGATGGATTGATCCATAGTATATAGGTGTGAGACAATTATCTCCATTAGTACGAGGTATTTTGGATGAAATAAAAAACGAAACGGTGAGGTTCATGCTCAAAACGGACAAATATCATACCATTCTTGAGATATTTTGGGATACGTCCTTAACATTCAATAAATACTTGAAAACGAAAAGGAATAGTATAATTAATTACGTACTCATTGCCAATGGTAGCTAAAATAATAAATATTAAAAGAAGTTCCAGAGATAAACAACTCTTAGTTATTTCCCTAGATACTTAAAGTCTCATATTGGATAACGATCTCGTTTTTTATTTTTTGTTTTTAAAAATTATACTTGCTTCCTCTCAATTTATATATGTATTTTCATGGATTTAAAAGATACAAAGATTTTAAAAAGACGGATAAAAAAACAAATAATTACAAAGGTAATAGTGTATATAAGTCCATTTTCAAAATCTGAGAACCAAAAATAAAATAGTTATTAAATGGAATCTTGATTCCGGAACTTACTCTTTTCTCGAGAAGAGGTGAGATAAAAATATTCCTAAAATCAAACTTGATACTTCTCATCAAAATTTGAAATATTAAAAATAAATACTACTTTTATCTTTTAAAAATACAATTTTGTGGGACAAATTCTACAACAGAAAAATTAGGAAAGGAGAATAAGGTAAGTATATAATGAGAAATTGTCAAATATGTCCTTCCACATTGAATATAAGTATTCTCCTTTTTTTTTTCTTTTAGTAAAAGGATACCAATAGTTTCATCACATGATTTTTATATATTTTTTTTAAGTTAGAGGTAACAAGTATCTTATCCACTGAGCTACGTTTAAATTGATATTGTCAATTATGTATATTTAATTTGGTGAGAATTTGAAACCTCCAACATTTTGATAAGTGATGTATACTTCAACCAATTGATTCATGTGCAAGTTGACATTATTTGTTAAACTTTTGTATATATATTTTTGCACTTTTTATCATGCACCCGAAAAGGTTTGGAATTAGGGTCAAAGACTATCATATCTGAACTATACGGTACACACCCATCATAGAATGATCTAGTGGTTATTTGAGGCAAGTGAAAAAGTAAAGGAATGCTAAACTCGTGGCAGTCATACAACTTTTAGGTTTTTTTTGTGAGTACAACATGTGGAGGTGGGGGACGAACTCACAACCTTTTAGTTAGAGATATATGTCATTACCACTGAGCTATGCTCGCTTTGGTTTATGTACAATTAAGTTATTTGGGTTTAATAGATCCTTGACATGTTTTGACATTTATTTAGAATTAATGAATCTATGAGACATAAAATTGAATTTTATTTCTAATATGAACCAAAACTTTCAAGTTTAATGTCAAAACAAGTATAACTTAGCGATAATTGACATATATCTTCAATCAAGAGGTTGTGAGTTCAATCTCTCATCCCACATATTATACTAAAAAAAACTTTCAAATTTAATGTGTAATAAATTTGTGATTTTTGTTTTTTAAAACAATGTTGAATAAATCGAGAATGTGTTAAACACAAAATAAAAAATTCAGTGACCTATTGAATAATACAAATCTAAAAATCTAAGGATTTGTAGTTTGTCTTTTTATCTTTCTTTCTTTCTTTTTTAATTTTGAGATGATCAAATGTTGTGAATTTAGACTAGATGTAAACCAACTTTGACGGGTAATAAAAGAAATTTGGTATAACTACGTTCTACTCACGCAAATTTTCTCTTTGTTGACACTAGGAACTCACCTTTATTAATAGAGATCATCACCCCTCATGCAAGTTATACAAAACTATAACGTACTTACTTGAGCATTGGAGTACTAACTCTATTTTGTAGGTCGTTTTTACGTTGATATCAGAAGTCCGAGGTTTTGATCAAATTCTCGATCAAACACTGGATATTGGCGAGAGGAAGCTAAAATACTCAAATGTTGTTGATATACTGTGCAACTAGTGGAGGACCTAAGTGGATGTGCATCCATTGTTGGATCAGACCATTATAATTTATGTGTCTTCTTGCTCTTCTTTCATCTCTAAAAGATCGGATCGACCGACCAAAACCAACCAAACCGACTTTGATTGGTCAATTTGGACCACGGTTTGGTCAGTGTCGGTTCTCTCCATTTCCAATCTCTCTTCCATCCAGTCTCTCAAACCCAACTCTTCCCTTCTCTCACAGGCACCGTCTTCCTTTTTTGACGATAAACTCCTTTGATTCCTCGAAATGTAGCGAGCTCTCATCGTCTTTCTCTCTCTTCTTTCTCTATTCTCTTCGATTTTAACCAAAACCAACGATCAATTTCGTTTTTGCTTGCAAAACCATTGACCAACGTCAATTGAATGGTTGATTTTTGATGTCGGTTTGTGACCAAAATTGACACCAACCACATATTGGTTATATGCTCAATTATACACATGGATACATTGCAGCTATATAGTTATGTTGTCTTTTGGTCATCTTAAGAATTGATTTCTCAAAATACTTACGTTGCATTTGGTTGATAATCAGAAAATAGAAATTTGAAAACAACGGATTCAATGAAAACCAGATTTGTATTCCTTTTAATGGTTTTAGATATGTGTTTGGTAACAGATTTGGTAATAGAATCTGAATTTAAAAAATTGTTCAATGCTTATTTAGCAATATATTTGTAAACTGAAAATAGTTACAGACTAAATTTTAATTTAATCTAAACTTATATTAAGTAATTTATTAACATTTTTTGTGAATTTTGTATGATTATTATTTTATAAGGTTATATAGTTTAGAATACATTATATTTTACATGTTTCAATTTTAGAGTTTATAATATGAAGTAATATATTTTATCGAAGTTTTTATCTTTTTAATGTAATTCTGTATCTTAAAATTTTCAAATTCTGAATCTGAAAACATAAAAAAGTCGTTTTCAGAATTTCTACTGTTTGGATCACAGAATTCGAAAACAATTTTCAAAAAAGAATCTCAAAAATTCTGTCAAACGCCTATTCACTGAATCCATTTAATTTAGTGAATCTGAAAACAAAAAACAGAATCCAAGTTTCTAACCAAACGAACCCTTAGGTTCTTCCCGATAAGTATCGATCAGCATGGAGATAGATCATTTTCTTTTTTCAAAAAACATTATATTATTATTATTTCTTTTATATTACACACCATCTTTTAGTGAAGTTGAATGTTTTTTAGTATACTGAATGTTTTTTTAGTACAATAACCCGAAGGTATTGAAGTTTGAACCTTCCATTGAAAGGAAGAAGCATATTTCATTTATGGTGTAAGCTCATGATGACCACTGAAGTTGAATGTTGAATAAATGATTTTACTAAAAATAAATATCATATTTTTCTAAAGAATATGACAAGTATGGCATCTTTAAAATTGTTAGGTTTTCGTTTTGTTACATTATATTTTAGATCTTAAACTTTCAAAAATCCATTTATTTATTAAATTTTTAGTTTTATTCTAGTTTGGATTCTTAAATATTTTTAATGTCTATTTTAATACCTAAATTTCTTATTTTGGTTTTTGTTGTTATTATGCTATTAGTTTTTTTTTTAACATAAATGTTATTAGTTTTTTAATAATTGATAACATGACTTTGAATATTTGAACCAAAATGCTAACCTTATTTCAAGTATTTGGACCAACATGCTAACACGACTTCTTTACTATAATTTTCTCACCTAATATATGTTTACACTCAAAAGTTACTTCTTTCTTAGTTCAATAATCGTAGAGGGTAGAAATTGAACCATCTATATTTTAGATGATAATAAATGTCTTATCTATTAAGTTGTGGTAGAATTGACTACTAGAAGTTAATTTATGTATCTGTTAAAAGAAAAACTAAGATAAGAACCAAAATAGTTCTACTCTGAGAGTTTAACGACTAATTTTTACATTGTGAAAGTTAAAAAGATTATAATGAAATCAGAGTAAGGAAAGTTACTACTAATATATATATACATATATTTTTTGAATTAACCCTACTAAAATATTTAAACAAGGACGGTTAGGAAATTGATGAAATATTTAAAATATTTAAACTTAGATCAGAGTAAAATGAACCAAAATGAATAAAAATAGGAGAACAATATATATTTGGTCTCTGAGGTTTGAGGTAGCTGTCTACCTCGTCCCTAAAGTTTCAAAATGAACTCTTTCGGTCCCTGAAGTTTAAGGTAGGTGTCTAATTGGTCCCTGAAATTTTAGAATGAACACTTTTCGTCTATGAAGTGTGAGAAATAATTCTAAATGGTCCCTATTTCTTTTTTTACTATTATTAACTAATATTAAAATGATATGGCAAATTGCAATTAAATTGTTCATTGTAGTCGATGATATGACAAATTATATTAATTAAACGATATATGTCTGGTATGAATGGCGGACGGCGGCAAAGACGTGGTGGTTATCGAAAAAGGGTAGGAGAAAGAGAGAGGAAGAGATGAGGAAAGGAGAGAGAAAGTACATCACCTACACATGTATTATTTAATTAATATAATTTGTCACGTTAGTAACTATAATAAATAATTTAATTGCAATTTGACACGTCATTTTAATATTAGTTAATTAACAGTAAAAAAAATCAGAGACCATTTAGAACTATTTATCAAATTTCAGGGACCAAAAGTGTTCATTTTAAAATTTCAGGGACCAAGTTGACACCTAATTTATACTTAAGGATAAAAAATGTTTATTTTAAAACTTGGACAAGTAGACAGCTACCTCGGACCTAAAAGTGTTCCTTTTGAAACTTTAGAGATTAAATAGATACGTAAGACCAAAATGTATTTTGCCCCAAAAAAAATATACAAGGACTAAAATATTTAAAAGAAAAAAAAAAGTTAAGAAACAAGGGTATTTTTGTAAGTTCGGATTTTATTATTTTATCACAATTTTCAGTTCGATAAGGGAAAAAGATATTTCGACACGTACAGAGTGCGAAACCGAATCTCATTCCTTCATATAAAAATATCTCTGAAGCAGACACAAAAAAACCAAACCAATGCGTAGAATCGAAGGGGAATGAATGAACAATCCGCTCCAAAATCATTCGAATGCTGCAAATCAATCGAATCATTTGCTATTGAATCGCCTCGCAAGGTACCGACATCCATTTCTTCTTTCAATCTCTCGGTTCTTCTTTCGTTTCTCGAATTAGGTTTTGTATCGGAGTGCGTCGATGTTTGAAACCCTAGGGTTTGATGATTGCTTTGTTGAGAACTTCCTGAGGAAGTGAAACAGAAGGTGCACTTGACTTAGGGTTTGTCTTTTCAAGCTTTGGATGGGTTTTTCTTTTCGTTCCGTTGGGATATGTAGTTGGTTTTTATAATCGAGTTTCGCCCCTTTGGGGAAAAAAAGAAAAAAAATCTTGCTGCAACTTTTAGGAGCTGAAATGTGATTTTGCCGTCTTCTTCCGGATGTGGGATTAGTTTGTTGTGTTGGTAAGCTTGTAAAAGTTGGTGGCAATGTTGTATTGCTGAGGCTTGTACTATCGTAAATTGAATCTTGTGGAAAATCTTCTATTAACTTCCCCTCGACGAGGAGTGTTTGGTTTTATTTGATAATGGGCAATTTTTTGCTCCTTTTGGGATTTTGGATCAAGTTTGCTGGATTTGATCATTTCTTTCTAAGTGGACTTGTTCATTGACTGTGTGTGTTCGTTTCAGGTCATTTTTTGGCAATTCTAATTTCACTTGAAGTCGGGTTTCTTTGGTGGATTCAACTTGTAATCTCCTAAGATGGATAATGCCGGTATGAAAGCAGAATTTCGTAAGCCATCTTCTGAAACAGCTAGCAGAAAGTATCGGCGCCGGTCCTCTGTTAGTGGATCATCTTCATCCGATGGTTAGTTTGATTTGGCTTTGGAAATTTTCTTTTGAAGTGAAAATTTCTTTTGAAGACGGTATCCACGTGAATCTGGCATGGTCTGTGGGTCCTTCCTTTTATTTATTTAGTGTGTTTGTGCTCATGATAAATGTTTTTCTTTTTTTTTCTCTTTTTGGCAGAAAGCCCCAAACGAGATCGCAGCTGCAGTCCAAAACTCATGAGAGATGATGCCCCAAAAGACTCTGAACGGCAACTAAGGAGGAAAGATGATGAAAGAGATGTAAATAAGGATTCTAGTAGAAGTCATTATAGTCGAAATTCTGATTCTTACAGATATGCTGATCGGAAATCCTCTAGAAGTTCACATGGTTACTCTAGGCATGATGATTATGTCAGACATGACAAATATGCAGATGAAGAAAGAGATTATGAGAGGTTATCCTCTCGTTCTGGTAGAGAGTCAAAGGGTGGTGCTCATTATGGTCATTCAAGACGAGATAGTGAGCATTCTCGTTCACGAGACTACTACCGGGATGGAGACAAAAGTTCTCGAGATAAATATGATGGTTCTGGACATAGAAGCAGGGATGGGGATTCATTATCTGAGAGACATGGTTCAGGCAGAAGACACGTTAATTCCCAAGAAATGGAGAAACATAGGAATATAAGAGACCGTGATGGTCGAGATGAGAAGAGAGACCATATAAAGCATCCTGGAGACGACAAAAATGATCGGTTGATCTCCCATGATGATGCTAGGGGCAATCGGAATGACTCATTGTCAGGAAGGGATGAAAGTAGGTACCGTACAAAAGAAGTTTACAGGAGTGATCGGAAGGAACTTGATGGTGAAAAGTTTTCTAAGGAGGAAAAGAAATATGAAGCCAGAGAAACTAACTGGGACAAGGGTCAAGGTAAAGAATCAAAGGAAAACTATGATGGTAAAGGTGTTTTTGTACATGAAAATCAAGGATCACCTGCTAAAAAGCCTAAATTGCTTAGCTCGGGAAAAGAAGTTAATCATGAAGGTCAGTGCTTTGTCATGTACTATTTCAAGTTGTTTTCATGTAGCACCACACTGATATTGTTGCCCTTACTCGTTTCAAAATTTGGATGTGCAGATGAAGAAAATCAATCTTCAATCTCTAAGCAAGAACCGGATGGAAAAATGAGTTTAGGACAAGGCCAAAGTGGCGACTCTGATTTTGATGCTGACTTTAGTGCTGCAAAAGTTGCTGCAATGAAAGCTGCTGAATTAGGTAAAATCTTATTCTTCGTGAAAATTTATATGCTACCCTAAGGTTATTGATCTCACTTGAGTAGTTTTGGTTTAATTTGTTTTTTTTTTTTTTTGATAATAAACAAAGATTCATTCCAAAAGAAAAGGAGTCCAAAAAGAGGCATACAACCTAGGGGCAAAGGGTCGAGTTTTGTTATAAGTTAGACATTCATACTACTAGATCACTTTGTTGTTGAACATTCTGCTCAGGGTTTTTATTTATTTATGTTTTTTTGTTGGAAGAAAGTTTGATTGCATCCTAACATTGTTCTATTGACTCAGTTTCTTATTAAAAAAATAAAAATAAAATCGTTCTATTGACAATTCCAAAAAATATAGTTACTAAATCTGCTTGGCTTCTTTTAACATCCTTAAGTTTTAGATTACTGTAGATGACTGGAGATATTTAGTGTGCGAAGTAAGTTTTTGCCATCTTTACTTCATATATATATATATATATATATAAAAATGTATATATACACACACACAACAAAAGAAAGGAGTGAAGCCACCCTAGTCCCTAACCCAAAGGAGATTATAAGCCCTCCACTTGACCAAAATACTGCTGTGAAAGTAATTACAAAAAAGCTTACTTAGCCTACGCCAAGAAGCTGTATAAAGGGGAATGGTATCCAAAAAAGATGAAAAATATATATCCTTTCATGTACAAATTCTATGGTTTCTCTCCAGTTCCCGTTCCTAATGGTATAATTGGCCTTATCTTATAGGGGAAGCATGATGTTTTATTACTTAGTTAATTTTGGGTATCTTCATAATCACAGTTTGGTTCTTAGATCAGTTACTAGAACTGGAACAAGGTTGTGGTTGAATGTTACATTTCGTTTTGGTTTATGACATGGCTTTCAACAGAACAACAATACTTCAGATTTGGATGATTTATAATTTTTTGACCTTAAAGTTTATAAAATTAGTTGTTCTGACAGTTCTATCCCATTAACAGTTAATAAGAACCTTGTTGGTGTGGGCTATATGACTGCCGATCAAAAGAAGAAACTGCTGTGGGGGAACAAAAAGAGCACTGCCGTAGAGGAGGTATGCATGATATTCCGCTACATAATCATCTTGTTATTCATCGGTTAGAATGATACTGCTTTATGGGATTTGTTTGGCATGAAATAGTTTTGCATCTGGTTCATAGTTGGAGACTTCCAAGAACCAAACTGTAGTTAGCCAGACCCTTTTCTGTGTTCTATAATGCCTCTTCCACTGTTTACAGTCTGGACACCAGTGGGACACGGCGTTGTTTACCGATCGCGAACGGCAAGAAAAATTCAATAAACTCATGGTAAATTCTCTCCCCCTCCCCACCCCACGCCTCCCCTCCCTTCCCCTTTTGTTCAATACTTCCATAAATGTTTGCAACCTTTCATTGCTTGTCGTGACTCTCACTCCCATTGGAGTTTCTTCATCACCTACTAACACATTTTTAGAGTCTGAGGTTGCCTTGGTGCCTATGGCCAATTGTAGGGTGTGAAGGGCGAGCTGAAGACGGAGCACAGACCGAGCAACCAAGATGGCAGCGAACTTCTTCGTGCCGAGAAGCAGAAAGAGCTCCAGCTGGATTTAGAGAAACAGTACACTGCTGGACTTCGAAGAAGAGATGGTCGAACCGTTGGATTAGGTCTTTAAGAAGCGTAATCGGCTCTGGATTATTTTTGTGCTTTGATGAAACTGTTATGAGAAGCTTTTGTTTAAGTTGCTGCACAAGAGTTGTGTTTAATGTGCTCTCGACAACAACCTTCTATGGCATGTTCCTCCCCTCCCCACCACACCTTAAAACCGTAGGATTTGTTTATGTTGCATTTATGAAGGTTAGAAAATCATCAGATTGTCTCAAATTGCCGAATTTATTGTCTAGCTTTATACTTGAACATGGATTTCTAGTGTCTATATATTTGCTGCTGCTAATTAACAGAGATCCACGTCCTTCCATCGAGTGGGGACAACGCTCGCTGGCTGTCTAGTCGAACTCGAGGTGGGCTTGCTTTGACGATGATTGTACGTGGTTGTTTCGTTGGTTCTGTCGGTTGCCTTTTGAGAAAATTAAGGTCCTTGTTCTTAGTTTTCTGTTCTTTTTGGGAAAGATTAGTCTCACTTGATAATCGTTTTATTTTTTGTATTATAGGTTGGAAAATTAAGCATGTCTATAAACACTTTCTATTTCTCTGTCTGTGTTTCTTCGTCAAGTTATTTTTTTAAAATATTTTCAAATTTTAAGCCTAAATTTGAAAACTAGAAAATAGTTTTTAGAAGATAATTTTTGAAGTTCGGGAATGCATAGGTGAAAAAGAGAATGAAGAAATTGTGAGGAAGCCGGAATAATTTTTATAAAATGAAATCATTTCAGTTGTCTTTTTTTTAATCATTTTACTTGTTGATTTCAAAAAAAGGTGCTTAATATAAAAAATCCTTGGTATCTTCTGGGCTTTGAGGCGGGAGCGAAGGGAAGAGAAAAAGAGATGCTTTATCTTAGTACCATAACATTTTAGAAACTAGGTTAGGTTTATTTCTTTGAATTTTAAAAAGTTTTAATTATATTTCTGAAATTTCTTCTTCAATTACAATTAAATTTTGTTGTTAATACCTTTAATACATAACATTAAAGTAAGAACTTATTATAATCTAATCAAAGAATAAAGAATTTTTCGAGATTTTGAGAGTCCCTCGACAATTTGTTCCATTTTTAAAGTTCCATAAATGGTCCATTTTATGACACGAAACATCTTGTGCCGCTGAATCTCAATTTTTGTTTTTATTGGAAACAATTTCATTTAAAAGAGAAGGGAAGGGTAATAATGAAAAATCTTCAAATTCTCGGTGTGTCACAGCCAATTTCAAATATGGAGAACATTACTAGTAAACTACTTGCTTTCTTTTAGAATACTAAAAAAAAATAATAACAATTCGAATTAAAAAACGCTTTTCATTCCTATATACATATTTTTAAGTAAACGACTTATATTTATTTCATTTAAGTAACTACTTAGTTCTAGTTCTTATATTTGAGTTTGTAATGATTTAATCCTTGTAATTTTAAATTGCTAACAATTTAGTTCTTAGATCTTAATAAATAATACTGTAATTTAAAATTTGTAACAATTTATTTCATATAATAAAAAATTTGCTTAGTCTTTATTAACTTAAATGTTGATTTTTATTATGGACTTTTATACACACCTTTGATCTCTCATACTATTATTCATCTACATATATAAGAGATCCTATTAAACCTTAACATTTTTTACAATAAGAATTACATATGAAGTTCGGAGACTAAATTGTTACAATTTTAATAATACAAAGACTAAATTGTTACAAACTAAAGCTTCGGGTGGAAGGGCCAAAAAAGTATTTTTTTTTTTTAAAAAAAAAAGACACAAAAACAAAACAAAAACAGAATCGGCCACAAAATTAATAGTAAAATTGGAGGATGGGAGGAAAAAAGAAAAAATAAATGTGGACAATAACAGGAATGCCAATTTGCAAAATTCAGAAGGCTGGATCATAATTTATACCACACATTTACAACATTGGCCAAACATCCACCTCTCCTTCACCATGAAAGCTTTTCAATGAGCAATCAGAGAGCCTTTTGTTGGTTGGCATTAACATGGACAAAAAGATCTCTCCATGAAATTTTCTTAAGAGAAATAACTCGGGCCAGACCTCAGCTTTTTTCTTCATCATCTGTGTAGACGGGTTTTTGCCATATCTTTGTATTCTTCTTCGGGTCATCGGTGAGGCTGAGATCTGTATCATCTTCTTTGAACGTTCTAATGAACGTCTTTGCACCTGCCATGATGAGCCTTTCGATCATGAACAACTGATAATTGTTCTTTACCATGGGATCAAGAATATGGCTGTAGTTTGAGGAGTACGCCAACTTGTACCTGCAAAAGCCGGGTAAGAATCAAGGCGGTATGGAGGAAACACTTTGTTCTTTATTCTTGGTTAAAAATGGAACTCGCGCGTAAAAGGACACACAACTAAACCAAGTCATTTGATGATCTATTAGTCTATCAGAACACAAGGAAGATCATTTTAATGAAGTCTGAATTTTACTACTAAATGGCAACGAATCAATCCTTCAGCTCTAACTCTAGTGAATCAAAAAAGTGTGTGAGAAGGTCTCACCGAGCAGACAGGGGCGAAAAGAACCCAGGAGTTCTCTCGTTCGATGCAATAAAAAGTGTTCTGCCTGGAGCTACCCATTTTGCAAGTCTCTTTAGCATAAACTCGGGCCGTGTATCCCTATCGAGATGAGGATGTAAGCTTCTATCAACACCAAACCTGTCCTTCCTGGTCTTTATTTTATCTCCGCGACGAACATGGATGGCATCGTAATCACCGAGTAGCCCCTTGATCTAATGATCAGATAGTCTTTTCAGGATTAACAATAAAATGAGAGAGGGATGAAATGCATTGGCAATTATCAATATAGAAGGATTAATTATGCTGCACAGAATACAATGAATAAGATTTTGGGGGACAGACCATTATTTATAGAGCCATTCTGAAAAAGGAAAAAAAAAACTTTTAAATCTTTTCCTCAGAGTTATAGCACATAGAGTAATATAAAAGGGGAATAGAAACAGAGAAATAAAGATTCCCAATCATTTATGTGCCTTCTGATCAGTTCCCAAGAGGGCACCACTAACATAAAAATCCATATTAATTTTTTCCACAAAACTATCCAAATAATGGTTACTTACAACTTTCTTTCTCCAGCAAGAGGTTGTATACAGCTTAAAGAAACCACTGAACTGTGAAATCTACAGACTGTTCACCATTGTCTTCGAACTGTTATACTATTCTTTAAACACCATCATATTATAGAACCATGGCATGATGGCAAAATATAGACGTTTATTAAAGACACAAAAAGACGGACTTTCCTAGTACTTTGGATGATGGAACTTTGGGATTTTATCTCAAAGGAAGTCTTGAATTGGGGCCTATCAGAACCACCCTAAGATGGCCTAGTAGTCATTAAGGCCTAAAGGCTCGGAGGAAATGAGTTTAAACTATAGTACCCACCCACAGAATTTAAAATCCTAGTTTCCTAGGCAACCTGGGTAGAGTTAAGCGCTGTGGTTGCCCCAGGAGATTAGTAAGGTGCAGTTTAGCTAGCCCACACACTCGAGCGTATAAAAACAATAAAAATTGGGGTCTATCAGAAACATTTTGTTGCCTGGTCCCAGATCATTTTGTGAGTCATCTTGGGTTGGAAAACTAAATAATTTAAAACCCTTGAAGTCTCTCGAAGCTCCACTTAGAGAGCACAAAGCTTCCTAAGAATTAGTAAGGGTGAGCCATAAGCATAACGCAAGGAGTGACATCCTCCGATATCCAGGTTATTGTTAATAAAAGATCATTGTGGAGTCTTCAACTAGGGCTTGCTATATATATTCAAGAGTATCTAAAGTAAAGTCATCCCAGATAGCCAGGCTATCATTAATAAAAAATCATTTCACTAGTCTTTAATTAGGGTTTGCTATATGTTTCCAAAACTATCTGAAGTAAGTCTTTATAAACTACAATCGACCAAGAGCTTAATAATTATATTTTCTAGGGTGGCAAGTTTACACTTAGAAGTATCCAGAAAGTCAGAACTAACCAAATACCAAATCTTATAACACTGAAGCCGAGCATCTACTACAACTTTAAAACACCAAACTATAAATATGGAAATGCATCGAAACCAGGTTTCGAAAGCAATAAGGTAACAGTTTTCAACTTTGATAGGCTCTCTGTAATTTTATCATAGAAGAGTAAAAATATCTATGCAATGGAAAACAAAAGAAAGAACCTAATATGATTTCATAAAATACCTTCTCAGCTGCATCCCTCAAGTTTTCTGCTGCCATTGAAGGAAGGAATTTATATGGCAGCAATATGGCACTGCGATTGTTTCTATCCTTGCATTCCATAAACCTAAAAAGTTATCATGATATTAACACCCAAATAATTCGTAATTTAGGATCTTAAAATGAAATACCATCATACTAAGTTACAAAGAAATGCATGAAACGACAAACTACAAAGATAGGCTTCTTTAAGCTTTTACTGATTTATAATATGGTAACACCTGGAACTCCACAAAAAAGAATGGAGGCCAAACGTTTTGATTACTGAACTGAAAATTTTATTTCCCAAGGTTTGATTTACCATGAAAGAGGGCTGGCAGTCCGATTTATTAGCAAAAGATTTGAGTAACGGTTGTTGTCTTTGAGTTCAGCACGACTAACTCGCTCAACATGGGCAACGGCTCTAGCTCCCAATTTCATACCAGTTGACAGCACCTGATACCATAGTTTTGAGTTGTCTAAAATCACTGGTACAGTATCAGAAATAAGGTCTATATCATACAAAGAGTCCATGGCACAAGATTTTGCTTCCCAACTGCAATGCAGAGAAACAAGTTCAGGTTTTGTGTTTTTTTCTACAAACGATTATATATATATATACATATATATGTATGTATGTATATGTGTGTATATATATATGTAAGGCTATGTAAGGCAGTTTTCATCTTCATTTGAAGCACGAAGAGGACCAATCTAATACAGTTTCAACTACCATCAAGTATATGTTCATTCAAAATTTCATAGGTACAATATTTATACGATTAAGAAGTATTAGAAGGAAGAAACACCTTTCCTCTGAGCTTGCATTGTTGGACTGATGAAGAATCCCTTTCTTATTGTGTATAGGATTGATACACATTCTAGAGGGCATTACGAATATTCTGCACCAAAAGAAAAAAGTGAGAGAGAGAAGCAACTTGCCTAAGTAGCTTATACAAAAGCCTTCAAGCAATAAATAATGCTCCGATCAAAAGGGCATTGAACTAATTCATTACGTTACAAAGAAAAAGTGACAGAGCAATAACATCTACAGTGATCAAGCAATAGAAGTTGAATGCCAATGCAGAGTTCTTTGATCTCATGAGTTTCAAAATATGAGAATTGCCCATTTAGTGTCAGAACTACAACAATCCAAATCAAAATTCCTTCATACAGAACATCATCATGTCAATTCTTGGAGCAGCCACTTCTACCAAACAAATAAAACAAGGAGAAAGCATCCCCAAAAGTAAGTATTAAACCCCAGAATTTAGAAGAACTCCATAGAAATTACCTCCGGAGGAACATGGCCTCCTCAAGGGCACACCTCAAGCTGGACTCCTGGTGACCCAAACCCTCGCAAGACTCGCAATGCTTTCCGGGACAGTCGATTCTGTTGCCCCAGTACAAGAACTTGTCGTTCGCACTGAAAACGTGCCGGTTACGCTTCGGCTTCTCGTTCACATTATTGAATCTGAAGATTTTCTGAATAGAATTCGAGGATGAAAAAGTAGAAGAAGAAGCCCCATTGGTAGAAATCAGAGAGGAAAAGAGGAACAGAAAGGCAATGGCGGCGAGGGCGACGAAGAAGAAGAAGAGTGGGGATCTGGGCTTGGGTTTTGCCTTCTGGGCTCTGGGAAATGCCATTGAATTTGCAGAGCGGAAGAGAAAAAAGGGTTAACTGCGCAACGCAAACAGTGATTCGAATTCGATTCACTCGAACAAGAACCAAAATGGATTGAATCCGCAGAAGGACAAGAACTTGGATCGAAGATTAGTAGTAGCAGCAGTGAGAAGTGGCCTGAGAATTAAAAGAAAAATCATGAATGGCATTAATGATTGATGATACAAAACTTTGAATTGAAGAAATTTTTGAGAAGCAAAAGGTGTTTGTGGTTATTCCTCACCAAACCGCCATGTGTCCAATCAACAAACTCTCTGTCTTTGACTGTTGAGAACATTTCATTATTTTTGTTTTCAATAGGCCAAGCCAAAGTAGTCCGATTTGTGTTCTTGATTGTGAGAAAGTTAAAGAAAAGGATTTGGGAAAATTCGGAATTGGGCATGATTGTGCCAAACATTTTAGATCTTACCAAATTGGGTTGTTTCATAATCAATTTTTCACAAATCTCTGTTTGGATAAATATTTCGCTTTTTGATTTCTAGATTCCTTTTAGAAGTTGTTCAAAACAATCCTTACCTTCGTTTTTTGTGTTAAAATGGGGATGAAAAGAGTATAAGTTGTAAAGAAAATTTAAGGGTTTTAGTTACGTTAAAACATGATTGTCATTTAGGGAAAAGAGTTTTCGGTTAGGAAAAAAATATGGTTCCTGCCCTCACAATTAAAAGATTCAAGAGGAACAATATTTTCGAGGGGATATGCAAACCATGGACAACATGATCAATTGACGAAATTTAGAGCTAACAAAGAAATCCAAGACAATCAAAACCTAGTGACCATGAATAACTCGATAAATTTCTTACTTTTGAGGATAAAAATTACCTTCTTCGGCCAATAAATCATTTTACTTTTGTTCTCCAAGATTTATTTATTTATTTATTAGAATCGATGTCGTGTGGCTTACGTTAGCGGATTCTTATAATCAGAACTTGTTGCTTGGTCTAAGCAATACTGTCACTAGTCCAGGACTCGACCTTGAGACCTCAAGGTAGGTTGAACCTCAAAGCCTCGAGCACCACCATCTCAGGGGACTTTTGTTCTCCTAGCTTTCGATCCAAGCTTTCCACGAACCTACTCTTCCACAACTTTTATCTCAAGAATATATTCCTCTTGCAAAACCTTCTCTCTAAACCCCATGCTCTTTTGAATTTGACTAAAATCATTAGATTGTCATTTGTGTCGATATGTAATTTCTATTTTATTTTTGTCCTCATTTTAACAAGCAAGTGAGTGGAATGATTGGTTTAAAACCTTTTTTTTTTTAATAAAACATGTGGAGATGAGGGATTGAACTCAAAACCTCATGGTTGGAGATACATGTCAATTACCACTGACCTATTACTTTAGCGGTTTAAAACATTTTTAAAGATTAATGGTTAAAATGAAGCTTTTGAAAGAGATATGCATAATTGAAACTTATCTTAAAGTTCAAGAGCATAATTGGAACCATATGTACCTTATGTACTTTTTTTACCACTCATCGCCGCATCGCTTTCTCATTTTTAGTAGAAAAATTTATGGAAGAGTATTTTTTAAACAATTTTAAAGGTTGAAGGTAGAAATTAAATTTTTGAAATGCTTGAGACATAATTGAAATAAAATTATCTTTAAGGTTTAGGAACATTTTATATAAGTCAACACGAGCATATTTAAAAGGCAACTTCCTCCTCTTGAGATTAGAAGTTTGAACCCACCGATGAAATAAAGACTAAGTATCAAATACTAATAAGACCATTTAAAAGTTAAAAAAAAAAAAACTAATACAGAGAGAGGAAAAAAGAAGTGTAATTCCTTTGGGAAACAAATGTAATTTGCCCAAATAAAATCCTTTTTTTTTTTGAATAAAAAGCTGATATAATTTATATCATTGTATATCCCCTCCACTAACAATTGTAGATTCTGAGGGGTTTTAGGGTTTAAGAGCACAATCCTTCATTGCCCATCAATCTGATCACCACTGCTCCGATCTTCTCTCATTTCCGCCGGTAGAGCTCCCAATTTCTTTGTTTTCCGGCCATTTCTCCGGTCACCATGTGGGCTCTTCGTCGAGCTTCTACGCCCGTCAGGTATTCCTCCATTTCTCCTTGCCGTAGAAGAAGTCCTTTCAGGCGACATAATGGTCTTCTTCATAAGGATCGCTCTCATTTTCCATCTCTTTGGCAACCCATCTCTGTTTCTTACTAAAAAGTGAGAACCCATTTATAAAATGGACTGCCAAGATTTGGGACGAACAATCTAAGTTTGAGTTTTGTAAGAATGTCATGATATGAGCTTAAATTTGGAGAAATGGAACTGGAAAATGAGTAACCCTCCACCGGCCATGTCTGTGAATTTGTTCCAGGCTCCCAATTCTTGCTGCGTATGCGCTGAATTTATACTGTTGTCCCGAATTTTAACATGTGTTATTCCAACTGTGCATTAGATTAGCTTATTTTATTCTGTAATTGCTCATTTATTTTCGCTTTTCCATCACTAGTTTCTATTCTCTTTTGTCCAATTGGAGAGGTTTCCTTTGACTCCTTTGGATTGCGGTCTTCCTCTCTTGTAATTCTTCTTATAATTTTGTTTTAAAGTGTATGTAAATATATCTAAGAAATAAAGGGTTATTGTCATGCTCACATCTCATATTTGAGATGGCCTAATTTGGTGGTTAACTTTCTATTGCTTTCAGGAACCAAGTACTTGGAGTTGGAGCTTCATATACTTGTCTTAAATTAGATGCATTGACCACTTGCGCTGATGTAAACCACAGCATAGCTACTTCCCATGTCTTATCTGATAGTTTCCGAATTTCAAATTGGTTTCACAATGTAGCTCACGGACATTCAAATCATGGTGTAGATAGGCGCTGTCTTTCTTCACGAGCCGGTGCAAGAAGTAGCGGGGAGGAAGATGAGTTGGAAGATGGGTTTTCCGAACTCGAATCACCCCCCAAAATAAAGCCAATTCAGGCTGCTGATTTAGAGGATGATGAGTTGTTCATCTCTGATCCTCTCACTGATGATGATGATCGTGATTCTGCAGGGCCCTCTCAGAATGATCTGGATTTATCAGAGACTGCAGTTGATGTGGATGAAAGAAGACCACTAAATAGAAGGGCTCACTCGGAGCTTTTCCAGGCCATAATGAGCAGTCCAGGCTTGTCTATCCATAATGTTCTTGATAAATGGGTCAGAGAAGGGAAGGACTTAAACCGATCTGAGATATCGTTAACCATGTTTAATCTTCGTAAACGTCGACTTTATGGAAGGGCACTACAGGTGATTTGGCATCATTTTATTTAAATATCCAATTGTTTGAAACTTGCCCTGTTGCCTTCTGGTTTAAGACTCAGGTAGAATACATTAGGCTTATGCCATACATGAAAATTCAGCCTCCTTTGGTTTCAACAAAAAGAGAAAATAACATATTTAGTATATCCTATTTGAATTGAGTAATTAGCATACAATTCTTAAGCTTGTGAATACCATCAGATGCAACGATTGTACATTATAATAAATATTTATTTATTTATAATTTGTTTGATTTATTTTCCATCGCCTCTGAGGCTTTAGAAGGAAAACGTCTGTCTGTTTTTAATGTTTATAGAGCTCCTTGTCTCATTCCACGGTTTACTCCCATCACAAAAAGAACAAGATTCAAGTTCACATTTCTTCTTCTTTCAGTACATGTACCTTGCTATCATTTTTTTAAAATGAAAAACCGAACTTTCATTAAGAAACATGAAAGAAAAATAAGGGCATATAAAAAAACTAGCCCTACCATAGGAGTCCTTAAAATTAACTAATATAGAAGAGAACTCCAGTCTGAAAGAATAAGACATAACGGATAATTGCAAAACAACTTAGAAACAAATGCCCAAACAAAAATTGAACCTAACCACGTCCCAAACCTCTTCCCAAGACCTCTCCACAGAAGGAGTGTCTGGTACCATGTGCAACACCCTTCGATGTGTGGACTGTGAAATGATTGTTAACATCTGCCTGTTAATGTTGACAAATCAGGATAGAACTGTTTGTTACTTAGTTTTTTGCAGCTACCTCATAGTTATTCAATTATGTGGCAGGTGACAATTGTGGTGGTTGCTTGTTGTATGACTTATGCTGCATATTATATGTATAACAAGTTTTGTAGTTGAAACTGTGTGATAGCTACAACCCAACAATTGTTATTTTATTCTGAAATTTTTTTACCATGTTTGCATGAGGCAGTCTGTAGAGTTTACTTTCATTTTTCGTCCTTCCTTCTTTCTGTTGCCTTGGTTGTTGCCCAAACCTAGAATATGGTTTAGTTTCCTAAATTTACAAATTTTCAGTCTTCCGGAAGGATATATTGGTTTTCTAATAAATGATTGTAACTATGGTAGTTATTTCCTTTTGTTACTCTGGATATAAATTTAGGAACATAAAATGAGTTCCTATGTGTCTCTCGGCACCAAATGTTGTAGGATCAGGCGGTTGTCTATTTGTCAAGGTGCGTGCAAGCTGGTCCGGATACTCACGGATATTTAAAAAAAAAAATTATATGTTTGTATAATAATACTGAAGAAGGAACTAATGTTGGTGGGTAACTGGTTACCCTTAGCTAGCAGATAAGAATCTATTTCAATTGTGACGCTGAGGCATAACAATTATTTTTAAGGTTGAATTAAAGAACTTCTTTATGGCATTTTGAATACACTCTTGATGCTTTGGTTTTGCAGTTATCAGAGTGGCTGGAGGCAAATAAGCGTCTCGACTTTATCGAGAGAGATTATGCTTCTCGCATCGACTTGATAGCAAAAGTATGTGGCTTACCAAAAGCTGAAAGCTACATTGAGAAAATCCCAAAATCTTGCAGAGGTGAGACAATCTACCGAACGCTGTTGGCAAATTGTGTTGTTGCCAACAACGTCAATAAAGCAGAGGAAGTGTTCAATCAAATTAAGGATCTAGGATTTTCAATCACTGCATTTTCTTGCAACCAGTTGCTTCTTCTTTACAAGCGACACCACAAGAAGAAAATTGCAGACATTTTATTAGTAATGGAGAATGAAAACGTCAAGCCTTCTCTCTTCACTTATAAGATACTAATTGATGCCAAAGGTCAATCCCATGACATGGTAGGAATGGACCAAGTTATTGAGACAATGAAGGCTGATGGCATTGAACCAGACATCAACACACAAGCCATCATGGTTAAACACTATGCTTCTAGTGGACTTAAAGAGAGAGCTGTGGAAATTCTCAAGGAGATCGAGGGAAATGACCTGAACAAGAAGCGTTGGGTTTGTCGCTTTCTACTTCCTCTCTATGGAGTAATGCAAATGGCAGATGAAGTCCAGAGAGTTTGGAAGGTCTGTGAGTTGGATCCTCGAATCGAAGAATGCATGTCTGCCATTGTTGCTTGGGGAAAGCTAAACAATATCGAACAAGCCGAAACGGTATTCGATCAGATGCTAGAAACGTGGAAGAAGCTGTCGACGAGGCAATACCACGTGATGCTAAAGGTCTACGCAGACCATAAAATGCTAGCCAAGGGGAAGGATCTCGTGAAGCGGATGGCAGACAACGGTTGTCACATTGGCCCCCTTACCTGGGACGCAATTGTGAAGCTTTACGTGGAAGCAGGAGACGTCGAAAAGGCCGACTCCGTGCTGCAAAAAGCAATGCAGCAGAACTCAATGAAGCCAATGCAGTGTTCTTTCATGACAATTTTAGATCAGTATGCAGGACGGGGAGACATTCATAACGCAGAGAAAATGTTCCACCTGATGAGAGAGGCAGGGTACGTAAGTAGGCCACGCCAGTTTCAGGCTCTGTTGCAGGCTTATATAAACGCCAAGGCTCCAGCTTATGGGATGAGCGAACGAATGAAAGCAGACAACATAAATATTAATAGAGCTTTGTCAACGCAGTTGAGTCAGGTTAGTGTATTTAGAAAGACAGCAGTTTCAGATTTGCTTGACTAAGGATTAGTTTCCATATGTTTTAGATTTTATTGGTTAACGTTTAAGAATCATTTTGAAGTTCAAAATTTTATTATTGTTTAAGGTTTCATTTAATCTGATCTTTCTTGTCCTGTTCTAACTTTTTTGTTTTTGTAAAATTATTATTTTTGTTTAAATCCTATTTTAGTCTCTATGTACCGGTCTCTTGTACAAGGCAAATGGTATATGACATGCAATTTCAACTTTTGTTTATTTTGATTTTTATACTTTTAAAATATTTTAAAATATTCATTTATGTTGGTAAAATAACTTGCGGAATCGAGAATCCCCGGTTTGATCGGTACGAGAGTCGAACTAGGGATTCTATCTTGAGTCCCTGACTGGGGATGGGGTTGGATATCCCACCAACCCAAGACTTTTTAAGAAATATTTTTCTTATTATTAATTATTCTTATTAATTCTTACTATTATATATAAAGTTGGTAAAGCCCAATTGTTTCTTTTTCTAGTCCAAGTCTAAATTCATGCCCAACACATTAAATTTTAAGAAAAACAAAGGAAAGGGAAAGAAAATTAATTATAATTATTAAAACAATACAATTAATGAAAACAGTTTCCTCGCCTCTACTCCCAGTTCGTTAATTTAAAAGTACTTAGGCTTGTACTTTGAAAGTATGAATATTTATAAAAGTAATTACAAATATAATATTTTATAAAGTAGTAGCAATATAGTTTTTTTTTATATATATAAAATTATTGATCACTAATTGACTTTAACAATAGAATCAATAAGTATTTATTTGGTTAAAATACTAGTTTGGTTTCTTTACTTTCAGCCTTGGTTTACGTTTTGGTTCCTGTACTTTAAACTTTGGTTCATTTTAGTCTCCGTACTTTCAAAATGTACATTTTGGCCCCTCTACTTTTAAAAAGTGACCATTTTAGTCCCTTAATTTTATTCTTAATCTCATTTTTTATATCACAATTTCAACACGGCACTAAAATTAATATATTTATTCAAATGTTAACATTACTTTATATTAAAGAGTTGTCGTTATGCGTAAACTATGTGTTAAATTTTTATAAAGAGAGATCAAAATGATCACTTTTTAAAAATATAGGGGCTAAAATGAACATTTTCAAAATACAGAGAGTAAACTGAACCAAAGTTTAAAGTATGGGGACTAAAATGATCCAAAGGTTGAAAGTACACTAAAAAAAAGAGGGATGAAATTCGAACCTGCAACTTGAGTTATTAATACAGAGTTATGCAATTATACTTAGATGGTCAATTAACTTAAATATAAAAAATCATGTATTTAATTTTTGTAATATTTTATCTTAATCATGACAAATCTGCAGTGATCCCTAAATTATGTAAGTATTAATGCATGTATAGGTAAAGTTAAGAATTTTGAAGTCGTTGATGATGATTTAATTGGCATTAATGTTCAATTGTAAATCTTTATTAAACACTAGAATTTCTCCCTTTCATGTTGGAAAAACATGGATTTTTTAGTACACTTTATGAAACATTCTCTCGTGGGTTTTACACTAACAGTATTATTTATGAATTGAAATGTCCTCAACATGTTTGGAATAAATCGAGAAGATTACATGCTACATGCTTATTTGACCATTGTTAATGACCAAAATTGTGCAATGGTCCCACTAGATATATTATAGAGACAAATTTGGTTGGAATAAGTCGACGTTGTTGGTTGTGAGTCTATGGCGACGCAAATTTGGCTATCCGATCGAAACATTTTCAAAGTCGTTAATTGTGGTTAGTCATGATCCAACTACTTGTGATTTTTGAAGTGTTGGAGGCAAAACGATTTAATCGAAACCAAAAAAAAGAAAAAAAAAAGACCTGTCTTGTTTGAATGTTGGTAGAGATAAAGGTTAGATGCATTGATGTATGTGGATGGAGTTGAACATTCAAAAGACAACCAAAACCACACCCAAAAAAAAAGGAAAAAAAAAAAGCTCTTCACTTGTGAATGAATTTGGACACTAAATGGTTTTGATTCATTGGAATGAATCGAACCCAATTTCTTAACCATATGCATGGACATGCATTAAATTCCCGTCAGCATGTTGCCATGTTCATCGACTTTTCTATATGTCCATGTGTTCAACATCGACATAAGAAGTTAACAATTATACCATAAAAATATCAGTGAACGTAATAATAATAACAAATATTTTAATCCAGATAAAAATAGATATATATTTATTTATTAATTTAACTATTTTATCATTACTACTCGATTTCGTTATTTTTGTTGACATTTAACATATCCCTTATGGGTAGGTTTTTTTTTTCCTTTAAATTTGTAAAATTTCATTTCTTTATACATAAAAATTGACACATGTAAGGGAGTTTTTGTTATAGAAAGGTTGATTTCAAGATAATTTTCTGTTTAGGGTAAATTTTCTCTTACCCTAAATTTGGGATCAGTCAATATCAATATTTTTGAAACTATATTAAACTTAAGACTATTTTGAAACAAGTTTATTAAAAGTAACAACATTTTAGTAGATGTATATTTTTCTAAAAACTTTTTGGTAGATGTCTACTTATTGTTAATGACTTTTATTGACAAAAAAATATTCATTTCAAGTGATTATTATATTTTGTGACTTTTGTTTCTATTTTGTTCCAAAACCTAAATAAAAACATAGTTTTATCATTTCTGAATTTGGGTCATGCAATTCTATTCAAACATAAACAAGAAACGAGAACGTCGCCAAATAGGCTCTAAATGTCGAAATGTAATTTCATATCTTTTACATACATCAAATAAATATATTGTAATTTATATGTATTAATTAAGCAAATAGACGAAGAGAAATAAGATGAAGCAAACAATAATTGAAAATCTTGAAAATTATAGGTGAGAAGGATGAGAGCTAATAAGGTCCACTAAAAATTTTCCAAGACGTGCAAGAATTAGCAACTAATTCATTCTATGGAGGAATGATTTTTCATTTTATTATTTAAATTTTTACTACTCAATCAATGGAGTTTTATATATGCAAATTGAAAATATATAAAGTTCTTTTTTTCCCAATATCACAAAGAGATTGTATGAATAGAATTTTGAGAGAAACTTTAGGGTTAAATATTATTTTGGTTTAGTATTGTTTACTTTGGTTTATTTTTTAGTACATGTAATTTCAACTTTGGTTCAATTTAATCATTGTACTTTTAAAATGGTTATTTTGGTCTCCGTACTTTTAAAAAGTGATCAATGTTTCCGTACTTTTAAAAAGTGATCAATGTCTTTGTTCGAAACATTTTAATACAAAGTTTATGCATAATGGAATTCCTTTAATATAAATTTATGGTTACGTTTCAAGAAAATGGTGAGTAGAGTGTCATGTTAAAATTATAATCGGAAAAAATGAAATGAAAATAAAAATTAAGAGACAAATGAGTACCGTTGTTTGATTTAATAAGCTTCTAATGATAATATATAATATATTTCTCAAATAGAAAGAGATAAAAATACAACTAACAATATATAAGAATTTACAGAAAAAATGACAAATTTTTTTTTTAAAATTGATTGTTAGCTTACCTGAGAAAATACTTTTGGTCTTTTTATTTTTTTTTATAATATTGTTGGGTTTAAATAAAATTTCTTCCCTTTTTCATGAGAACTCAACAATTTGTTGCCAAATTTGATTTTTTTTTTTTATATATATTTTTTTATTTCTTGGCAAACTAAGCAATTCAATGGAAGCTCAAAGGAATTGACCACTTCTTTGTTTGTTTGAATTTTTTTGAAGCTTCTATTTGACAATTCATTCAAATTCAGCAAAACCAGCCTCAATTTCATAACAAAATCAATTTTAATTTTCCATTTCTAAATATCAGACTTTAATGATATATTCTCTTGTTTTATATGTTTTAAATTTTAAAAACCTTGAAATAACAAATGAATTCATTTTATAAAAACAAAACTAAAAATAGAATCATTATTAAATGGGTCTTTAGCCATTAATGTCTACTTCATCAACGTTTGACTATTAATTAAAGTGACAAGAAATCTATCAAATAAAATAATAAGTTAAATTCAGTGAAATATAAATCAATTTTATCCCCTCCAACAGAATAGAGGGAGTCAAGCAAAGTTGTACGTTCGAAATTCCTCTCCATAAACAGTTAATATATACATAAAATAATACTTTTTTTGTTGATAGAGTAGAACAAATTTCTTACGCTCCACCACTAAAATTTTCTTTAAAATGAAAGAGGGAGTCGTAAAGGAGTGAGAAAAGAGATTTTCTTTTTTCCAAAAATAAATACCTATAAAAAGCTGAAGAAGAAAGAATTTATTGTTCATATATATATATATACACATTTTTCAACATGAACATAAATTAAAACGTAGACGTTATAAACTTTTTCGATAGACTTTCTTTTCAATACAACAAACGTGGGGTAGGAATTTGAGTCCCTGACCTCATTTCATATTGGCACTTTCTGAATCAATCGAAAGTTTGAATTCTCGCTCCATATTCTTGTAAAACTTCCTCCTGTCTACCGTGAATATTCTTACATGTCCTCAAGATGCAAGCAATAAAAAGTAGTCCAAAAATGGAAGCCCATCAACGACTTTTCTTCTTCCTTGTTTCCTTGTACGTTGGGGGTCTCAAATAGCTTCCACTTTCTAAAAACTTCCATGGCCTTCTTCTCTTGGTTCTAACAGAAAGCATGACAAACCTTAAAATCACCAAAAAACATCACATTCACTTCAACAACCCTTTCCCTTCAGCTCCAACTTCACTTCCTTCAGTTGAGGGAGATCTCTCTGCAAACTTTCAAGCACTTCCTGCGATCAAAGTGCTCTCAATCGGACAGGATTTCCAGCTTCTATGGAGGTTCGAAAATGGTGGGTCTCTCTCAATCTACCATCTCTCTCAACCCACCAGATCCATCTGGTCAACAATCCCAGGGCAAGCTTTTGTGTCTGCAGCAATGGTGGAAACAGAGGTGGAAGAAAGCAGAGGCTCGTTTGCTGTGAAGGATGGGGCTGTTCATTTGGTCTGTAATCATCAAACAGTTGACGATATCAGGGTAATCAATGGCTGGGATCATGAGTTGGAGGTTAAGGATCATCATTTTCCATCTGGGTATTTGGGATTGGACCAGAAAATGCACCTGAAAGATGCCCAGTTTCCTATGCTGCTCATTAATGGTAGAATATTCAATACAAAGAAGAAGATGATGAGGAGGAAGAAGAAGAACAGGCTTCAAGAAACTGGTTTCAATGGAGATTTAAAGTACAACCCAAGAGCCCCTCCTGCTTCTGCAAGGTATTGGGTATTGTTTGAACAGAAAAACAGCAGCCAAATTGGGTTTCAGGTGATGCTTGGCCAACCCAGCTATGAATGTCGCCAAATGGCTCATTCAAGAGGGCGATTCGACAGGTTTAAGTTTCGATTGCATCGACTTAAGAAACGGAAAGTTGAATGGTATTGGTCTTTGGCAAAACTGAAAGGGTGTGTTAGAGTTTCCTCATCAGAAGAGGAAATGGAAGGCTTGAGATCAGCTGAGGAATTTGAAGGATTCAACAGGGTCTGCTTCACCTACACAAGTGAAGAAAAGGAAAGATTCTTTGGATTTGGAGAGCAGTTTTCTCATATGGATTTCAAGGGGAAAAGAGTTCCAATCTTTGTTCAAGAACAGGGCATTGGTAGAGGAGATCAGCCTATCACTTTTGCAGCTAATCTGGTTAGCTACAGGTAAGTTTAAACAAACAGTACACTTATTCATCTCTTGGTTCTAAAACTGAGTTCAAAACGATCCATTTAAACCTCTGGAACTTACCTTCACTTCAGGGCTGGAGGAGATTGGAGTACTACTTATGCTCCTTCTCCATTTTATATGACATCCAGAATGAGATCTCTGTACCTTGAAGGATATGAATACTCTGTATTTGATCTGACAAAGAATGATAGAGTTCAGATTCAGGTACCCTTCAATAACTATACTAGAGCTCTTTTATTGCCTTCCACCAACTTAAAAAACCATGAAATGCTTGAAAAGAGCTTTGGTTTAAGACAAAAGTAGAAAGTAAAAGAAACATAATAATACCAAACAAATAAAGATAGAAGTGAAAAAGCTTAGTGCATTTTACCAACCTAAAGCCATGAAATGTTTGAAAAAAAGCCTTGGTTTAACACAAAAGTAGAAAGTAAATAGATATGAACTCCAAAAGAACATCTCAGGATATCCCCCCAACCCCAAGTAAAGAGCTCAAATAAGAATTTTAAACTTGCAGTTTTCCCATTTTCTGTGAACTGGAGATTGCAGATACATGGGAATTCAATTCAAGGATGGATATTGCATGGAAACTCACCTTCTGAGCTTATTGAACGCTTCACCGACACCATTGGGAGGCCTCCAGAGCTTCCAGGATGGATGATATCAGGTGCTGTGGTTGGGATGCAGGGCGGGACTGATGCTGTACGCCAAATCTGGGATGACCTTAAAGTTTATAAAGTTCCCATTTCTGCATTTTGGTTGCAGGTAGTACAAATTTCTCATTTCTACAAGCTAGTATTAAGATTTCTGGAACAAATTCAACATCCTATACTAATAGATGAAAAATATAATGCAGAACCACAAGTCATACAGTATTTTTCTCATGCTTTTATAGTTGTATAGTTTTTCTAAAGTTTCTGTACATTCTTTTACATTCCTCATCTGAGAAAATAATGTGTAGGACTGGGTGGGGCAGAGAGAAACAGTGATTGGATCACAACTATGGTGGAATTGGGAAGTTGACACAACAAGGTACTGTGGATGGAAACAATTAATTAAAGATCTTGGTGCTCAGCATATCAAAGTGATGACATACTGCAATCCCTGCCTAGCTCCGGTATCTTCTCCTTTCTCACTAAACTCTGTTCTTCTGCAATCACCAAATTGGAAATATTCTTACTACTCTTGCATTACGTTAAAAGGATGGATTCTTTTGAAGTCTTGTCTTCCACCAGATAGACATAGACACTGCTTTCTTAATGCCTGACTAAAATGGAGAGCTTATTATACAATTAGTGGATATGAGCAGAGAAGTGGAGGTTTAATTGTAGACTAATGATTTTCAGTTTCAAATTTCTATATGACTTCAGACTGATGAGAAGCAGAATAGAAGGAGAAACCTTTATGAGGAAGCAAAGGAGTTGGGGATCTTAATAAAGAAGAAGAATGGAGAACCCTACATGGTTCCCAACACAGCTTTTGATGTGGGAATGTTGGATCTTACACACCCAAATAGTTCCAGTTGGTTCAAGGAAATTCTGCAAGAAATGGTGGATGATGGGGTGAGAGGATGGATGGCTGATTTTGGCGAAGGCTTGCCTGTAGATGCCACCCTCTATTCAGGTTGTACTAATTTCCCACCTCAGAACGAACATCGATTCTGGCTGCATCCACATTTAACCTCTTTATATATCTGCTTACACCTTCTGTTACTAAGCAAAAGACGACCCTTAACTGCTAATATTTGTACTCAATTTCAAAATAAATACCCAATAATGGTTGATTATCTCACAATTAAGAGATAATTTTCTATTTGTCATCTTGTAGACCATCAGATAAATCCTTTATATTTCGGTTGCTACTTCAAATTTTATGCTGTAATCCATCTTACTTGCTTCTTTGAACATTGAGCTACCAACTCGGGTTGAACTTGAAATTTGTAATTCCCATAAGGTTGTCAAATGAGGTCCATATTTCCCTTTTTTCCAACATTTTTATGTCTGTATCCTGGACAAAAAGTTGATTCAAACAAGTGTGATTATCAATGTAACTTATTGTCACTAAAATACTGTTTAGTTTACCTTAATCAGAAATGATTTCACATTTCAGAACTACTCTGTATTATCACTTACAGATTGACTCATAATTTCAGGTGAAGATCCCATTGCTGCCCATAATAGATACCCAGAAATATGGGCCCAGATGAACCGAGAATTCGCAGATGAATGGAAAAGCAAACTTGTCGGTAAGGAGAAAGAAGACCCACATGAGGCCTTAGTCTTCTTCATGAGAGCTGGTTTCAGAAACAGTCCCAAATGGGGGATGCTATTTTGGGAAGGAGACCAGATGGTAAGTTGGCAAGCCAATGATGGAATAAAGAGTGCTGTCACTGGCCTTCTCAGCAGTGGACTTTCTGGGTATGCTTTTAACCACAGTGATATAGGAGGGTACTGTGCGGTAAATTTACCATTCATCAAGTACCGAAGAAGTGAGGAACTGCTTCTACGGTGGATGGAGTTAAATGCCTTTACCACTATTTTCAGAACCCATGAAGTAAGTTAAAAACCAACTTTACTTTTTTTCCCATTCTGTTCTCTGCTCCTTTCTCTGAGAAGAATCAAAACCTGAAAAAACATTATGTCATGACATCAAATTCATAAGAAACATCTTTCTTTCATAACCACATCCTCAGATTATCCTCACTAAAATGCCCCAAACAAATGGAAACTTGTACCCTGCAGCAGAGTTTTATATATATACAAATAAAGTATGGGGAAAGCCTCATTTTGGACTGAGACTCGAAAATGAAATATGCTACAGCTATATAAATTTTGCATCAGAATATTAGTCACTGTTTTCAACTGTCTTCTGCATGTAGGGAAACAAACCATCCTGCAACAGCCAATTCTACTCAAACGACCGAACTTTGACACAGTTTGCTCGCTTTGCCAAGGTCTATAGTGCTTGGAAGTTTTACAGAGTCCAACTTGTAAAGGTACGTACACAAACTTTTACATTCCAACTGCGACTTCCATATTTGCAAATGGCTAAATTATGTTTTAGTGACTAAAATTTGAGTGTCTTTTTGACTTAGTCCCTATTGTTAATAAAGTTTTTTTAGTCACCTCTTATGTTTTTAACATTTTTTTAGTTACATTCTTTCGTGAGTAGATGTTAAATATGGCTAATAGTAAACTTATGCAATATCATACTTATTGAGTTGGTAGAAATTCAGGAGAGGAATTAAAATTTTCCTCTCTTAGGTAGCCTAGTTCCTCTTCTAAATTTCTTCCAATTCACTAAGAATCATGTCATATGATCTTACTATCAGAAAGGGTATAACCGAAAAATGTTAAACCATAAGGGACTAAATTATAACTTTTTAAACGATGGGAACTAAACCGAAAAAAGCTCAAACATTAGAGACTAAAACATATAAACATATATTTAGCATTTGCAAATTCCTCGGCGGATCCCATGAACTTCTATCTCTTGGGTGGCCGGGTCACAAAACAATACAGGAAGCTGCTCAAAAGGGCCTGCCTGTGTGCCGCCACCTATTTGTTCACTACCCAGAAGATGAGTATGTGCTTACATTGAGTCACCAGCAGTTTTTGGTTGGTTCTGAGATCCTTGTTGTGCCTGTTCTTGACAAAGGCAAGAACAATGTCAAAGCCTACTTTCCTTTGGGAGAAAGTTCTTCATGGCAGCATATATGGACGGGGGAATTATATACTAAACCAGGCTGCGAAGTTAAGGTAGACGCTCCAGTTGGCTATCCTGCTGTATTCATCAAGGTTGGCTCCATTGTCGGGGAAACCTTTGTTAGAAACCTGAAAAATTATAACATTCTTTAAGAAAGTGACCCACAAAACTTGGGGGTTGCTTTTACTATTCATTGGATTTCTAGATTACATTTGTAGTCCCTCTACTTCATTACTTTTAATGTTCTGGCGACGGTAATAATCCAATTAAAGTATAACTAAAAGTTGGGAATGAATCAACAACGCAACTTGATATGTATATGACCAGAAATTACACACGACCAAGCATGAGGATTAGAATTTTGTGTTTATTTTGATCCAGATTAAAAAAGACATATTTGGTTTTTATATTTCGATTCTCTCATTGAATTTTTTGAGTTTAATATGTAACAATTTAATTTCTATAGTTTAAAATTTGTAACGATTTAATCTCTATCGTAAAAATCCATTAGTTTGTAGTAAAGGTTTGGTGAGGCACCCACCTAATCCCATGTATATAAAAATAAAAATGATGAACCGATGGGATCTAAATGGTTGGCACGTCAAACTCACATCACATCTTAGAGAGATATTTAACGGTAGTAATTAAATCAAATTATAGGAGTTAAAAGCGACTAAATCATTACGTATTGAAATTCAGCAACCAAATCATTACTTCAAAATGTAATTCATAATCTAGGGACTAATTTCGTGGACTATGCTGTGAAATCATACAACTCATACAGAAAACTCAAGAACTACAACTATATTCTTGTTGAGCAATCAGAAGCAGTTTCTTCTTCCAAGGATCTAAACCAGAAACTCCAATCATACCTCACCAGTCAATCTGAATTCCAAAACTATGAAATTTCCCAACCATTCTCTACCATTTTCCATTAGAATTTAGAGTATATCAGACGACATCATAAACGTGCAAATAGAGCACATTGCACATTGCACATCAAAGAAAAATGAAACAACCATACCATACAGACAATACATCAAACACCTCCAGTGCATTCTTAATTACATAAAAGCACAACCCGGCAGCAGCGTGGATTGCTAATGTATAGAAACACATATATAACTAAAACCGCGCATTCGAAGTCCAAAACTAACAGAAATACCGCATTGCATTACATACAACATTATGCAAGCAAACCTTAGCGACTGGAGAGTAGCGGAGATAGCAATTGAGATGATCACGCAGAGTTTAAAGACGAAACTTACTTCGATGATGAATGATTGTGCTCTCATGGCGGAAGAATGGGGTTCGAGAAATGGGGTTATAGGGTGCTTGTGATGAGCTTGCTGAAAATGGATTCCTATGCTCCAATGGATATTCCCTTCGTAGATACTCAAACAATATTCATTCTCTAAATTTTAACTAATGTCATTTTCAATAATTTCGAACTGTTATCTGTTGTGTTATCAATTATTTGAAGGAAAATACTCATATAAATGCAAAAATCGATTTTTTTTTTAAGTTTAAAAATAGAAATTGTCAAGAAATAATCAATAGTGTGGATGGTGCTATTTTAGTTTTGCACTTCAAAATATCTGATATTTAACTTTGGTCTATTTACGATCGTTTTGGTATCTATTTTGTTCCTTAAGCTTATTTTTAATCTCATTTTTTTCTATCACAATTCAATATGACACTATATTCAATCATTTTTTTTTAAATATAGCCATTATTTTATATTAGAAAAGTTACTGACATACAACAGACGTCCCATCCCTAGTGTTAAAAGATCTAAACTCTGGCTCTAGCATTAGAGTTCGGATCTCTCAAAACACACCTCCCCAAATTGCTCTTTGATAAAAAGAGGAGTCAAACCCTTTGTTAAGGGAATGCAATTTCTTGCACCAATTCTCAAGCTCCCTTTTTGTCTCATCCAAACTAATATTGACTTAAGTTTCGAAGTACATTAGGTAGAACGCCACACTGTTGTTGAGTTCGGTTTGCAAGTTACATACAATTGGAGACACCACACACATCATCCACCATCAACCATGTAATCAAATCAGGTTTAGGCATCAACAGTAGGTTAACTATAAGTTTAGTCCTTAAACTTTCGGAGTCATGAACTTCAAACGTATCTAATATGTTATCTGGTAAAATTGAGACCTCATTCGAGGCACAAAGGAGAACAGAGGATGTCGACAGTCCCCATGGACACTGGGCGCGGCATACTCTACCCTATGTCCGCTATCTCTCTCCATATATACAAGGAAGAGAGCAACTCTAAACGAGGTAACTCGTTTTCCCTTACACTACTCCTTGTGAGAATTCGACACACACTCTCAAGTAGACTCTTACTGTTACAGTCATCTTACTTTATTTGCTTCGCACACTTCCTTACTTGAGTTCTAACTTAATCATTGGAGTGCATTCGATAAAGCATCACACCAATGCTATACTTGCCCAAAAATCAACAGTGAAAAGTGTAACAAATTCCTAGTTAAAAAGTGCATAGCAAATCTCTAAACTTTTCCTTTTATGTTTAATAGGTCCCTAAATTTTAATTTTATATCTAATAAGTCATTTAACCTAATTAACAATTTTTTTTAAATTAGCAAACTTATTAGTTATTAGAAAAAAATAGAAAGTCAAAAATCTTGTTAGACACAAAATTCATTTTTAAGTTGAATAGATTGATTATTCATAAAAACAAAAAATATTGAATATTTAAGAGGACCTATTACATACATACAAAATAACAAATTTAAGAAGTAAACTTGCAATTTAATATTTTTATTCATTTTTATGCATGCTAAAAAGTTAATATATGATAATTTAGATAGCAAAAGTTGGGCGTCAGCAATCTTCATAATCACTAGTAACTACAAACCCTATTAATTCCACTTAAAACTGCTACTTTATCTTCTTTCTCAAGCAAACAATAAAATTCATAACATATTTGATAATTAAAATAAAGGGAAAAAACAGAACTTTATTATTTGAAACGCCTCGTGTATAAGAAATTAAACTCTCTTTTATGATAATGGAGGACACAATTGTACAACCTATAGAACAGATCCGATTCAAGTAAGGTCATAACTTGATCTCTCATTTCATCAATGAGGTCTCAATGACTAAGATTTTAGAATAAACAATATAAGAAATTAAACTCTCTTTTATGATAATGGAGGACACAGTTGTACAACCTATAGAACAGATCCGATTCAAGTAAGGTCATAACTTGATCTCTCATTTCATCAATGAGGTCTCAATGACTAAGATTTTAGAATAAACAATGTATAATTATGTGTAAAATTATACAACATCAGGGGGAGGCAAAACAAAAGACCAAAAATGGAGCCAAGTTAGAAACATTAAAAACTTGCTCCACAACATTTCACACATCAAACTCAGAAGTTTCTACATTCTAACTACAACACCCACGAGTCTCCTAAATTTCTCCCCTTCTATCATACACAATGAGCACAGCACTTCCATGCAAAGGCCTGAACCAAAGCTCTGTGTCTTCACGACACCATCGCCGAATGCCATTGCTGAGAACTTAAATCATGATGAATGCCAATGGAAATAGATACTTCATCCAATTTAATCTGTTTACTAGCTTTGTTTTAACTATAGAGCAGACGACTCGAAAAGCCAGAAGTTCCAAAGCTGACCATCCTGTAGTTCCTACCTTTTTCAGATTAGAAGCTATTATCCTACACTTAAATATCTAGATGCCCGATATTGATCAAATTTGCAGATTTCTGAATAAGTTCCTTCCGAAAATCCACCTGGGGGAAAAAATAACGCTCATATAAGCCCAGTGGCGATAACATGGAAATTTTTCAAGTAACAGAGATGTGTATGCTAGATAAATTTTAAGCTCTCTTCAGAGTTCACCTAGCAAATAACCATCGGGCGTGGCAAATAACACAAATAGGAATGCTAAGTTAAAAGGGAAAACTGAAAAAACCTTTCTAAAGTGAAAGAAAACGATGCTGATATTCTCTAGTTCTAATGAATTGGTTGGTATCTAAATGAATCCACTCCTGTTGGAATGGTCCATTATCCATCACTTAGCAACTTTTAACGTGTAAAAGAAAATACCAAGTTGATCCAAATAGTGCCTCCTGCTGAAATGGATCTCCTAAAGTTGAATTTAAACATGCATATATATGACATGGATAAGCTACTTACTCGGGCACCCATAAGAGACGAAAATACGACATTTGCTTCTGCTGCGTCCTCAACTGTCAACTGTTTCAGCATTCTTTGTTCTGGGTCCATTGTTGTTTCCCATAGTTGTGCAGGCATCATCTCTCCCAAACCTAAAGTGCATGACTAATTTATAGCATACTTCCGAAACATAGATATTTTTAAGAAAAACTACATGGAAACTTTGGAGGATGTACAAACTTGCTATTACATCGCCATTTCTTATTAAATACTCAATACATTTTTTTTTTGTTCAATACATTTTTTTTTGTTGAGTACTACATATGAGGGTGAGGATTCAAACTCATGACTTTTTAATTAAATATAAGTGTATTAACCACTTGAGCTATGCTCGATTTGGCTACATTGTCATTTCTTATTATCAACATTATTATAGGAAAATATAAGTTTCATCACAAAAACAGCCAGCCCAATCGAAGGACGTTTTTTTTGTAGTATTGAAAGGAATACCTTTTGATTCTTTTTAGAAAATTTTTATTTTGTGGTTAGCATTTTGTGCATGCATAATAGTCAACTTTTTTAGAACTATATTATTCATACTTTTAGCACTAATTGGAAGACAACTCCATAATCATTAACATTTATAGTAAAGGCATGTTTGAAAAAAAGCAGTTTTACTAAAAGTATTTTAATTATAATCGTTTTAGTAAAAAAAATTTGAATAATAAATCACTTTGATGTTTGATTTTATACTCTTGAAAAAGTTCTTAGTCAAGCCACTTACAGCAAAAGCACTCTAAAATGTTTTTTACTTTTTTGAAAAGCATGTTTATATTACTCTCAATCACAATGATTTTGGGTGGAAAATGATTTCGGCAAGCATCAGTTAGCTCAAGACAAAGATACGTAAGATATAAGGTAGAGAGAAAACAGACCCATCTAACATACGTGATAGAATCAACACTACGAAGTATGAATACCTTTGAACCTCTGAATATTGTATGATGCATTTTGAGGGAAGGTACTTTGAAGATTTTTTAGTTCTATGTCATCGTAGCAATAATATACTTGCTTCCCCCTCTCAACCTGGCAACCTCCAAAAAAGAAGAATAAGGCACAAAAGAATTAATACTACGCATCATTCTGCATCTCTGACCCATCAAAGGGGAAACCGAACCTTGTAAAGAGGTGGAACTCCAATATAAATGCAACCTTCATCATACAAAGCTTTCTGCAATCAAGAACTAATATAAATCGGTTTTCGATCGACTACATTATGTGTTCAAAGTTGCTTTTGCATCTTATATGCGCTTCCTGTCAATAAATAATATTGACAATTACCTACCTGATATCTAAAGAAAAATGTTAAGAGCAGAGTTCGGATGTGAGCACCATCTACATCGGCATCCGTCAAGATGATTACTTTATGATAACGGAGATCCTCTTTTCTAAAATCTTCTCCCTGACGCCAATAGTAAACAGTAAATACATAATCTAAGAAAATAATAATTTTTAAAAATTGAAGAAAAAGAATTTATAAACCTTCACTCCAAGTCCAAGACCAAGAATTAAATTCTGAATCTCTTCATTTTTGTACATTGCGGCCTCGTCCTTCCTCTCAATGTTTAAGATTTTGCCTCTCAAAGGTAGAATAGCCTGAACCCGAGTATTTATAAGAAATCAATGATAATTAGGATTTGTAATATTTGGTTTTGAAGGCAAGGTCTGTTGTGGCTTGTCAGGCGTGCACATACAATTTATATTCCTATGTGCATGCAAGTACTGTCTGTAGATTGTAAGTTATACATGTATACATGCATGTATCTAAATCGTAGTTTGCTTGATATAAGGAGAAAGAAATAACAACAATAATAATTACGATGAAATATGCTGTCACAATCCTCACAATGTATAATTATATCATTTCAAAATTTTAAATTCTGAACAAGACAGATTTTAGTAGCATTTCTAATATTTCGAACACTGGATTTAAAATCATTTCTTGAACTTTATTGATTTCAAATGGAGGTAAAAGTATCTTTCAGCTAAGAGGATTTCTCATCCTCTTTTCTTGCAATGTTCTTTTATTTTAATATGTTTTGTTTTCTATTAAAGAAAATAGCTTAATTTATTGGCCCTACAAGCTTTAAGCCTTTTTAACAGTAGCAATAAATTAAATATAAATATACGTAACCAACGGATCATCAACCATCAGAGAATACCTGGAACCGCCTATCACGGCCTTGTTTTGCACTTCCACCTGCAGAGTCTCCTTCTACAATGAAAATTTCTGTAGCATAGAAGAGGTTAGGTGAGACTCAAAAGAAAAAAGATTTTTTAAAAGATAAAATGTGCCTCAAAATGTAAAAATTTCTCAGAACAAGAATGCAGTCATTCAACACGTCTGAAGACTCAAATTTTGATTAAGTGCTTCTGTTGATGTTGTCTTAAAGGAAACACACTTCAGATATGTTAAGCTATAAATATCTAAACTTCTGGGTGGTTATCACTTGGAGGGTTGCGATTGTTACAGATAACTGGAAGAATTAGGTAGTTAACCAATGAGTTTATACAATATAAAAGAATAGAACTAAAGCTAGTAAAATACTATTAAATATCCATATCATAAAGCCTCAAGGCACCTATATGAAATATTTTGTTTCTTATCCAAAATATATATCCATCTTAAAACTCTAAATTTCCACCCATTAGAAAGCTAAATACCTGACTCCTCGGGATTAGTTGATGCACAATCTGCTAGTTTGCCAGGAAGTGATGATGAACGTAAAACATTCTTTTTTCTCACCAGCTCCCTTGCCCTCTTGGCAGCGAGAGCTGCCTAAAGATGAGAATATAGAGAAAATGAAAATGATTCAAGTTAAGAGAAAATTCTGAAATGGAATCCCACTTGCAATATGGCTTCCTCAATTGGAGCACATGCTTTTAAAGGAATGAATCACATGTAAAACTTCATAAAGTAATGGATAATCACCTTGAGAGCATTTAAAGATTTTGAAAGAATTAAATCAAGAACATTAGGATGCAACTCCAGGTATTCAGTTAGGTACTCCTGTATAGACTGCTCAACTACTTTTCGCACTTCAGGATTTCCCAACCTTGTCTTTTAGGAATTGACATAAAATAAAGACACATTATACAGGGGAAAACACAGATAATAGCAGTATAACCTGGCAAGGACATCAAAATTAAAATTTTAAATTTACAAAACTTCTGGAATAAATATACTACCTTAGTCTGTCCTTCAAACTCTGGATTTTGGACCCTGACTGAGACAACACATGTTAATCCCTCCCTAACATGTTCACCACTTAAGCTGATATCCTTATCCTGGAAAAAATACATAATTTTGCTTATTTTATTTCCTTATTTTATTTCCTTATATATTAGTTTTTTTAGTTGAACTATAAGAAAATCAAATATCCTCGTTAACTCCAATAAAAAAAAAGGATGACGTAGGAAAGGAGGGAGACTAGATAGCACCCTATTAAATTCTAAGGAGATTGGAAAACTCTAAAAAAAAAAAATTAGAGGTAGCTGCCCGAGAAGTAAATGGAAGCAAATAAAATCCTACACTGCACTATTATCCTTTTTCCTATCAAAAACATATATATGATTTTATTCATTCCGTGCAAAGGATGACCAGAGATTAGTCCTTACAATTTCAGCATTTCCATTATAGATTTGAAAGTTGAGAGAAGACACTCCATGCAAAAAGGCCAGGTAAAAATATGCGGACATTGTTCATCATCAAATTCATTGCTCAAATCAACTAAACACAAACTAGAAGTCCTCTTCTGGATTTTCTCTATAAGGTGTTAAGATTTCCACGACCAAAAACAGACTTTCCCTGTGATATTGCAACATACATTCTGGTTCAAGGATTCAGTGGAGGAATATAATAAAATATTCAATCCTGTAGTTAGGAAAAATCACTTAAAGTTTCTGATAGACATTCCTATATAGCCCACAATTTGTTTGTTTTTTTTTCTTTTGGTAAGAAACAAATTTTATCCATCAATGAAATTACAAAGGAGGGGATGGAGAGTCTCAACCTAAAGACAGCTAGGAAGTTACAAAAAGAAATCTCTTCCAATTGACACAAAAGGAAGTCAGGCTATGGTTGTCATGAAGCTATCAGAAATATAATTGAATTACCTTTCTTATTTTTTAAGATACCTAGGAACGGTGAGGTTTGGGCATGTGGTAGGAAGTAGGGAAAGAGCAAGCAAATAGAAAGGAATTTTTCAGGATAAATCAGACAAGTACTTCTTGACAACAAGACTCCAGAACATGAAGCAGCTTCATAAAATAAATGCAAAATTGTATAAATGCCATAATCAAGCAAACTTACATCTCTGACTCCTATGCACATGGGCAATACGCATACAGACACATCAAAAACTTGATAAAACTATGAAGATGATTTTTTTTTAATTATAAGAAACTATGAAAACAATATTACCTTGATAATCTTTGATTTCTTCCCAAGATTATTGAGAGTTCTCGTCAATGAAGCCTTCATGCCATCTATATGGGTGCCACCATCAATAGTACGTATGCTATTAGCATATCCTAGAATTGTGTCTGAATATGCATCTGCACACCTAGTAAACAATCGATAAAGCAGGCAATCTTAAAATTCTTGTCAAAGAAGTGTCAGTTGCAGAACGATCGTTAATATCTCATATTATGGCCAGGGCCATAACAATGGAGAAATCTGACTTTGCAATGCATTGATAATCCCATAACCATGTTGGGAAAGAAATTTAGTATTATATTTCTGATATGGAGATTTTCATTTAATTAAGGCGTTGATTAGTAACTGTTCTCATTGCTCACATGAAATAAAATCCAGCGAAAGGCGAGATTAAATGAATTACCACTGAAGAGCAACATCAATGGCTACTCCATCTGTTTCTTTTCTGAAACCAAAGACATCATCATGAAGTGGTTTCTGGAGTAAATATTATCAGCATTAGCAGTGATTGGGACTCGCATTACGAATATATTAATGTATCGTGTATAAAAGATGAAACGAAAATTAAGGAGATATGTACAAGAAATGAGGAATTAAAATAGAATAAACGGAAGAGTATAAGATGCCCATACCTTATCACTGTTCAGCCATGCCACATATTCAACCAAGCCACCAGCATAGCAGTATTCATTGTACTGATTATTCTCCAGATCATTATCCTCTTTTTTAAGGGTTATAGTCAACTGCAAGGGTCACAACAATGGGATGGTAACTCATACAGTGCTTCGAAGGCTTCCAACATGTAATAGAAAATAATAAGGCTATCCACTAACTCTTATATTTGATGATTTTCCCAGAAAAAGCAAAGTAGAATTATATCAAACCCGGCATCATTTTATAGACATGAAAACCAAAAAAGAACAAAATACCTTGGGGTTTAGAAAAGCCAGCTCCCTAATTCGCCCAGATATTGTGTTGTAATCAAATTGTATCACAGTAGTAAAGACTGAATAAAATTAGAACACGATGATTAAAGTAAAAAGAAATATCAACAAAAAAACAAGCTTCTATGATCGTCAAATAATTGAAAATTATATCAGAATTGTTAATCAACAGAAATAATTCAGACAATTATGGTCAAACATTACCTTCTTTGTCAGGCCAAAATCTGATTCGAGTTCCTTGGCGATGTTTCAACTCAGATGAAGGAACATGGCATGTTAGAGTGGTCACAGGCTTTCCACGAGAATAGTTTTGGTGGAACTCCTTCCCATCACGCCAAACACAAACTTCCAACAACTAAAAACAATTCATAAAATTTAATTAGGAAAAGGAAATTCTACATTCCTTTTATAATATGTGCAGTCATTGCCCCTTTGATTTGTTAAAATTTTTGTCAGTTATGCAATCCACCTTAAAGTAACTCACAGAATAAGAAATTTGAGGCTGTTGACCACTTTCATGTTTTTCTTTTCTTTCTAGAACCGAGCATTCATTGAGAAAATGAAAGAATACCAAAGGGACAAAAGAAACGGGCCTACAAAAACAACAGCCAAAAAAGGGAGCCAAAGCAGACCCTGACCACCTTCAGTTTGGATCTGTCCAGACACCCAAAACCAAAAAAAGTTTTACGCCCAAACTATTTCAAGTTATTATTTGTCTCCTTAGGGTTGAAAATATAGGTGTCAATTACCAATCGGAACTTGCCCATAACGTCAGAAGAATGCTTCTTTAAATGAGGATGGTTGGAAACCAAATAAGATTTATCATTGATTTCATTCTTTGTTTTTAATGAAGAAACTGACTTTAAGAGAAAATTAAAGAATACACAAGGACAACATATATATATATACAATGTTTTAAAAGGCTAAAGGCGGTCTCGAGGCTTTTTCTCCTGAAGAGGCGAGGCGTAAGCCTCGAGGAGGTATGAGGTGTAAGCCTCAATTTTAATTAAAAAAATTATACAAATTTTACTAAAATTTGTATGATCAAGTATTGCTAAACATAATAGTTATATAAAAGTATAAAAAATATCACCTGTTAATTGCCACTTGAATAAAAATCCTAAAAGAAGATCCTCAATATCACTACTATTATCACTAGTATTATTATAACTAATAAGATTGACTTGTACTATAAAATTTGTCTCTAATGTTTTTAAAGTCTAGTTAGTAAAAGTAGTGATAGATTGAATCGTCACCACACCTACAATGCATTCCATATGCAAAGAAACCTTTATATTTTATAAGAATTGGGTAAATTACTAATATTGTTCTAATCATTACACGAGGTGTAAGGACTTTAAGCCTCGGTGCATTTTCAAAGAGGCATAAGCCTCTTCTATGAGAGGCGTAAGCCTCTTATGGTTCAAAGAAGGCGTAAGTCTCGAAGCTAAAAGTTAGAGCCTTGCCTCGAGGCGAGCCTCAAGGCGTAAGCCTCAAAAACTTTTTAAAACATTGATTATATATATATATAAAGGAAAACCTAAGGCAAAAGGAGCCAAAGCAAATAGTTAACAAACCAAACAGTACAACAGAGGGCCCAGTTCAAAAGAATGAGAGAAGGATAATCTAAAAAACTATTGGTAAACAGAGACCTAAAGAAGGGATTAAACCTAGCCAAGAACCAAACCTTCTCCCAAAATCTCTCCTCATATCTAAAACTGTCCTATTCCTCTCAAACCTAATATTCCACAAGACTGCAAAAAAGCAGCATGTTAAAGAGTCATCCCCTTATCTTGAAAGGGAGGAGGTCCCTCCTCCATCACAGCCCCACACAATCTATTATGGACCATCAAAACACCAAAAAGCCTTTAAAAACCAAAAAAATGGGTGTGTCCACAATTACAAAAATGCAAAATGAATTTCAAAATCAAGAGAAAATACACCAATAAAAGTCTATAAAATGGATAACAGCCGCCCACCTCAGACAAGGCATTAACCACTGAGAGACCAACCCCATGTAATCCACCTGAGACACTGTAGCCACTGCTGGAACCACCAAATTTTCCACCTGCATGTAACACCTGTACATTCAATACCACACGAGTCTCACTACACCGTCATTGATAGAGTTCATGAATTATAATAACTCATGCTCACTATTATCTTTAAAAATGGCAAGAGCTTTAGTTAACTAAAACCTGGTTCAACATTTAACTGGCGTAGCCATATAACCACAATTACAAAGATGCAAAATTAGAATCAGATCGCAAAGTGTAAAAGATACAAGCTCATGATCGAAACAGCAAGTCTCTGAAAGCATTCTAAACAAAGTTGAATAAGCTTTGAAAAATCCATAAACATATTTGGTTATAATAATCTGAAATTATTCTTCTACAAAATTTGGGTTTGTTTCTTCATATCTTTATTTAGAAACAAATAAATTAATCATTAAATACCACCAGCAGGTGGTGGCGTAGTAGGCTTGTGGCCGAATGGGAATACCCTCTCCCTGATTCAAGCCCCACAGGGCACGTAGTCCGGGTACCCCCAATTTGGGGACGAATCCCGCAACATCTGTTACAATAGGGAGTGGTTGTCGACACTCCCGGTTATAGGGAACCTCTGGTGTAAGCCACAGGACATCGATTCCGGGTTATAAAAAAAAGATGAATCATTAAATAATATTTTTAGAGAGAGAGAGAGGGGAAAAACTGTTATTTTCAAATAAAATAAGAAATATGCCCAAAATTACTCTACTACATATTCTCGACCCATTTACGTGGAAACATCTAAAATTGAAGTTTATAAGCATCTTAGGAAATTTTCACCTTTTTCTTTTTATGAAAAAACAAGCTTTCATGGAGGATGAAAAAATAAAAGGGAAAGACAACCCAACAAAAGGAGCCAAACTAAGAAAACAAAGCTCCAATCTAACAAAATCAGACCTAAAGGGTAATTATAGAAAACTTTGGACACCAAAACTCAAAGAAAGACAAGAAACTTAGCAAGGGATCAAACCTCCTCCCAAGTCCCAACAAGGACCAGTTTCCACCTTTTATTGTTCAAAGAAACACATTACATACATGAAAAACCTATTCCATGGTAACTCGAGTGAAATGTTATTCATGAAACAATACCGTCAACACAGTCTCCAAGGAAGATTTCCTCGTTGCAGGATGCAAATCAGTGGGAATCTGCAACATATAATATAAAGTTCAATACGGGAAAAAGAAACTACAGTATCCACTACATTTATGCATTATTAATTGGAAAAAATTCATCCTGCATTTCAATCTTAATAGTTCATCCTACATTAAGCCAAAAGTTCATTAGAGAAAGAAAAAACCGTTTCCAGATATGCCTGCAGCAACACCTTATTCAGAGAAAAAAGAAAAACTATCCAACTTACCAATTTTATAGCAAAAGATTATAGTGAAATAAGTCATATGAATTTGAGCATCAAGATTGAAAATATTAAACTCAATCAAATCTCAGAATAATGTGATATGCCTCTAATGAAGATTGAAACACGAAAGCTATAATCTTTCGAAAAATGGATTCCTATTCTTTCAAAAAAATTTATTTCTCAAAGATTTGTTCAAATAACAATTAAGGTGAAGCAAAGGCACCCAGGCAGATTCCTCCTTTTGCTCCTTAGCCTACGGGGTAAAGAAATTGAAAATTTGAAAGATTTCGTTGAAATTGCTCATTTGAAAATTTCCCAAAAACATTTCGCTCAATGAAAAAATAGGTCAGATTCTACAAGATCAAACCTAATTTATGACACTCTTCCTTTTTCCTAATATATTCTCTCAAACTTCTTATAAAAAGATTGAACGACAATGTTCACAACTTCAGGTTAATATGAATGCAATGTTGCCAAGCTAAAAAGATTAAAGATAAAATGATAAATCATACCCCACGTCCATTATCAGTGATGCTCACAGAATTATCTGCATGCAAGACAACATCTATCTGTGAGGCAAAACCAGCTTTGAGCCTCATCAACAGCATTATCCAATATTTCATAGACCTACCAAGATCAATAAAGTCATCTCATCAACTTTTGCTTTCTTCTCTTCTTTTTTTACCATTTTTTTCGCTTTTCTTTTTCTATTTCTTCTTTTTTTTTTGGGGGGGTGGTGGTGGTGGATTTAGTCCAGATTAGAATTAGAATGTTATATACCAAATGATGCAATCCTCGAGGGCCTGTGCTCCCAATATACATTCCGGGCCTCTTTCTTACAGGTTCCAAGCCTTCCAGTACCTAAAAATTTGGAGCAACCAGTGTAAACCAAGAACAGAATTTGTAAGTATGCTCAGCAAACAACTTAACCAAGGAAAAACATCTAAGTTATGCTTAAATAAAAATTTTCCCTTCATATGCAACTATTGACATGTACCTACTTCAAAGACATTTTTTTCCTTAAAATACTAAATAAAGGGTTGTTCATAGTGGAAAGGGCAAAATTGGAAAACCCTAGGGTTGGCCAGAGAGGTTTTGCATTCTGTGTTACTCCAACAGTGAAATTATTGAACTAATCTTTTTTGAAATGCCCTTTCACTTTTGTGGCAAAATCTTCTCGGGACGTTTAACTTTCAAGCCTATTTCCCTAGCTCAGTGAAGAATGAATGCCATATATTTTCCTCAATGTGGCCGTCTGCTTAACGGCAAAGTCTTTATCTTGCGCAGAAGTATTGTTGGCATTGTTTTTTGGCTTAACTGGTGGAATGAAACTACTACCAAGTATTATGATAAAGTTACCTCTATTTAAATACATCAAAGGATTTCTAGGTATAAAAAATAAGTACATATGTTTGCAACAACCGAAGAGCACTATACAGACGGAGGAACTAAAATCTAAATGCTTTATCATACTCAACAAGAAATTGGATATTACTCGAATCAATGTTTTGAAAAGCACATCTTTTCAAAAAAGCGCCCTAGTGAAGCACAAGCTTCAACACCTCACAATTTGTTTTTATAAATATTTAAAAAATATTCTCCAAAATCGTTCGATCTCTCTAAACAAAATTTATTAACATTTTTCCATTACTTACATGCCTCATTTACAGGGAAGTTAAAGAAATCCCTTCAGTTGAAGAGCATCAGCAAGTCTAAAATGCATTCTACTTCAAACTGTAACATTTGGCTTCAAATGTTTCTCTGGTTCTAGATTTCTCAAAAGTACCCTACAACTGAGTTTGTACAAGTGATTTTGTCTCTATGCTTGACTTTTGAACCACGCAATGTCTGAACTATAAAATAACTTAAGATATGAAGTAAATTTCCAATGACGTGCCAACATTTCTACAATGTGAAGAGTTTAATATTGATAATAGAGAGAAAAACATTTTTTTAATTTAAAATGTAGTGAAAGTATCGACGAACCAGTATAATCTAATGACAAATATAAATCTTTACGAAGGCTCCCACCCAAGTGAAAAAATTATCTAATACAAAAAGTTAGGCCTTAGAAGTTAAAATTGAAATTCTCAATTACTTGCCTGAATTTGCTCAGACCCATAAGCCTTCAAACTCTCGCTTCCCGTCGGTGTTTCAGTAGCAGCACTCGATGACATGAAAGCCTTCGCAGAGACTACATTTTGAACCAAACGAATGCCAGAAATCTTCCCCGTTCGAAAACTCGTCCCGCTAGCTCCATAAAAACGATCACAACGAAGCAAAAAATACAAAAATAAACCCCATTTGGCCGCACAAGATAATGCAAGAAAATCGAACAAAAACCAAAACAGCTACACTATCCACGTTCAATCACCAAGACCATAACAATGCCGCCATAACTTAACGCTTCAACACAGCAAAACCGAAAAGCGAGTACCAAAACGGCATCTCGAAATGCAAACAGAAGAACACGAGAGAGCATTAAAAAGAAACATTCTGAACATTCCCTGCATATTTTGGAGCAAGAAGAAGAGTAAAGAGATGGAACCTGAGCTGGAGGAAAGTGGCGGGAGGAGCGAGAGAGGCAGAGGAAGAGAGAGAGCGGAGGTGCAGAGAGGAAGGGAGAAGGAAGCTTGAGGCCATGAGGCGAAGGGGAAAATAAGGAGGAGCCTTGAGAAGAAGATGGCGAAGCGGAAGCGCCATGAAAGCTATTTTTGTGCTCAAAATTGCAGTGAGGGAGGGAAATTTTGGGGTTGGGGTTTTGGTTCAGAAGAATTTGCAGCAGGATAAACCCCCTTTTCCTTGGGCTAATTGGGCTCCCCATAATGGGCTTCTGATTTTCTAATCCAAACAATTTAGACCCAAAATATTTTTCGTCCCTAACATTTTATTTTTCGATTTGGTCTCTAATCTTTTTGAAAATTTTAAATTTCGTACACATTTTCGGGAAATCTTAGGAATGCCTACGTATCAAATATCGTTAAGAAAAATGGTTAAAAATTTCAAAAATTGCAGGCCGAGATTCAAAAGAATTGGACAAAGTGTTTGTTCCTGAACGACGGAAGTGGAAAGATACTAAGGGAAAGGGATATACTCCTTTATTTTAGTAATCACCGAAATTGTACGATGTCATGGTCACATTTGATTTTCCGAAATTTAGGGAGAGGTAGAATTCCATATTTACCTTTGACACATGTCCTTGCATCTTTTCTCCATTTTACCCCTCCATGTTTTTCCAGGATAAATCACATGATCAAACCATGAGATTCCTAAAATCTCTTCCTAACCAAACCAGCAAGATCTTTACTTAATCAAACTAACAACTCTATCTATCTCATTCGAACTATTTTAAAATATTAACAATTTGTCTCCAACATAATCTAAGTTTTAACAAAACCTAACTAATTAGTTAGTAAATTTCACTACAATCGTCATCTTAAATACAATGTCTCCTAAATATTCTTACATAAGTTTCATCAATCTAATGGGCACTATGATATCTGTGTAATTTATTCATTAAAAATCCTTAAACAACAGTACAGATGTAAACCTATTGACTGATTATTTCATAAGTGTGTGAACTCATATACATCTGACATTTTTTTAATTTTATATGAGATAACTGGAATAGATAGTACCATCTATTAGACGGGAGCTTCATATCATAAGTGGGCTCGTGCTTCTCAGTGAAAAATCAATATGCTTTGATGACAACAAATATTTTTGAGAGTTTGAACTTCACCCAAGAAGTTCATGAGTTGTCAGTTATATCTCTTTTAGAAAGTATAAGAGATATTTTGCAAAAGTGGTTTTGTCAACGAAGGTCGTTTTCTAATTTTCAATAAGTAGATATCACTCCATGGGTTGTGAAAGTACTACGTTCATCTTTGAAGGAGTGTTGCACAATGGATGTAAGATTTAATTCCACAGCATTTTATCCACTAATTATGTTTTTTCTTCTCGTTTTTTATTGATATATTTCATATGTAATTTTATGGAGTTAATATTCTTAACCATATGTAATTTTATGAAGTTAATATATTTCATATGTAATTTTATGAAGTCCAAGTATGGAGCAACTGCTATAAAGTTAATATTCTTGGATGGTTCCCATGTGTGGGCATGTCTTGCTATTAGTCGGAGAGGGGTAGATTTAAATACATTTGTTTATGATTTCTATCAAGTGTCAAGATTGGAATTATTATACCAGGGCGACGTACATCCAATTTGTCAGACTTACAACATTACATCAACATTTGGTCAAGACGAGAGAGTCATTCTCCCTCCAAATGTAAAGCGCTCTACTGGTAGGCTACGAAAAAAGAGACTTGTTGCTCTTGTTGAAAATAGATCGACAGTAAAGTGTGGTAGATGTAGTCAGTTAGGACACAATCAGAGACAGTGTAAAAATGCACCCTGATATTGATTTGTTCTTTTCTTTTTATTTGTAAGCTTTACTGTCTTTTTATAATAAACAATGGGAATTATTTTATTATTTGTTTTCCAGTCAACAATTACACCATCACCAATTTGGGGGTCGGATGGGTCGTTACAAATAATTACATTATATAGGTTGCATTTTGATAACATAGTATTAAACAATCCATACACAGTATATATATATGTAACTACTTCATTGTCAAAAGGGAAGCATATGAAATCAACATAAGAGAATCCTATCTCTGGTTATCAAATGTAAACAATTATAGGATTAAATTGCCTGTACATAGTATAAGTACGTAGTTACCCAATTTTCAAAAGAAAGCATAAAGAAGGTTACAACAAGTGGTAACTTCATGACCCTGCAGCTCAAAAATAGTAGCTAACAAAAAAGGAATAAGCATTTACTCATCAATATTACAAAGGGAGCAACACGGTGTTTCACAATCTAACTTTAACAGTAATTTATTGTTTATTATTGGAATCTAATCTTAACAATAAAATCGTTAGTCTCTCACCCAAGTGATCATATCTACTCCTAGTTGTATCCAACAAAATCCCCAAAATAGGAGGTTGTTAATGGATTAAGAAACATTTAATACAAATCAACATTTATTGAAAGGAACATACACTTAAAAGGTAGTCGTTCGAATAAAATCGCAAATCTATTATCGAAGTAAATTATGGGGGGAAGAATTGAAGACATAGGAAAATTTTGGAGCTTAAGACAACCGTTCGAATGGAGTACATACCCTTGTAGACACCCGTTCGAATGGAGCTTGAGGTCTAGAGGCGAAACTTTACGGTTTACGCTTGTAGGCAGTCACAATATGAAAGTTCTAGAGGCATGCGGTGTGTGGGTTAGAATGTCACTACAACAAATGGAGTTAGGGCATGCGAAAAAGAGAGTAAAGGAAAATGAAAGTTGGAAGGAGTCTTTTTCGATTGCTTTCCCCTCCATAATCGAACCTAACATGGTATTAATTTTCATCTTCTTCAATGCAACTACCCCACCCATATTTTTAAAAAACACTACTTTCGAATTTTCAATTACTTTTTTATTAATTTTCCATTTTTATAAATTGATTTTTTATTTGTGTTATTTCGTTTTACATTTTGATTCAATCTTTTTTTTATTTATTTCAAAGTACGTATTTAACAGATTTTATCTTACAAATTTTGAAAAGATGAACTAAAGATTTGTTTCAATGATATTTTTGCCACAAATTTGTAGGGGTAATGTCACGATAATTTTACCTATTTTGATGAGAGGGTATATTTGTCCACATATAATTTTACCGGTCAACTCTAACCGACTTTTAACCATTTTTATGATACCTGATTCTTCAAATCGAACTGATTAATATAGCTCCTCTGGTTGCCCTTAGATTTTTTCATTCAAGATCCTATTGTAATCGACGATGTCTTGAGTTTGTGGAAATATTGATAAAATGTCAATGTCGATGAATATTTCTGCAACATTATAAAAATAAAAGTTCATAACAAATATTTAAATTAAAAAATAAGTATTTCACCTCTTAAATAAGTTAGAAATTAGGGTAAAATATATTTGGTGTCCTTGAGTTTTAGACTTAGTTTATACTTGGTCATAATTCTTTATCGTTGGGAATTAAATTTAATTTCAATTTGATTCTTTTGAAGTTTTGATTTACTTTTTAATTAGTCCCTGAAGTTTGAATTTTTTAATTTCTAATTTAGTCCCTGAGTTAAATTGACAATTAATTAACTTAATGAGATTATTCATTCTCTTTTTCCTAAGTAACAACGTTTACTCAACCTATGTTAATTGCGAGATCATCATTCTTAACTCAACTAATGATCAACTCACTTCAGGCACCAATTAAAGACCAAATTCGAACCTTATGGATCAATTAGAAACCACACTCAAACATCAAGGACCAATTAAAAACTAAATTCAAATTCCAAACACCAAAAATGTCATTTTTTTAAACTTAAAAGGACACTAAGTAGAAACTAAATTTAAGTCCGAGGGACTAAAAGTAATAGTTTTTTAAACTTAGGAATCAAATAGAAACCAAGTCCAAACCTTAGGAACTAAAAATGTATTTTACCCTATAAATTATTAATGTCAATATTATATCTATATTAGTGATATTTTATTGATATTCTTTAATGGAAATATCGATTCATCCTTCATATTGATGTCAAACTTGAACCTATAGTCACATAGAAATGTCAGACATAAAATTTGTTGTTTTTAGATTCATATACAATTATTTTTTTAACATTCAATTAAGTTCCCATTTATGTATAAAGGAAAATTTTCATTTACATAGTTTGATAACCAATCTTTATAACATTGGTATGCTAGAAATTGACAATCTCATAAAACTTGCCGTTTTTAGATTCATATAATTGTCATTCTTTTAGCATCCACATGAATGGCAAGAATTTTATGGTAAAAAAAGATTAAATGAAACTTTTAAAATAATAAGAATAAAAAATTATTTAATAAAAAATTACCCAAACATTTTATGGACTAAATTATATATCTAGCCAAGTTAATACATTGAAATTTTTTAATAGGTATCTCCGTTTTCTAAACTATTTACAAACAATGTATTCTTTTAAAAATTTAATTACAAATATAATATTTTTAAAAAGCAATCACAAATCACAAATGTATCATTTTCTTTAAATTTATAAACCATTAATGAATTTTGGTAAAGATAATTATTTTATATAATATTTCACGAATTAATATAAAAACGATGCGTTTCTTACTATAACAAATGTAGGAATGGGGATTGCACATTCTAACTTAAAAGGAATGCTCATGTCTCAACCATTGAATTATGTTTGATAATGACAGGACCTGCCCCAGAACACTCTACTAGTTCTAGAACGAGTCACGTCGTGCCCCAACTAGTTGCAGAGTCTATAGTCACATTAACTGGTCTATCATTTGAGAGTTCAATCGTGCTAACAAATTTTGTCTTAAAGAAAATCATAAAAATTTCGACAGAATTTCCTTTGAAATTTGATAAAACACACCGAAAAAGAAAATATTTACACTTCAAACATTTTATCAGCAACAACAACAAAGCGTGCCTCACTGCACACTAGTTTAGAAACTATTCATGCACATAAACACAATTTTAAAGCAATGTACGTTGTAGGAAGAATGTTAGCCATACTAGTTACATAGACAAAGCACATTATGATGTTTACATGCAAAATGTTATGCAATCTAGACGAGGTTGGTGGCAGATCTTGATCCCAATTAGCTCGTTGGAGACTCAAGTGCTACCTAGAAAGAAAAAAATAAGGATAAAAGAGTGAGCTGACAAGCTCAGTAAGTGGAGACAATTTATAACAAAGTAACCCCGAGGAAACTATTAACATATATGTGTTAATGTAATCGGTTAGACTACCATGAATACGTTGGAAAATAAATAACTTGAAATACTTAATGGTAATATATCTTTTCAAACATCACCTTTAAAATATAGTCATGGCTAGGATCCTCTTCTTGGATCTCACATGTTCTGGATATAGAATCTTTGGACCTAAGGAGAAGCTAAGATATTTCTACAGTTTTTTTTACGTATTTATTTACCCTCTTCCAGATAAATTTAGAGATTAAAATTTTGTCTACATACTTCAATAGGCTTCTAGATATATTTAGTTATTTTTAACAAACATAAGCATATTAAGGTATCTATTGATTCTCTCGAGGCTGAAAGCGAGTAAATTAACTCTTTGCTATTTTATAACTACAACTATATTTCATAGAAATTAATGACAAGAAATGTTACCATTGGTGTGAATATGTTTTTTTTTTTTTTTACTTCCAATGAAAGAATATGTGAAGTCCAACTCAATACTGGAAGAGACAGTGATAAGACTTCACTGAAAAGTAGCATTTATGATACAATATGTGGTGTTTGTAGGAAGGAACTATATAGAAACAATTGATGGGATTTCACTGAAATGAAAGCATTTATGATTCAACATGTGATGGTTTGTAGGTTTCCATTGAATTAGGGTCGCAGGTGAAACTAAGCTCTTGGATTGTCGTGTAAAAATAACATGGTAATATTCTTGTTTCTAATTTTTTTTTAGAAATGTAAGTGTTTATTAATTGGTACTGTATCTCGTTTCTTACTAAGAAATGTTTTCAACCTTGTGTAGAAATTTTGGAAACAATAAAGTCAATGGTCCATTTGGTAATGTTTTTCGTTTTTTGTTTTTTGTTTTGTCATTTAATAAAGAAAAATATAATTGCATTTTGTAAGTATTTATTGTTCTTCACTTTTTATTGAAAAAAAAAAGAAACTTAATTGTGTTGAAAATGGGAACATAAAATAAGAGACTTGCATTTTTTTTTCTAAAATTTGTATACAATTTTGAGAGCGTTTCTAAAAAAAATGAGAATAAAAAAATATAAATAGTTGTCTAATGTCTAAGGTTCTTAATAAATCTAGAAACAATAAACAAGAAATATGAATCAAATGGCCCAAGTTTCTTGTTTATTGTTAATATTTCCGGTTTTCTCCAAAATGTAAATAAAAGCATAATTTTATAATTTTTTACCTATACAATTTAGAGCAAATATCAAAAAATAAATATAACATAAAAATTTTGAATATTTGATCCAGTGGGTCTATCCCCAATGACGTACCATCTCTCAAAAGTACTTATCCAATCCATCTCCACAGAACAAAAGACAAACTGAGAGAACAAAGTGAACCTATGAAAAATAGCTTTCTACGGATTTTTGGGAGTACCTTTCAACTCCTACCGAAAGGGACAAAGACCGTACTTGCTCACAATAACTTTACGTAGTAAAGTGTTGGACTCTCGAGGGAAAATACCATAAGTACTTAGCCAATGAGACATCATTTTATACCCTCATATTACCAATGCCTAAACCTCCCATAGCTTAACTAAGTGAGAACTCTTCCCTTCATCTATCTCTTTCCATAAGAAATCCTTCGTGACCTTTTCAGGCATTACCAACGGAAGCGGATACCATAAACAAGGAAAGAAAGTAAATTAGAACCTCATTCAAGATGGATGAAATGAGAGTTCCATCTAAACAGAAGAAAGAAAAAAATTTAGAGACTAAATTGTTACAAATTTAAATATACACGAATTAAATCATTATAAAGTAAAGTTTATGAATTAAATCGTTACTTTAACAAATTACATGAAATTGTATTTTGTTTTTTACACCAAATAGTAAATTATAGTCTTATTTTTTAAAAATTATTTTATCAAAATCAAACTTTCACATCTTTCTTTGTTGTGGTTTTTCATAAGCAACGAATTATATTTTATTTTTTTAACCAAAAATATAGTCTCACTTTTAAAAATTATTATAAAAATCAAATTTTCACATCTTTCTTTGTTGTTGTTTTTTATTTTTTATTTTTTATTCTTTGGAAGAAGAATCTAAAGAATCATCCTTGTTTTGCAAAACTACAAACATTGTCAGTTTTTTGTTTTTGTATTTTTTTTATTCTTTGGAAGAAAATCTAAAGAATCATCCTTTTTTTTTCAAAACTACAAACAAAACAACTATCATTTAATAATCATTTCCTTTTTAATTTTCTATTTTAAAAAACTACACTTATTTTTTAATTCATTTGGTATATTATTTCACAATTATTAAAAATACATTTATTATTTTTTTAGTACAACATGAGAAGATGAGGATCGAACTCATGATTAACGGAAATATATGCCAATTACCACTAAAATAAATTTAAATATTGGGTCAAAATTTAAAAAACAAAAATAAGTTTTAAAAAATTACGACTAGGATGGGTGGATAACCATTCCGTATTTAGTTTTCTATTTTGAGAATTACCTTTCAATTTCTATAGGTATATTTTTACCTTTCTTAAAAACCAATTTGAATTCATAAAAAAATAAAAAAATAAAAACGAAAATTTGGATGTATCCATTTAGTTTTCAAATTTTGACTTAAATTATAAAAACATTAAAAAAATAGCTAACAAAAGAAAGAAATGTACGCTTACTTTTAAAAACAGCAACAAAAAATAAAGGACTCGTATAATAATCATTTCGCTTTTTATTTTTTATTTTTTATTTTTAATTTTTCTATAAATAGGATTGTTTGATAATCCACTCAGATTTCTGTTTTTTGGTTTTCCAAAATCCATTTTGAAATTTTATGTAAATTTAAAAAACGTAGTTTCCAAGACATATGTCTGTTTCTCAAAATCTGATTTTTTCTTTAATATTCAACTGTTTTCTTTTTTCTCGTATTTATCTCTAAAAATTTATTTCTCATTCTAAAATTTTTTTCTTTCTAAATTTCTCTCTACAAAATTTATTTTTCTCTCTTTTAAAATTTTCATATTTTGAATATTTATTATTATTTATCTCTCTCCAAATTTTTCTATTTTTAATTTTTTTCTAATAAATCAGTTTCATTTCTTTCTCTAAAAATTTAATATTTTCCCTAATTTTTGTCTCTCTAAAAATTATATTTTGAACCTTGTTTTTATCTCTAAATTTATTTTGTTCTATAATTTTTCTCTTTCTTTATAATTTTTTTTTTCTTTTAACATATCTTTTTCTCTCGATTTTACTTTTTTTTTCTCTAAAATTTTTCTCTTTTTGTCATTTAACTTTTATTTCACTATTTTTTTAAATATTTTTATTTATCTCTCTAAAATTTATCTTCAAAAAGTTTATTTACATCATATTTTGATATCTCATACATTAGGGGATGACAAAAATTTCTACACTCTCAAAGTCTCAAAAATAGGAAATCCATGTCCCAATCTCGTCCCCATCCCCGATTCCATTTTTTAAATAATTAATATATATTTATTACACTTTTTTTATACTTAAATTCTAAAATTAATTAAAAACAATTATAAAACCGATAATTTTTCTCGAAAAGATCTCTCGGACCGAAGAATGTTCTTTGGTGGGAACGGAAACTAAAAACTTTCACCAACACGAGAATTGGGGAGAATATCCTCACTCGCACCCACATTATTGTCATCTCTACTTTACATAGAATTTTATTTCTCTAATATGTATTTTCAGTTTTCTAATTTTTAAAAAACAAAAAACTAGGTTAGGTTTCTGTCTAAAAAAACAAAAAATAGTTATCAAACATATAATTTTTGTTTTTTAAAAACAGAAAACCAAAAACTAAAAGCTAAAAGCAAGAAAAACCAAAAACCAAAAATAAGAAAAACTAAAAACCAAAAACAAAAATGGTTATCAAACGGGCCCAAAATGATTATCAAATAGACTCTACTTTTTTTAATTTTCAAAATTTGGCTTAGATTTTGAAAACGTTTCAAAAAGGTTGATAACAAAACAAAGAAACACATGGATGAAAGTAGCGTTTATAAGCTTAATTCTAAAACCAGAAAACTAAGAACAAAATAGTTATCAAACGATGCGTCCAGTATTTCATTTTAAAAATCTACAAATGGATATGTTTTCAAAAAGACTGGACAATGGAAAAACAAAACGGTTGTTAACAACCAACCTATTTTAACAAAAAGAAGAAACAAGAAACAGATACAAAAAACCCGACATTAGCTTCGAGATCAGTTTGGAGACCTTTCCTTCCCTACTTCATATACAATAAATTTGGAAGGAACTAGGAAGCACCTAATGGCTAATCATTCAACAAGACTAAGTAAACACAAACACTCAATAAATCATTCATCAGCTGCAACCAGTGAAATCTTCCCTTATCCATTGAAACCAAGCAAAACAGATACAGTCATACAGAATAGAACAGATTCCTTTACCAATACCAACACCAGTAAAACATGGCATAGTCCAATAAAGAAAATTTACAGAATCAAGTAGGAAACCAAAGGTAATGGATTTTTTTTTTAAAAAAAAAAAACCAAAGAGAGAGAGAAATGATACCAGTGACCAACAGAAAGCAATAGGCCAGTCTGTGTTGTCTACATCAATTTGCTGTGGGGAAGCATCCACTGAGTGTCTGTCCCAATTTTCTCCACGTGCTTTACTGTTCCTGAAGGAATTCAAGGTTGTTTCGGGAAAAATGGCTCTAAGAACAGATAAAAAGCTGAACCAATGAGTGGTTGTTTAGCATCTAATGAAAAAGGTTAAGAGTGGGCAGTACTAGTACAGCAGCTTTCACGTATGATTTCAACATGTGTATTACATGGCAGAACTCAGAACATACATTATTATAGGAATATCAATCCACACACGTCTGGCTTAAAAGAAAAGGAAAAAGAAAATTCTGAAAACAAGAGAAATGGGAAAAGGAAAAGTAGATATTCTAGAAGAAATAGGGATATGGATGGCTAAGCAAATGGATAATCAAGCATTTGATAACCTTATCATTGCCCCTTGGAGTCTAATGTAATTAACTAATCTGCTTAAGAAATCACTTGAAGGCCCCCCCTGTCTCAGGGAAAGTTCAACCTTCTTCTTTAGCTCCTTGGCTTGCTTTTGGATTTTGATACCCTCTTCGTCGGCAAAGAGAGTTTGAATGGCCCTTTCGACGTCTTCTCTCGACAATCTGTCCTCCAATTGTAAGCCAACCCTCCAAACATGGCTTACAAATCTTGCATTCACCCTCTGATCCCCGACTCGGGGCCAACAAAGCATCGGGACGCCTTCTGATATACTCTCAATCGTTGAGTTCCAACCATTGTGTGTCAAAAAGCATCCAATTGATCTATGTGCCAAAATTTTTTGCTGCGGCAGCCAACTAGCAATCCAGCCTCGGTTTCGGGTAGTCTCATGGAATTCTTTTGGTAACTGCTCTACCCCACCTGAGCCATTGACTAGACAAGCCCTAACCACCCACAGGAAGGGTTGGCTACTCTTGGCTAGCCCCCAAGCCATCTCTAACAGTTCATCCTCGGACATAGTAACTACACTACCAGTGCTCACATAGACCACAGAACTTGAAGCTTGTTTGTCTAACCAGGCAATGCAACTCTGCTCTTCACTTAAAGAACTGGTGGAGAAGCTGCCACTGTGCTTTTGAAGAGGTCCTACAGGAAAGATTGGAACCAAAGTGTCATCTTCAATTTTCTCGAACAAGGCATCTTCAAGACACCAAAGGGAGTTCCAGATGATAGCTGAAGCAGTTCTCGTTCCATTGTAAATGCAGGTTAAAACATCCCTTGTTTGTTTGCATGTGCGGAACGATGGCATGTCCTTAAATCTCAGTAAGGGAAACGCAGCTACCGGTTCTTCCATTCTGCGTCCTGAAATGAAGTAAGATTTGAGTATCTTTCCACAGAAGTACACAAACAAGTTCTTATTTATCCTAATATACATGTGAGAGTTCATGTAAAAAAAAAGGCAAATATATTCAAGTGAACTTGCTCCCACCTTGGATTGGAAGACAGTCATTCTCATCAAGAATTGATAGCCCGATGTAGTTTGCGGCACTACTTGTCCGTAAAACAATTCTAAAAATCAGCAAATGATCAGCAACTGCTGCAGAAAAATACATGACAGCGTCATATATTATACAGGAGATTGGATTGTATTGACTGCACATTTGCATTTTTACCAAGCAGTCATGGAATGGGATTTCACACTTCAAGTTTAGTTCTGAAAGAAAAGGCATAACATCCCCTTCAGAGGCACTACAGCTCTCCAACAGGGCACCACCAACGGATTCAAATGAGAACTCAGGGTAATGAGATTGGTTTGGAGAGTTAACTGCTGTGTGAATTATGGTAATAGAGAAACCTTGAGCATGAAGAAGTTTGGCCAAGTGAAGCATAGGAGACATGTGGCTTGGTAGAGGGCAAGGAACAAGCACCAAATGGCCTTTTCTCTCTTTTTGCTTCCTCTCCATGACTTTTTGGAAGTGTTTGGTCTTTGCAACATTGGTGGAATTCTACATTATTTTATAGGGCTATATCATCCAATTTTTTCTTTGACATGACAGCTTCATTCCCAAATTGCCCAAGAAGTTGGATTACTTGATTGGACTCACTTTTAGTTTTAAAATACTGATAGCAACTTTAACCCACGAATCTAACTATTGTACACCACTTCTTTGCACACTCCATTGCTATTCCAAGGACATATCCTGCTCGAGAACTAACAACCATCTAAATTCTGTTTTATTAAGCAATACAGTTGAATTGGTTTATAAATTCATTGTCTCTGGGGTTATTGTTTTCCTAGGGTCAAAACAATTCAATTTCCTTCTCAATCCCATACAGACCAAAAACCCTAATCTGGTCAAATACAGAAATCCGTTTCTTAATCAATCAAAAGGGCAACCCCCAAAATCAAACCCAATGTCCAATAATCGTTAAAGATCAATGCAAGTTATAGAGTAATTTTGAAGGACGAAACGTATAGGAATTCTCTTCCATCTCACCTGAACATCAGCTGAAGGGAAGTGGTAGAAAATTGAATGCGGGAAAGTGGAGCCATGTGGCGGTCACATGAAGGAATGAAGAAAAGGATGTAGAGGAAGGAGAGGACATGATAACAAAGGGTGGCCGTGGTCCAGCGGCGGAATGTGATGGTGCGGCCATGGCCATAGCCATGGGTCCCAATTCGCCATCTTCAGTGTGGGGCCGACATTGGAGGGTCAAATCTTTCAACTTTGTCTAATAAATGATGAAGATAAGAAGAGCGAATGGCTGATTTTTAATTTGCACCCAAGGGATTGTGTGCTAAATTTATGAAATACAAAAATTTTAATTTGAATTTCCATCCACCCCATACGAAAAATACTTTTACTATTGTCAAAATCATTTCGGTATCACGTAGATGATAATATTGAAAAATCAATTATATTTAAATTTCTCTATTTTTTTAAATTACTCATTCTACCATCATTCCCAAATACGCCTTATATAATTTGAATTCAGTTGTTATTTAATGCTCACGAGGCACGTTAATTGGACTAAACATAAGCAAGGGAGGAGCTGATGTGGATAAAATAAGAGGGGCCAATTGAAAATTTTAATAGTAGGTATTCGTTCACGGATTTGGGCTGTACAAACTGAACCACCGACTTATCCCTTGTGATAGGTGAACACTTCTTTGCCTAAGTCAGTAATAAAGTTAGATAGTAAGTAGTATATCAACAGAGTAATAAGATACTCTGCCTTTTTAGAGGTGGTCATAGACGAGTTAGTTCGATAGGGGGCCGAGATTCTAGCCTTCCATCTTGGCAAGGACTAGCTTGACGATGGTGCGCTTATGATGGAAACTGCCTGGCAAAAAGTCGAGTCGATTTGCACCCTTCGACAATCTGGTGGCGCTAGTTCAACGTGTTCCCTGGATGTCCAACGTCCAACACGTGGCAGAATACATTAACTTTCCATATGTAGTTTTATGTAGACGTCTTCTTTCTAATTCTACAAATGAAAACGATGTGCATGTGTCAAGTTCACTGAAGCATTAGGTCTAAGAAATTCAACCACTATTGTGGATTGTCCTTAGGTAAGGCAAAATTGTAATTAATGCATGTGCCATGGCCTACCTCCACAACCTCAATGTCCCTTTCAATCAGATTGGACCCTATTGGGAGGAGGTTATTATAGTAGTTTCAAGTAAAGATTTTAATCTTGCTTAAGATCGTAGTATTAATATCCGTCGGCATGTCGACATGTTCATTGACATATTCATGTATCCATGGCTTTGACATCGACGTAAGGGATAAATCGATATTTCCATAATATTAAAAAAACGACAAAATATGAAAAATATCAACAAAATTTTCCTAATATAAACACAATATTAATATTAATATTTTTAACTTGTTTAGAATTGTGAGACAATTACTTGTTAATTTAAAAAAAAAAAATTTCTAAGTTTTTTATTTTTATAACTTTTTTAGAAATATTCATAGACATCAATATTTTTTATCGACATTTCCATCGATATCAATATTTAAAATCTTGCTTATATCCCAAAAAAAGCTTCTTTTTACAATGTCATATAAGTGAGTCTACTATATTAGTCTATCTTTCCTACCTAATGGAATGACTTCTTTCGTCGAATAATAATTAATAATAATAATGAAATGGTTTCTTACTTTGAATACCAAGTCTTCATCATAATCAAATCTCTTCTTTTCAATTTCTCTCTCAACGATATATATATATATATATTGTTTTCTTCACTTACGTAGTTGTAAGTTTTAGGTCTAATTTTAATTACCATTAAAGTTCAAGAGAGTGCAATTGTAACAACCACAATGAATGATTTATGAAAAAATTTTCTTTTTATATTATCAATTTAAGCATACGTCAACTGGTTAAGACATATCTTCGATCAAAATGTAAAGATGTTAGAATGTCTAGTGTAGTTAGATTTAAAGATATATATATTTATAACACTTATAAATGGGTGTGAGAAAGTAAGTTTAAAGCCATTAGTGTAAAATAGCGTGTGGGTATAGTTTTGAAGCTATTAGTGCCTAAGTTAAATGAGTGTGAAAATAATGTAAAAAAGTTCTAGAGCCATTATTGCTAATCATCGCAATAATATTTAAAAATTATTCAATAATATATATATATATATATATATATATATATAAGATAAATAATAAATTAGGGCCAAAAGAGAGAACTCCAAGTTTTTCCTTAAGCCATTTTTTAGATTGAAAAATAAAAAGATTTTTCTATTTTTAAGGATAAATATGATATTACATCTTTTAAATAAAAATAATTAGAAAATTTAATTTTTCACACTATCAGATAAATTTATTGAAAAACTAAAATGTTTACCTAAATTTGGATATAAAGGAAATATTATAGGAAATATAAAGGAAAAATGAAAATATAATTTTTTTTTCTTCCCTTGCACCATTTTATTTTTAACTTGTTTAAAAATTATTTAATTTAAAAACTAAAAAAATAAATGAACAAAAAAATTGAAGAAACAAATTACCTCATCTGATTTTTTTTTTTACGGTTTCTCCAATTACCACTCATCTAAACTTATGTTAGCTATTTTATATATACTCTAGAGTTGTAGATATATACTAACTTTTATTGATAATAAACCTACGAATCAAATATATATATATATATATATATATATATATATATATATATATATATATATATTACACATCCGATATAATTTTATAATTTTAAACACATATTACACCCATCCAAAATTTCAAAACTTTCAATTTCATAAAACCAAATTTATTGAAACTAGAGTCAAATGTGGCATTAGAATCTTCAAAACATGTAAAAGAAATACTATGAAAATAAAAGTTTCAATTCATTTAACCTTTTTTTAAGGTTAAAAAGACTTTATATTCCACAAAAAGGGGAAAAAAAGAAAAAAAAAACTTCCAAACAATTTTGCAAAACATCTGTGGGGTCAACCAACTTCTCAAGGTTCTCTAAACCAAATCAAATTTTTTAAAGTCAGATTTGACCTTCTCAAATCACATCCCACAGTTGTATGTACCTTGATTTGGAGTGCAAAATTGTCTTTAAATTTAATTATTGGGCGGCATTTTTAAGTGTTCTATAATGACATGAAAATCGAACAGGTGTCGTTTCAAGAATTGGTGACCTAGCAATACATATGTTGCTGATCTACTATTATCGATTGAGACCTCATGTACTTAATTAAAGTAGGCTTCTCAACATGACATGTCTATCGAACAATGTATAATACAATATGTATCATGGAGGACCCATAGAATGAAGAATATTTCGTCTTGTTGATGTAGAAATTTGGCCTCTTGGGATTCCGTCAAAGAGATCGACGAAACCTGCAAAACAGAATAGCATTAAAAACCGGTGAAAGCAGAATCGAAGTAGTTGAGTATAGAGTGTAGAGTGTTGTGAGCATACTTTCCGGATATCTTCTCCTTTTTTAATATAGGATATCTTCTCATTCTTTAATATATGATATCTTCTCCTTTTGAATATAAGATATCTTCTCCTCAACCATAAGATATCTTCTCCTTTCGCCTTTCTTTTGAATCAAAGTAGGGCGGGGGAAGCTACCGTTTATACGACAGCTCTGCTTCCTCGTCTTGCTTCTGGCAAAGCTTCGACTTTGCTTGCTTGTGCAAAGGTTGAAAGTCCTTTTCGCTAGGTCCAAAAGCTTCCCGAAAGATTAGATCCAACAGAAATCCTGCATATTGAGTGCAGCTAATATGCGGCTACGGCTAGGCGATCATATCATGCCATAAAAGAATTCCTTAAATAAAGGGAATTTGAATTGTTGAAAATTGGGATTTTCTCATCCATAACCATAGCCCACACTCTCAAAGTTGAAGATTGTCAAAGTTCTGGTTTGAGAGTATTTTATCGTTCATGGGTTGACTATTTTTGTGGAAACCTCTTTTTGTCGCTGTTGATTGTCGTCTAATTAGGCTGACTTTCCTAGCCCCCATTCTCTTTTGTTGTAGTTCGCTACTATCAAGCCTCTTAGCATTGAGAGTACTTGTCGTTGTCAGTTGTCACTTTTTATGGGTTGACTGTCATAGCCCCCATACCCTTTTGTTGTAGTTGGCTGTAGTCAAGTCTCTTGGTTTACTCTTGGGTTTCCAACTACTTGGCTTTTGCCAATGGTTTTGTACCCTGAGTCCAGTCGATACCCTTTTGTTGTTGTCGGTTGTCGTTTTATGGGCTCGCTGTCATAGCTCCATTCTATTTTGTTGTAGTTAACTGTAATCAAGTTTATTAGGCAATGCTATACGGTTAGTTTTTACCGTTAGATTTTGGCTTTGAGATTTTACTTCTTAGCAGGGCTAGTGATATTTCTTTGAGTTTCTAATCGATTTGGCTTCTGCCCATGGATTTATACCCTAAGATCACTTTTGGGTTTCTAACCTATTTGGCTTTCGCTAATGGTTTTATACCCCGAGTCTAGTCAGCCTTGGGTTTCTAACCTTTTGGCTTTTGTTGGTTTTTTTACCCTAAGTTAATCAACACCCCTGGGTTTTTAACCTGTTTTGGTTTTTACCAAACGGTTTTCCACCCCTGGGTTTTAAACCTGTTTTGGTTTTTACCAAACAGTTTTCCACCCCTGGGTTTTATTGATTGGTTAGGCTTGCCTGCTTTTTATTTTAACCTTGCTGTGTATGCATGCTTTTTTCAGCACGTTGGGATTCTTTTCCCTGGTTTCACTGATTGGCTTTTAGCTTATCGGCCTACTTCTAGGTTTGTCCCTGTTCGAGTTCCTTGACCAGCTGTTGATTTACTTACCCATGCCCCCACTTGAGGGATTTCCATTTAGAGTAAAAGATAAACGCTCAAGTAGTAAAGATGTAATTATATTTTAGATGTCAATAGTCTTATTCAGAATATATAAAGAGATAATTGCTCAAGTAATAAGTAATTAATTAAATTTCAGATGCTAGGAGCTTTTTTAAATCACAAACGAGTAAGTATGTTTGGAAACATAATATCAACACGCGATTACCAAAAAATCAGTCCTAAATTATGCGATCTACCAAATATGCAGTTACTAGAAAATTAAACCTAAACTCTCGTAATCGTAAACAACCAGAATTACACAGTAAACTTACCATCGTCTGAAGTAGAAACTCTATATGTTAATCAGTTGCTTTTTCTATTTTGGGATTTGTTGACTCGTTTATCCTAGAGTCTGTTTTGGAATCCGTCGATTTATCTCATCCAGGATCTGTTCTGGAATTTGTTGATTCGTTCGTTCTGGGTCATGTCTTAGAACTTATTGATTTGTTTTTTTTCTCAGCTACCTCAGGTAAGGGAAGCTCTCGAGTCGTATGGCATTCGTCGTTAAAAAGTTTTGGTGTGCTCCAGAATACATGTCGATTCATTTCTCCTGAGATCTCCTTGGATCTAAGCAGTTCTCGGTCAATTTGTCGTCAATCGTCTTGACTTTTAGATCTTAGTCATTCCCACAGACGGCACCAATTGTTGATGCAAAAATTTGGCATCTTGGGATTCCACACCAATCTTCAAGAATAAAAGGGATCGACGAGACCTACAAATCAGAATAGCATTAAAGACCGGTGTGGCTCTTGCACACAGGCTCCGATGCTTAAGTCAGAATTCGAGTAGTTGAGTATAAAGTGTAGAGTGTTGTGAGCATACCTTTATGATTTGGCTTACTTCCCTATTTATAGGAGTTGAATCCTGATCCCTCTAGGATTGTGGAATTCGAATCATGATACATCTAGGAAATCTGTGTTGGGTGTGTTGCCCTAAACTCGTAGTTTGTATTTTGTAAAAACAAATGTCTATTTAATAAAGTTTTATTCAATAAATTTGTTGTTGAATCATAGCTTTGCATTGTCCAAAATCCAATAAACTAAACATCCAAGGTTATTTATGATGTAATCGGGACAGTATATATACTGGGTATATAGTTGATATACGGGGTATATATTTGATATACCCCTGATATATGAATGGATAATGTCCTGTGAATAACCTAAAGGGTCTATAGTATATGGATAAGGCTAGGTACCTTATCCTGGCAACACTATGGATACGACCCGCTCTATAAAGGTTACAGACGACTCGATCTAGGTCGTTCGTGTGGAGACATGCGAGTGGGGGTATCCTATACAATGAGTTTGTATAAGACTGGACCACGAAATAGGCAATCTTTAGATGTAACACCGTTAACTAATAGGTTGTTATTTCTTAGGATGACCAGGCAACTCATTCTCAATCCCGAGTAAGTTATGGACTCCTGCTCGTGAGAGCTCGTCCTTTGATCTGTATGGGTGAGAGTGGCCCGAGTCGCCAACTCAACATTCCTACCATTTTGGGGACGAGACCGAGTGGGGAGCTGGGAACATAACTTCACAAGATGGAATTCACTCCTCCCCGACTTTAGGGGAGTAAATGAGTGTTCCCTTAAATGCTGACTCCGGGACTTGAACAAGGGGCCTCACCCTCTCATTGGCCGAGAGGGACTTCCGGTTATTGGTTGGACCATAACCGGGTTGTTCATTAGAGGAGCAGTGGTGTTTAAGGAGTAAGATGTAACTCAGGGGTAAAATGGTAATTTGATCCAACTTGAGTTACGAACAATCGTGAAGGATTGACTCGTCATTAATGGTCATATATCCATGAACACGAAAACATTCTGCAAGAGTGCAACTACGAGTCTTTAGTGGAATGACTCGTAGTTAACGAATCTAGATTAACTCAGTCAATGAGTTTGACTGATTAATCTTGCATCGTTGGAGCTTCGGATCTGTAAGTCCATTAGGTTCCCTTACTAGCTCATAACGGGTAAAACGAGGATCAAGTTTTTGGAAGAATTTGAATTGTTCAAATTACTTAAGGGATTATATGTATATTGATACATTATAATATATATAGTTAATTGTAAATTAAAACTATATATTATGAGAGATATTATTTGAATGAGATTCAAATAAAATTAATATGAATGAGATTCATATTAAAACTATAGGTTAAAAATAATGTGCATAAGATGTACATTAAAACTATAGGTTATACAAGAGAAATGTTTTAGAATATGATTCTAATTTTATAATAAATAATTAAGTGTTAATTATTTATGTATATATATATTTATTAATTATTAATTGGATTAATAATTAATTATATTAATTAATTTGATTAATTAATTATATATATATTAATTATTATATATTATATATATATATTAATATTAATATTAATATTAATGTTATTATTAATATTATTATTAATATTAACTCCCCTGTAAAATTGCAGGGGAGTAGGAGGTGTTGTGATGTGGGGAGTTACCCCACGTCACCCTTCTTCTTCTTCTCCAAGTGTTGGAGAAGAGTGAGAAGAATTTTTGTAACAGTACAGAAGAAAAAAAACTCCCAACGATTTCTCTCCAAATTCTCTCAATTTCTCCCTCTCTTCGATCAAGGTGCTACCACAAGCACGATCCCGAGACCCAAGAGGATAGCGAGGAAGATCCGGTGGTGGTGTTCGAGGGGAATTCACTGAAGAAACGTTCTTCAAAGGTTTGGAATTTCTCCTGTTTTTTCTTCTTTAAAACTCGATTTTGTATCAGCAACGAAAATCTGTTTCCGCTCCGGGATTGACATCCCTTCAATCTGGTTATCTGAATCTGAGGAGAATATTGAGACAATCAGGATATCTTCTCATTTTGAATATAAGATATCTTCCCCTGAATCAAAGATATCTCCCTTTTGAATTACTTAAATAATGGAAATTTGAATTGTAGAAAATTAGGATTTTCCCATCCATAACACATAAATTTGAAAAATCAAACTAATATTAATTTAAGAAAAACAAGTCGTGGAGCTACCTGTTGGGTTTTGGCAAAATATTGGAATGGAAGTTGTCCCACATTCGAAGAATACAAGGATGGTCTACATGTGCTAGAAGTTGTCCCACATCAGAAAAGTAGAAGGAGGAGGTGTGTTCCAATTACTATAAAAGGAGATCATGGACTTGAGTTTTAATCATCCCAATTGAAATAATTTAAGCCTGGTATACCAGCTCTAGTTAACTGAGCGGTATTTGTTTGCTTTGAAAGTGTGTTTTGTGTAATTGGGGTCGGGGAGAGAAATTGTGTGATTGTAATAATTTTTCATATAGTGGATTTTTCCTTGTGGGTCGTAGTTTTTTCTTCGATTTGGAGTTTTCTATGTTAATTCTTGTGTTTCTTTATTTTATTGTCAGAGCTTTAGGTTTGTAGTTTCTAGAATTTCTGAGTATGTTATGTGGTTGCAGCACTGTCTGAACTTCCACATTAGAAAAGATATCTTGAAATGAGCTACAGGTCTGTGAATAGTGTGGGATATTCACCATTTGTAAATTCACTAAGAGTGTGAAGCAGATATGTCATTCTTTACAAGTTTAGTGAAGATTGAGGTGGAGAAATTTGACAAAATGATCAACTTCGGCTTGGGGCAAGTGTAAGTTAAGGATATGCTGATACAATCTGGGTTACACAAGGCGTTGAAGGGAAGACCAAGTGAAAGTGCTTCTGAAAAGCTAAGCGGCGATAGTTCCAGTACAGGTTCTAAGAACTCGAGCATGAGTGATAAAGATTGGGAGGAAATGGATTTGAGAGCTGCAAGCGCGATACGAATAGGTTTCGCTAAGAATATTCTGGCGGATGTGCATGAAATTTCGATAGTGAAGGAACTTTGGGAGAAGCTCGAAGCATTGTATCAAGCAAAGGGCATCTCAAATCGGCTGTACCCGAATGAGCAGTTTCACACGCTGCGAATGGAGGAAGGTACGAAAATTTCAGATCATCTGAGTAATCTCAATAGCATCATCTTTGAGCTGGAGTTGATCGAAGTGAAGATAGATGACGAAGATAAAGCACTCAGACTCATCTTGTCACTTCCACCTTCTTATGAACACATGAAGCCGATCTTGATGTATGGGAAAGATACTTTGAATTTTGCCGAGGCTACTAGTAAACTATTGTCAGAGGAAAGAAGGCTGAAGAGTGAAGGGCGTACTATACATGAAGATTCAGCACTGGTAGCTAGCAATTGGAAGAAGAAGAAAGCCTCCGTACAAAAGAAAGCTTGTTGCTGGGGATGCGGACAGTCTGGACACATGAAGAAAGATTGTCCCAACAGAGTCGATTCGTCAAAAGGTCCTGGGTTGGATGCTGACAGTGTTTCTCTTATCAGGGGAGACGATGATCAGTTCCTTTGAAGAGAGAGAAAAAATCCATCCTCATGGTATGTTCGTTTTACCATGATAAAGGATGTGATGTTAGCAGTTCTACAATTTTGGGCATTGGCTTGGCGATTATGTAATGTGTGTGTGGTGGAAATTATGTTGATGGTTGAAGAGCTTACAGGTGAGCCAAGTAGGTGGAAGTTGCACCATAAATCTCAGCAGGATTTATCGACATGTGACGAGGAAGAAAAATCTTGTTACGCGACATTCCAAGTGATCTATTTTTATGGTGGAGTAGACTATAGTTCTTCGAATTGAGAATTATGATTGTCGGCGAAGACAATGAGTGTAATAGAAGCTGTGAACTTTTCAATATCTTGTCAAGGTGGAATTTGTTGTATTTTGACAAAATATTGGAATGAAAGATGTCCTACATTGGAATAATACAAGGATGGACTCCATGTACTAGAAGTTGTCCCATGTTGAAAAAGTACAATGAGATGTGTTCCAACTACTATAAAAGGAGCTCATGGGCTTGAGTTTTAATTGGTGTAATTGGGGTCGGAGAGAGAAATCTGTGTGATTGTAATAATTTTTCACATAGTGAATTTTTCCTTGCAGGTTGTGGTTTTTTCTCCAGTTTGGAGTTTTTCGATGTTAATTATTGTGTTTTTTTATTTTATTGCTTTCTTTAAAATTTTCAGTTATTTTCTGCTTATCCCTACAGTAGAAGTAGAGATTTTTTCACATCACTACCCTTATTCAAATCCCAACAAACATAATGCATAAAGGAAAATAACCTGAATTTCTTAGCAATTTCTCGAATCTCCCTTTATGCATTATGTTTGCTGGGATTTAAATAAGGGTAGTGATGGGAAAAAATCTCTACTTCTTTACTTGTTTCATTCAACATGTGTTTTGCTCTATGAAGAGTGAATTGCTTAAAGAGTATCGAACCCCACGAAAACTTAAACTTCATTCGATTTGCAAGCTAAAGATCTCTTAAAATCTCAAGAAGCTAAGCAAAAAGCAGAAAATACAAAATATATAAAATTTAACAAAATTTAACAAAATTATTTTTTTAATTAATTGATTAATCTTATCAACAGTATTATATCAAAGAATAAATATTCATTGCTAATTAATTATACCAATGAGTATGAAATCTGCATAGAAATGTTCCGACAATCTATTTCCGTTTTAGTCTTTTTTTTTACTAGGAATTCAAACCCATAGAAATATTTATCTTAATCTCGTTGAACTATACTTAAGATGACAGTACTATTTCTTCTTTATTATCGTCGGATTGTAAATTTCTAACACATAGAACAAAATTTTGAAGGTCCCATGGGTTGTGGGATATGGCAGATGCCAATAGAGTGGAGTTAAGTTTGAATAGAGGGAAAGGGCAAAGCCATGAAACGTGTGGAGGGGTTGGTTTAAATTGTTTATTTATTTTTAATTAAAAAGGGTTCAGATCGAGTGGAATCGAGCCCAATTTTTTAGACGTGCAAATTGAACCGAAAATCAGGTTTTGCAACATAATAATCCAACTCAGACTAAAAAATTATCTAACTCAATCCAACTTTACGATCTGGATTGGTTGTCGGGTTCTTGTGTTGGGATGTATACCCTAAGTTCGTGACATTATACTTTTCTATTTATCGATATCAATAGTGACATTTAAAACCTTTAAAATGCATAAACAATATCAGTGTGCAAATAAGTAAGGTATATTTCATTCGGAAAAAAAGAACAATTTAATATCCTATAATATTATGACACACTGTGGGAGTAGGACCGAAATCATTTATCCTTTTAAAAGTAAGATGATCATGAGTTTACGTAAGGGTAGATAAATCAATTTATACCTCGACCATTGAATCATTTGGAAAAAAAAATGCACATTGATTCAATTAATAAATTTTACAACTTTCTTTTAAGTGAATCAATTTATACTTTCTCATGTGATTTTTTTTTAAAAAAAAAATCGTTAACAAACATGCATGTGTGTATAGATTTCGGTTTTTGGGCCGAATAGCCATTTTCCAAGACGATATTGATTTTTATCCATATTTTTCAAAATCTATGTTTTCTAATATTTTGCTGACATAATCCAGATACGAAATGACCATGCCTGCCCCTCCAATAATTTTTTAGACGATAAATTGCAAAAACCACTCCTAAATTATAATAGTTGTTGCATTGGTTAGGTTATGTTAAGTTCTCATTTTAAAAAACAAACTGATGTTTTAATAAATAAAAATAAAATAAAATAAAGCCCTTCCTTGAGTTACATAATCACGCGTAACAAAGAAAAATCTTTCCACGTAACAAATAAAAATTTTTCCTGGGGAGATGGAGAATATGAAGAGTTTTCAAGATTTTTAGAAGAAGACAAAGGCAAAATCGATTTTTAAACAAGATCACTACTTGTATTCCAGTTTCGATCATAATATATATGCTCGACTTGGGAGTGTTCAATGGTAAGTAATCAACTTGATAACAAGAATGGTGCATATACAATGTTGTGACGTCGATCAACGAAAACTAATTTTGTGAGGTTTCTTCTAGAAAAATAACAGTAGTTTCATTTACTTCCACCTATGAATCTCTACGAGTGAACACACAAAAACAATTCAACAACCTTCCATCTCCACTCTTGCTATAATATCAACATCAAGTGACTTAACAATAAAATTGAGAAGGAAAAGATCAAAACTCAGCTGCGAAACTCTACCGTCAAACTTATGAAGATGAGAAAATTTAAGAAGATGATACTCAGTTCTATATTAACTAGTGATCTTGTTTAAAATCGATTTTGCCTTTTGTCTTTTCCAGAAATCTTGAAAACTCTTCATTTTCTCTCCCTCCCCACGAAAGATTTTTGTTTCTTACGCATGATTTTGTAATTGAATGGTTTTATTTTATTTTTCTTTTTATTTTTTAAAACATCAGTTTGTTTTTTAAAGAATAGCTGAACGGAAGGTTAACCAGGTCAACCTAACTAACAAGTTTAATTTAAACCACTATTTAAGTTGGAGGGTTTAATTTTTATCATTAAAAGTTTGTGGGTGTCTTGCAACAACTATGGTTGATTTTTGCAATTTACCCTTTTTTAGATTTCCCTGAATTATTTTTTTTTTTTAGATTTTTTCAAAAACATTCATGAACATCAACATTTTTATCGATATTTCTATCCACGTCAAGATTTAAAATCTTAGATATTATTATTAATTTAAGGTTTTAATTGATTCAATCAAAAGTATAAATTGAGTTTTTCCCTAAAAACTTTTTTCGTCCTCCAAATTGTTAAATTAAGAAGATGAACACCAACCAAACAAATGTTATTTTCTCTTATTTCTTACTATTTTCCACGAGAAAGGAAAAAAAAAAGGGTTTCATGTTAAATAGTCTTTTTGAAAAGTTCATTGTGAAATGTGGCACCTCTCCTCGTATGTTTTGTAAACATTTGTGGACATCACCGTCAATTTCAAATTACTTTCCTACCCCTCCATTAACATACTTAAAATTGTTACTTTCCCCTTCTTTTTTCATTTGAATTTCATATTTTCTCCCTCCTTCCCCTTATCTCTCTCGGTGGTTCTTCTCCTTCTCTCTCTTCTTCTCTTTTTTCAATTTTTTTAGATTTTTACAAACTTCTCATATTTTTCTTCAAATTTTTAGAATTTATGGATTTCAAACTTTCTCTTCGTTTTTTTTTTCGGTTTCGCATGAATCAACGAAAAATCTCTCTCCTCTGTTTATGTTTTTTATAAAAACTTGAGTATTCTTTGACCAACGAAATAAGCTATTTGGGTTCTATATAAGGAACTTCGTTTTTTTCTAACTGGAAATACCTCGATTATAGATAAAATCAAAAGAGATTGAAGAAAAAAATGAGAGGGAAGAGAATGAAAACGATAACAGAGAGAGAAAGAGGGGAGAAAAGCGAGTAAAAAAAAATGCTCTCTCTTCTCTCTCGTTCTCTCTCCCCTCCCTCGTTTTCTCCTCTCTCTCTTAATCGGGGCTCAGTTCGGGATTGTAGTTTTTTTTTTTTTTTTTTTGCGATTTTAAAAGTATTTGCAAAATTATATTCCAAACTTTTTTACTTTTACAAAATATTTCTAAATAGTTTCATTTTTTTAAAATATCTATGCATTTATGTATAGCATTTAAATTGATTTACGTGGATTTGTTTTTCTTTTTTAAAAAGATTTCCGTAATTGAAGATTAAGCCATATATATGGAGGATTTTTATTAATTCGTTGAATTGGTAATTGATTGTGAAATTAAAAAGATTTCAGTTTTGAAAACTTTTGAAAACTCAATTACCAAATCAACAAAAATTCTCTCATATCTGATATTCCAATAACAGAATTCAACCAAATATTTTCAAAAAAGGGAAAAAGATCTACGTAAATCAACTTAAATGCTCCATATAAATGTATTGATATTAAAAAAAAAAACTGAAAAAACTCTTTTTTTTTAATCCCCGTTTCTGTTTTTTCTTTTTCTTTTTTTTCATTTTTTTTTCTTTTTTAATACCGGTGCATTTATGTGGAGCATTTAAATTGATTTACGTGGAATTTTTTTTGGTAATTGATTCTCAAATTAAAAAGATTCATCATTTCAATTTTGAAAACTCATTAAATTTTGTTAGACCTCTCTCGTTCTCTCTCCTCTCTTGTTCTTTTTCTCCCTTTCTCTTCTCGTTTTTCTCCCTCTCCCTCTTCTCGTTTTCTTGTTCTCTCCATTTTCGTTTTGTTGTTCTCTCCGCAATGCATTTTCTATCCTTACTTCAGAATCCAAATAACGTACTTCGTTGGTTAAAGAATACTCACAAGTTTTTTCGAAAAAAAAAATGAAATAGAGAAGAGAGATTTTTCGTTAATTCATGCGAAACTGGAAAAAAAACCGAAACAGAGGAGAGAGGTAGAGAAAAATCTAAAAAAACTTGTTCATTTTAATTTTGAGAAAATTTGAAGAAAGAGAAGGTTTGAAATCCATAAAATTCTAAAAGTTTTGAAGAAAAAAAAAGAGAGAAATTTGAAATCTGTAAAAATCTAAAAAAATTTGAAAACAGAGAAAAAGGGAGAGAGAACCACAGAGAGAGGAAGATGAAGAATGAGAAGACGGAGAATGAGAGAGAAAAGGAGGTTGAAATAAAAATTGTAATAAAAATTGTAAGTATGTCAGTAGAGGGTATAGCAATAATTTGAAATGGATTGTTCGATAAAAATTGTAAGCCATATTTCGTAACCACCTTTTGAGAAATATTATTCAGTCCAATTTTCCCAAAAAAAAACTAGAGAACAATAGTTCGTCCAAGCATGAACCAATGAATAAAGCACTAATTATCCTCCTTAGGTCGAAAATTCAGCCCCATCCGTGACTTATTGGAAAAAAAAAACCTAGAGAATAAATAACCATCAAACTAAATTCTTTCAATGAATAGAGAAATAGAGAACAAAAACATGATCAAACAAATATAATACATTAATCATTTAACATGTGTATTAGGTTCCATTTCAAAAATTCAATCCACTTGTAGGGGACAGAATACAAATTCATCCATCCATCCATCATAGAAAATTCATGGCATCCTTTTTTTTTTCTTTTTGAAACTTGCATTTGCTGTTCTTCGTACCAATGGTACAGAAATATACAGGACAGGATGAATTCCTGGAAAAAACTCATGTTAGTTTCTTTACAAATAGATAAAACTTGACAAGATTGCTCCAATGAGAGGAAGACAAAGGACTAGAGTTTTATGATTTGATAAAATACAATTATATTGACAGTAGAGTCGATAAAAAAAAAGTCATTTCATCAATGTGTAATTCCGCGTCGACGCCCTATCTGTTTCGGATATTCCTGGAAAGTCGATGGATTAGAAGAGAAAGGTTAGCAATGGATCTACTTCAAATGCAAGAATCATAAATTTCCACAAGATTCACAATGAGGTGGTAAGTAAATACATGGCAATGGAGCTAATTTGTAATCTAAATATTTAAAGAGAAACTATGAAATCTTAACATACTAACCATTTCATAAAGGACGAATAACAAGTTTAGTTACTAAATTTAGTGTTAGGTCTAATAGGTCTATAAACTTTTAATAAGGGTCTAATAGGTCCGAGACTTCTGATTTTGCATCTAGTAATAGGTCTTGAACTTTAAAAAGTGTCTAATAAGTCACTAAACTTTAAATTGCGTTAATAGATCACGACCTATTCGAAAATTTTTAAATTCATGAACTTAAAGGGAACTTTTAACCTTTCAATTTTGTGTTTAATAAGTCCATGAATTTTAAAAAATGTAGATTATGTACTTGTTAGATCCAAAATTGAAAGTTTGAGCGTTTATTAGACGCTTTCAAAGTACAAGAACTTATTAGACACCAAATTGGAAACTTTTGAAAGTTCAGAGACTTATTAGACCCAAATAAAAAACAGGTAATAATCAACTGAGTACTGAAATAGCAAAGTAGCATATTATGCACAAACATATTTTCTGTGTTTTCATCTCTTTATTGAATGTCTTGTTTCAAAAAGTAACAAAAACATATTTTCTGTGTTTTCATCTCTTTATTGAATGTCTTGTTTCAAAAAGTAACAAAAGACTCCAAGGAATTGCACAAATAAATGAACTCACCTGACAGGAAGTGACTGAGAACCAATTACAGCCCCCCTGGGTGCACTCTGGCGCCGTGGCCTTTGATCGCTTTCTCTACTTACACGCATAGCAGCAAGTTCCTTCTCTATTGAAACTACTTCTCTTCGCATTTTCTTCGCTTCAACTTCCATAGCTTTATTCAAAGTATCGACCTTCTTTGCCAACATCTGTACAAAACCCAAAAATATGCACAATAAGCCAAGCATGAAATACAAGAGAATAGAGATGAATGGATAATCTTCAAATTCAGTTTACAAACTAACCTCAATTGCATCATCCTTATCTTTAAGGGTTATATCCTTCTCATGGCAAGATTTCCTCAGAGATATGACTTCTTTCTGTAACATGTCATACAACACTCCAGAAACAAAATCTTCTTGCTCTGTTTTGGTTTTTCCAACTGAGATACCGTCTTCATTCTCATATGGAGCAGTCGTTTCAGAAAATTGAATCTCACCACTGGTTGTTGTGGCTGAATTATCTTTGACTACTGCATCCTGTACCAGCTTTTCTCTGTCCAGTGATCTACTACCACCATCAAATGATCTAGAAGAGATTTTTGTAGTCTTCAACAATGCACTGGCGCTATTTGATTGCAGTGATCCCGTGTGTGAGTTTGTATTTCTCCTGGATAAATAGCCATTTGAAGACAGTCTAGACAAATGTTCCGTGCCTCCAAGTGACTGACGTCTGGAAGGTGCAGTGCTTATGCTTCTTCCTTCAGAAGCAAGTTTTGGGTTGCCATTTGATGATCTAAGCTTTTCCTCCAAAACCTTGAAGCGCAGCTGATATTTTTCCTAAGGGGCCAATCAACAAAAGGCAAATTTTGTAAATAATTCGAGAGGGCATAAACAGCTGATAATTAATTGCAAAAGTTGCATTTCCTCACTTTCATTTGTGCTTCAGCCTTTGCGGTACGCTCAGCAACTGCTAGTTTATCGCGAAGTTGCTGCATTTCTCCCTGCAAGTATATGCAAGACTACATTAATTAACCTCTGTAATATGCACAGATATTATTCGTGGAAACTACATCATACGTTCTACTGTCACAAATACATCGTCCAATTTAGTTACCACCAAGTTTATTTTGCAGTTCTTATATGGCAACCAAAATATTTATTTAATTTTAGGAGTAAAAAGGTTCAAACAAACTCAGTATTGGAATTTTAAAATGTGTCGTAAAGAGGAACTGCAACATAAGAAAGTGATAAAATTCACATAGTCAAACGAGTCATACAATCCCAAGGAAAAATAAAGAGTTCCACGTCCCTCCCAACTCAATTTAATGGTCCAAAAAGAATCTCACTCAACATCAGATTACCCATATACTTATTACATTCATCCCATTCCCGCCAGATAACTAAGTTAGTTACAGAGGCTACACTTACATTACTCAATCTCCATCAACTGATTTACTACCATTCAACCCAGAGCAACAACCCATTTGTATCTTCCATAAGGAATCTCCAACATCCTCAACGCATATCAACCATCGATATTGGTCCAGTATTCTCTTTGTTTCTGACAAGCACCACTGCTCACTCTACCTTCCTTAGCTGTTACATTGAGTACTACCCTAATGGGCGTTTTCTACCATAGTTGTTTGCCAAAGTCCCTCCAGCTTCTTAATCACGCATCCACTTTTCTTTCCAAGGACCTCTTGAATTCTTCCTTGATTTCTTGAGCACTTCCTCAATAGTGTTCTGCGCTCTTGCATCTTCTCCACTGCATCTAATCTCAATTCCATTTTTCTATTTGCAACCATTTTAGATACACAATATTCTAGTACCACTTCTGATAGAATATATTTCGTGATATGAACTACCGCAAGGACTTAAAAACATGATCCACTTTTATTTAAGATTTTTTTATTGCTTTCCATTTTTACCTTTGAGTATGTTTAAGTTAGGATACTTTAGTCTTTTTGTTTATGGGTATGATATGGCCTCCCATTAGAGTTTCATTAAATAAGAACTCCATCCAGGATTTGTCTTCCTTCAACAAAGGCTACTTGATATTATGAGAGTAATGGGGAGAACTTTCCTTAATCTCTCGGCTAGAACTTTAGCAATAATCTTATATAGGCTAGTGACATAATAGGTCTGAACTCTTTCACTTTCCTATCCCTCTCTTTCTTAGGGGTGACACATATAAAAGTTTTGTTTGCACCCAAGGGGTGGCTCCGTTAGCAAGAGCTAGAGGTTTCTTGATCATACCGACTTAGAGGTCTCAAGTTCGAACATTTGGGTACACTTAATATAAAAAATTTTAGATGTCTCCCATGTACGGGAGACCAGGCCTTGGGCCCGGCATGGGTGCTCTCAAGTATAGGGGAGCAAAGCTCCGACTTCCGGTTATCAAAAATAGAAATATGCATACACACACACACATATATAAAGTTTTGTTCATGAATGATCAATGATACCATCTTTATTTATTTATTTTTTTAGTAAGAAACCTGAAAGATATATATTACTCACAAAAAAAAATTACAAACAAAGGGCAGGGGAAGAAAAAACCCCCTCCCCATCCCTAGAGAGCTAAGTCAGAAAGGCCTTCCAATTTTGACAGTGAGGGAATAATTATAAAAAAGATTGCTACAAGTGTAGCACCACCTAGAAGTTGTGAGTTGTACAACATTCCAAAATTAACCAAGTTGTAAAAGTTATCCTAAAAAGACCTGTGGTTTCTTTCTAACCAAATTTTCTAGAGAAGGGCAGCCATTGTGAAGTTCCAAAGAGTTTTTGTTTTGCTTTTGAAGTGACCACCATTGAGAGCTTGCATCAACCAGAAACCATCTTCATAAAATTCATTGAATAATTTCCCCAAATCATCCATAATTATGTTCCAATCATTTTGAAAGAGAGCCATCAATTAAGGTTTGAACCCAGAACTTCTAAGTTGGCAAGGAGATTATGAAGCCACACCACCAGAGCCTCCTCGGCCCTTGCCTTTAGTTTGTTCTCCTCCTTTTGTTCAATATATTCAGTTTCTTATAAAATAAAAATAAAGAAAGAAAGCCATCAAGACCAAGGGATTTATTTCTATCAAAGTTAAAAACCACCTTCCTGATCTCCTCTAAAGTGGAAGAGGCCTCTAACCCCTCACTATCCTTGCCTGACCCGATATAGGGACCAATCCAAGCCTTCCATTGGAGGAGGGAGGGGGGTCCTAATCTCCTCTAAAGTGAAAGAGGCCTCTAACCTCTCACTATCCTTGCCTAAAATAGGGGACCAATCCAAGCCTTCCATTGGGGGAGGGGGGACTGAAGAAATATAGGACTTCCTCCTCTACCGCTTTATCCCCCACTGCCTCCCTACCATCCTCTCCCACAATAGATTGAATAACATTCTAGTACTTTCTGGAACTCGCAATTTTATGGAAGAAGGCAGTGTTGCAATTACCCCCAGTGCATCTAATTTTGACTTTTTTGTCTAGCACATGTCCTTCCACCTAACAATCTCCTCAAACTCCCCTTTTAGTCTAATACTCTCCTCTATCGCCCCCCTTCACTGAGAAATCCATCCTCATCCAATCTGTCTAGGCTACTAACTCTCTCCAACACTTCCCTATTTTTTGATCCTAAGATCTTCAAACATGTCTCAATTCCAACCTTCTAAAACCGACTTAACAGAAGCCAACTTTTGCATAAAACAAAAACCTTCCCAATTTCCCACAACACTGACGCCTCACTAAGAAGAGATAGAAGCTTGAAAAGAGAGGTGAGAAAGCCACATGTTCCCAAATCTAAAAGGAATGGGACCCCAGGGAATGGAACCTGAACTAAAGCAAATGGGCCAATGGTCCAAAGTTACTCTAGGTCAGTAACCTCTTTAAAACCCCCAGAAAGCAAGAATCTATCAAGCCTGCAACACATCACCCTTTCCTGGAAGTTAGACCGCATAAATCTAACGTTAGAAAGGGGAGGATCCACAGGAAAACCATCATCAATAAACCCATTAAACTTTCTCATAGATTTAGAAAAACCCCCAAACTCGATTATTCCACCGGAAATTTTAGCAACATTAAGACCAGATCAAACTGTACTCTTTTGGGTTCTTTTTTTTTTTTTTTGGTATGAAACAATATTTCATTGAAAGTATGAAATATACAAAAGGCCACAAGGACAATTACAAGAAGGCTTCCCAGCTTGTAATAAGCTCATTTAAAGAGTAACTACTGAAAGGCGGATAAAAGCATTTGCACCACCCCATAGCAACTACAATGACCCTATCAAAAAAGTTTTCAAAGGAGAGTGCCTTGTTGTTGAAGACCCGATGATTCCTTTCTAACCATAAAGACCAAAGGAAGGCTCGAATCAGTTGTGTCCAAAGTATAGCTTTTCCTCTGTTGAAGGGGTGCCCCACCAAAAAACAATCAAGTAGTGTAGCTGGTTGTGTGTGGAGAGCTGTTGTCCATCCGAAACTTGAGAGCAAGCGGTTCCAAAATCGAGTGGCAAATGGGCAATGAATAAATAGATGGCTTTGTGTTTCCGAGCTTCCAAAGCATAGAAGGCAGCAATTTGGAGACAGGGACAATTGGGGGTTCTTTCTCTGTATTCTGTCATGAGTGTTTAAGGCCCCGTGAGTGAGTTCCCAGCAGAAAATTTTAATTTTCTTTGGGTACTTACCGTGCCAAATGTTAGAGTAGAGAGTGGATTCCTGTTGGTCATGGACAGTGTGTGAGCAGAGTAGTTTGAAGGTTGATCTGGTGGTGTATAAGCCCGATGGTTCGTGGGGCCATCTCCATTGATCTTCGTTGGGTGAGGGGACAACCGGGTCAATAAGGGAGACCAGTCTCATCCACTCATCAATTTCCTCCTCCTTTAGTGGCCGCCTGAAAGTATAACTCCATGAGGAGGTTGTCCTGGACCAATGATCGCCAATGGTGGCGTCCTTTTCCGTGGCTATACTCTTTTGGGTTCATTATATTCTTGATTGGCTTATCCATATCTCAATACGTTAGAATTTAATCTCTTACTTGACTTTTCTTGTTTTTCCATTCCGCAATGTTAGTTTATCATTTTTATAAAAGAAATGACAAAAAAGAGAACTTAAAAGACAAATTAAGAAACTCATTCCAGGTATATAATAAATGCATATACTAACTATGACATGCCTGAAAAAATCTTCTTTCTTCAAGCCATTGTTTCACTGGCATCACTTTATCATTTGCATCTTTCCATTCATTGGCAACAACAGTGGCAACCCTGTTGGCAGTAACTTTTGCACGAGCTACCTCACGTTCCAAAGTTCTTCTTTCCTCCTATACAATCAGCAAAATTAGAAAATAATCTGAAAATTCATCACATGGACCCAGAGAATAAAATAGATAAAAATAAAATTTTGGATAAGAAACATTTGATTTATGATATCAAATTACAAAATGAGGGAGATAAACATGATGAAAATTTGAAACTAGAATTATTACACTCATCTCTTGCACTTTTCGCTGGTAATCACGCACAGCATTGGCTGCAGCACCACCAGCCAAGACAGCCTCCTCTAGCTCGCGGACAGTTTGCATTAACTTTTCAACTTCCGCAACCTTTTGTCTGTGCAACTTGTCTAATATCTTATTCTCCTCCTGACATTGTGGCAAATACAAATAAAATTTACTGTCACGTATTTGAACTAAATAGGTGGCCTGAAAACTACTGAAGAACTTTGAGTGATTGACAAACCTGGCATATTTCAATTTGCTTCATTAACTCTTGGTTTTTGTTTTGTAAGTCATCAACCAACGATGCTTTTGCCAAAGCAATCTGGACGGTTCTCTCAGCCTCAAGTAGTGCAGCCTCCTTGGATTTCGTAAGTCTATCTAGAGCTCTATTGTCGTCTTGCAACTTTGCTACCTAGAAACCAGATAATCTTCAAAGTTCAAAAAATCCTTTTTCTCAGACGTGTATGGAAAATAAGTGCTCTGTCATGACTTCTACAGGGAGCTGAAAAAATGTTCTAACAACATACCAAGTACGCTCAGATAAAAAAATAATAAAAAAGAAGTTCTAGTTCAACCTCAAGCCTGGCTAGCTTAAGCTCTGCCTCCAATGGAGCTATAATGGCCTCAATCGGAGGCATTTCATCATCTTTTTGGGCTGCATGAACTCTTCGAAGAGTGGCTTCAGCAGCAAACTGTGCAGCTAGAGCAGCCTTTTTCTCATCATTAATCTTCTTGATCTCAAGGTTCTATAATTTTTTAAAAAATGACATTAGTGGAGGCTGCAAGTAGGGGATGGATATGGGAATGCCAACCCCTATTATCAAGAGATAATAGTAACTTCATGTTATACCTTGCTTTCCAAAAGAGCTTCAGTTGCCTTGAGCTTTTCATCTACTTTCTTCAACTCATCTGTTAACTGAGATTATGAGCCAAATAGAGAGCAAGTATAATCAGTGGTCTACCGCCGTGTTTCTAAGCACCATTCAACACAGTTCATCAATTATTCAAAAGTTGTAAAATAAAAATTGAAAAATGGCTTGTGGTAGTTGCAAAATCAACCAATATAAAACTATTCATTTCAGTATCAACGAAGGTTTTGTTTCATATCCCTTACAGATTTACAAAAACAAAATCAACTTTCAACTAAAGTATCAGCATTAACTTTCTAATTCTTAGGTACAGCTAAGATCCATGAATAGATTTTTTTTTTTTTATAATTGGGAGTCGAAGCTTTGCTCTCCTAAACCTAGGCGCGTCCACCCCAAGGCCCATGAATAGATTATTAACAAAAAAGATATCCAAGTGCACTAAATCTACTGTTGAAATTCATCAAAAGCATGAGAGATTACATTATAACAAGAACATATTACTCCATAGTAAGAACTCTAAGACAAACCACATGGCTCACTATTGCCACATTGACGTTAGAAACAAATGAACACGCCTATGTTATATTCAAACTCACCCCAAGTCTGTCACCATATTGAAATGCCTTAGACAATCCACTGACACTACTTGCAAGCAGAATAGCAGATACAGTATAAACTATGCAAATAAATTCCGTGCCTTAATTTCTGCATCATAATCCACCTGATATAGGGATTGGCTGTGGCATATGGATTTTAAATATGAACTGTTGGGAGGGAACTGATGGAGATTTATGCAGGTGGACAGGGGAGAAATAGTGTTTGAAGCATTATAGGAAAACGAAGGAGTACTTGGGATTGGAGGAATATCAAATGCATTGCAGTCACGTTAATCGATATGGTTTCCACCAATTAGATTCTTTTTATGAGAAATAGAGTTTTCATTGAGAAACATGAAAAAAAAACAAAAAACAAACGTTCTTCTACTTTCATATTATCAATGAAATTATTTCTTTTCAAAAAAAAAAAAACATGAAAGAGAACAAAATGACATACAAAAGGGTAGTCCAACAAGAAGACCCAAGCAAAAATTAACTATACAAAAAAGGCTCCTCACAAATGATTACAAAGATCCTTAGAAACTAGCACCCAGAGAGAAGCATTAAGCCTAGCAAGAGACCAAACCTCTTCCCAAGACCTCTACCCTCTTAATGTCCCGCAAAATAGCAAAAGAACCAGCATGCCAAAGTATCCGACTCTCATCACGAAATGGCAAAATATATAAGGACCTCTTGCTTCATAGAACAACAGTCTCCTTTGGTTGTTGGGATGATTAGATTAATTTTTCCATTATCTTCTCTAATCTAGTCAAATCAAGTAGGACTGGTTCCAAGGTCAGTCATGCTAGCACACTAGTGTTGGAGATCCAAGGAGTTGTATCAAAGACAAAAATGGGACTTCAAGGATACTTGATGATACTTTTGAACCCACAAGAAGTCATCAATATACATTTCCAATGCTTCCTCAATACTTGATTATCCAGGAAAGGAACAATTGTCACAATTGAAATCTAGTTCAACTTCTACGAGAATATAGCATGGAGGAAAAGTAGTAGGATTATTGTCATAGCAATTTGTTGATTTGCATTCCATTTTGGTTCACGATCAACATAGAACTTCTAAAGTTGGTATAAGAATAAAATAGTACCTCTTCAACCGCCTTCTCTTTGAGCCGTTCTGAATTTTTTAATGACTTAACTTCAGCAAGAGCCTCCCCCAATTCCCTGTCTTTATCTGCACGTATGAAAAAAATATTCAATTGGATCCAACGGTTCAGAGATACTTGATGCCATTGAAACCTGAGTGTCTTCTCATTCTAGTCATACTTCATTCTTGAAACATGGAAAGGACTATTTAACACTTCCTAAGACCAAAAATTAAAAAGAAAAGAATAATTATAAAAATAAAAAAATTATAAGAAGAAATTTGATTTAGCATAAGGAAAATGAAATGCCAAAAAATTTATGCAAACGTAGAAGGGTTGTCTAAAAGGAAACAGTGGCATTCGTTGTAGGGTATGATAATGTATATGCTTGAGATTGTTCGGCATTATAGTATGACAAGGAGCATAAGCAAAAGCATGAAAGCAAGATGCAATGTGAGCCATAGAAGCAGTTACAAAAAAAAACAACCAATGAGTTCTATTCTCATGGTAAATTTTTATGTGAGGAGCTGTCCTTATTGTAATGCTCAATAAGACAAGAACTATAATCTGATAAATGCAGATCACTAATAGTCTGAAGTGAAAGTAACAACCAATTACAGTATAGACTGCAGTGACAAGTTGCAGAAAGCTTACATGTAGTCTCCTTGAGAGTTGAGAGTGACAGGGATAATTGATTTGCTTTGGAAGTGAAGGAAAATGATATAACCAGATGATATAGCGTAAAAATGTGGCAACGGTTATTTGAAATTTAGTTCAGAAAACAATTATTCTTTTCGAATGACATGAATTAAATTTCAGTTTAAATTCTTTCAAAAAACTTCCCCATATTTCAACTTTGGCATCAATCATTATTTGAGTATTCCAGGTACTCCTACACCATCAAGTGACCAAGTAGACTAGATTTTTGCATCAGGGTCTCACATCAAGCTAGAGAGAGAGAGAGAGACCCCAAGATTATACAAAAGACAAAAAAATATTGCCTTATTCACACAATTTAGCCCTCTTGATAACAATCCCAAATATAAAGACTTGATTGGTGGCATTTCTATTTCAATCTCCCTCGGTTGAGTGTAGGGATCAATATACTGCCAGTGAATAAGTTACGACCCATACAGCCATACTCAAAACATAAAATTTGAAAACCCATAAATAACAGCTGTCAATCCAATCCTATAATCTAAAGTGGAGTATTAAACACGAATAATGACAATGCTCTAGCAAAACACAAGTGACAAAGAAAACGACTAATTAAAGCTTGAAACAGATAGAAGCCCCACAAAGAGGTATCAACATGACGAATCGCACAGATATCAACATACTCGTGTTGAATCATAGAAGAAAATTCAGGCGCAAAGATCTTTCCAAATCCAAATTGTTTCCTTTAACATCAATGTTGGGCATATATAAACACAAATATGGAAGAAATCAGCTCATACTTCCTGGGTCATGGCAAATATAGGAGCTTGTGTGTTTTTTATATTTAACTTTACACGATTAACAGTGTCCAGTCCAGTCGGAGAGCTCACAAAGAAATTTTCTTCATTGACTCTATGGGTTTCAATAAATCTTTAATTTCAGAAGTTTTGTCTTCCCATTTCTTGTTCATTACTAGAGAGCTGGTGTTAAGAATAAAAAAAGAAGGAAAAAAATTGTCTGGAGAAAATGCAGTATCGTTAAGCTAAAAAATAAAGAATTCCTTTCTTCTACGCAAACAACCGTGAATTTCCCTATAAACCATATCTAGTGGTTTCGCTCAACTATTAACTATAAACCCAGAATATAAAATAAGAAAGACCCAATTTACAAAAGACATGCATACAAATCACCAAAAACATCGAGGAAAAAACTAAATAAGAAACACCACAAAAACACGATACAGTAAGATTAAGCTTGCATCGCGAGCACATAGACGGCTCCATTCCTCACAATAACGTGCATTGCAAAATTTCATCAATAATTTCCTCCAAATTCCCAATAATTCCGCTTCTACTTCCTCTCAGGACAGTAAACAATCCAAAAGACACACACACACACACACACAAAGAATTCAAAATCGATCCAACACAACAAACACACATAAAACTCCAGCAACAGCAAATCAAATTCCATCAAAACAACCAGGAATCGGCGGTTGCACATGCATTATGCGAAACAAAAGCGGAAGAAATAGGTAGAGGAAGAGGACCTCGAGCTTCATTCTCAAGGCGGTTGAGCTCGACGCGAACTGGATCAGAGCCGTGCAAGAGAGTGACAATATCATCCACATCGGAGGCAGCTCGTGAGATTAGCGGAGGAGCAGGCTTCTTCCGAGCCTTGAAGGAGCCGGAGGAGGAGAGAAGAAGCTTGTTACCATTAGCAGAGTCGAGAAATTCGCCGGCATAAGCAGTGGCGCTGTTAATGTGGTTGCCGGCCATGAAAGAAAGATCTAGCTTACAAATTACAACACAGAATCGTCTCCTTCTTCTGCTCCTTGTTCTTGCTGTCGTTCTCGTTGAGCCCTAAGAAATGGGGGAAACGAGGAGGAGAAGGAGGAGGAGAGAGAAACAGGGGAGGAGAGAGAGAGAGAAGTGAGATTAAGCAGAGCAGAGACGGGGTTTAGGCGGGGATTTAAGAAAAGAGAGAGAGAGATTAGTTTTTGGATTAAAAGCTGATGAGAGAGAAAGAAGAGAGAGAGAGAAGAGGGGAATTATTGTGTACGGCCAGGAATAGAGAAAGCGTGTTTATGTTATGATGTGGACCTCTTCGATTCCGTCTGATCATGTGATTGTGGGACCCACGATTTGACTTCCTTCCTTCAATAAGCTTAAATTAAACAGCTGCTTTGTTTAATTAATTTTTTTTCGGAATTGACTCTGGTTTTTCTACTATATATTTATTTTTATATGCTGCTTGCGTGGCAAATCTAATTAGTTCTAGATATAGCAATAATACTACGTACTTGTTGATAGACGCAATCAATTTAGTAGAGAATTTTTTGGTTGTCGATGGAAGATCTATTTAATGATAGGTGTAGTTGTCGAAATTGGGGAGTTATAGCCTCGACTCAACACCAGCTTCAACTAAGTACAAACTTAAGTTTTGGAGTGTACATAATGGAGCTTTAGAATGATGTAAGATTCTAATTGTAGGTAACCAATTCAGCGCCTACGTCAGCCTCAACATTAAACATAAGTTGATGGGAGATCCACTTAATGATATGTATAGGTGTCGAATTTGTAGAGTCGTGCATCCACCTCTATAGAGAGACTCGATTCAACACCAACTTGGATTAAGTATAAACTTAAACTTCGAAGTGTACATGGACTCTGCACCGATACAATATTCTACTTGTAGGTAGCTAACTAAGTGCCTACGTTAATCTCAACATTGAAAATAAGTTTGAATGTTTGTCACAACCTAGCTATCGTTAATAGATTGATTAATATATGTAATGGGGGTGAGATCAAGGGTAGAGAGGGAATTATATGGAAATGTTTAAATTGGATGTTTAAAATTTCATTGTATTTGTAAAAGTATAATTTTATTGTTGTGTTAGCAAAATATCACGATATGAAATTATAAATTATAAAATATGGGTTTAAATATAGTTGGCTAAATGATACGAACATGAGTTTCAATTTCAACTCGATCTTTTAATTTCCTAAAATAAAATTTGTCAGGTTTGAAATTCATTATAGTTGACTCTAACATGATCATAGCTTAATAGGTAAAACACATATACTTTTTCTTTAGAATCGAAGCCTTAAATCCCTAAAATTTGACTATAGCCAAAAAGAAAAATGTTAGAGACAGTCTAAAAAAAATAATAAAATGACCGAGACAAAATCGAAAATAAATTTATGAATTAGAGGTAAATTTGAAACCAACTAAATTATGCAAATGACTTTAATATATGTAATTGGTTTCAACTGTCCCTCTAAAACTTCAAATTTTTCAATTTTATCTCATTATTCTAAATTTTCATTAGGTATTTTAACTGAAAATGACAGCAAAAGGTTATTTTTTTATTTATTTAAAGCAAATTAAAAGATCACAGGGAGTTGAATGAAAACTTTTAAAATGTAAAGAAAAAAAAAATTGAAATCGATCACATATACGTGGATGGCAATTTGTATCTAGTCAATATAATTTTAGTGGTTAATTCTTTTTATCAAAATTTTTAATTATTTATTTTATTAGGTAAGTTTTTTTATTGATTTTATATTTGGGCTGACTTGTAAATTTTCAATTTTAACCTTTGAATTTTATTAGTTTTTACATTTATTGTAAAAAAATATTGTGTCCAATTTGTTAAAAATGTGACATAATCTTACTCATTATCTATATGTCATAGACTCATATCTATATAATCACATTTATGATATAAACTGAATATAATATTTAATGAAAGTTTTGCAAAAACAAGTTAATGAGAAAAAAAAAATGCAGGTGAATTTCCTTTCTAATAATAATACCGGTAAAATTTTATGTATGGATGTTTAAATATGTTTCGAATATCTATTTTAATTCCTAAATTTGAAGAAAAATAACAAAATGTTTAACATTTAAAAAAAATATTATTTCATGCGCTGTTAAACATTCATCTCCTTACGTACCCAATTTAAAAATTCAATAAAAAAATTCACTTACTCTAATTACCCAAAAGAAACAAAAAATTAAGGTAGACGATTTTCAGATCATCATTTAAAGATTCGGTCATTTTTAGAACATCATTAACTAATATAGTTAAATTACAAGTTTAATCTCTAAACTTTCAAGATTGTAAGCGAACAAGTCTCTAAACTTTAGAAAACATCTAGTAAATATCTGATAGATCCCTGAATTTTCAATTATGTGTTTGTCTAAATGGTCCTTGTCCTATTCGTAATTTTTTAAAAGTTCAACAACTTATTATACACAATTTAAGGATTAAACTCCTAATTTATTATTAATTGTTTTTAGTAAAAAAAAAAACATGGAGGTACGTGGATTCGAACCTCTGACTTCAAGGAAACAAGTAGATGTTTATTGATGATCTAGGTTCATGTTGGCACTAAACACGTCATTTAATTTCAATCGTCCATTCGATAAACAATGATCGAAAAGAGATTGGAAAGAAATGAAAGAGATTTAAAATGAAAACCAAATGAGAAAAAAGGAAGAGTTAGTTCAAAAACGGGAAGGCAAGAAAAGAGGCAAAAAAGAGTGGTCCCTTGCTTTGTTTACCACCAAAAATCACTTTCCTAAGGCAAGTGGAACAAGCTACCGTTATACCTACTCCCACTCTCTCTCTATATCAAATTTTGTCCATTCTTGGGAGATCCAACGTTCGCTTTTTCATGGGGTGTAATCGGATCGGTATACTATGATGTAAGTTTAAGATTTTGATCTCTCATCTTTTATGTAACTATTCATTGATGTATTAAAAAAAATTATTTGGACTCCGTTTAGTCACTTGAAATTAGAATATAAGGAATTAGAATGAAATCCATCAGAAAAAAATGTTAGGGTTGATTTGTTTTTAGATTCACACATTTTATAATATAATGAGTTGAAATTTTGATTTCAACCTTTTGATTTTAAATTTGAAACTTTAAAGGTTAGTATTACATTAAATTAAAAAAAACTATGATAAATATATTATTTCATTTTATGAACTTTATTTTTGTTAAAATCAAAATAGGTAAAATATAATATATTATAAATTAAATCTAAAATCTGTATTTTAAAACATTTGAAATTTAGATAGGAAAAAAGTTGTCAAACATGATAACCATTTTATTTTTAATTTTATAATTTTAAAAATTAAGCTTATATACACCTTTTTTTTTTTTTTTTTTTTTAATTTTGCATATACTTTTTAAAAATACTTTCAAAATCTATATCAAATTTTGAAAACTAAAAAAAAAAAAAGTCATTTCTAACTACTTGTTTTTTTGAGCGAGCAAATAGCATACTTTTCAAAACATAAAACAAAAAAACGAAATGATTATCAAATGAAACCTAGCGTGTGAATACAATGTGTTGCAAAAATGGTGTTAAGCATTGATCACTTTACTACTTGTAAGATCCTTATTAATAGTGGGTTAGGCATTTAATCTTTTAATAATGCAAGACAACCATATGTTTACTACATAAATATTCACCATCTTAAAGTATTTCGAAGATTTAATCCAAACATCTCGAACTAAGAGGTTGTGAGTTTGATCTCTCACCCCCACATGTTGTAAAAAAAAAATCAAATAATCTCGAACATGATTTTGCTAATTGATTGATCGATCTTATCATCATTCCATCAAAAGAAAAATCTTCACTCCACATTAATGAATGGTAGGATCCACAAGAAAATGTTGCATCAACTATACCAAAAGATCATATTTCCACAACTGAATATATTTAGAACATCTAAAGCAAGAAAAGGAAATTATAAAGCTCTCATTTACTATAGCTCTATGATTAGGAAAAAAGAAATCTTCCTTTCTCTATTTTTCTTTCCTATTAGTAAAAAATATAATAATGGGAAACAAGAAATGTGTGCTAACTGATGAGCACCTAGGTATCATTCAAACTTAGATATGTGGTAGGCAAAGTGACATGGTACAGTTCCCCACTCCATGGAACTATAAAATTAAAATGACAAAGACGATGCAAAATGCAATTACAAATTCACTCTAGTAAAAAAAAAAAAAATTATTTTCCCCAAGTATACGCATGTTGACACGAACGTGATGTCCTACGTAAAAGTCAACATCACTATCTTGTTTGCAAATATAACCCTATAGTTAAATATAGTTGCAAACAGACCCCCAACAACGAGACGAGTGCATTTCACATTTGAATCACAAGGTATAAATATTCACTCAAAAGAGAGAGAAGTTAAAACTACAACAATGTAATACGTATTTATCTCGCAGAAAAAATCAACCAACTATTTTCGTCCACGTAGTGAATTTATGAGCAGACAGTAAAAGTATCACTCTCAGCACTTGAAAGAGACCATGTGGAAGAACATAGGAACTTAGTGTAGATTATCAGTAAGTATCATTGGCAGAGCAAACTGCTAAAGCAAAGCAGATATTAACAAAAAAAAAAAGAGGGCATTGAGGAGAAGGTTGGTTGATTATGACATATCAAACATGACAGCTAGTGAATCTAATGGTCCAGTTCTGATTCTTTTCAACAATATGCAATCAGTGGACAATAAATCCTGCAGTTGGCAAGCAAAAGGGCTTTCTTATCCCATTCTTATCTTCATTTCCATGAGTGTTAGAAAGGATAAGAGAAAATCCAACCCAAAAATATCAGAGAGTGAGGAACTTAGATGAAATGTACAATCCTAAGGCGTTGTAGATGATACTTCTGCCTGTTAAAAACTTTTCCCCATAGCAGCTTCTCGTTGCTGCTGACGACGCTCTCTCTGCGGCCAGAATATTAGAACATCCATCACAAAAACATATAATAAAGAGGCCCATTTATTTTTTTGGGACTTTTTGATCTGGTAATAGTAAATGTATATGAGAATATTAACAGGTTTGTGGATGCCAAGCAGAAAAGCTCACAAACTACTATATCTAAGTAGTGGGTACGTAGGTAGGCAAGTGCAATACAAAATAACAGCAAAGCTAGTAACATTCTTCTCCAATGAAAGAATACAAGGGCGTACAAAGAAACAATCCAAACCTAGAAGAAGCCAAACTAAAAAAAGGGGGCTCCGAAAGTCCTTAAGCACCCGGGCCCAAAGAGAACATGGAATCTAACGAGGGACCAAACCTTCTCCAAAGATCTCTCAATCCTTCTAAAGATTCTATTATTTCTCTCAAATTAATGTACCCCAAAGAGAAGCACAAAAACAGGCCAACCACAAGAAACAACCCTCGTCAAGGAAGGGCACATGAAGAAGGCCCACCCCGCTAACAGGCTACATCCTCTAAGCTAGACCAAACTATAACCAAACATTTAAAAATATCCACTCCATATCACGTAAGCATAATCGCAACTCCACAAAAGGTGATCTGGGTCCTCAGGTGCTCTCAGGATACAACACTATGGCCCTATTAGCACGAAAGACTACCCCAAAACACAATCCAAGATATTACCTCTGCCAAGAAGGATCTACCACATTTAATCTCCTTGGGGATTTTGACCTTCCACAACAAGGAGAAGACAGGGTTACTGGAGAGAGATTGATTCACCAAGCAATGGAAGAGAGATCTACAAGAGAACCCTTCAGAAGGATTAGGGCCCCCAGAGGCGTAAATCCCTTCTCCCTGAGTAAATAGAAAAGTCCCCAATCAAAGAAAGGAGGGCCACAATATCTGTCATTTTTATATCTGACAGTGGACAACAACCAAGAAATATAGAGGAAGAACTCCCAAAAGATGGAAGAACCAAGGCCACTGAGTGGTTCCTGTTAGAGGACAAATGGTATACGAGGAAACAAAGAGGAGAGGGATCTATCCTCCAATCGCTTGTGCTCCCAAAAAATAAGAATCCATCTAACCCCCATAGAACACTGCACAAACTGGAAAAACCAGGAAACCCCATCAAAAAGCCACCACAGATTTCTGTGGGTGCCTTTCAAAGCCCTGTTTGAGAACAACTCAAAAGGATGAGGGCCATACTTGCTCACAATGACCCTGTGTCATGAGGTGTTATGTTCTCAAGGAAACCACCACAACCACTTGGCCACCAAGGCCTCCTTACATGCTCTTAAATTACCTATGCCTAGACCCCCAAGATCCAAAGGTTGAGTCGCCACTTCCCACCTAACTAAGTGAGACTCCTTTCCCTCGTTCACCCCCTCCCGTAACTACTTGGCTAACATCATCAAATATGGTACATGGAGACATGGAGTAGTATTTCATTGATAGCTCTGATGGCTGAAATAGTTGAAGGGAAAAAGAACTGTCCATTACAGAATGATGGAAGATGCAGAATAGTAAGAACAAAGAGAGATTCAAGAACAATATAGGTTGTTTGGAAACCATTTCCAAAACAGTTTTATGTTTTTTTTACAACTAAATTTTATGAAATACAAATATGCAAAGCTACTTTTTTTTTTCTTCCCTTGTTAGCTTTTAGGTTGTGCCGTGTTTTCACCAATGATAAATTTTTTTAAAGGAAAACTAAAGTCGTTATTCCTTCCAAAATAAAATATTTTGTAAATAATGATTTCAATATGCACAATTATGCCTCGATTTTAACCATAAAGAAGAAAATTCTCTTTTTTGGTTGTTTGATTCACCCTCCAACTTCCTCTTATTTCCTTTTCAAAGATTTCGTTGGTCCCACTTCCACTATTGGTTATTAGAATTAGATTATCCTTCTAATTACATTTAATGACTTGAAGTTTGTATGGAACATTGGAACTATAGATATTGTTGCTTTACTTTTTATTAACATTTCAATGTATTGGACATTGATCATTAATTTATTTATTCAAGTGTGCTTTCAGGTAACACTTGATTTCCATAGGGCAACTAAGAGACTTGTCATCTTAAAGTGCACCTACACTTTGAAACCACCGACCCTGTGAATCAGTCCAACATCTACAACCGAACTGTTAACTTGTCCTCAAGGTAAGTAACTGCAAATTGAAACCGATTATTCTAAGTTAAATCCCTAGTGGTTAGATAACAATGAAGAAATATCATTGTCCAAATACCCCTACAGCAATCTAAATATGGACGTTTCCTCCTACATTTCTAATCTTATCCACAGTGCAACCAAAGGCTGCAGTATAAAGCATTAATTGTTGGTGGCACATCCATCATACAACAGAACCTTCCATTAAGAGCATAGTTAAGGCATGTTGTACAGGCTTGCTTAAATGAGGACTTCCATTAGACGAAGGTCCCAAGGAATCATGACATCATCTAGTGTATGGTAGGAATGCTTCATACATCATTGTTGCAACTCCAAGGTTCAGCGGGCAGAGCCAAGCAAAATAGAAACAATAACATGGGCTACCACTACCTTGTTAAACAATCTCGTTTACTAAGTCCAAAGAAGAAATTGATCAAAGCAACAACAATTAATACAAACACCTACTAAAGACAAGTCTATCTTGATGGATGAACTGGATGAGAAAGTTCCATGGTTGATCTAGATGCACATCTCCATGCAGCCCAAGGTCACCACCAAAGAATACCATTACGACAATATAAAATCTTGTTGCTTGATGTCAGTAATAATGACAACTATTTGGCGTCCAGGGCTGCAAACACCATTATGATAATATATATATTATATATATATATATATAATTTTTAAATATAATCTCTCGATATCAACAAAAGTGGCAATCTTACCCCCTCAATCTCACATCATTGACTCAACCTTAGCAACCATTGACCACAAGCTTCAAACTAGCTAGCAAGGGCAAAATTTTCAAACCAAGCTGTCCAAGTTTGCTCTGGCCAACATTGACCATGCCAATTGAGGGCATCGCCAACGATACTAAAACAATACTTCTATCTTCTTTGACTCACCCATTCTCCATATAGGGAAAAATAGCTACAAATCTGTGAGTTTGAATATGCAATGCCATACCATCATAAATCGGTCTTTTGCAGGAGATGATCCAGTTTTATCCTCCCATTAGGGAAAAGGTAATGCACTTTGGAGGACTGGTTTCTTTTGAAGTTTTATGGTGTACCTGAATTGAGAGGAATAATAGAATCTTCAGGGGTGTGGAGAAATCTTGTAAGGAGGTCTGATCTTTTGTTAGGATTAATATCTCATTTTAGGTTCTGTTTCTAAAGACTTTTTTAATTATTTGGCTAGGCCTTGATCTTTTGGTTTGGAACTCTTTCTTCTTCATTAGGCTAGTTTCTGTTTGGATCCTTTTTGCGCTGCTGACGACCTATTTCCCTGTTACCCTTTTGTATTCTTTCATTTTTCTAGTTCAATTTCTCGATTACAAAAGTCATAAATTGGGAAACTTGAACCATCAAATGCAGATTTGATTATGACTACTTCCCATTATGCCACTAAACCTATATACATCCAGGGATAGTCCAGCTTCTGTTTCTAACATCATCACCCATTATAGTATAGTGGCTACATGTTCTAGTAGAAATTAAGTGTGTGGAGGATGGTCTTGATTGTGCTCTTCAACTTCAACCACTTTTGCAATGATGGTTCTCGTTTGACCAAAAGTCTACTGTAAGCTTTAGCAATTGTTGGTCAGATGCTAATTGATACTCCAAGTGGATGGAGCAATAAATAGAAATTCTGAGGGTTCAAGAGCTTCATCCTTCCATGTGCATAAATGATCTTCGAGTTTCCTTGAAATCATCCCTCCTCGCCCCCCTGGGGTACATATTCACATTGTCAACCTCCAGTTCTCACACTAGAAACTAACCAATCCCCTGGCCGACTACAGCTTTACCCTCTCCAGTGAAACATAACAATAAACACATCCTGGTTCCAAAATCCTATCACAAGTTCTCATTTTAAGGGAAGGAAATAAAAATAATTATTAAAAAAAAATACTTATTTGCATGCACACAAATAACAGCACAACGAACCCTAACAAGATGCTAGTTAAATATTATGCAAATAACAAGTTATGTAAGAGAAAATGGAAAATACCCTTCTTTCCCAATATGGATGAAAGCATACAAAATCATAGACTGGAGTGATGGTTGATACCAGCACAACATTGAGACCAGTAAATACAAGAAGTGCAGTCATAGGTCGGGTTCGATGTGGCATAGTTTTCAAATCACTGTTTTAAATCCCTAACAAGTGCTGAATCCGAATCTTATAAATGGATCCAGAAATTCTGAAAAGATAACACAAAAAACACCATGAATAAAATTAAATAATCAAAAGTAAAATAAGAATCAAATTCATAAAATTAAAAAAAAAAACCTAAAATAGTAACCCAACCTGGATGTTATTCAGCTTAAAATTGCTGGCTATGAAAATTCAATGCAGTGCAATGAAAGATAGTTTAACAAATCCATCACCTATATGTTATATTGAAAACAAATTGCTTAAAGACCAAGAATGTATGAATAATTACTCATTTGCATTATTTCACCTGAACTCAAATGTATCATACTATCATTTCTACTGATGATATATCATATTTTTTACTTTTCAAATGGCTGATTTGAATTAGAAAGCTTGCACCCATGTCGAAGCCAATTCAATTCGACATCACAAAATAATAATGCAAAGCAAAAGTGACAGACATTCTAAGAGACATTTCATCACTCTTATCAAAGCCAATTCCATATCACAAAATAATGATGCAAAGAAAAATAGTAAGAAGCATTTCATCAAACATTTCAAAACTGAATACTAAGAACACATTTAGACTAAACACTAGGAAAAAAAATTCTACAGCTCTACCCAAGAACCCCTCCACTCCCAAATAAAGCCTTCTTTTCCTCCAGTTCTAAGCCACCAAAAACGTCCAACATTTCCAAACCTGAAAAATAAGAGAGAACAATACAACCTTAACTTTTTCAATACAATCTTTCTAATCCCCTGCTTCTTCTCAACCTTCAAGAAAACTCTCCGCCCAAATGAAGAGGTGGGTCTGTTAAAGGAAGACCCACTTCCATCACTACCCAACAACTCTACTGCTCTCAAGTTGGGAAGAGAGCCACCAAATCAATCTTTCAAGGCATCCCACCCCCTCACACTTCCAACCCATCGAAACAATCCCGAAGAAGAATTTTTTCTACACTCCCACAATACTTCACCAAACACACCTTTTTAATTTGAACACACCAGAGCAGCAGCTTAAGAAGATGAATGGCCGTTTAATGCAAAAAAAAAAACATCCGAAACCAGGAAGGAAAAGGGGGAAAATGTTACCAAATGAAATGTGAACTTCCGAAATCAAGAACCAGGTGATCACGAACCTGCCGAACCGATAATCAAGAAGAATATGATCTGATTTTTTCTAATTGCCAGACCGAGAATTGTGAAGGTCGAGGGAGAGACTGAGCGGAGAGAGTGCAGAAAGAAAAGCGCTGGCTACTGAAAGCGGAAATCAATAAAAATTACAGAAATGCCATTTTCTTTTATTCTATTAGTTAAATCATAAATTTTGCCACGTCTCCATATTTCCAAGTTCCAACCATATATATATAATTATTTCTCAAAAAAAAAAAAAAAAAAACCATATATATAATTTTTTATGCCCATTTCCAACCTTATTTTTTAATATCGAATTTTTCGTGAATCGGATATATTGACACGAGGAGTGAAGAAATATTTATATAGTATTTTTACTCAAAAATATCTGTTTATTTGTTAATTTACATGATTGTTATGAATTTTTTATTTCTATAACTTTTTTAAAAATATCTAATCACATCGATATTTTATCAATATTTTTATTGATATTTGTATAAAGTTGAGACATCGATATTTTCATTTACATTGACATTTAAAAACTTTGTTCCTATGGAAGAAATTTGTATTTTTAACGATTCTACCGTCTAATCATTATATTCCGCTACAAAACACTTTAATATAACAATGAAAATTCATATTCAAAAGTTTTTTCGATATATGAACAAGATGACTATGGAAGAGTTGGCAATATTAGTTTCTTACTCATAGCTCCAAGATGACTAGTATGAATAAGTCGGGTTCAACACCACCTAGACTTAATATCATAAAAAGACTCTTAACGTTTTATATAATTCCTGAATTTTTTAAAAAATCAAATTTTCAATTTTAATTTTAACAAGTAGCACGTTCTATACCAATCATTATGATTTCCATATCTTCAAATTGTTGTATCAAAAAAATAATAAATTAATGAGTTATAAATTAACCTGAAATAGCACGGTGAAGTAGTTAATAAAACAAGGTTTAAGTGTCCAGTCCACAAAAACTTTCAATTTAAAGTGTATTTCTTCTCCGTATCCATTGAATTTTTTGATTAATATTATTATTACATATCATATGATAACAAATGAGACAATCTAAAATAATTGATTTTAGTTGGTTACTTGACTACTTTTAATTAACCTTCCACTCGAAGCTTATATGATTATTTAGTTTTTTGCTTTTAAAAATCATGTTGGAATCGTGTCATCATAATTTTGTTTGTCTTTTAATATGAAATATTACGGGTTAAGTTTTAAAATAATGACATTTTAAAAAGAAATTACAAAAATAATGTTAATTTAAAAATAATAACTAAATAAATGTAAATTAAATAAATAAATACAAAAGTAACTTAGGTTTTTGAAACTATTGACAAAAATGGGTTAGGTCAAAGGAGGGGTCAAAACTCGCATACAATGGACACTACTTCCGTGCAACGTGTATTATCTATGTGGCGGGTGGGTTGTCGTTGACGTGGAAGTCGTAGGCGATGTACGCAACTTCCTCTTATTGAAGTCGCATGCAACGCACGCGACTTCCACATATTTTCCTTTTTTTTTTTTCCGCTGAAGTCGCAGTTGTTGGCTACACGTGGAGCCACGTCAAACCGAAGTCGCAGTCGTTGGCTGCGACTTCAGTGAAATCGTGGCCTAGGACCGCGATTTCGTCCTAAATCGCAGTTGACGGCCGCAATTTCGTGAAATCACAGCCAACGGCTGCGATTTACCTACCCTATTTTTGGAATTAGTTTTGATCCTAGCATACGTTTGTCATTTGTTTTTAAAAAGTAATTATTTAAAAAAAAAATCCAAATATTACCCACAATTTTTCAAACAAAATATATATTTTTTATTTTTGAAATATGGCTTAAATCTGAAATAGGGAATTAAAAAAAAATTCAGACAATTTGAAAAATCATAGCCATCCAACCAACTCATACGTTTTAAGTTGGGTTGAAAACTAATTAGAGTTAGATATCGGGTTCATTTTTATAAAACCAGTTAGATGGTTTGATTGTTAAGTCCACAAGCTGAACCAACCCAACTTACGATAATATATAATAATATAAATTTATTATTAAATCAAAATTCACTTCATTTATATTTCTAATCCAAATTCTTTTAAACCCAAATCCAAATCATATAGAATTTGGTTAGTTGTTTAGAAGTTTCAATAGTTAAAAGACACATTTGAAAAAGTTATATGTATCTACCTAACATATGCGAGGCTTTATTGAAATCCAATAAAATCAAACGAAATTGGGTTCAGTTCGTAATTTAATAACGGTTATTTGGGTTAGAAATCTATAACCAAAATGATTGAATTGAGTAAAAAATATATATTACAAAACTCAAACCCTCCTAATTTGAAAACTAAAAGGAAAAAAATCTATAAGGATACCACGTTTGTTTCGTAGGGGAATTTACAAGGATATCAAGAAATATTTGGATAGTGAAATTTGTTTTTTTTTAGGATTGAAATAATTTAATTTTTAAATTTTTTTATATGTTATTTTGTACAACAAATTAATTCCTATTAACTTAATATATATTTCATTTTCAACTTTAATAGCTTTCCAAAAAGACAATCATATAATTTATGCTATCTTGGGTGGAATTATTTATCCTATCATCACATTATGCTATCTTGGGTGATATTTTTTTAAGAGTAAAAATATCACACATATGTTGGGCGTAAAATAAATTTTGATTATATATTTATGATAATAAATATTATTAATAATATAATTCCTTCAAAATATTAAAAATAAATGAAGATATTATATAATTTAATTGCAATTTTTTTTACATGTAAATCTAATGTACAAATATATTTAATAGTATAAAGTTGTTTATTAGTCATGAGTACATTAATTTATTTTAATTATAAATTTAAAATAATAAAATAAGAAGTGTAAAATATTAAAATTTTAAAAAGATTGATGAAAGAAAATATATGGAAAAAAATGAAGCGCAAAAAATGCAAAAAAATGTAAAAAGTAGATGTCCTCAACACGGGAATCTTGGAAACCCGTGTTTCAAAAAGGCGTCCAAAACCCGTAAAATGCATCTCATATGGACATCCTAGGATATCCGGACATCTCAAGATTCCAGATATCTTACATTCCCGCAAAACAAACATGGGAATCAAGATGTCCATTCAACGAGAATCTCGAATTTCCATGAAACAAACGACCCCTAAGAAATTTTATCAAGATATGTTAAAAGTTATTTGGTCATATTTCATTTTCTACCAAGCTTTATGGTACTACAATTAAATTGCATTAGACAAAAAATTGGTGCAAGTGGGGAAAAAATAGTGTCCCTTTCACAAAAGGAATATATTTCTTTTTTAAATAGAAGAAACATGGTCCAAATTCATATTTTTTAATCAATGTAAGGTAATGTAAGGTAATGTAAGGTTGTTGTCTTGAGTAGTAAGTCGTAATAGATAAGGGTATATACTGGTTGAGTTAGGTTGAGTGGAGAATTTTTTGGACCAACTAAAAAATTCACATAGATTGATTGTTCTAGATTGATTGTTCTAGTCGAGGGAGAACTCAAAACCTTTTTATTTCATTCCATTCCATTTTCGTGGCTAAATTAGTAACAAATGATGAAAACTCAAAATCTCATAATTTTCTAATATGATCCATCACAACGTAAAATATAACTCATTGGATTTATATTATTCCTCAATAATGTCAAGGGTTTATACATAAGCTCTAATGAAAAAAAAGTTAAAGCATTGCAGTATTAAAAATCAAGTTGACACTAACGTGATGATTAATGCATAGAGACTAAACATATAATTTAACCATGATTTGGTAATCATATGTCTTTTCTTAATTCATTAACCGTAGGGGTGAGATATAAACGAACTTTCAACTGCAAGAAAAATAATTGATATCTAGCTCGAAGTAATACACATATATAAATACATATATATATATATATATATATATATATATATATATTTGTGAGTTTAACGATGCAATGGTGGACATTTAAATATTTAATTTTAATACATGTCTAGTTTAGGCTATATTGAGGTTTGTTAAATTTTAGATATTTGGGAATTATGTATGTTAAGTCTAAATATTTGGACCATTTGTGCATTTTAGATTGGATATAGGATTTCCAATTGAGAAATTTTGACATTCACAAATATTTAAAGTAGCCCATTGGGTAGGTCTAATTTATAGTTAGTCTTTGTTGGACTAGGTTTTGAAGACTTTAGCTCGTGATTCAAATAAGAGCTCAAACTTTTATACGTACATGAAAATTGAAAAAAAAAAATTAAGGGTAAGTTTGATTGGTGATCTGAAGGAGATTCAATGAAAAATAGAATTGTCTCCTCTCTATTTTCAGTGTTTTTGGACATGTGTTTAGTAGCAGGTTTAGAAATTAAATCTCAAATTTAAAAACAAGGTATTTAATAATATATTTGTAAATTAATGGTAGGTACGAACTAAATTTTTAGTTCAATCGAAAATAATATTAATTAATTTTTTATATATATGTTATAAATTGTAGAATTATTATTTTACAATATTATATAATTTATAATATATAATTTTTCAATTTTAAAAAAAATTAATAATAAAGCGAGTTTATGATATGAAATAATATATTTATCAAAGTTTTTATCATTTTTTAATATAATTCTATATTTTATAATTTTAAATCCAAAATTTGAAAATACTGACAACATAACAGATTTTTAAAAACAAATCTACCAAACAGTCACTAAATCAAGTGAATCTATGGAGCAAGAAACAAATAATTGGGAACCTATTTTTTTTTTTTCTAATCTTACAAAAATGGCATAAATTACAAACTTAAACAATCACACCATCACACCAGACTAATTAAAACTCACTTTTGTTACATTTAAATTACAAAAACAAAAAATAATGATATTTTTATAAATACATATACTTTATGTCGTTTAATATAATTTTTCTAATTAAATAACTTTAAACTTGATCATGAGTTAAATTACTAGTTTAGTCACATATAGTTTCGATCTTGTTTTTAAAATTCTTTAATTATTATTATTATGTTTTGATTTAATATCTTAAAATGTCAATTGAATATTGGACTGCTCTAGAAAAACATGTCTAACTATAAAGTTTTTAATTTTCTTTTTCAATAGAAGACTAAATATATGCTTCAGTCTCTAATGTTAGAGTCAACATAGTTCAGTGATAAATGACATCTATTATTTCTCTCGAAGTTGATAATCATTTTTGTTGGTGAATGTTAACATTATTTTAATGATCAAGCCCGACCTAAGGTATAGGATAATAAGGTGATCGTCTAAGGCGTTCAATTATAAAAAGCCTCATATTTTTCTATTCTAAATTATATTTATAATTAAAAAAATAAAATAAATAGATAATGATATTATCGTGTATATATTATATGTAGATGTTTTTGCTAAAAGATGATTATACTTTTTAATTTTAATTTTTTAGAAAGAAAAAAAAAAGTAGAGAAAATGTATGGAGATTGATGACTTGAAATATCATTTGTTACTAAAGTAATTAGCCACAACTTAACAAACCACATTTTGAATTAGAAGAAACATGGAATTTACCAATGATATTTGTGTTAAAATGTTGTCCTAATGTGAAGGAAAATTGGATACAAATTATACCACCTTGATTTCATATTTATTTGAGATAAATCCCTAAATCATTCTTGAATCATAAATCTAACTACTTTATTTCTTTTTAAAGATTAATCTCACATCATGAAATTTGACTTTTTTTATCCAAAAATATTAAACAAATTTATTTTAGATTTGATATCTATATACTTAAACAAGGTACACAATTTATCTTCTTGAACATATATTATATATCATATGAGACATTAATTTGTAGTCTAATATATTGTACATCTAACCATCAAGGTGGTTCATTGGTCTAAAGAGGTTAGGATCAAGGTTCAAAATTTCGCTCAGACATGTCGGCGTGTCGACGGTCTCAACATCGACAATGGGGGAGAAAATCGTTTTCCCCCAATATCGTCGACATGTCAAGAAAATGTCGACATGTCGACCAAATGTGATTTTTTTTTTTTTTGTGCATTGAATCCCTAAACAATTGAGAAGATCTGGATCATGGTGGCCTTCTAGTTAGTTGAGACTTAAAGGAAGATCCGTTGGTTTTTCAAGAAAAAATCTAGATGGAAAATTTTGAATCCAAACCTTTAAAAAAGAAGGATTTCTGATCAAAACGTCAAGTGTAAATTCAAAACTTGTGGAAGAACAAATAGAAAAGTCGAAAATAATAGTAAAAAATTATTACGATATTGGGCGTTTTCTATTTTTCTTTTAAAGAAATTAAGGTTAAATTCTTATCATTTTGGTTCAAAAAGGAAAAAAAAAAAAACCTCCAATTAAATTTAACTATAAAAATCTAATAAAATCTTAAAGAAATAGAGTATAAACAATGATATATAAAAAACTTAATTTAAATTAAATTTAACAAAATCTTTAAGTAATTGATTTAAAAGAAAAACAAATTTTAAATTAAATTTAACTAACCAAATCTTAAAACAAATTAATAAAAGAAAATCAATTTAACTAAATATTATTAACCATTTAAATTTTAAACTAAATCTAATTTTTTTTAAAATTATTTTATACTTTATATATATCTATATTTCACATATTTTGTTCAATTATGTAATTAGATTGGATTAGAAATTATTAATAAAAAAGCAACACTAAACTTTAATTTACTGATTCAAATAATTTTCATATATGTATACATGATTTTCTTTCAACATTTTCATCGTGACTATATTATTACTTATATGGTTAGTTATGATGGTTAGAAGTGATTAGTTATAAGCCAATTAAACTATTATTTACCAATTTAAAAAATTTTCATCAATATCCACTATTTTCGTAATTTTTCCCAAAATATCCATCGACATCGACATGTCCGTAAAATCAAGACCTCGACATTTTGAACCTTGGTTAGGATTAATTGAGAGGAAATGAGTTCAATCCTTACGGTACCAAATTTTGGTATGGTCAGGCAGTTGCTTTGTTAAATTTTTCATATTCCAAACGTAAGGTAAGTAAATACTCGTGGTCATCGATAACTTTTATAAATGCAAAAACTTAATTTGAGAGAGACATAAATGATGATGTAAGTAGCCTTCTTGAAATTTCTTTTAAAGATTGATTTTTATGTGGATGAAATTTAGTTTAAAATGATCTCCTCAAGAGATTGAAGAAACGGGAGAATTTTTTTTTTAAACAAGGGAGAATTATTCAATCCTCATAACTCAATTATATTAATTAAGATCAAATAAAACTTATTTGATTTGATGATGGAATTGACTGAAAATAGAACTTTTTGTGTGGATGGAATTTAGTCTAAAATGATCTCCTTAAAGAGATGAAAAAAGGGAGAATTATTCAATCCTCACAATTCAATTATCATATTCTCATAACTCCTTCTAGGAAAAAAATTCTTCTTTTTTCTTAAATTTTAAATATTTTGACCTATCGATTTAAACTAAACTCGTAAGTCCATAAGTTATAAGTATGTCAATTCACTTTAAAATACACTTTTTTTATAATCATCTTTCAAATATTTTGTCAAAATTTTTTTACTTTTTATTCGTTTATTCATTTATCACCGAACATGGTAGATTTTTAAAAAGTATTTTCAGACATTTAAAATCACTTAAAGTATATGTTAAATACACTATAAGTTAGTAATTTTTTCAAAATTATTGTTTTTTTTGTAAAAGATGATCCCAAACACACTATTAATTATTAACAATTTTGAAAAAAAAAACAAATAAATTGTTCTAACAAAAAATTCTAAACATCTCATTAAAAGCTTTGAATCTTGAATAATCATACAAGGGCCCACCACCCCACACACATATCATACCATAAGCTTAAGAATAAAATTCTCAATCAAATGATCAATCAATTAGTTGCAACTTTTATAAGCCAACTTTAGAATCTTCAAAAGTCAAATACATGATCTTGGTGGGCTCATTTGCCTCCTTCTCCTCATTGTTATTTTTAATTTTATTGTGAATAACTAGGGCCAACAGCATGAATGAAAAAAAAAACGCGTTTTGAAAAATGACTAAAAGTATTAGATATAGTAAAAATGACTTACTTTTTTTTCATAAAATTTAAAATTTTATTTGGGATAAATTTATCGGTTACAATAATATTTAACAAATGCTTTTTTTCAACCAATTGTACAAGCAAAAAATATACAACAAAATTATAGGGATGAAAATTACAACTTCAAAAGTAAACAAATTAGTTTAAGATTAGAACATAATTATTTTAAAAAAATAAACTAAAAGAAAAAAAATAGTTGATTTAATTTTGATACTTTATCATTTCAAGTCTAAAAAAACCTATTTCAATTTAGAAACTACAATAGGAATGGGATGAGAGGTTTTTAAAAACCACTTAAAAGTTGAATTAAAGGAGTTGTAAATGGATGCATTAGAATTAGGATTCAGAATGCGGAGTACCATTTCAAATCGATCATAAAAAAAACAGGCTTCCTCGTTAGCTTCTCAATCAAGGTTGAGAGTCTAAACATAAAAGATTGTGTTTTTATAATATAATGTTATCATGGGGTAGGAAATCCAAATTCATGATCTTTTAGTAAGAGACATATGTGAGTTATTGGTGAGAAAAAAGATTGTTATTTAAAATATCTTTTTAACTCATTTCTAATTTTGTAATTTGGTATAGAGATTAAAAGAACAAAAGCTAAAAGTATTGGAGTCCAAAATAGAAGTAAACCACCGTAGAATCAAATAATAAAAGAAAAAGAGGGAGAAAAGGTTAATAAACAAACATGATTTTGTCAAATAATAATAACAATAATGGTTATCAAATAAATCCATTTATTCATAAAAAATGCAAATTACTAAGGTCATCTGTCCTGTGTCTGTCTCATGTCTCATATTTGTTGAAGAGAAATGTGACATACTGTATAATATTTATTATAGGGAAAAACCAATCAAACCAATCAATAAATAGGGTACATGACATTTTTTAAATCAACAAACTGAAAAAGTTGTCATAGTTATCCAAAAATTGTTCCTACATTAGATTATGTATATATCACATCCTATATCTACTTTTTTTTTCCTTTTTTTTTTTTGAGACATCCTACATCTATTTAAGATACCATGACATCATAATTGCATAATAGTATTAATATAGAAGCAAATAAAAATTATAGTGTCCTACTTTTATATATATTAGTATATTACCACATATACTTACACACACACATATGTATGTATTTTTTAATTTTGTAAGGCCAGATTTAAGATACAGATTCGACTCATGCATTCTTTGCAATGATACCGTCAACAAATCAAAGTGAACATAGTTCAATGATAATCGACATATATCTACAACTTCTTGGTTATGAGTTTGATCCTCACCCCTAAATGTTGTATTAAAAAGATATATACCATCAACATGATCTTGAAATATTTTTTAGATTGAATAATTTTTTAGAGCAGTATTTTGAGAGAACAAGTGTTGTGAAGAAAATAGTGAGAAAGCCTATTTTATATTAGGGATAAAATGTTACAAAACAACAACTTATAATTAATGTAAAAAAAAAATTAATTTTACTTGTAGAAAACTTTTTACATTCTAATGTTTTTTTAGGTCATATACATTTATTATTATTCGTAATTAATAATTAATTTAATATTTATAATAAATTATTAATGACATAGTTGGTAAATTAATAAATTGAGGAAAGGGATAATATATATATATATATATATTTGTTTTTTTTTTTGTTTTCTAAAAGTTATTTTTATTCTAGTATAACTGATTTATTTTTTTTAAATGAACCAATTTATTATTTATAAAAAATCATTGGGCAAACTAAAGTAGGGAGGTCCATTCTCGCGGGATGGGGTCTTGCCTAAACAGGGGCAGAAAATTCCCATTTAAATTCTCCGCGAGGTGGGAGTGGGGAAGGTTTTTTCCCTATTACCTGCACCCATCCCTGTTTTCCACCTCGTCTCGCTCTTTTTATACGTATATACACTATAAAAATCTTATCATTCTCTTTCTATATTTACCTATACTAAAAAAATAATATTCTGCTCTATCCATTAAATATATAGAGGAAAATTAGACCATCTAAATAAAGTTTTATGATTGATAATTAATTAATTGATTAGAAATTTCCTTACAAAATATTTAATTGAGAAATAATTTTAAAAATAAAAGAATAAAGGGAAAAAAATCTCTACAGATAACTCGATCACCATAAATTCCCTACAGGAACCCTTGCCTCGATCCTTGTGAAATTTTTTTGAAGAATTTTGTAAGGATGGAGAATTAAATAGGGGGGGTGGGGAAGCCTTCTCCATCTCCTCCCTAAAAATCTCTAGTGAAAAGATATTCTCAAATAAATAAATAAATAATAAAAATCTTATATGTTAATTGTAAATTTAGTCTATGAATTGGTGATAAAATATCTATTTAGTCCTTACTGTTGGATCGGTATGACAGTCTAGAGGGGCGAATAGGGTTTAATCACAATTTATAAACTTTTTAACAGACCCAATTTAAACAATTATGTAAACTTTTTACAAATAAATAATTTTAACACAAAATTAATCGATAAATTGGAAATAAATTTGAAGCACCCTAATTAATCCAAATGTGAATATTTACCATAAACATGAATAACAAATTATAACAATTAATTTCATGCAAATTATGATAAAGAAAATTAATTGCAAATATTAAATAGTGCAGGGTTAGAGAAAATGACACAGGAAATTTATAGTAGTTCAGCAACACCGACCTACTCCAGTTCCCAAGCTCCTCTTCGGTGTTCGATTAAGAAACTTGACTCTTTCCACGATAGGAGTCAAATCGGTACAACGCCTTCGTTTTTTCAGGAGCAAGAAGAAACTTGATCATTTCCATTGTTTAGGATCAAACCGTTAGAATGCTCTTTTTTCGACTCAAGAACAGCCCTTACAATAGATCTAAAATTGGAAAACAATATTACAAACTCTCTCAAAGAGTGAATTTACAAATATAACTTATAAGATTTGTAAGAAAAATTCTTACAAAATAAAACTTTCAGATGGCTAGAAAAAATAAAATTGGATAGTTCGAAGATCTCTGTCAAAATAAATTTCTCTCACAGAAAATTAGAATAACATTGAAGCTTTAGAGAGAATAAATATTTAAGAGTTGGAAAGAAAATGGGAAGAAAAATATTTTCAAATTTTGAGAGAAGAAAGATGTTTAAATAGGAGGGAAAGAAATTAAAATTGATTTGAAACCCAAATCTAAAATGGTTAAAAATGAAAGGTTGAGATTTAATTGAATAAAATAATAATAATAATAATAATAATGATAAATTATATATATATAACCGCTACCTCTAACCTCTCTCTTTCTTTCTCTCTTTCTTTCTCTCTTTTTTTTCTCTCTCTTTTTTTTTATTTTGTATTTCATTTCCTCATGTCATTTTTTTCTTACCTCTAACCGTAACTTCCTTTTATTAATTTCTTTCTTTTTTTTTTCTCTTCTTCTCTTCTCTTTTATTTTTCTCTCTCTTATTTTTTTCTTTTATTTTCATTTCAATTTTTCTTTAATTTTTTTTAACACCATGTTATATGTCAACATTTCATTGGTCTATTTAATTCATTTAACGGCCACTTCATCATCTTGGATACTTTTCCTTCCAACTCCTTTTCGACCATAATTTCTTCGTTTGAGCTTTGACTTAGGTAATTGAAAAGATATTAAGATCGTTGTTTCGAGCTCTACGTGTTGGACACTTCAAAACACTAAAATTGTCAATTAAAAATAGATTTGTTGTTATCAAAATATTAATTAACAAATTAATTAAAAAGTCAACACTTCCAACTTTAAAAAATTTTAATCTATCATTAATTTTGCATCTAAATTCTAATAAGTTCCTATCATTCATTAAAAAGAAAAAATAAACTATTTTTAGTCCTATTACTTAAAATAAATATTAACCATTAATTAAATTAATGAGAGATAGATTTTTGATACCATAAAGCAACAGATGGCACAAGAGTACATAGACCATGTGGATGAATAAAGAGGTAAATGGACCAAAAAATTCGATTAAAAATGTATTTCCCTTCACTCATCCCAGCACGTTACCTATAAGTTTATCTAACTAAACTTTTTTCATCCTCACATTATGACTTTTTTTTTTTAGTGCAATCACATTATGACTTATAGTATGTTAATACACTACAAGGAAGAAGAAAAAAAAATTCCCGACGTTTCTATTTTCAACGCGCAAAAAAAACGTCGGAAAAAATCTCTTCTCCTGGCGTATATAAAAAGGTAAAATCAATTTATCCCAACATGAACTTATCTCAATAGTAATTGACATCTATACTAAAAAAAAAATAGTAATTGAACATCTTATTCGACCAGATATCAATAGTTCGAATTCTTCGTTGCTTTTGTTGTACTAAAAAAGATTTAATTAAGAGTATTAATGGTAATTGTTTCTAAAATTGAAAGTTGAGCATAATTTAAACTTTTTAAAATTTTAGAAATTAAATAAATACAAAAATTTGAAATTTTACTTTTGGTTTATTTTGGACAAAGAAATCAGCGGATGTATTATAAATTCAATAGATACAAAATTTGAATATAATTTTGAAATTCTCAGTTGCAATTATTATTATTATTATTCTTTTACGCATCAAATTCTCAATCAATTTAATTCTTCAAAAGTCGTGTCTCAAAAAAAAAAAAAAAATCTTCAAAAGTAAAAGCACGTGGTCTCTCAAAATTTAGATTTGTCAAGTGATTGTTCATGTTTTTTTTTTCTCTTTAAATAAAAATTATTGTTCATCTTAACTCTCAAAAATTTATTTTGACATTTAATTAATTATAAAATTAAATAAACTACAAAAATATATATATATACTGCGTAAGTTGCACATGGTAATTAAATTAGTAGTTTAAAGTTCCATAGTATCTGAAAGCCTATTGGTTAGAATTTTAGAAATACTTTTTTATAAAATAAGAAATGTAATTTTACAAAAAGAAAAAAAATACTTGTTCTTTTAAAGGCCTAAGATAAATACAAAATACAAAATGATTAAATTAACCTTAAATCCTTAATCTTACACCTAAATCTACCTTTAAGAATGATACAATATCATACCATATTCTATAACTTGATCAAATTCTAGAATGAGATAATTTAAAGCCTTCAAAGAAATAAGTGAGTTCTTTTTTTTCCTTTTTAATTTTTAGTCATGATATGACAAATATTAAAAAGGGATGAATAGGATTTTCTCTTCATTTAACTTGAAAAAAGTATTTAAACTAAATCAACCAACTAATTTTATATATAAAAAATATATTTCGATTTTGTTTTTAATAAATCTCTATTGTTAAGTCCGTATTCTTTAATTCAAACACTACCTTTAAAATTAGTTTTTTTTTTAATTATGACATGTGGGGTGGAGATCAAACTCACAAAAAAAGAGTTTGATCCTGGTTCAGAAGGAATGCTAGCTATATGCTTAACACGGCAAGTCGAACGTTGTTTTCGGGGAGCTAGGTAGAAGGAAAAGAAGCTCCTAGTTAAAGGTAGCTTGTCTCGCTTTTCAAAAGCGGTAGGAACAATTGAGAACAAAGTGGCGAACGGGTGCGTAACACATGGGAACTTGTCGGAAATTGCCGGTTGGGTTGGTCCAACCAAGAAAGGCATGGGAGTCTTTGGGCATTGCTTGGGCCGAGTTAAGTAAAGACTGGCTACCTAGTGATTTACAACCACCCTTCATTGCATTCATGAATTCTTTGTTTGATTCTTCGGGCTTCTTCCGATCCGCTTGACATCATTTCCCTCTACTCAAAGTATTCCGAAGTATGTTCCTCCTTTCGTGGTTCTTCAGGTGCATTATTAACCGAGCTCTCCCACCTTTTCTATCGAGACTTACAAGTAGGGCGAGTGTCCTACCTAATTCAATGATTAGAATAATGGAGAAGGGAGAGATCTTCAAAAAAACCTATACTCCCACTTCCCCTTATTTGAGATTTCCAAAAGGTGAGGTTGATTGAATCTCTCCTTATCTGATTGTCGGTCTGCTTCACATGGATCCCCCGTTTCGTTTGAGTGCTGCTTTTTTCTGATCTTCATCCAGGTTCCTAGTTTCAAGCAAATGCCCATTCTTATCTTTTTTTTGACATACTAGACAAATCTTTTTTTTTTCTTTTGATAGTTCGAACCAAATTCTATATAGATATACTTATTATTTTATTTAAAAACTACGTTGAAAATCAAGCTCTTATATGATTCTTAAATTACCGTTTTCTTCATGGAAGTGCGTAAATTCACTATACATTAATAGAATCACTTAACTTATTCAATTAAAACTAATTAATAATATGTTACCCACCAAAATTATAATAAAAATTCTAACATGTTGAGGTAGGGTAGATTGGTCTCTAAAGTCAATAGAATATTAATGATGCCGTGTAAATATTTATTCAATAATTTTGAATAATACAATAAAATATATTAATTTTATAATGTATTTTTACACCCACTCTATTAAAATCTCTAACATTAAAGAACGACTTTGTTTTTTTCAATATGAACATAACTTACTGATAATTGATATGTATTTCTTTCTTTGAGGTTGGAGATTCGATCTACCATAATCCCAAATTGTTATCCTAAAAAAAAAGCTTTGTTTTTGGAAAACGTCACAAAATTTTTGGTGACGTTTTTCTTACAACATTACGTATTCCACAAATGACAAAAAAATCCTTAAATTTAATTTACAGAAATAAAAAAACAAAATTAAAACCAAATAATGGTAAAGTAATCTACATTTGAAAATAGACGCGGGGATAAATAAGATGGAGGCATAAATAGGAGAGTTGATTCAAGCTAAACAAATTAACAAAATAAAAGTTACAAAATCCACAAATAAAAAAGATCTAAATAAAATAATATAGTATTTCGAAAATGGAATTGTGAAAGCTTTCGTGATCACGTTTTTTAAGTTTCATCCTAAAAAATTTATGACTTTTCGTGATATTTAAAAATCGTGATAAATTACCAAAAATCATGCATAGGCAAATATTCATTGTTTTAGTAAAAAAAAAAATGCGCTTAATATTTTATAACATTTTTAAATATAATGAAATTTAAAAAGTACATATTTACTTTTCGTGATATTTAAAAAATATCATAAATTGAAAAAAAAATGCGAGCATGAATAAAGAAAAATTTCCAAAAGAAAAAAACATGACATACCATTTAATGACGTTTTTTAAATGTCACAAATGACAGAAAATTTGTAAATCCTCGTTGTGCCAAAAAACCGGCCCCACCATGAAATCCCTATTTTTCTCTTTTTGACGGTTAGTAAATGTCATAAATGTCGGGAAACTCGAAAATCTCCATCATTTGGTGCCAAAATCGCACTCCACCCTTTCCTGACGTTTAGAAAAATGTGTTTTTTCCAACTTTTTGTGACGGTTAAAAGACGTCACGAAAAGTCAAAATCCGAAAAACTTCGTCTTTCTCTTGAAAAAAAGGGGAAAAAAATATGGCTCACCATTTCATGACGTTTAAACGTCAATAAAAACATGTTTTTTTTTCCGACTTGTGAAGTTAAAAAAATGTCACGAAAAGCCAAAAATAAAAAAACTTCATCTTTTCCGCAAAAAACGTACTTCACCCTTTCATGAAGTTTTGTAGATATCAAGAAAGATGTGTTCTTTTCCAAATTTTTTGCGACACTTAAAATACCATCACGAAAAGTCAAAAAATTAGAAAACTCCATATTTTCACGCAAAAAACTCGCATCACGAAATGGTGATGTTTTTTAACTATCACAAAAAACATGTCATTTTCCAACTTGCTGTGACAGTTAAAAAATGTCACGAAAAGCAAAAGAAATCTGGATAATTCCATTTTTTTCCCAAAAAAAAGAAAGGTGAATTTTACTTGTTATGATGGTTTTTTTTTTTAATTTGAAAGGTTTTTTTACTATTCATGAACATCATAGAAGCCGTTTTCGTTTTCTTAACGCCTCATTTCCCTCCACTCTATGGTTAGAATCTTAAATCTAGAAGCTCTACTAGTGTGGCAAAAACATATATTCTACGAAAGTAGAAGAAACTTACAATAATAACCATTTTAGTTCACAAGTGAGTAACACAATGCACGTGAAATTTATCGTACGTTGAATTTCACTAAATAAAAAAAGTATTTACATAAATAGCATAAAATAAATATGTATTTTCAAAATTGTCGAAAGTTTAAAAATTTACAAAAATAACATAATTCAAAATCCAACTCAAATCGAAATATAATATAAAGCACCATAAATTTTATAATTCATAGTTTATATCGTATTTTAATTATTTCAATTTTTTTCCTTAGGGAAGTGTAGATGGTGGGTGAGAGAAAGCGAGGAATTGAATATTAATTTGAAATACACTAGTTTTTAAACTCCCTATCATTGTATACAGTTTTGAATACAATTTTTTTGTCTTGAGTAATAGTTTTGAACACAAAAATTAAAACTCTATCTCATATATATTGTTATGGGAAAGATTCAACCAAACGAAAGGAAGCGGGCCTACGTAAACCAAGAAATCCCAAGTAAACCAAACAACGAGTAAGGGTCGAGTTGGGTTGAGACACGTATGGGCCGAGCAGTGCTCGGCGCTGATCAAGGCTCAGCCCAATGGTCGAGCCCCATTTACCACCTCTCCTGTCGGTAGAGGTGGCCCGGTTTGAAAACCTTGGTGATCCAGCGATTTCGTGGACAGCGGGTTAGGTTAACCTAGTTCGTGAATGTCGAGGGGCAAAAGCTCTATAAATAAAGCAGCATGTAAACCCTAGAGCGTCTAACTACCTTGCTCTAGTACTTGGTAAATTGATCCCTCCGTTTCTAACTTAAGCATCGGAGCACGTGTGACAAAGGTCACACCGGTTTAGGGTTGTTCGTTTTACAGGTTCCGGTTCCATGATCATCAAGTCTGATACTGGTTTGGCGTGAATCTGAGACGCTGAATCTCAGCATCTGTTGGGTGTGTTGCCCTAAACTCGTAGTTTGTATTTTGTGTAAAAACAAATGTATATTCAATAAATATGTTGTTGCATTCATAGCATTGCATTGTCCAAAATCCAATAAACTAAACATCCGAGGTTATTTTAGTGTCACCGGGACAGTATATGTACTGGGTATATATTTGATATGCCCCTGATATACGAGCTATATATTTGATATACCTTGATATACAAGTGGATAATGTCCCGTGAATAACCTAAAGGGTTTATAGTATATGGATAAGGCTGGGTACCTTATCCTAGCAACACTATGGATACGGCCCACTCTGTAAAGGTTACAGATGACTCGATCCAGGTCGTTCGTGTGGAGACATGCGAGTGGGGGTATCCTATACAATGAGTTTGTATAAGACTTGACCACGAAATAGCCAATCTTTAGATGTAACACCGTTAACTAATAGATTGCTATTTCTTAGGATGATTAGACAACTCATTCTCAATCCTGAGTGAGTTATGGACTCCTGCCCGTGAGGGCTTGTCCTTTGATCTGTATGGGTGAGAGTGGTCCGAGTTGCCGACTCAATATTCCTACCATTTTGGGGACAAGACCGAGTGGGGAGCTGGGAACATAACTTCACAAGATGGAATTCACTCCTCCCCGACTTTAGGGGAGTAGATGAGTGTTCTCTTAAATGCTGATTCCGGGACTTGAACAAGGGGCCCCACCCTCTCATTGGCTCGAGAGGGACTTCCGGTTATTGGTCGGACCATAATCGGGTTGTTCATTAGAGGAGCAGTGGTATTTAAGGAGAAAGATGTAACTTAGGGGTAAAACGGTAATTTGACCCAACTTGAGTTACGAGCACTCGTGAAGGATTGACTCGTCATTAATGGTCGTATATCCATGGACACGAAAACATTCTACAGTGAGAAGAGTGCAACTACAGGCCTTTAGTGGAGTGACCCGTAGTTAACGAATGTTGATTAACTCGGTCAATGAGTTTGACCGATTAATCTCGTATTGTTGGGGCTTCGGATCTGTAGGTCCATTAGGTCTCCTTGCTAGCTCATAACGGGTAAAACGAGGATTAAGTTTTTGGAAGAATTTGAACTGTTCAAATTTCTTAAGGGATTATATGTATATTGATACATTATAATATATAGTTAATTCTAAATTAAAACTATATATTATGAGAGAAATTATTTGAATGAGATTCAAATAAAATTAATATGAATATGATTCATATTAAAACTATAGGTTAAAAATTAATGCACATAAAATGTACATTAAATCTATAGATTATACAAGAGAGAATATGGTTTAATTAAATATGAGATATTTAATTAAATGTTAAATAATTAATTGTTAATTATTTAATATTACATTTAATTAATTAATTATTAATATTATTTATTTATTTGATTAATTAATTATTAATTTGATTAATAATTATTTAATATATTAATTATATTAATATTAATTATTAACTTTGCAGGGAGTGGGGAGTTAAGTGACGTGGGGTCACTGTTTTTCTGGGAAATATTTACAAAAACAAAACAGAATAGAACAGAAGAAAAAAAGATCTCTCCCACCCAACTCTCTCAATTTGATCTCCCTCAACTCTCCCTCACATTTCCAAATCGGTACTCCCACAAGCACGCTCTTGAGACCCAAGAGGATAGCGAGAAAGACACGGTGGTGGTGTTCTGGTGGAAACCGTTGAAGAAATGTTCTTCAAAAGTATAATTTTTCCTCTGTTTTTTTCTTCTTTGCAAATTGATTTTGTTTCTCAAATGTCACGAACAACGGTCCGTTTCCGCTCCGGGATTCACATCCCTTCAGTATCAACACATATTTTTAGTTTAAATCATTTTTTTACCAATATGAGTGCGTTAAAACTCGGATCTCACATGCATATTTTTAGTTCAAATAGTCACTCTACCCATATGAACTTAGTTCAACATGGTTAAATTATTTTGCTTATTTTCTAAAAGATAGAGATTTAATCTCTCGTCCCCATGTTTATTTTACTAAAAAAAAATTCTCACCCTCTCTCAACTTGGATATGACTCTACGTGGCATTGTTTTTCCACTCTTATACAAAATAGTAAAAAAATAAAAGAAAAAAGTTGGGTCATTTTTATTTTGATGTTTTTTTTATTTTGAGAAATTTTTTATTTTGGTGTTTAACGTGACAATTTTGATCCGGTTGGAGAGTATGAGAGAGCAAATTAGGGTTTTTTTTAGAGAGAACAAGAGAAGCTAATAAATAATAAATAGTGAGTTCTGTAACATAAATTAAAAATACCAAAAATTTTAATTTTTCAAATATAACGTAAGTTTGACTTTTTTTTTCATATTTTATGCTATGCTACTTTTATAATATTCATTTTATTTTTATATTTAAAGTACATATTTATTTTATTTTACTCAGGCAATTGCCTCTAGAATATTATAAAGGTTTTAGAAGTTATATTTGAATTTACATTCTAATTTTCAAATATTTAATCTAGTTTTTTAAATTTTAGATGAGAAAGTATACTTTAGTGTTTTACATTAATTAACAAAGTGTTTATTAAAAATTAATATAACATCGACACAATAATTTCTAATGGATGATATAAGTTTGGTCATTTCATCATTTTAACATATTCAGACAACTTGGTTATTAGTAGTAGCAGCAACAAATAATTGACTTTAACAATCCATCATTTAAACCAATTTCTAAACTTTAAATGTTAATAAATTTTAATTTGGGAAAATTTAGAGATTAAGGAGCTAACTTAAAACACATCAATTAAAATTGATAAAAATAAAAAAAATAAAAAATAAAAAATAAAGACGAGAAAGAAAGAAACGTAAGGCCAAACCAACAAAAATCGACTCAATAAAAATACATTCAATTAAAATTTATGTTAGGTGATTTGATAATTTGACTTAGTTGGATAACTATTTCATTTTTCGTTTTTAATTTTTGAAAATTATTCTCAGTTGTTTACATAATTTTTTTTTCACTTGCCATGATGATAAATATCATCCGCATTTAATTTTTGCAAATGTGACAATTAAAAAAAAACAGAAGTCCAAATGGTAAAATGTCAAATTTATCTTGGAAATCCAAAACATTAATAATATTGATATATGTACATCTGATTTACCACTGATATACTACTTATATAACCATGATATCTACTAATATAATTTCTTAGATGATTATATGATTTATCATTTATTGATTTACCATTGATGTAGCATTGATATATATATATATATATATGATATATACTCAATATACCTCTGATATACTACAATGTATGACTAATATGCAACTGATTTATTTTTGAAATAACTATGATATCTACAGGTATAACTTCTGATATGATTATATGATTATACTTGTTATATCTGATTTACTACTGATATACTTATGATATAACCCTGATATCTATTGATATTGTGTTGATATATACTTTTGATATAATTATATGATGCACCATCGATTTACTATATTGATTTACCACTGATATATCATTAATATACCAATATATATTACCTCTAATATGTGTTTTGATATACTACTGATATATTCACTGTTTTTTTTTCCAGATGAAAACAAGGAAAATGGAATATGAAGTTATTGCAGAAAATGTTGATATGGACCATGCACGTCCAAAAAGATAACCTAAACCAACACCAAAGGTCTTGTCTTTACAAAAATGGAAATTAGCAAAGATATCATCTCCTAGGTTTGGACAATCACTGATCATGATCAACCTAGTTTTGACTAGAAGATTTCTCAAGGACAATCACTGATCATGATCAACCTAGTTTTGACTAGAAGATTTCTCAAGGACGAAAACTTGTCTTCTTGTAGAACTTACGCTTATATTTCTAGTCTATTTAGAATGACGGTGTCTTGTAATATTATGGATACAACAATCTACTTTTAGTTTCTTATGTTTAGATTATAATACAATGCTTTCTAGTTTTTGAATGATATGACATAATGAGTTCTTTTATATGTAAAGCATTTTGAATTTAATCCTACATTTGTCAATTTGTTGATATCATAGTTATTTACCATTAATTTACTACTAATATTCTGATATGACCAAAACGAGTATAGTTCGGTAATTGCCATATATCTCCAACCAAGAGGTTGTGAGTTCAAATGTCCTCTCCAACATGTTGTATTAAATATATATATATATATATATATATATATATATATATACACACACACACACACACACATTCACTCACGATACACCACTAATATATTATTGATTTATCAATAAGGATTGGAGATTTTTATCGGTGGGTTTGGAAGAAAAAGATCTACGCGAATAACAGTTCAAACGCGAAGGAGATTGTGGAATAACATAAGAAAGGGTAAAATTCGAATTTAAAAATAATAATTCTCATTTTGCCATATTTTCAATTTTAAAAAGTGGCTTACATTTTCTTAAATATACAAAAGAGAAAAAGAAATTTGCTATCCAATACAATTTTTTTTCTTTTTTATGTTTTCACAATTATTAAAATCAAAAGTTAAAATTAAAAAAAAAAAACAAACTTTTGAAAACTACTTTCTGTTTTTTTTTTAAATTTTCAAATTTGACTTGGATTTTTGAATATACATATATAGTTAAAGATGATTGAAGTAGTGTTTACTATCTTAATTTTCAAAATTAGAAAACAAAAAACAAAATGACGACACTCATACATTAAACCTCTAATTTTGCCAGTTTTGTGATTTATTTTTAATGTCAAAACAGTACACATTTTTATTCTTGATAGTTAATTTTGTAAAAATGTTAGATCATAAAACTACGAATAATTAAATTTTTTTAATAGAACACAATATTTTTAATAATATTAAAAAATGGCGGAGACATAATTTAGAACTATTTTATCATACTATAATTAAAAAGCTTTAAATATGTAATCTCTCCCCATCCAATTATTTTTACATACTATTTATTGGCCTTGCTTACAATGCATTTATTAAGTTGTTCTACATATTAATTAAGTGATAACTTTTATTAAAAAGATGATGCAGAAGTCCCTTCAAATATTAAAAATTTGAGTATAACTAACTGATTAAAATATGTATCTTCGATCAAAAAGTCGAATATTCGAATTCCCAACCTGATATGGTGTTGAATTAAAAAAACTATTTAATATGTTTTTTATACATGAGTCTCTACTATAATAAGCAAAAAATATCTATTCTCAGAAGTACTTCGTTGTACTATGAATACAAATTATCAATTTTTGTTGTATATATCTGAATGCTAAGGCTACTCTGGCTCAACCGCACCATGATTCAGTTGATGCTTTGATTTAGGAAAAAGTTCAGTCAGCCACGAATTTGATGCAAGTCTGGAGATAGTTTTGACATAAAGAATTTGTTATTTAGTTATTTAAAATTTTATTATTATAATAAAATATAAGATCAAAAGGATCAAAAGACTTATTAAATAGAAGAATTACATGACAAAAATATTATATTTATTAAAAAAAATATCTTTAGTTTTATTTTATTTTTAAAAAATGTCAAAAGAATTTTTTCCTTCTTATATGTGATAGTTTTTTTTGTAAACTCAAATCAATTATGTTATTTTTACTAAAAGGAAAAAAAACAATTATGTTATTTATGTAAAATTTTAAATTTACTATTATATTTTAAAATATATATTTTTATTTTTCCATTTATGTAAATGCATCTCTTAATATATTGAATAACAACATTTTTTGGCCATCGATTAAGATTCATTAAAACATTCAATATGATATAGGAACTGCATATTCTGATTTGAATTCAAATTTTAAAATATATGTTTACAAGTATAATGTAATTAATCCACTCTAAAATATTTTGTGAAAAATTTGTTTCTCTTTAAATATAAATAAATAAATAAATATATATATATATATATATATGTGAGTACTCCTCTCATCCCCAATAAATTTTGACATAGAACCCTATGAATATTGATATGATATCAGAGCCCAAAACGCTCAAATGAGCATCAAGTCCAAAAAATGGATGATCTTAAGGGGCTATCAGTTTTAACTTTTACCGAGGATCATTAACATGCTCACTCGAAACGGTATGTTCTCTTGGACCCACTAATTTTGATCAGATTTTCTTTTATCAAATTCTCGTTTAAACTTGTTGAGGAAAAATTGTTCCTTGCAATTAAAATTTCTAAATTTCTTTTTTTTTTCCCTATCAATTTTAACTTTTACCAAATTTTTTTCAAGAAAAATTCTAAAAATCTTAGAGGAAATCTAATTAGCAATGAGGAAATTATGACTCTGTTGAACCGACTAATTTTGATCATATGTTTTTTACTAGATGCTTGTTTAAGTTTATTGAGCTTTGATACCATATAGTATAGGATTCAATCTCAAAATTAATTGGAAATAAGACAAGTTGCCAATACATTGAATTTCTTAATATTTTTTATGTGAGATCCTGGACACAAAAAAAAATTTAGAGACTAAATAAGTTACTTCAATAAAATTAATACAAGGATTAATATATATTTTAACGTTTCTACTTTTATGAAATGTTTTCCAAGAATAATTCCAAAAACTTGAGAGGGTAGGATGGAAACACGAAGCCATTCTTATCCCTACGTTTTTTTAAATATATATCTATATATATATATATATATATATATACTCGTCTCACTCCAGTTGACAGGTTTACTTTTGATAGTCCTTATCCTTTCAATATGATGTCATCTTAGTCGGAGAGAAACACAAGTATTTATCAACCGTATTAAGTCTCTTGATCTCCCGGACATGTAATTTTTAGCGTGTCCCTCAAAATGATGGCTCATCAACCTCAACGGAATATTTATAAACTTTATTTATGTGTATTGATCTTTTCATCATAAAGTTTAATACAAACTAAAATTTTAGAGACTAAACCATTAATTCAACGAAGGTGTGGAGACCAAAAATATTTTTTTACGGTTTTAATTTCTACGAAATATTTGGAAGAATAATTCGAAGAATTTTAGAGGGTAGGAAAGGAAACACGAAGACATTTTTAACCCTACATTTTTCCTTTTAAATATGTATATATTTCTGTCCACTGTCGGTTGACACGTGTACTGTTAATTCTTATCTTTTAAAGTATGACGTCATCTTGGCGACGTGTCAATGACGTCAATTCACTAGCCAGCTTTTTAAGTGGATGGAGGGCAATTCAGTAGGCATTATTGCTGTACTGGAAATCTAATTAATGCCTTGCCTTTCCCACTCCTCTTCATAGCGCGTGTATTACACGCTTACAAAATCCTAATTATTTATTTCTTTTTGCAAACTAAACTTGTTTTACCTTAAACTTTGATAAATATTAAGATTTTTACCATAAACTTTCAATTGTATCAAATTATACCTTAAATTTTGATGAGTATTATAATCTTTACCCTAAATTTTGAAAAATATTGCAGTTTTTATCTAGATAGGTTTGCGTTTGAATAATTGTTGAAAAAGTAATCTCATGTGTCGAAAATGAATTATCAATTATATATTTAGCATGAAATGGATTGAATTCATAGGTTTTTTTTTTTTTTTGGAAATTCATAAATTTTGATGGAATTATATATCATTTATTGATTTTGTGCATTAATCGATTAACTTTGTGCAAAGCTAGATTTTTATCAACTTAGCAAGTTTAATTGTTTTTCACTTCTTGTTTTTTTTTGTTTTTTGTTAAACTTAGTAGGTGAATTAGCTGAGATTGAATAAATGTTACATATTACAACATTTATCTAAGTTTTTAGGGTTTAATTTTAATGAAATTGAAAGTTGATTGATACACCTTTACCAAGTTTAAGTTAGAAAATGAAAATTTCCCTCCTTTCTATCATACACAAATAAAAGTTTAGTTATATTAGAATGTGTTAAATATCTCACATTGAAAAGAAAAATGATTTAACAAGGGTTTATAATAGTCATGGGTTATTCCTCTCATTGTCAATTAGTTTTGAGATCGAACCCGTAAATATTGATAGAATACTATATTTTTCATTTTTGGTATCTATATTTTAAAAGGTTTTATTATCATCATCGAGTTTATTGTTAGACAATTACTGCTCTAGTTATGTTCAGATTGATGAGTTGAAAATTATTTTTTTTTATTTTACTGCAACCTATAATATTACTAGTTCGGACAAAAGCGAACATAGCTCAATGGTAATTGGCATAAATCTTCAACCATGAGGTTACGAGTTCGAATCTCCTTCCCAACATGTTGTACTAAAAAAAAATATTACTAGTTTGGATTTAATATGCTACATTTAGGATATAGTGATAAATTAATCTTACTTTAGATTTTGGTTAGTTAATGATGTTTGGTAACATCTTACGAAAAAAAATATATCAAGCAAATGAAACTTGTAAAAAAATTTGGACTAAATTATACTTGAGGAATTAAAATTGTACAGAATTTTTTTTTTGGGTCTAGAATAATCTAAAATTTTAATTTATAAATGTTTAGTCACTCAATACATACTCTATTCTATTTTTGTTTTCAGAATTACTTTTAAAATTAACAATTAAAATTAGATGACTAGTAAAAATTAAGATTATTAGACATAAATTCATGGCTTTAAAATAAAGAATAATTTAATCTCTTTCTCAAAAATAATATTATTGGATGTGAAAATACCTTGGAAGAAAACAATAAACAACAATTTTTTTTTCAAAAGAACATTCAAATATATTTTTACAGATTTTCTTATAGAAAATGTCTCTTAACTATAAACCAAAATGTTTAGGGCCATTTGGTAACTATATAAACCCTAAATCCCAAAGATTTTCATTTTTATTTCTTATTTAATATTTTCGATTTCTTATTTTTCTCATTTTTAAGAAAGAAAAATAAAAATATTTTTGGTAATTGATTTTTTTTTTTCGTTTTTCTTATTAAAAAAGTAGAGGTTATTTTCAGTTATTAAATATATAATATTTTAGTATTATTCAGTTCAATTCATCAAAAGCTTTATAATATTGTAGTTAAATTCCTAAATTTTAGATAAATTTTGTTTGGGCTCTTGGCTATTAAACTTTTTATATTTTAAGCTAGATATATATTGAATTTAGTGTCAATTTACCAAAAAAAGGTACCTAGGTTTTCTATTAAATATTATTAAAGTTTATTAATAAGAACCCTGAAAAGTTCTTTAAAAGTTGAGTTGAAATTACTATCCACAATTCATGATTTTAGAATTTAGTGATTTCATTTATAAAAAAAGCCAGTTATTTTATTTGTGAAAATTACAACTACAAATAAATAAGAAAAACAACTTGTAAGAAACAGTAATTCCAGAAAGTTAAATTATAAACTTAATCAACAAACTGCATATTTGTTTCTATTTAGTTTGTAAACTTCAAAATGTTTCAAATTGTACATATCCTTAAACTTTCAAATTTTATTTTATGAGTCGTAATTAAATGAAAAAATATATATAATTATAAGATAAATATTAATTGATTTGGTAGGACATCAAAACATACTCTAAAACAAAATAGAGTATGATTGGTAAAAAAAGGAAAGATATATCTTGCGTCAAAGTATAAATATTACAAATATTAACCTTAAAAAATAGATTGTCTACATGAAAATTAATTTTAAAAATTGAACATTAAAATATTTTATGTTATATTAAAAAATTTTATATTTAATATATTTATAAGTAAAAAGTGATAAAATAATACTTTTATTTATGTGTGCTAAAAACTTGAAAAAAACAAACAAAAAAACTAGTTGTTGTTTCTAAAATTTGTATGTAATTTTGGAAATGTTTATATCATTAAAAACCCTTTTTTATTTTTTTTCTCACATATATTAAATTTAAAAAATCTATTGTATTAAAAAAATTGAAAATGCAAACACGAAACTTGTTTTTATATTATCTCTAAAATTTGAATACAACCTTGACAACTCATAAATAAAAACAATTACTATATTCTCAGGGTCGTTTGTTTTTTGTAATGTAGATGTCCGATGTCCGAAATTTTAGATGTTCGGAATTTAAGATAGTCACATGTTTTATAGGAAAATTTATAAGGAAATTCGGAAATATTTAAATAGCCTATTTTGCATAATTCATTCGTGAAATGTTGTAAATTTATGTAATATTTCAAAAATGTCCTTACTAATATATTCATATAATCTATATATTAATTAAATCAATAAATCAATTTAATAACATTATTTTTATTAATTTATTATTTTATTTTTTATACTAATTTCGGATATATTAATTTTTTATGTTATTGTGTAGAATTCATATTAATATGATTTTTCTTCAAAGTTATTAATATTAAGTATAACTTTAATATTTTTTTCAAGACAATTATATAATTAATGTTATATGATATGAAATTTATTTATCATATTATCAAAATTATATTTTTTTAAAGGAAGAAAAATATATGTGGTCATTAAAATACTTTGCTTTAAAATTATATATTTAAGATAATAAATGTTATTGATAATAATTCCTTCAAAATATTAAAAATAAATTGAGATATTATATAATTTAATTAAAGTTTATTTTATATCTAAATATAATATATAAAATTAAAAAAAAATATAGAGAATTGATGAAAGAAAATATATGAAAAACAAACAAAAAGCAAAATGTGAAGAGGAGATACCATCAACATTGTAATCCCGTAAACCCATGTTTCAAAAAGACATCTAAATTGACTCAAATGCCTTTTGTATGGACATCTCGAGATATCCAGATATCTAGATGTCTGTCACACGAGAATCTTGAATTTCCACGAAACAAACGATTCCTTAAAAAGCATATTTTCTAAAAACTAATGACAGAAAACAAGAAACAAGAGCTAATTGGAACATAGTTTGTTTATGCAAGGATATGCACAACAGTGTATTTCAGATTGCAGCTCGAACTCGGCCTCCGGACCGATCTGAATACTTGGGCAGACCTGCACAAAAAGGTGAGCACTCTGACGATCAAGTCAGTATAGGTCGGATTCCCAGCTAATTGGAACAATGGCCTGTGGTATACCAAAGCGACATATGATATTTGTCCATACGAAGGACGTGACTCTGGATTCCGTTATGTGGGAGAGCGCCTCGGCCTCGGCCCACTTTGTGAAGTAATCCACAGCAACCACAGCGAACTTGGTCTGACCCTTGCCCAAAGGGAAATGACCAATGATATCTACCCCCCACTGCACGAATGGCCACGGGGCCGAGATGGGGGTGAGCAGCTCGGGAGGTTGGTGGATTATGGTTCCGTAGCGTTGGCAATTGTCGCAAGTTCTAACGAACTTCTTGGCGTCCTGGCTGAGGGTCGGCCAATAGTATCCTTGGCGGATCACTTTGGCTGACAGCGACCGGGCGCCTGAGTGATTGCCGCACACTCCTTCGTGGATTTCTCTGAGGACGTATAGGCCCTCTTCAGGGGTTAGGCATTTCAATAGAGGCAGGGAAAAGCCGCGTCGGTACAACGCTCCACTTCGGACCACGAACCAAGCTGCTTGCCTTGCCAACCTTCTGCGCTCCTTGGGGTCTTGCGGTGAATTGCCCCTAATAAAGTCCACAATCGGGTCCATCCATGAGGACTCTGGAGCGTCGATCTCCATCAGATCTGGCTCTGAGATCGAGGGATTATCTAAGATCTCGACGGGGACCGTCCTGGCCAGGTCGGTCTCGTACGCTGATGCTAACTTAGCCAAGGCGTCGGCATTAGAGTTTTCTGCTCGGGGAACCCGGCTTACTTCGTAAGTTCGAAATTGGACGAGGTACGATCTGACCTTGCCCAAATACTTCTCCATTCGGGAGTCTTTGGCTTGGTACTCTTCCTTGATTTGGCTCACAACCAGCTAGGAGTCGCTGAAGATCTTAACACAAGAGGCCCCCAATGCTCTGGCGATTCGTAGACCGGCAATAAATGCTCCATACTCAGTCTCGTTATTGGAAGTCCGAAAGCCGAACCTCAAGGCATACTCAAATCGCTCGCCTCCTGGTCCGAGCAAGAGAACCCCGGCCCCGCACTGCTCATTGGAGGATCCGTCGACATAAATTGTCCACGGTAGGTCGGACTCGCCAGGCTCGGAAGGTGGTGTGAGCTCGGCTATGAAGTCTGCCACTGCTTGCCCTTTCAACGCAGCTCTAGGTTCGAACTGGATGTCGTATTCACTTAGCTCCATTGCCCACTTCATCAGGCGTCCAGAAGCTTCTGGCTTATGGAAGATGTTTTTTAGGGGTAAGTTAGTGAGCACCACCACAGTATGGGCTTGGAAGTATGGTCTAAGCCGTTCGGCCAAGGTGACTAAAGCGAGAGCCAACTTTTCCATCTGAGGGTATCTAGTCTCGGCTTCGGTCATAGCCTTGCTTGTGTAGTAGACCGGGTTTTGCCGCGCTTCCTCTTGCCTGATTAGGGCCAAGCTGACGGTACTGTCAGACACTGCTAAGTACAATTGGAGCTTGTCCCCTGACAGGGGCTTGGCGAGCAAAGGTGCCGAACAGAGGTAGCCCTTCAATTGCTGAAATGCTTGTTCGCACTCTGCTGTCCATTCAAACGGCCCTTTCTTTCATAGGACTTTGAAGAAAGGAAGGCACTTATCTATCGATCTTGAAACAAACCGGTTTAGGGCCGCAATCCTGCCATTGAGGCACTGAAGCTGCTTCAGCGTCTTAGGTGCCTCCATCTCGAGCACGGCTTTAATCTTTTCGGGGTTGGCCTCGATTCCCCGGTTGTTCACCATGAAGCCAAGGAATTTTCCCGAAGAGACTCCAAAGGCACATTTAGCTGGGTTGAGCTTCATTTGATATGTCCTCAGAACCTCGAAGGCTTCGGTCACATCGGAGAGATGCGACTTAGACTGCTTGCTCTTGACAAGCATGTCGTCCACATACACTTCCATATTCCGGCCGATCTGCTTGGCGAACATTTTGTTCACCATTCTTTGGTAGGTCGCTTCTGCGTTCTTTAAACCGAAGGGCATGACCTTGTAACAGTACAGACCTTGGTCTGCTATGAATGCAGTATGATCTTGATCTGGGACATGCATCTTGATTTGGTTGTACCCAGAGTAGGCGTCCATGAAGGTGAGCAGTTCGTGCCCGGCTGTGGCGTCCACGAGCTGATCAATCCTCGGCAGTGGGAAGCAATCTTTCGGGCATGCCTTATTTAAGTTCGTAAAATCTACGCACATTCTCCACTTTCCGTTAGATTTTTTAACTAATACAACATTGGAGAGCCACTCGGGATACGAAATTTCTCTTATGTATTTAGCTTTCAAAAGTTTGCTAACTTCCTCAACAATTACATCACTCCGCTCCTTGTTTATAGGTCTTCTTTTTTGCTTTACAGGTCGGAATGACGGATCTATGCTGAGGCGATGCGTCATAATTTTCGGGTCAATGCCAGGCATGTCCTCATGGGACCACGCAAAGACATCCGAGTTGGATCTGAGGAAGTGGATTAGCTCCTCTCTGTCGGTGGCCCCCAGCTTGGTTCCTATGCTTACTTGCTTCTCGGGACTAAGCAGAGGAACAAGCTCGAGCTCCTCAGTGGGTGCGGCAAACTCCCTCCTCGGCAGGTCGGCCTCGAACTCGAGCGTCCCATCCCTACCGGCGAGAGTTTCGAGGGCGCAGACCGATGAGCCTTTGAGTGCGGAGGCATAACACTCCCTCGAAGCGGTCTGTTCTCCTCGGACCGTGCCCACGCCATTGGGGGTGGAATACTTCAAAACTTGATGAAGTGTCGAGGGAATGGCCCGAAATGAGTGGATGATGGGTCTCCCAAAGATGCCGTTATAGGCCGATCTACCGTCAATTACCACGAACTCGGCCATTTGGGTGACCTGAGTTTTGTCATGCCCAAGTGTGACCGGCAAGTCGATGCAACCCTCTGGGATGACCGATTCTCCAGAGAACCCAACCAGCGGTGTCGGGCTTTTCGTCAATTGCGACCTCATCCATCCCAGGGCGAGGTAGGTCGGTAAGGACCAGATGTTAGCAGATGCGCCTCCGTTTACCAGCACCCTCCTGACCACCACATGATCAATCAAGGGAGCGATCACAAGTGCATCATTGTGGGGCAGGTGGACCTCCTCTAAGTCTGTATTGTCGAAGGTGATTGGGCAGGTCGACCTCTACTCCCTGATGATGCACACCTCGCGCCTGGCTGCACGAGCTAACTCTTTTCTTTTATGTTCGGACTGACCCCCGCTTGGCCCTCCAAAAATGGTATTGATGACCGCAGGTCGGTCAGTGCGCCGGGGCGGCGTCCTCGAACGCTTCCGCTCTTCCTTTTTCTCTGCCGAGCTGGTCCTGGGCTTTCCCACAAATTTCTTGAAGTAGCCATCTTGAATTAGATCCTCAATTTGGCGCTTCAACTCCCAGCAGTCCGACGTGTTGTGGCCGTGCTCCCGATGGAAGCGACAATACTTGTCCTTGCTGCGCCTCTCCGGGGCTCCGCGAAGCTTCTCAGGACGCTTGAGTAGTTTTTCCATTCCAGACTCCTCGATGTTCGTTAGGATCTCGGAAATTGGAATCGTGGTCGGGGTGAAGCGTTCGTAAGGTCGGCTCCTGGTAGGTCCGTTCTCCGCCCTTCGATACTCAGCTCGGCCGCTGGAAAAGGATTCGTTGTCCTTGGACTTGGGATCTGCCTTTTCTATATCTTTTCCACTTCTGCCCCGCCCGATCTTTCATTCTGGTCGGCTGGTTTTGGTTTGGAGGAGCTCCTGTCCATCGATGACTTTCTTCGCCTTCTGAAGCACCTCGACGAAGGTGGCCTGTGCCTCCTCTCCAAGTTTCACCGTGAGGACTTCGTCGGCTAGACCGGTGAGAAAATAGCACATGGCCGAGTCATCGGAGCAGTGTGCGACCTTCAATTGCTCCTCCTGGAATCTGGTGACATATTCTCGCAGCGTCTCACCCTTCTTCTGTCTGATGGTGGCGAGATGGGTCGCTGTCTTTTTGTCATAATGCCGAGAAGAGAACTGGGCGAGGAACTCCCTTCTCAGTTGAGAGTAGGTCGAGATCGACCTGGCTGGCAGTCTCCGATACCACAATCGCGCGCTGCCAGTAAGCGCGATCCGAAAGACGCGACATTTGATTGCGTCTGATGCCGCTTGGAAATCCATGAGGCCTTCAAAGACCTCAACATAATCCTTGGGGTCCTTCGACCCATCATAAGGCTTCACGGTAGGAGCTTTGAACTTCGGAGGGATCGGTGCTTCCAAAACGTCCGAGGTGAAGGGCGATTCTCCCAAGTTGCCATCGTTCAATGAACCTTCTTTCTGCTCACATTTGGCGTTTAAGGCCTCCACCTGAGCGTCGAGCTGGCCCCTCAGCTGGTCGAACTCCTCCCTTGTAATCACTCCTGCAGGAGTTGCTGGGTTGCGAGAGGATTCAGCCTGCTGGTTGGAGCTCCTGTGTGAGCGGGATGGTGACTGTCCTTTTCGGAGAGATGAGCCTCTTTTTCTATTGAGGTGTTCACGGAGGTCTCCTCTCTGGCGAGTGTGTCCCTCGCTCTCGTTGTCTTCGGGATGTTCCTCCTCGACTGGGCCGAGGTGGGAACCCCTTTGCTCGCGTATGCCAACGCGCGTCACTCGGTTCTCAGATCGAGACCCTGCGCTTGCAGCTAATATCATTTCGTTATACATTTCCTCCATGGACTGCATTTTCGTGCGCATTGCCTCCATTTCTCTCTGGAGTGCATCCAAGTTCTCACTTGTCGGGGCCGGGGCTGGACCCCGGGCGCCCTTCTTAGCGGTTCCACCTCGGCCACGGGTGGCCTTGGATGTCCTTGGGGGGTGCGCAGGTGGTAGAACAGGCGCGGTGATTCGTGCCGACCTGCGGAGGGGTTCTGTTGCTAGACCGTCGTGACCTTGCCCCTCTACCACTGCTGCTCCGACCTCCCTCTGGTGGGCATCGCTGGCAGCTAGAGTCCTTCGATCTGCCGTATTGGTCGAGTTTGCTGGTTGAACCATTTTCGCTCGCGTATTGGTTTAAAAGGATTGTGATGACTTAGATTGTCGTCCTCACAGGCGGCGCTAAATGTTTATGCAAGGATATGCACAACAGTGTATTTCAGATTGCAGCTCGAACTCGGCCTCCGGACCGATCTGAATACTTGGGCGGACCTGCACAAAAAGGTGAGCACTCCTACGATCAAGTCAGTATAGGTCGGATTCCCAGTTTAGTTCGAGGTCCGAAATCATCGTCTCTGATCGTGGAGTGAAGTCCTCTACTTATGGGTGGTAGTCCCGCTAATCTCGCGACGGTTACACCCGGTAATCTCGAGACGGTCGGTTACACCCGGTAATCTCGGGACCGACGGTTACACCCGATAATCACACCGCTGACAGTAGCTCACATCGGCCCCCACCGAGCTTCCCGGTAGGTCGGACCTCGGCCAGGTTCACCTCGGCCCTCATACTTAGTATCTGTCAACGCTAGTGGTGGTGATCTCGGCGGTCCGAGCTGGGGCATGACTCATGGTCACCTTGGGGCACCAATGGCTGTCCTCCACGTGTCCAGGGTATTCTTTCCCCCAAACATAGTTCAACTAATTAAAGTACGTATTCTCCATCCACAGATCCAAAATTTTCACTCTTGCATGTCAAAAATAAAAAATAGAAATAACATTAGTAAACAGAGCTCTAAAAAAATTATATAACTATATACCAAACACAACATAAAAAGGCCAAAAAGAAAAAGAAAAAGGTAAAAAAAACCCTAACGAGTAACTTTCGTGTCCTTAAATTTTCTTAAAATATCTTCCCATCATACGCTCCTTGTCGGCGATTGGGTTCTTAGGTTTCTATTAAATTCCTGTCGGTTTCCTCTCACGCCCAATCGCTATATTTTCTTTCATTTTCTCTCCTTTTTTTCCCTCACTCAAAAAACCCTTTTTTTTTCACTAGAAATGGACGGCGGCGCCGGCGCCGGCACCGGCAACCCAGTTCTCGGCGGCGTCCGCCGGCGGCAGCCCACAAAGAAAAAGAAGCCTCCGGCCATGAAAAAACCCATCAAAGTAGTGTACATATCAAACCCCATGAAGATCCAGACCAGTGCTTCTGAATTCATGGCCTTGGTCCAAGAACTCACCGGCCAAGACGCCGACTTTCCCGATCCATCTAAATTTCCGGCCGTCGTCGGTGGCTGCGACGGCAGCGGCGCCCTCCACAAGACTCCTGCCAACATTGGCGGCGTCGATGATGGCGATAATAATCTCCCTACACTTGCCGTGGAGCTCCCGGCGGAGGATGTTACGGCGGCTGCAGCGGTGGCGGTGGCAGCCGCCGCGGCTGGTGAGTGCTCAGATGAGAGTTTTTATGATGCATTTGATGACCTGTTTCTTCCTCCGGTGATCGGAAACTTCTCCGGGCTGCTTCCGACGGCGGCGGTGCTCTATGAATCTTATGCAAGGTGATCTCCGAGCAATTTAATTTTTCACGACGTAAAAAATCGTAGTTAATGGATAAATAAACTTCCTCTCTCTCTGTATTCATCTTGTTAATTTTACTTCCATTTTCACAAACATTTTTAAGGTCATAATAATTTCAAGTTCTTTAAGATGTTTTTCTTTTGTGTATAAATATGTAAATTAAGGAGTTACTATTTATTTCTAGCGAAATATCAGAAGTTTCAATTTTAAATTGTTTGATTTAAAGCCTAAATTGATATATTTACAAATAATTACAAAATCACTACTTTTAAGTGTGTGATAATTATCATCTATATTGTATTTATATTCACATGAATCAAATACTTTCCTAGAATGATAAAAGGTAGGGAAGGGAAAAAGGATATTTTTTTCTCTTCAAATTTTAGGTCCATTCGAAAATGATTTCCAATTAGTTTTATGTTTTTTAAAATGATGCCTATTCTCTCTTCGTCCATTCTTATACATGTCAATTCTTAACCAATTTTTAAAAAACAAAAACAAATTTGTAGAAACTACTTTTTTTTCTTCTAATTTTTATAATTTAACTTCAAATTTGAAAACGTTTTAAAATGTAGATAACAAGATAACGAAACACATAGTTAAAAGTAGTGTTTATAAACTAAAATTTAAAAAATAAAAAAACTAAAAACTAAATGGTAATCAAACAAAACCTTAGCAACCAACAAAAAAATTTCTTACATTGTTATTCTATTCACATATCTCCGATACTTTTTAGTATATATTTATTTTTTTTCTAATATTGAATCTTCACTCCATGTTGTTGAACTAAAACAAACATTTTTTTAAAGTATATTTTAAAAAATGTTTTGTTGTAATTCTTCATGGCATTTCAAGATGAGGGTATTCCATTAACTGTGTTTATTTAAATCCAACATTTTACCTTATGAATATCAAGAAATGTGTAAATGAAAATTTTATTAACTAAATTTGGGTTTTACATATCTTTCTCTTTTCTTTTGTTTTCTTCATTACCCTACTAGAAATTCTAGTTTTTCTGCTCACAAAATCATCGCCATGGCTCAATATTTCATCGGCAAAACTATTTCCCGACAAATTTTAAGGCTGTTTTTAGATGGAGGGAAGAAAAAGGAAATATAATACGGGACAAAACAGAGACAGCATAAAAATGGACCCAAACATCACCTTTTTCGTAGGGTAATCTTAGAGCCAACTTGGGGAAGGGGTCTGAAAATGATATGGAATTGGCTGAGCTATCAAATACATAATAGTTCATTAGAACCAAACAAAACCTCAAAAAGACCTATAAAATATTGTGTATATCAATATTGAAAGTAACTCCTTCATCAGAAATCGCAAAAAATCGAAGGTATCTACGAGTAACACCAAATTACCCAACATGAGCGGAAGTGAGCTAGACGTTAAGCCTAAGACCACTCTGCCACACCGGCAAGCGCCACAATATTGTCATTCTCGTATTGCAAAGTTATTATTGTTATTCTTTTTAATTAAAATTATTCTTTAAAGGTTTTGGTTCTATTGAGAATCCCACATTGAACAATGGTTTATAATAGATATGGATTATTTCTTTCATTGTCAATTGATTTTGAGATGAAACCTATAAATATTGATATGGTATCAGAGTTCAAAACGCTCAAACGAGCAATCGGTTCAAAAATTAGATCCGACAAAGATTGATGAGCCAAATCTTGAAGGGACATGTTAAGGATCCCACATTGAACAGTGGTTTGTAATAGATATGAGCTATCCTTCTCATTGTCAATTGATTTTGAGATCAAACCTAACCCATGATAGGTTCTGTATAGACTAAGGTTAGAAAGTGATATATACCACAAAGCTATTCTTTGTCACTAAATTTGGATAACATAATTTTTGTAGTCTTTTCTTCTTCTTTTTTATTATGAAGGCAATGACTTGGTCTGTTGACTTTTGCTTATATTTAATTTATTTTAAAAAGAGAAAAAAGAATAATAAGGAGTTCTCTTTTATTTTTTGTTCCAAAAAATAAGTTCTTTGAATAATCTCCCATATGGATTATTTGAATATTTCTATTTGATCCTATCATATGGAGCATTAAAAAAATATGGATACTTAAAAACATTTTAAGAGATCTTGTGAAACCCTAGGAAGAAGTGCTGGAAAAGTAAAAAAAAAATTGGAAAATTTCGTCTTTTCCGAGCACCCAACTCTTTCAAACTTTCAAATGTCACAAAAAAACATGTTTTTTTTTCAAACATTTCTGGATGATTTAAAACGTCACAAAAAATAAAAAAATTTCGAAAAAAATTTCTACCTTTTATGACGTTTTTCTTTGTTTTCAAGATTTTTTACTATTCATCAGTGTCATGGAAGCCCGAAATCGTAGTAGCAACTAGAAAACAAAGAAAATAGTTGATAAAACTACGGCACAAACTAAAAAGTTATATTGTAAATTCAACTTTTCTTTTCTCTTTCATCATGAACAAGTATATATACACACATATGTATTGCACTTTTTATTTTATTTTATTTTATTTATTATTTATTTTTTGAGTTCAACAGTATGTGGGGGTGACAATCTCGAAGCTACGAACTTTTGGTCGAAAATTTATGTCTTACCCAGTTGAGTTATATCGAGGTAGGCGCATTGTTTATTTCGGCTAATTGTTAGAAATGTTTTTTGAATTGAACTTGATCTCCCAAGCTTAGTGAAATAACTAAACTTGCTTATTATATGGTTCGATACTCATTTTATAAAATAAATATGATTTTCCTTAAATCATAGTTTTAAAATCATATGTGGATTTTCTCTTCATTAATTTATTTTCCGCAAGTTAAAGATTTAATGAAATCTTGAATTTTTCGAGATAGGATTTATGAAATTTGAATAGTTAATTCATTTTAAGTTTTGGAATGAAGAAGTTTTATATTTATTTGGGCAACAATTGCACGTATACTTAGCTTATTGGATTGATTTTAACTTTCAAAATTTCAATCTCATCGAATCAAACCCTAAACTTTAAATAACGGATAAAATTTATACTTTTAATTAGTTAAATTATATTTTTTTTATTCTATTGTTTACCTTACATATATATATTTATCAATATTGTTTACATTAACATATAAATATATATTAGTCTATTCAATTATCTTATATATCATATCAATTTAGTCAAAATTAATCTAAAAAAAATCTAATAGACATACGAGATTAATGTTGCATTAATGAAATTACTAACAAATAAAACATACCAGCACAATCTAAAGTTTATAGATGTAATAAATTTGTTTGCTAAATAGGCACAATGTTTTATTTGCTTAGCTAGCTAGCTTTCATACAGAGAAATAGTTTCATGAAATATTGGATTAATTTGATGACATTATTAACCCTTTTTTTCTTTTCGTTTATTTTCTTTTTAATACAATTTTGGTCGATATACTTTTGATTTTAGTTCATTTTAGTCTATGTACTTTAAAAACGTTTATTTTAGTCTCGTACTTTCAATTATTGTTCATTTTAGTATTTATATTTTCAAAACTTTCATTTTGGTTACTGTATTTTTAAAAGTGACAAAGCAAAATTCTAACACAAATTTTATAAACAATATAAACTCTTTAACACAAATTTATGCATAGCTACATTTTAAGAAATTTAGTGAGTGAAATTATGATCGAAAGAAATGAGACAAATAAAACTAAAGATGCAAAAATGGTAACTTTTAAAAGTATGCACGTTTTGAAATTACAAGAACCAAAATAAATCAATGTCGATCAAAATAATATTTAATCATTTTAAAAACTCAATTTACCCTCTTGTCTTTCTTAGTTAAGTTCTATTTTCAAGAATTCCATTTCTAAACCTTTCCTATGTTTTTTTCAACATCTGTTCTCTGCTACCTTGTTTGGTTTTTCAAATTGACGAGTTGTTGATGAATTTCAAATAATAATGTTTCAAAAATTAAGTGAAAAAATATATTAGGTAATTGTTTTTTGAATTTTCTTTGACAGAGAGAAATATTTTTAAGAACAATTAATGAATTTGTACCTCCTTTGAGAGAATATTGGTCTTGTAGATAGTGAATTCAAGTGAAACGATTAAAACACAACTTGAAAATATTTTTGTAAAGAAAATTGAGAGGCTATTTTGTAAAATAATTTCCTTTCATTTTTGCTATCAATGCATCAATTTTTATGTTAGATTGAAATATCGATATCTCGAAGAAAATTTAATACCCTAATTTTATGTTTATATATACAAAAATTGGGACAAACTACTTGACAAACTATCTCATTTTTCAATCTATTTTGTATTCTACACGATCATAGATTTAATGTCCTTTTTTCTTATACAAAAATATTTTGATTGAAATAAGTTGATATATACATTATTAAGCATAGCTTAGCAGTAATTGATATATGTCTCAAATCAAGAGATTGTAAGTTCAATTCCCAACCCATATATTGTACTAAAAAGAAAACAAATTAAATTTGAAAAGATATAGACGTTGACCAACTGCCTTAAACATTAGGAACGAAGATTATATATATATATATATATATATATATATATATATATATAAAGCTTAATATTTACGTCTTATCATGTACTTCAGCGATAGTCTTATTTTTCTAAAATTTGGAAAATCACCTCTATCTCATTTTTCAATCCATTTTTAATTTCATATCCCAAAATTTAATCCTCTTTTTAAGAAGATTTTTTATCAAAACAAATCAATACATTAACCATACATTTTCAAAAATTTAAAAGAATATAAATGAAATTAAAAAGTGTACATACATATATTTTAGTACAAATTAAAAAGTATATTAAACATTAGAAATCAATCTATATAGTTGACGCAGTATTTAGATCTCCCCGTATGAAACATAAATTAAAAAAGAAAAAAAGGAGTTCAAACCCATGATAATCAGGTACCTTAAAATTAATTTCTATGTATTTTTCGATACTAAATATTATAGGGTCAGATCACAGTTGCTATGTGAGATTAGTTTAGGGATGTGTAAGCTAGTCCAGATACTCACGAATAAAAAAAAGATTGATGTATGGATATTCTTGTCTCTACTTTCATTATTTCAATCCCACAATCTTTTTTGAATTATATATATATATATGTGTGTGTATATATGTATATATGTATATTTCGACACATGCATGAAATGAATATTAATTAGAAAGGACATAGACAAAGTTATAAATGGAATTAAGTTGTAAGAATTGACAACCTCAATAGTTTTGTTGGCATTTTGGATAATATGGCAAAGAAAATAAATAGGAAGGATCGAAATGAATGTAACGTTTTACATTTTGTCACAAATGAAACCTTTTTAATTTTCTTTCAAAATGTTTTTTTTTTTTTGAATTTGGAACCAGAATATTTACAACAATAGTAAAGAAAGAGACAAAGATTGTGTTGTAAAAAAAAAGGAAGAAAGACAAAGATTTGATTGATTCCCACTTTTAATGTTTTGGCTGACCCAAAAAAAAAAAATCAATTTGATAGGTAATATGAATTGAATTTTACCTCAACTATCCATAACGTTGGAATTTGAAGTTTTCGAGAGTTTTTTTTATATATTTACCCACTAATTTCAACGTAAAAGGTAAAATCTTTTAGGGTAAATTGTAAAAACCACCCCTGAACTATAATAGTTGTTGTAAATATACCCACAAACTTTTAATTGCAAAAATTAAACCTCCAACTTAAATAATGGTTTAAATTAAACCTCTATGTTAGTTAGGTTAACGTTCCGTTAAGTCCTCATTTAAAAAACAAAGTGATGTTTTAAAAAATAAAATAAAACCCTTCATTACGTTACAGAATCATGCATAACAAACACAATCTTTTCGATAGGGAGAGAAAACGAAGAGTTTTCATGATTTCTAGTAGAAGACAAAGACAAAATCGATTTTAAACAAGATCACTACTTGAATTCTAGTTTCAATCATAATATATATGCTCGACTTGGGAGTGTTCACTGGTAAGTAATCAACTTGAACAACAAGAATCGTGCATAAACAATGTCGTGACGTCGATAAACAAAAACTAATTTTGTGAGGTTTCTTCTATAAAAATTATATAAAAAAAACAGTAGTTTCATCTATTTCCACGTATGAACCTCCATAAGTGAACGCACAAAAAAAATTCAGCAACCTTCCATCTCCATTTTTGCTATAATATCATGTGACTTAACAATAAAATTGAGAAGGAAAAGATAAAAACTCGGCCACGTTCAAAACTCTACCACCAAACTTATGAAAAGGAAAAAATTTAAGAGGATGATACTCGATTCGATGCTGTATTACTTACCATTGAACACTCCCAAGCGACAATACATATTATGATTGAAATTGGAATCCAAGAAATCTTGAAAAAAAAAATTGTTTGTTAAGTAGTGATTTTGTAACTGAAGGACTTTATTTTATTTTTTAAAACATCCGTTTGTTTTTTAAAGGAGAACTTAACGGAAGGTTAACTACTAGAGAGAGGTTTAATTTAAACCACTATTTAAGTCAGAAGGTTTAATTTTTACCATTAAAAGTTCGTGGGTGTATTTGCAACAACTATTATAGTTTAGGGTGGTTTTTGCAATTTACCCAATCTTTTAAATTACTTGCTAATTTTAATGAAAATAATCCTAACAAATATTAACATGAGCTCAGCGGGATAGTAATTAGCTTTTGTCCAATGAATAAAAGTAAATCATAGTAAATATTTATATAAGAATTAACCATTGAATAACCCCATATAGAGGTACCAATTTAAACAAAAATCTAGTTCCGGTTTTTGTTCTTAAGAGAAGATAATTTGATAATATAATAAATAAATTTTATAATTGTATATTTGAGAAAATATTAAAGTTGAAAATGAAATTTATATTAATATTAATTACTTTTCAAAAACTCTTATATTGATATGAATTCTACCTAATAACATACAAAAATTAATAAATATATAATAAAATTAAAAATAAAAATATTAAATTAATTTTTTAAAAAATCTATTATATAAATACAAATTATATTAGATTAATGTATAAATTATATGAATATTCATAAGGACATTTTCGAGAAATTATATAAATTTAGAACATAACAAACGTGGCTATTCAGATATTTCCAGACATTTATATATTTTCCTACAAAACAAATTTAGCCATCTAAAAATGCCGGACATCTAAAATTTTGGATATCGAAAATTCCAGACATCTAAAAATATCAGTCATCTACATTTCCAACAAACAAACGGACCCTAAAGCAAAGAAAACTGAAAACAAACGAAAGAATATATCAGTAAAGAGGTATGGTTTTCAAAGTAATAACATTATTATCAAGCAAAGGAACTTTCTATTTAGTCTCATAATTTAAAATATTCCTAATTTCAAAATATTCAAAGTATGTTTATTTAGTTTTTATATTTTTAAAGAGATCTAAATAGATGTTTAAACTTATTTAATCTTAGGTCTAATAGATTCCAATGGTTAATTATTTCGCATTTATACCAATCTACTGCTAAAATTGATTAAAATAAGTCTATCATCTATTTTATTTAAATCATTATCATGAAAATGTTAACCATACAAATACTTAATTATTAGGCACAAAATTGAAGGCCAAAGATCTAAAGTTCAAAAGTTGTGTATTTAACTCTCTTTGTACTGCCAAAGCAAACATAGCTCAGCCGTAATTGACATATATCTCCAACCAAGAGGTTGTGAGTTTGAATCCCCTCCTCGATAATACTAAAAAAAAGAAAAAAAAAACTCTCTTTACCATATAACCTAATGTTGAACTAATTAGGTTAACAACAAGAATACACATTCAACACAAAGTTAAAATTTAAGTATGCGATATTCTTTCTTTTTGGTTAAAACACTATTTTAGTGTCTATATTTAAGTTTTGGTTCATTTTGGACCCTATACTGTCAAAATGTTTGTTTTGGTTCTTGAACCTTCAACTTTAATTTATTTTAGTCCTAAAAATATAATGTCATGTTAAAATTGTGATATAAAATATAGGACCAAAAATAAAATTAAATGACAAAAATGATAAAGTTGAAAATACAAAAACTAAATAACTGAGAAGTTTTCCATTTTGGTCTTTTGTCTAGGACCCACTAGAATGAAGGGAAGAAAAAAAAAACCCAAACTTGGTCGCTTGTCTTCTCTTCTGCATCATTGTGGTTTTACAAAACAGAATGACACACAAAACAACCATATTACACAAAATATTTATGTTCATGATGAGAATCCATGTCGTTTTAGTGTTTTGTTTAGCCAAAATTCAAGCTCTCCTTTGGTTGATAACACGATCACAATCTGTTTCACCTCTGCTAAATATAGAAACCAGATGTGAAGAATTTGTTAGACAATGGAGCGAGTCTCCCTCTCCCTCTCCCTCTCGCTGTTTCTCTCTGTGGATGATCTGTTGCGTTCTTCTCCATGGCCAATCCCCAAATATGCCAATGGCAAAACTGATTGGATTCCACAGATTGATTGGTTGATTAATAGCCTGTAAAAACTAACAAAGAAACCTGAATCAATTTATGAAATCCAACGAAATGACCGTTTGTTTCTGTTTCAGAAATGGAATGAACGGATGGACTCTCTTCCATTCAAATCGTTCCGCTTAGCATTCTCTTAACCAAAAAAGAAAAGGAAAAAAAAAAAAAAGAAGAATCAGCAAAAAACGAAACGATGTTAGAGAAAGAGAAAGAGATTTTGGTATTGGGATTTGGATTGGGATTGGAATTGGGAATCTTGTTGTTCTGTTGTAAATGTCAGATTGATTGATCGATTTCTATTTCTTTTTGTTTTCTCCCATTTGGGTAACCTTCAAAATCCATCAAATTCGAGATTTCTCCATCTGGGTATCCTCAGAAATCGCTCGAATTCGAGTTCCCGATCGAAAACATTCGAAATCCCATCTGGGTTTTCTCAGATTCGAGAGTTATGAGCAGAGAAAGTGGGGTTTTGAAGGCGTGGGAAGCGACGGTTCGCAAAACCCAAGCGGCGAAGAAGCGCGCCCACAGCATATTTGGCACGACGTCGGTGGCCCACGCCGACGACGGCGACATCATCGACGGCGACTCCGTGGACCTCGAGTCATATTCCGGCGACATCTACCACGCCGACAGAATCCTCCCGAACGGCGACTACTACACCGGGCAGTGGTGCGACAGCTTCCCCCATGGCCACGGCAAGTACCTCTGGACCGACGGCTGTATGTACGTCGGCGAGTGGAGCAAAGGCAAAACCATGGGCCGCGGCCGCTTCAGCTGGCCCTCCGGCGCCACCTACGAGGGCGAGTTCAAGAGCGGCTACATGGACGGAATCGGCACCTACACCGGCTCCAATGGCGACACCTATAAAGGCAACTGGGTCATGAACCTCAAGCACGGCCATGGCATCAAGAACTTCTCCAATGGCGATTGCTATGATGGGGACTGGAGGAGGGGGTTGCAGGAGGGGAATGGGAGGTATCAATGGAAGAATGGGAATCACTATGTGGGGGAGTGGAAGAATGGGGAGATTTGTGGGAAGGGGACTTTTGGTTGGAGCAATGGGAATAGATATGAAGGGTATTGGGAAACTGGGTTGCCCAGAGGGAACGGGACTTTCAAATGGCCTGATGGGAGCTTCTATGTGGGGCATTGGAGCAGAGATCCTCAAGAACAGAATGGCACTTATTACCCCTCTGGTTCCACTGGGAATGTGCAGTGGGATCCTCAGGATGTGTACAATGTGGACTTCAGTGACTGCAAGATCTGCCTTGGAGAGAAGGTTTCGATCCTCCCCTCGCAGAAGAAGCTCGCGGTTTGGCGGTCGTCGAAGGGGGAGGATGGCGTGAAGCCGAGGAGGATGTCGGTTGATGGGAGGGTGAGTATTGATGTGGAGAAGCCGTTTGATAGGATGCAAATGTGGGGCGTCGGGGGCGGGGACGGGGACGATCTGGGGTGTTGCAGCGAGAGGACGTCGTCGGTCGGAGGAGTTGGGAGAGGGGATATGGCGGACTATATGTTGGGTCTGAATTTGGATAAGGATGCACTTGGGATGCCAATGAAAATGCCAAGGTCTTCTAAGAGGCAAGGGGAGACCATCTGCAAAGGCCACAAGAACTATGATCTTATGCTCAATTTGCAGCTTGGGATCAGGTAGTTTGGATGATCAAATCCATTTTTTGTTCTCTTTTTTGTTGATCTCTTAACACAATCATTGCTGCAAACTTGTTTTTGGTTTTTGTTTTTGTTTCTTAAGTTCTCACTTTGATTATATAACAGAGCAAGCCCTGTTTTTCCCCTGTTCTGTTTTTTTGGTATATCATGACCATTGTTTTCTTTAACCATTAGTATGTATGTGTCTGTGAGGGTTGAACAGGCACTCGGTAGGAAGACCGGCCCCGATTGCGTCCCTCGACTTGAAGCCTTCGGCTTTTGATCCAAAGGAAAAGGTTTGGACCCGATTCCCTTCCGAAGGAAGCAAATACACTCCACCCCACCAGTCTGGTGAGTTCAAATGGAAGGACTATTGCCCTTTAGTTTTCAGGTACAATGCCAATTCTTTAATCTATAGCTTTGCTCTAGATTACTCCATTTCTTAGATTTGCACTTTAGAGAAAGATCAATTGTTTAGTACTTTAGAAAGAGGAACTGATTAGAATTCTCAATTCTATCAAATTTGACTTGTTTAACCAACCGGTTAGCAGTGTCTTGTTGCATTTTTTTTTTTTTTTTTTTTTTTTTTATGTTTCTTAGATTTGTTAATAGACATTTCCATCCATCTTCAGAACTCTGAGGAAATTGTTCAAGGTGGATCCAGCTGATTATATGCTGTCAATCTGTGGGAATGATGCGCTTCGAGAACTCTCGTCTCCTGGTAAAAGTGGTAGCTTCTTCTACTTGACGAATGACGACCGATACATGATAAAGACGATGAAGAAGTCAGAAGCAAAAGTGAGATTTTGTTTTCCTATACTATATTCCTTTTGAATCAATAACGGCTAATGTAATTTGGGAGAACTTGACCTCATTTTGCAGGTTTTGATAAGAATGCTCTCTGCTTATTATAATCATGTGAGAGCCTTTGAGACCACTTTGGTGACCAAATTCTATGGTCTTCATTGTGTTAAACTAACCGGGCCTATCCAGAAGAAGGTAAGCCGATGTTTTTTTGTGACACGAACTTTACTGATGACGAGAAACTGCTTGGGTGAGAATGTGTTTTAAATTCAATGGATGCTTCCTGTGTTTTAAACATAGGTAAGGTTCATCATCATGGGAAACCTTTTTTGCTCGGAATATTCCATTCACCGACGGTTCGACTTGAAAGGGTCGATTCTTGGACGCACGACAGATAAGGCTGAGAGTGAGATTGACGAGACAACCATCCTTAAGGACCTCGATCTTAACTTTGTGTTCCGACTGCAGAAATCGTGGTTTCAAGAGTTTTGCAGGTGCAACTATGCTTTAAAGGATTTCATGCTTTGAGAAGTTGTTTCTATTTTCTTGTCAAAAGATTGTATCGTCATCATAACTTGATTCACTAGTATATTTATAATCTTCATTTTGGCATTTGCGTTTGCGTGTGCGTCTCCGTTTGATGTTTGTGTATCGTCTTTCTTTTAGGCAAATCGATCGGGACTGCGAGTTTCTCGAACAAGAAAGAATTATGGATTATAGTCTTCTAGTTGGTCTTCACTTTAGGGAAACTTCAGCTGCTGGTGATTTGATACCTTCCGGGTCTCGCACGCCTACAGGTTTTTCTCCTCTCTTTTCCTCCGTCCATCATCTCTCTCTCACTAAATTATGAACTATCTCTCTTGCAGGCGGGCCCGAGAACGAAGTCGCTCCTCGTCTGTCTCGAGTCGACTTGGATCAGCTTTTCCTAGATCCATCCAGGTGAAATATAAATCTCTATTGATTGCAAACAGTTTGGCATTCTTCTTTTTGAATGAAGTGCTTGTTTGTACAAAGCCTTTGAACTACAACTTGGACAATTTTTGGTTTGTAGATGGTCGAGTATCAAATTGGGCGTAAACATGCCTGCTCGGGTCGAACGTACGATCAGAAGAAGCGATTGCGAGTTCCAACTGGTCGGAGAACCAACCGGAGAGTACTACGACGTGGTTATGTTCTTTGGCATCATTGACATACTTCAAGACTACGACATTAGCAAGAAGCTTGAGCATGCATACAAGTCCATCCAATACGATTCGACTTCGATATCAGCTGTCGACCCGAAGCAATACTCGAAGCGGTTTCGTGACTTCATATTTAATATCTTTGCCGAAGACGAGGCCGAACTTTAAAGGAAGAAAATCAACAAAATCTCTCATTCACATTCTTTCATTTGTTTTATAATATAGAGCAACAGATCATCATATCTTGATATGTTTTAGTAAATGAGAAGAAAATTGAAGCAATAGAATTCTGTTTATGTAACCCATTGCTGTAGTTTCATTACAATTACACACAGAAAAAAAAGTATAGTCATTGATTATTGGATACATATTTGGTATCAATTTGCAATTGTATATACAATTAATCTCTTCTTTCTTCATATTTTAATGCTAATTTACAATATTTATGAGATGCATTATTTTTATTTTTATTTTTTTTGTGTAAAGTTTAAGACATTTTATGCTTAAATTGAGCTGTGAGATTGGAATTGTTTAGAAGTGATTTTTTAAAAAATAAAAAATTGGTAGAGTTAAAATTTTAAACTGAGGTAGATGGTAACTAATAATTGAAAGTCTTACAATTTCTTTCTTAACAAAGATAGTTATAGAAATTCTAAAAACAGATTAAACAAAAAAAAAAAAAGGATTTATAGAACTTTTAGACTAAGCACTTAGTTTGCTTACCTTCTAATTTAATCACTTTAAAAAAAAATTTTTAAACCCTTTTTATATAAATAGCTTTAATTAAAATATTTTTGTGTTCGATTACATTTTCTTAAAATTGATTTTAGTTATTAATTTGTCTGGTTGTACTATATTTAAAAGTGACTCTACAAATGCTAAATTAACATAAAATGGTTTTTAATGATTCCACCGGGTTATTTTGGAATAAAGTGATTATTCAAAAAAATGATTATAAACAAATTTGATTAATTGTCACAAAAAAACTATAATTTTTTTTCTAAATATATACTTTTACCCTCTAAAACCATTTAGGAAGTTAATCCAAACACAACGTTAATGTGTGTCCATACTTTTTTTAATACAACAAGTAGAGAATAGAAATTCAAACTCATGAGCTCTTGGTTAGAGACATGTGCCAATTAGGAAGGATTATAAATATTTTTCTAAAAATTGGGGTAGTATTTGGTTAAGATTTTAATATCGGTAAATAATTTTTTTGACAAATTTCTATTATCAAAAATGATTTTGAGAATTTTACATGGAAAGTCCTTATATAATGAGTGTTAAATAATATTAAATATTTTGCCAAACTTGCTCAACAAGTATCTTCTTGGAGAATTGTGGCTACTATATTAAACACTTTATCTAAGTTCAAGTATGACAAAATTGTGGCCATTACATCGTACACTTTGTCCGAGGCCAAGATGTAGTAAAAGTGTGGCCATTAGATCTTACACTTTATCCAAGGTCAATATGTGGCAAATGTGTAACCACTAGATCTTACACTTAACTCAAAGTCAATATGTAGCAAGTTTGTGGCCGTAAAAATTTATTTGATGCACAAGTAAGCTTGAGTAATAAATACGTGGACATCCATAATTGACCATACATTCCAAATCTCAAATCCAAGTGAGCTAAAGTGTGAGGTTTAGTGAGGTAAAAATAGGGTTCATATGAGAAATTTTATTCTTTGTAGGAGATAAACTTTGTAACTCCTATATTTTCATTGAGTGGAAATTTTTTATCTTTGCCCGTGGTTTTTATCCTACTTTGTTTACGAGTTTTCCACGTAAAATCACTGTGTCTTATTTTTCCTCCTCTTCTTCATTGTTACTTATTCTCAATCTATTTTAACTGTGATGATCATCTTGCTCTATTCGGCCACATATCCTTATGAGTGCTTCAACTTTTTTTTTTGTTCAAAAGGCATATACCAAACCTACTCAATTAGTTTTCTTCCAAAAGTATTTATTAAAAAAAAATGTTTTACCATAAAATTCGAAGAATCGAAAGGTTAGGATCAGATTAGACTAAAAATTAAAATTTTATATTGAAAATTTTAAAGCTTCTTTTAGACCTGGAAGGTTTAAGAGCCTATTAAACATTTCCTTTAAGTGTACAAGGACCTAGACACAACCCTCATGGACTAAATTTAATAATTTTAACCTAATATCATAATACATATACAATAGTGAACTGTGACCAACCGATAAGGCGTTGGAATAATGGAGCTCCAACTTAGGGTTATGGGTGCATATTAGTTGGTCGATATTGGTTTTGGACTAACCGACACTGAAGGTCGATATATATGTGGTTCGCTTAAACCGACCAACCGACTATTAGGTGTGGATCAAGTTGGATTTGGTGCAATTATTTGACAATAGTGACTTGATTGAGTTGAGATAACTAAGCTGACAATGAATAAGATCGATAGTGATAGAGAGTAACAATGGCAAACTGATAATGGTCGAGAGGCGCAAAGATATGTTGTGAAGATGAGAGCAAGCGAGGCCAAGAAAGAAAGATGAAAATGAAATGGTTTGTGATCGTAGAAAGGAATGCATGAGCTATTCCGTGAGAGGATTGAATGTGGGAGGGATGAGATTTGAGCATTAAGGAGCCAAGTATATCGCTTTGATATAAAAAAATCTTAATTTTTCTTTTCCCCTGAGGTCACGTCAAAGATTTTGTTATGCTTAACGTACTCAAAGAATGTCAAAATTTTAGCGTAAAAAATTAAAATTTCTTTTAACTCTACATTTATGATTTATCTCATTTTTTTTTTATATTTTCCACGAGAATATAAAGTAATATAAAAATGCAACCCTCAACACGAAAATCATATGGGGTTGAGGATGAGACTGCATCTCTGTGAGATAATAGATAAATGATACTCGATTTGCAAATATTATATTCTTTTTAAAGCTTTTTTTAGAGACACGTAGAATTTTGATCGATCCTCCTTAATTATTTAATGAATCATTATTTTATATTATGGTGTTGGGTTCCAAAAGATTGACGCAACATTCATTATATGCTCGATAAATTAATTTTTCTTTAAAAACATGTTTAAAGAAAAAGTTTGGACATAAAAAATCAACCAAACGAAACATGACAACTATGGAACAATTTGATTAGGGATAAGACAAAAGGAACATATCTCTATAATTTAAGATATGATTGATTAATTTATTAGGTATTAGAGAGGGGAAAAACGTGTAGATTTCTATTCATATGGTTGATTATTTAATTAATCAATGTTTGAATTCAACCACAAGTTGTGAGAAATTAATCTTGTCAAAAATAAAATGTGGGAAATTAATGGGATTAAGGAGCAATAATTTTAATAGTAAGTTGACTTTTTTGGTCCTTCAAGAGCCTTTATTTTATTATGTTGAAGCCTAGTCCTTAAATTTTTATTTTGTTTTACCCCTTATTTTCCAATATTATTATATTCTAGTTCATGAAATTTTCATAAAAAAATATATTATAGACCTTGGCATAAGTTTTCAATTAAAAATTTAACATAAATTTGAATCAATTTGAAACTTAATTAATTAACATCCAATCTATTAGGCAAAACGAGCGTAGCACAACGGTAATTAATATATATCTCCAATCAAGAGGTTGTGAGTTCGATCTCACCCTCACATGTTATAACTAAAAAAACATATCCAACTTGATTATGTAGACATCCACTCAGTCTAATAAATGCACTTAAATGTTAAGTTTTTACGAAATAATTTATAGAAATATTGATGGCAAGATATTTTTAAATTAAAATTTTGTTTGGTACTTCAACTTTCAAAATATCAATTTTGTTCCCTACGATTTTAGTGTCGTTAGTTTGCTGTCAAATGGTCAACATGAGCATATATATAACTTAACAAAAAATGACATCTACTTATTCTCTTGAGGCTAGAGGTTCAAATCCATATGCCATACATTTTTTTTAGTTCAACATGTGGGGATGAAGTTCAAACCTTTAACATTTTTTTATCGAGAATATATATCTTAACCAGTTGAGTTTTCCGTAGGTTGGTACCCCAAATTTGTTGTACTAAAAAAATTGTTAAAAGAATGAATAGCTCGATTTCAATATGTATATTAGTGTACTAACGCGAGCATTTACTAGTGCAACATAGATTGGTTGGGGCGAGTACTAAATGAGCTAATATATTAAATCATAGAATAATATAGCAAATCTCCAACCCAAACACAACTCAGTGGACAAGAAGTACCTATTACTCTCATGAGATCAAATGTTCAATCTCCCACCGTCTATATATTTGTTATAATATATATATATATAATATAAACTAAAATATTTATTTTTTAAAAAATATTCGGGACGAAAACATACCTTTCAAATGTTTATGAACTTGTAGTTAGTTAAAAAAAATCAGATAATAAAATAAACCCTTTAAGAATATAAATCAAAATAAACAAATATGATATTCACAAATCCAAATAAGAGTTAGACCTAGAAATTTACCAAAAGTTTTAAGTAAGAATTGAAAGAAAATATTTGAATATTTAAACTAACATAAAACAACTTTTAAAGCTACAAAGTTTTTCAATTAAAAAAAATTGAAAAAGGGGAAAGATCAATGAGAGAAAGAAGAAAATAAAAGAAACCTTAGAAATAAAAGACCAAAAACCTTAAAATTTGGAAGATCCGACCGTTTGTCGATACACAGCGTCACCACACCCGCCGCGTGTCGACATGTCGGCATGTCGGCTTCGACGATCCCTTCTCCAACCCATTGGATTTCCATTTCCCATTCCTCCATCTCACTCTCTACATGTGCCACCGATAACACTTATAATCTCTCTTTCTTTGTTTTCTTTTTAATAAAATATTCTAAATTCTAACTGGAATTACATATTTCATCGGTCGATAACTGTGTACTTTAGTTCTTGAACTTTAAAAAAGTTTCAACTATTGTTATTCGTTGATTCAGGAATCTGAATGAAGAGAAGAGTTGACTATTGATTTAAGGTAGACGTCCATAATCAGCTGAAGTGATAACCTACGAGTAGAATCTTGCACTGGTGTGGCGCTCGACCATATACACTCTGAAGCTTAAATTAACCTACTTAGTCTAAGCTGGTGTCGAACCAAGCTTAGTTAGGTCGCATAAAAATTGTCTTCGTGAGACATGAACCTCACCTAATTTTATAGGAATGTTTTGGGTAATATTGTTCTGTCATTTCGACACTCTATACCTGGTGTTCAATGAATTTTATGTCGATGATATTCGTGTTTTAAGGTCGATACTGAGTTGCTTGCCCAAATTGAAGTTCAGACACGTGTTCTTGGACAAATGGCCACGTGGCAGGCTAAGATGAGGTGGCAGGCTTTTTCATTCATTTAATTTGGTAGGAAACTAGACATTATTCTATATCTTCTTCTTCATAATCAGTTAAATTAGTTAATTGGTATATATATAATTCTACTATCATGCAGAGTTATTTTGAGTAACAATACTCCATAATGAAAATATATAAACTCCATCAAAACATTTTAAGATCAATAATGGGGCTATATCATATCTTTTAAATAACATAAAAAGACATGATATTAAATTTCCATGAAAATATCGACATTTTTATGGGTTCGACATCGACATGAAGATAAATCGATATTTCTATAATATAAAAAAAACAAAATATATATATATACATAAAACATAATATCACTAATATAAGGTTAATATTAGTAATTTTTAGAAATTTTAAATTGTAAATTTAAATATTTGTTACAAATTTCTTATTTTTATAATTTCGAGAAATATTCATCGATATCGACATCTTATCGGTTCATCCATCACTTGCATAAAATTGAGACCTTGACATTTAAAACTTTGAGTCCAAAACATTTAATTAGCATATTATTTTGCAAGTTGAAAGATGAATAATCACCGCCCCTTATTTGAAATCATATGAATATGTATATATGTATATATACACACCAACCAGATTAATTAAAAAATAAAAAATAAAAAGTTGAATTGAATTTGTAATTAATGATTCAAAATTGAGTAGAGAATTATTTTGATATGGAGAAACTAGGGGAACAGCCAATGAAAGGTCCAAATGCTTAGACTCTTTTAGTTGCATATATTATTTAATTTATAAATTTTTTGAAAGTTTAATTTCATTTACATTAATTTAATTGTATGTATACGGTAGGTGGAATATTCCACTTTATTTTTGTCCAATTATATATCATCATCTTATGCTATTGTACAAATTAGTAAATATTTGCCTATTAATTAAGCATGTTATATCATAACTTAAGCAAATTCATAATTTATAATCGAGAGAGATACGTTCATTGAAATTTTTTGAGGGTAGAAATTGAATTTGTAATTTAATATAATAAATTAAGAGAACAACTTGTTAGATATTCTTCCAATTCAATATTGATCAATTTACACTTGGTATAATTTAATATTGATAAATTCACAATTTGTAATTTAATATTGATAAAGAAAACTTAGTTGATCAACAAAAGGTTAAACTAATTATAAGTTTAAACTTGGTTGAATTTTCCTATTTCAATTACGCCTCGAGATTTAATGTGTTTGTATTCAGTCACTAACCACTAATATCATTAACAAAATACTGATATCTATTTGAACATAGTGCAATAGGTAATGCATGTACTAAAAAAAATAAAAAATAATGAAGGTATATTATTCTCTAAAAGTCGATGATTTGATAATAATCTATCCCATTTATCTATCACCCCTAATCAATTAAAGTTTTAAATGTCGAAGTTTGATAGTAATTTTGGAAACATTATAAAAATAAAAAATATATAAAAATGATTTAAATTAACAAATAATCATTACAAATTTTAAATAAGGTTAAAGTTCTTGTTATCAATATTATATGTATATTATGGTATTTTGATGATATTTTCATATACTTGGTCGATTTTTCTAGGATACCATAGAAATATCGATTTTGATGGAAAAAAATGTCCTACAATAAAATAAAGAAACACAAGAATTAACGTGGAAAAATCTAAACCAAAGAAAAAATCACGGCCCATAAGTAAAATCTACTACGTGAAAAATTATTACAACCAGGTTCAAATATTTCAATTGGCATAATTAAAATTCAGGCCATGAGGTCATTTTATAGTAATTATAACACACCTATTCCTTGTACCTTCCCGATGTGGGACAACTTCAATTTCAATATTTTGTCGAAACCCAATAAATTCACCCGTTATGTCAATGTCGAATCCATAAACATTAGAAACGTGGCTTGTCCATGGAAATTTAATCCTGATATCTAACTCAATTACGAAAGTAAATGTTGTAATTAGATAAGAATAGGGTTGGCTATGACTATGAGTAGGGTGGCTAAGTGAGATGGTATGGCAGCCATAGAATAGCCTTCGTCCCTTGTACGTCTCTTCAATTAATTCAAAACTGTGGATTTTTTTTCCACTCTCCACTCCATTTCATATCAATCTTTCAATTCATTTTCTTACCTTTTTCTTTACTCTTTCTCTCTCCCTCATATTTAATTTCTCACTCTACTTTTATGAGAAAAAAAAAAGAAATAAAGAAAAAGAAACAATTGCCAAATCCACCACCAAAGCCAGCTCACATGCTCTCATAGGTTCATGAACTTGTGTGAGTAAATTAATGCTTTTTCAAATTCCAACCTAAATGATCATGAAGATGGTTGGAATCTTGCTTGGAAATCTAGGGATTATTAGAAGTTTATTTTAAGATTTGTGAAATATAAAAATTGTGGGAAAATTGTTGGATTCAAAGAGCAGTTGTATTCGTCTTTTATAACCAACAAAATTTGTGCTGATCTAAATTTTGTTCATCAGAATTGTGGGTTCTGATCCTTATTTCTACGTGGCGAAATTTTTTAGGGACCACAAAATTTTATCTTCTAAATATTAAAATTTTAGGAGAGGAAAATTAGAAAACGAAAAAAAAAAACTTTTAAATCTTTACCCTATATTAAATTTTTTTTAATCTAAATTAAACTAGGGGTAACCTTTTCTTTATTTTGCTTCTGGCTAAAGATGTAATTAGCTTCTCTAAAAGCATGGTTTCATGTCTAAAAAAACTTTGACTACTTCTTAATCATCTTATACAATAATTCTATAACGTATAGTTTTTGGAAATTGTATTTTGTAAATTAAAATAGGAAACGACTGGCTTGATTGTGAGAACTATATTTCATTTATGGGTTACTTAGCATGAGGTTTCCAAGATTAATAACTTAATATTTTTTTTATATTGAAAATCAAATCGAATGTTAGGATCATTCTCTTTTTAAGTGCATTTGATAAAATGTCAATTGAGATACCAGACTCATTTTCGAGTGCAAATAGCAAATAACTTAGTACTATAAATTTATGATACTATTGACAAAATATAGTGTGTGTGTGTTTTATTTTTGGAAAGGAAATTATACATATATATATTCATTCTTGGAATTGTGACAAAAAAATAACTATCACTTTCTTTTCTATGTACGAGGAAATATCAGAAATATCACAATTGATGCTATCATGCTATTATGCAATATATATATTTTTTCTTTTACATTAAATTTTCTAAAGAAAAACAACATCACATATTAGGTCTTTTTTTGGTCTTTTGAGGGAGAATATATATATATATATATATTTTTTTTTCGGTATCCATAAATATTAAAATCATGTTACATATATCTCGACTAATCTCATGGAACAACTGTGTTAGAGAAAAAAAAAAGAACTACATAGTAAAAAAAAAAAAAATCTTCTTTTTATATTTTTTAATTTTGAACTTAAATCTTTTATATCGTTAAAGTGAATCTTAAAAGAACAAATTAATACTTTGTCAAATGAAAATTAAAAGATCATCAACACACCAATCAGTAAATTTAAACAATTTTTTTAAACCAACCAATAGTTAAAAAGTTAAGTAGGCACTCACTCCATACCAAATTGTGTCTAAAACTTTGTAAAAAGATATCCTCATATAATTAGTTAACCAATACCTATTACAAAAATAGGTTCATTGGACTAAAGATTGTTCAAAAGTTATTAAAAAAAAAAAAAAAGCTTTAAATTTTAGCCAACAAAAAGTATTAATTTCATTATATTTCACTCATTGGCCATGAGTTTTTCTTGAATTGAATTTTACTTCCTCCCAAAGGGGAAAAAAAAACCTATCAATATGCAAGTTTGAGTTTTTTTTGTTGATATGATATTAATATTTATTAAATTTCATGTCAAAATTCATTAAAAATATGTAGTTTATGTCTATTTATAAATTTAGGTAGAACGTGAGATCGTTGAACACTAATTTAAAATATAACAAAATACATATATAGAGAGAAAGAATTAAAGAAAAAAAACCCATAAATTTCCACCAAACGATGCAACAAACTGCATAATTACAAAGCTATAGATTATTCCCAACTGCAAAAACTCAACTACACTCAAAATTTTCCCATTATACATTGAACAAAAAAAAAAGTAATAATAATAATAAACTCATCTCCAAAATAAAAAAGAAAAAAGAAAAAAAAAACTTCTGAGATTCAAGCAGAATCGTGGCCGTGGGCGGCGACAACATGGCTGTCCTCCGCCGGCACTTGCGACGGCGACATCGCCAAGAATACGAGCAGCGACATGATCAGCACCGGAACAAACAGCAGCAGAAGCGGCGGCGGCGGCAGCGGCGGCAGCACCACCGGCAATATCAGAAGCGACACCGCCACACCAATCAACATTACCGCCGATCTCCAGCTAAAGAATGCTCTCACCATCAAACTCCTCCGCCACCGCCGCCGTCCCCTCTGCCGTTCGCTGAGTTTTCACGTGACCCAGATGATTATTCCGCTCGTGCATGCTACCTAATCTCAAATCCCCCAAAAACAACAAACACCCAGATGAAAAAAAGTCCTTTTTTTCTCTCTCTTTTTTTTTTGCCTCCGCCGGCGCCGGCGAGGACTTGATTTCCCGGCAAAGATGAGAGAGAGAGAGAGAGAGAGGAGAGAGGAGAGAGAGTAGATGGGCTAAGGGCTGGAGAGATGGGGAAGTAATAAAGGGCGGAGGAGGAGAGGGGAAGAGGGGAAACCGGCTGAGGAGGTAAACGGTGACAGTCAAGTCCATGTAATATAGGCATGCTCTTTTTGTCCTATGTCTTGGTTCAACCAACCAGAACATACATGAATTTGTAATTATGGATAATGACTTTTTTGGGTTACATTCCATAAAGCTATTCCCCATATTTACAACTTTGCCCTTGCCCCTCTCTTTATTTCAAAAAATATTTGTGAGCGTTTGAGCCGATTCAACTTAACTTCACATGTTTGGGTTCTGTTTGGTAACGTTTTCTTGTTTCTCGTTTTTATTTCTCATTTTAAATGAAGAAAAATAGAATTGTACGACCTCCAAAATCCATGGATTCAAGAATGATATAATAATGCTTTTTCTCATGTGTGACTCATTGGTCCAAAGAGACTAGGGTTAATTAGGAGGGAATGAGTTCAAATCCCATGATGGCCACCTACCAAATTAGTAATTCCTATGTGTTTCTCGACACCAAATGTTATATAGTCAAACGGTTGTCCCATGAGATTAGTCAGGTGCGCGTAAGTTGGTCTGGAGCCTCACGGATATAAAAAATTGTTTCCAAAATTATAACATTTCGTAAAAAAACTAAGAACCAAGAAGCTTAAATAGTTGCAAAATATGTACGTTTCTTAATAAAATAGAAAATGAGAAAGAATAAATGGGAAGTTACCAAAACGGGACCTAAGAGTTTGATCTTTAAAACATTTGATTGTCGGATAACATAGCAAACTTTGATATTTTAGATAAGGATTAAAATATTTGTTGACATGTCAATATATTTATAAATCGATGGACTCTACATTGATATTGAAGGTGAATTATTGTTATTTTCGATATATTGTATAAATATCAATAAAACATAAAAGATATTGTGTTTGAGTGGATATAAATAATTCTGAACACTAATGTTTCATTATATGCCAACATAAGTATAAATTAGCAGTAATTGACATATTCTCCTTCCCTCGAAGTCGAAGGTTGGATCTCTATCTCTAAATTGTTGCACTGGTTTAGATAGTTTGCTATGAACATTGTTAATATTTTGATGCTTGAATTTAGTTAAGTAACCGTCCAAAAGCTATATAATAATGATAATATTATTATTATTCAATTTATCCCTACATATATTTTAAATCTTCTTTGCAAATATTTAACTAAAAGTTTAATATTATTTGGTTCCAAGGAAAGTTACATTGATTAAAAAAACTGCCCATGGTGTTGTTTGGTCAATTTGGGACATTCCAATGTTTAAAAAAATATGCAAATGGAGAAAAAACAATATCTTTTTCCTCTTTTGTAATCTTCCTTCATGTTGGAGAGGTTTTCTATGGAAATCAATCATTTAATTACAGCAAAAGTAGACATAGAATTTTGATTTTCTTTTTTATTTGAAGTCAAATAGGGGATTCCATCCGACCTTTAGAAATGTAAGTAATGTAATGTCTAATTTAGTTAGGTTTATGTCGGTTAAAATTTTATTTTATTTTTTTAAAGTAATATATTGTCTAGTTGAGTTATATTCATATTAGTTACAACATATCGAGTTAGCTAGAATTTTGCCGAACTTAAATTTGAAACATAATTTAGCTTGATCACGATATCATGTACAAGAGGTAAAAATGATCATTTCAAGAAACAATAATATTATTATAGACCTTAAATTATTATATCTTTTAAAGTACCATGATTAAAATCTTTACAACAACCAACATGAACATATATATTATTTTTACCCTGCATTTGTTGTAAAAAAAAATTTAAACTTTTAGAAAAATAAGTAGCTAGGAAGACTAAAATGTTACTCTTTCTAAACTATAAAAACTAAAAACGTATTCTAATCGTTTCTAAAATATGGCAGGTGAGATGGCGTGTGACATGTTTCATATTATATATATTCTTTTATTTTTATAAATTTTAAAAGTAGATTGTTATAAATGTATAACATAGTACTATTTTATTTTAGTTATATATTATATTGCTTTTGTAATTGTTTTTTTTTTTTTGGCAAAAGATTGTTATGGTAATTTCTCCTATCTAGAGTCCAAATATTTCCCTCTCCCCACTTGTACTAAAAAAGGGTGTACTGATTTGAGGCTATATGTCATAGAAATATTGAGATTGAATTGGCATAGGACTGCCCCTTTTGTTTTCTTTCTCATATTCTCTCTCTCCTTTTCCTTTCTTTTTATGAGAGGATGAATCTAGAAGATAAATTTCTTTTGAAGATGCAAAGTTGGAAAAGAGAGACCAATTATTAAATTTTAAAGTACTTTTACGTGCACATGGAGTAATAGGCAAGCTAATTTGAGCATAACTATGTAGATAAAATATCTACTTCGACTTTATATCCACGGTTGAATTTAAGGGGAAAAAAATAGTTGGAGTATATATTATACACACTATTGAACTGTGTAATTCAAACGTCTCCTTATAATTTTTAATAAACCTTTAATAATCTTATGGTTTGAATAATTTTTTTTAGAAGAATCATTTTTTTATGGAAAATATTTGTGATTAGGTGAGTATGTGGCTTGGCGATACCAATTTTATAGGGGGTTTTTTTTTTGGATGTGTTGCATTCTTTTTTGTTGAATTTTGACATATTTTTTCAAATAGATTTGTGGCTAGTATCTAATGTTATTAGAGCCTTGAAATTCAAATTTAAATTCAAATTCAATAGAATTAAAATTAACCCACCCTCAACTTAGTAGAAACCTAAAAAAGAAATGAAATTTTTTTTTGATTTCTTATCTTCAATACAATCTCATAGAAAGAATTTGGAAGAGAAGTTTAGAGCTTGTTTCACAAATTGGTATATAGAAGGTTTTGTTTTAATTTTTAAAACCATGTGTGTGTGTGTATATATATATATATATATATATTTTTTTTTTGAGTTTTTGGACTGTTAGTGTTAATTAACATGGATATATTTTTTATTTTTGAAAAAAAAGACGGAGTTTGATTAAATGAAGAAGATGCCACAATAGATTACAGATCGAAGGATGTCACCTTGTACAAAATTCAACAGTCAACATGAAAAATTAGACGGTTAAAAAAACGTGGCTGTTAACATTTGCGGACTTGTTGTCGAGTAGATGAAGAAAATAGATGGTGGAAAAATTTAGGTATCCTAGACGAAGTCAAACAACCAATTGGATTCATCCCTTTAAGGTTGAGATCTCACCTCGAAGAAGTCAGATTCTACCAGGAAATTGTTGCATCCAATTAACTTTTTTAAAAGAAAAAATAACTTCAATAATTCTAAAAATAACATCATTTGATGAAACAAAACAAAACAACAACAATAATAATTAATTCTTTTTTTTTTTTATCTAAATATACTTTTTAATAAACTTTTTTCTCAAAAAATATTAAACAATTTTCAAACAAACCTTGGGCTACTGCCTACCAGTAAAGTGTTGCAGGATCATAATGGAATATGACCTCCCAACCATATAATTAATTAGCAACTCTATATTATTATACATTTTGTATTTTTTTTTCATTTGTACCTTTAATCTTTAAAAATTAAGATGTTTGCTGTCGTCAAAACGAGCATAGCTTAACAATAATTAACATATATTCACTCCATAAAACTATGTTTGTTGTTCACAGATTATTTTTTGTGAATAGTCCTAATAGAAGTATTCTTTCTAAATATAGTAATAATAACAATAATAATATTTATAATGTAAATTTTTTTAACTTTCAATCAAATCAACCATTTAACAGTTCAAATACACTATATAGAGTCAATTAAAATTTTTATCTTAGCTCTCAAAAAAGAGAATCATTCCAATGCAATATTAGACAAGGTAAATTTGATCACTATTTCATAATTAAAAAAAAAGTTATAACTTATTTTGTTAAAAAAATCATGATCTTAAAGTACTTATTACCTCTCCTAAGTTGAATGTTGGACACCTCTCAACTCATTAAAAGAATACTCTACAACTCATTTATTATGCTTCATTAGCTTTCTTAAATTAAATTATTATTTTTTATAATAATATAGTCCAAATTTCTTTAATAATAATACAATTGATTGTCAAATTCTATAAGGAGTGTTATAGATACCTATTTTTGTTATTTTCATCAACGTTGGTTTTTTTCCCAAAAAAAAAAAGGTGGATGACATTAGTAAAAATAGGTATAATCCAAAATTCGCCATAATTAAAAATTTTAATTATGAACTAAATAAAAATTTTAAAAATTATGAACTAAATAAACATAATACTCAAAATGCTAAATATATAAAATAGCCTTTAATCTTATTGAAAATTCTCAATTTTATTTCAAATCTTTAGAAATTATCAATTTTTCCCTCAATATATTGATTTTTCTCAAGTCATTTCATCATTATAATAAAACTTGTTTTAAAAAAAACGCAGCTCCCGTGGGAGGCCAAAACAACTGTCAACATATTTAGTCACTTTTGTGTCTTTTTATTCGAAAATGTATGTTTCCTTGTCATGAACTAAAGACTTTCTTTCACGAGAAAATGATTTTTTTTTCTGTTCAAAATTTTTAATATTCATAAAGTTCAATCTAAAAATTAATTGACTATCAGAGGAGTAACTCATATTTTTATAGATCTATTAAGTTTTTAATCTTTCCCATATAAAATTCTTAACACAAAACACTCCTAAAGACTACAAGTCTCATATTAAAAATTGTTTGATGATCCTCCATTATCATGGAAAAAAATTAGTTCAATATTGATTGGGAAAGTTGAGCTTTGCTCATGGGTGGGTTATGTTTGTTGTGGTATATAATGATATCAATATATTCACCGATTCCATCTCAAAATTATTTGACAACGAGAGAAGTATCCCACTTATTTTATAAACCTAACATGCCCCTAAAGATGGTGTCTATTTTGAGTTCACCAATCTTGGTCGGATTCCATTTTTTGACTGAACGATCAATATTTATGCCGTTCTTTTTCAAAACTAATCGTCAATGAGAAAAATAGTACATTTATATTATAAATCTAACGAATAATTCAAAGTTTTTCTTTTAATAATTTTAACCATTTTTTTCCCTTAACAAAATGATTATTGAATTGAGAGAGAAAAAATCAATATATGAAGGGTGAAAGTGTAAATTTTACAAAAGTAAAAGGTCTTGATTGAGAAAACGCAACATATCTAACTAAATCTAACAAATTTTAAGAGATTAGTAATTAAATAAATAACAAACCACAACAATTCGAGGGGTATTGTGATGTGAAACGACTTGTCGGAATATATTGAAAAGACAAAAAATGAGGAGAGAACTTTTTAGTTAAAAGTAAATCTTGAAAAAGATGTGCACCTTAATTGTTTGGGTCATCATCAATCACCAAATGCCTTGTCACAACTAGTCAAGCCCCATCACCTTTCAAAATATTAATATTTATTATTATTTGAATATATCGAAATATTAAATATAATATTTCACACACGTGGACTTTCTAAAAATCTATAGATTTGACACCAACATCAAAGAATAAAAGAATATTTCTATAGTATTAAAAAAAAAAAAAGAAAAAAAATATCTTTTTTTAAAAAAATTTATTTTTTGTAATTCGCTTTTGATTTGGATAAGGCTACTTAGAATTTATGGACATTTAAAAATTTGTATCAAACTTTTTGCTTTCAATTATTTCCCTTCTTCATTCTCTTTGTTGAGTTTGGTTTGCTTACTCAATTTTAATTCATATGATTTTTTTTTTTTAAATTATAGGCTATTTTTCTGATACTATCAATGAAATAATAATAAATCAGTTGTCCGTTAGTGAATTAATCATATTTCAATCGATATAATTTGTATCATATTAGTTGAATATCAATATCTTATTATTATGAAAATATTGGCATCTCATTTATATTACACAAAAACGGTTAGGTTTGTCTTAGATGTGATGCCCATTCACTAGCCTAGTGGGATGAATAAAAAAAATCTATATCCAATAACTAGTTTTGGGCATAGGCTTAATTTTGAAAATATTTTTGATAATCCCCCAATTAATATATGTGTTGGGATTGGTGGAGTCAAAACGACGTCGGAACGAGTCAGGGATGAGTTGAGATTGAGGTGGAAAGGAAAATAGGGAGAGGCAGGCACTGCAGGCCAGAATGGCTGAAAATGCAGCATCGCAGTGCTGTCCTGTTGAGGCAGATGCAAATTTTTGTCCGTCTATAGCGCCATGGCGCTATTTCGAGTCTATAAATTCAGGAGTTTCGGGTTTAGGGTTTTTTCTAGCCGAATGAAGGGTTTTAGCAGTCGATTTTCAGAGGGTTTTGACATCTAATTAGTGGCAGAGGCATTGGGGCTAATCAAGATCAACATATTCAGGATAATCAGATCTTGATTCTTGTGAGTTTTTCATTCATGTACCTAAGTATTAAATTGTATTAAAATACTATTGGCTTTTGCTGGGACCTCTAGGAGATATTTTTGGGGAGATATTTGTATTCCGATTCTAACATTGTTGGTGAATTACCCAAATCTGAGTGGAAGACAGTCGTTAGTGGTGAACCAGTATAATTTGTTGTGTCATCCTCTAGTTCTTTACAGTTTTTCTTCCTTATTTGCATATTATGGTTGTGTTTGAATATTTTATGTGGAAGTGAAAATTATACATGATCGTTAATTTACCAACCAGCATGCTCATTTAATTCTCACTCCAACTTTTGTTTATTAACAAGTTTAAATAGAAATAGTATATAAATCCCTGTTTTGGAGAAATTGATTTTTACCCCTCAAATTAGATGTGTGAGTCAATTTTACCTTTAAACTTCGATTTTATCAATTCAAATCCTAAACTTGAATAACAATAAATCAGCACATTTAGCAGCCTCCATGACAATTGACAACGAGCTAGATGAGGAACTTATCGGAAGAGGAGATGAGCTTTCTATCTCGTCTTTCCTCCTTCGTGCCCCTTTAAGTTGCTTAAAAAAGAAAAAAAGGATAAGTGCGGTAATTTATACCAATTTTGAAAATCACTCCTGAACTTATCAATAAACCATATAAAATTAACCCTTGCACGTGGCCTACGTCAGTTGGATCGTGTGATTGAATCGAACAAGTCTGTTCATAATTATATTTCCATATTACTGGTTGAACCGATTGGCTTACTTCAGTTCAGTCTCATCTTCGACACACTCCAAGACAGCACGTCGCATTTCACGGCAACCTTAAAGAGCCGTTGAGGCCTTGTCGGGATTACTGTCGGGGATTTCGCCTATAAATAGAACCATTCCGCTCCATTTCAAGGTACGCGAACATCCGATTTTCTCTCTTGAGTTGATTTGGACATTCACTAATTTTAACATCAGAGTGCTCACTCTGTTTTGCAGGGTCTTCCTCTAGTCTTCGAAGTTCACTATCCAACTCATCCTAGCCGATCTGATGTTCGCGAAAATCATGTCAAAAAAATGCCCAAATCAAATCACATGAAAATACTCAAACTTTAACAAAATCAAAGCAAATTATTAAAAAAATAGTCAAAATTTTAGAAACAATATTCTCAAATCAAAACTAAATAAAAGCATTCAAACACGATTAAAAGAACCAATACTTGTCAAAATAGGTCTCTTTCAACTATGAGAACGACTATAGCTAGCTAGTTAATGAATCTTTAAAGGAAGAAACTTGAATAATTGAGGGCTATTAAATTGCAACTATTATTCAATTTTATTTTGATTGTAATATTTTTTTAATTTTAAAAATTTATCTGATATTGAAAAAATAATAACTAGTTAAATTAAATTAAATCAACGAAAAAAAGATTGATACGATTTTTTTATTATGAGAAAAAGTATTGATATAAAATGTTATTAAATTTTAAGTTATGATGTTTAATAATAGTGAATTTCATTTTAACAATCTAATTGATACTAATTAATAATAACTAAGTAAACTTAAATAATTGATAAATCAAATAGAAGTTGTAATGTTTCATAATGAAATCATCATATCAACTAAAAATGTTCATGTAATTTTTTATTAGAAGAAAATTTATTAGAGGAAAATATAGATAAATTAAATTTGTATGTTGTCTGTTCTATTTTAACAAATGAAATAAAATAGCAATAAACAATGTTCTATTTTAACAAATTAAATAAAAATAGCAATAAACAATAACTAATGAAAAATAAATAGTTAAGAAATTAAATAGAAATTTATAAATAATCACATGTACAAAAAAAAAAAAAGAAGTAGGGTAATTTTTAAATAAAAAAAATATTTATAGCATAGATGAGAAAAGAAGCGTAAAAATGCTAAAATAATTTATAAGAAGAACGTGAGTCAAAGAAGGAGAATGAGACTGACGAGACATTTTAAGAGGAATTAAATTACCCTATTTTTTTGGAAATAATTTTTAACTTTTAATTTAAATTTTATTATTATCTTTTTTAGTATAATCTTTGGGGTAGGATTCGAACTCACAACTTTTAGAGATACGTGCCAATTACCATTGAGCTATACCCGAGACTTTAACATTTTTAAATTTATTTTTATTATTGGTAATTAAGTAAATTTGGTAATAGTAGGAGGACAAATGTTGAATATAGTTGCCTAAGATTTGGAATAATTAGAATTGTTGAAATGATCTGCGTTGGTTTGCAGCAACAGTTTTCGCTCTCAAGATCAGTAATTCTAGACATGATATGATACATCCCGATTGCAGGGGATGCAGGTACGAAACTAAGGTATTTAGGTATCGAATTCTAGGACATAGAACATCACATCAAAACTAACATCACTAGTTACGACCTATTTTATTCCTGGAAAGAGACAACCTCTCTTTTTTCTAGCACAAATGCCATTTGTTTTTATACCCATACATAATGTAAATGAATAATCTTCTTGTTCTTTCAAGGACGATTTGATGGGACAAAATTCTATTCTCTTTACTTTTTATTGAGATTTTAAAAGAAAATGTGCAACTTAAACCGAGTGCCAAATCAATAAGATAATTCGATCATATTGAAGTAATAAGTCATAAGGCGAGCCCAAAATGCATAGTTATTTAATTCACTACTCGAAAATAACTCAACCAAGAATTAAAATATATCAATATGAAAGAAAGTATCAATATGTTTGATTTCATTGAGTTGACGAGGACATCATGAAAACATTAATATTAATGAATATTTAAAAAAAAATCATGAAAACCAAGAAATTGATAAAAAAAAAAAACTATTCTTATATAATAAGTAGTCTACCTTTAACAAATAAGTTCTAAATCTCAAATATATGTTTTCATCGTTTTTTCAATTTAAGCCTTATGTTTAAAAAGTTTTGATCAAATCTATTATGTTTTAAGATCTTTTTAATTATATTTATACTATTTGCTGTTGGTAAATGTTAAAATGGACTAATGATATAAGATTACCTATCATGATATTTAATGAATTTAATGAACTGTATGAAATTTATAGGAGAAAAAAATTCAATGAATTTTGATATTTACAAACGAAAATGATATGATTGAAAGCTTTCAAGACTTAATGGACTAGATTGAAACTTTTATATAGATTAAATTGAAAAGATGCCCGAACATATATTAAGTATAAATTATAAATCTTATAATTAGTACTTATATTTATATTAGTGATATTTTTGTAATATTTTTCCTTTCATTGATACCTTTTATGATGTAGAAAAAATATTGGTTGAAGGGTACCCTTACCAAGCTAACCAGATGTCGTCTTTGTTGTGATGGGTTGGGTTTGTTACCCATACAAAGAAACTTTGTTGATTGATATTTCTAGAAAGATTATAAAGATCGAAAAAATTAATAAAAAGTATTCAAATCAGTAAATAACCATTTCATGTTTTACATACGTTTATAAATCTTATCATTAATATTACGTCCATAGTGTGAAAATTAGACTTCTACTCAGGGTTAACTGTGTTAATTTTTTTTAGTTCCTAATTACAACAACATTTAAAATTATAGTTTAATTCAAAAATAAATAAAAAATAAAAAATTTAAATTTTTGATTGAGATTTTAAAATTGTTTTTTAGATAGAGTAGAAACAAAAAGTTTTAAATATATCTTATATTCATTAACTCCCTCTTTTTTTTTCTCTCTTTTAGGTAAATGCACATTAAAATTCATTAACAAAATAAGGAATTGACATTAAAATATATTTTATTCAAGTATTACATTTTTGTCGACATGCCAACATGTCTCTCCCTATTTTATGTGTCCATAAATTCGACATCCATATGAATGAGGTAAATCAACATTTTTATAGTATTGAAAAAAAAGAAAATAGATAAAATATGAAAAGTATAAACAAAATAATACTAATGTAAACCTAATATTAATATTAATCGATTTAGAAGATAGATTATTTGTTAATTTAAAATTTTTTACGAAAAGATAGGTGTTCATCGCGACTAAGTTTATGTTGATTAAAATAATAATTATATATATTAAAAAGAAGGTTGAACGTTGATATGCGTGAGATAAAATACCAAATCTAACTTGTCACGACGTAAAGTAGGTTTTACTGCAGTAGAAAAATGACCTAAACAAAATGCTTCTGAAAAAGAACAAATTTTAAATTTTTACTACCAATTTCAAGAAGTTGATTGCCAAAATTTTTTTTTATAATGAATGGATTGATATATATGAGTGATAATATCTAAAAAAAATGTCAAAGCGAGCCTGACTTAACGGTAATTGACATGTATCTCCGAATCAAGTGGTTGTAAGTTTATGAAAATACTTTTCAAGTATTTATCAAAGTCTAAACAAGTGTATACAAATTCATTCGACATAAATTTTATCGTAGAGAAAATGTTATCAATAATTTATTTAATTTTTCACTATTTTCTACCTTAAAGTAAATTTGATTACTTAGTTATTCTTAAAAAAATTTGATTACTTAATTATAATCAACATTAATATTAAATTTCACTTATTTTTTATTTGACAATTACATTTGATTACAAAGTGAAATAATACTTGTTTAAAAACTATTAACTTCCTAAATAAAAAGAAAATATAAAATTAAAATAAATAAATATACAAAATTATAATTATAACGTTTTTTAAAAATGTGATAGCTGTAAATAAAAATGGTAAAAATAAAATGAACAACTTTATAAAATGAAAAAAAAATAACAGCTAAAAATAGATACTAATAAAAAAAAAAAAGATTTTTCTTGGATCATTTAGAAAAAAAAAATCTAGAGAAAAAGTATCAATATATGAATTAATTATTTATTACATATCATTTTAATTAAATTGATTTAGTTATTTATAATTAAAACTATAATTAATTAAATTATTCATTTATTTAATATATTTCATTAAAAAATTTATTCATTTTAGAAGAGATAATTAGACAAAATATACACTATAACAACTTGGAGAGTAGAAATAAAGTACTGTAGCAACCTGACTACCTGACCTGGAGAGTGGAATAGTATTTATTTTAGCAAACCCGGTGTAATAGTATTTACTTTAGCAAACTTGGGTTTATAAAACTATGAAGCAAACGTGAGTTTGTCTTAACAAATCTTACTCCCCATTTTGAAAACGGGTAACCAAGCCCCCCTTAGGTTTTTCTTTATTTGCTTCTTAATCTCTTAAAATTCTCAAATTTTTCCTTAATGTGTATTAGAAATTATCGATTTAAGTTATTCTAAAGAAAAATATGTACTTAAAATTTGTTAACAATAGAAAATTGATGTGTCATTAAATATTAACATATTTAGGCACATGGGCATACCAATTTGGCATGTTCCTTGGAAGTAATGGTTTGAATTTTGTTGGTGCCTGACAAGTTGAGTTTCGTGTGTCAAGTTGCACCCGAGTTAGTATATTTTAATATTACATCAAATTTTTATAAATAAAGTTCAAAACTTCTTCACGGAAGGATTAGTCATTGAGAATTTTTTATACATTGGAGTAAAATTAAGACTTCTAAAAAATCTAAGACCAATTTTAAGAATTACTCAAAAGATTAGGTACCATTCGGTATATTTTCGTTTTCTTTCTATAGAGAAAACAAAAGTGTGAAAAGTAATCGACTAAAAGTTTTTCAATAGTTGGTAAGTTCATATTTTTATATGTACCTTTTTTCCTTGTATGCAAAATTCATTGCATCTCTTCATTGTTTTCTTCTACTTTTTCGTTGGACAAGATGGAATTGGACGATTCTCCCTACACCGTGCCGTCCAAAAACCCAATTCTACTTAAATTCTACTATACACAATTAGGTTTCTTTCCACATTTCTCTAGGGTTTGAAATTAGGTTCCAGCACATTAGATTCAATCTCGAGCGCACTTGAATACATTCCCTACAGGGAGCAGCCAACCCTGTACCCAAACCACGATATGTTTCAGAGAATCATCTAGGGTGTCGCCACGCCTCCCATCTGTGGGACATAAGGGAAAAACACTGACGAGGGTTTTGTGGACCACGAATGCGATACGCCACCTCTCTGTCTCCACCCTTCAATCACAAAATCTCTCTCTATAATATAAGAAAAAGAACAACCTTAATTAAGGTAAGCTGTCTTCCTTTACACAAGTTCTTGTGAGAATACTCACACACTCTCTCACCCTCTAGATATTACTGCTCTCTTACTCTATTTGCTTCATACCCACTTGCTCCCAACTTTAGTTTTAACTTAAGCATTAGAGTGCATACAACAGTGCATCACATCGGTGCTCGATTTTTGTATGCAGGCAGTCAAGACCTTGGAAATGAAGGCGTTCATGGCACCTACGTGACACTAGATCGAGGTGGTACTTGCCCAGAAATCACCATCAACAATATTGATTTGAGTCTATGAATTAACTTTTTGTATCTGCTGCATATGAATGGATAGATTATTGAATCACTTTTGATTTTAGATCATAGGAAATCGTTAATTAATTCCATTCGCTTGATCATATTTTATATAAATATGTCGGTTGCCTAAGGATAATTTTAATGAAAAATTTAACCAAAGGCTAAATCCTTACGCCTTTTGAAAGTATGAAAGTATGAGAACTCAAACGCCTGTTTGGTAACATTTTTGTTTCTTGTTTTTCGTTTCCAATTTTTTTAAGAAATCTAAATCTTTGACAAACTATTATGTTTCTTGTTTATCATTTTTTAAGAAACAATCTCATATAGAAATTTTGGAAACAACAAAAATAAGTTTTTTATTTCTAGTTTCGTTTCCAATTTGTTCAATATAAATAAAGATTTTGTTTTATCATTCTTGGATCATGAGTGTTGGGAGTCACATAATTTTATTTTTCTTTATTATAATAGAGAAAACTAAAACAGACATTACCAAACAGGCCTTAGGTGATTTCTCATATATGAGGTTTGAGTCTTAGGTGATTTCTCATATACCAGGTTTAAGTCCTATATTAGTCATTGTATTGCTCAATCTAGACCATGGATCTTTATTATAGAGAAATTGGAGAAGAGACTTATATACATTGAAGAGGGTAATACACAATACTCTCCTTTTTCTTTCTTTCATTTTAGAAAGTATAAATGTCGAGTCGAGAAATGAGATTAAAAAATATTTAAAATGTTATTTTTTTCAACATATTGTAGGTATCATATGAATTCATCTAAACGAATATACATAAACTTTTTAATGGGTTTTTTTTTTTTTTTTTATAGAAACTTTTTAATGGGTTAACTTAGCTTTAAACGAGCTATAAAATGGATATAAAATGGCATATATGACACTTCCAAGCTTTAGATAGAAGAGGGAGACCATAGTCTGGAATTTCTTACAGAAGATCATATTATAGAGTTTAAATATCAAGTGAGTGATTGTAGTTAAAAAAAAATTATATATATATATATATATATATTTGAGTAATGAAATATTGTCATAGTATTAATTCAGAATAATATTTACCTTAAAAAAATCACATTAATATATGTGTAACTTGGGTTGGTTCTCTAATTCTCACATAATTAATGCACTAATTTGAAATATAGTTTAATATGGTGAATGAGTAACAGGTCATATGCTCAAATTTCTACCCGTATTTTTTGTTATTATATTCTAAAAAAAATCTATATAGTTAATAATGTACTATCTTGACCGAAAGGTACTTATCCTTTTTGGTATTAAATTTCTATCCGTATTTTTGGTATTATATTTCAACTGATTAAGGTACCTATCGTGATCAAAAGGTCGTACATTTGAATCCCTATCTCATATGTTACTAAAAAAATAATGCACATAAAAAAATGAGATAAATTACAAGATCAAATGTTTCACTAAATGATTTTTTTAATTATTATACTTAAATCATATTTTAGCCTTTTCTGTCTTTTTTTTTTTTTTAAATAGCCTACTTTTATCTTTAATCCCATTATCTAGGTCCCAAACTTCTAAATATATATCTATCCTACTAAAAATAACTCGTAAATATTATTTTTTAACCCTTGGTTTTGAAAAAAAAAAACTGGAAAATTTGCATCGGACGACTAAATCTTTTTCCATATTTAAAAAATTACAACCCCCTTTGAATTTTGTAAATATGGAAAATTATTTGAACTATTATTTTTAGATTTTTCATTATTCCAGTTTTACCATTTCCCTACTATTATTCAAATTTTGTGCGCGAGTAAATCAATGGAAATTACTGGTTTCTTGATGCTTTTGTCATGGACTTTTTTCTTTTTTTCTTTGTTAGTTTCTCTAGATTTTCTTGTAATATAAATCATTATAACTTACTTTTAATAAGTGATAGTGATCCTTCTTCTTCTCGATCTTCTTTCTCACGTTCTTGTTCCCCGATCATTCATAAATAGGAAGTATATGAACGATGAAATAAGTATACAATATCAAAAAAGAAAATCAATTTAGAGAATACCATATTACATTCGGATCATGTTGAAGTAAAATATAATATATCAAAATATATAGAATAGGTATATAGCAATTCAAAGACGCATAGCTTCACACATACCTATCATAAATGTATCATCACATACGTATATAATAAATATATCAATAAGGTAGATGAAAAATAAAATAAGATAAATCAACACATGCATATAACATGTATATCAATAACATATATCAGAAACTCAAATCAAAGGTATTTCTACGAGGCTCATAGCATCACACATATATATCAAATTCTCATATAAGAGGTATATGAATAACATATACTATGTATAAATTAGTGGTACATAGCGCACACATATCATAGTTATATTAATAAGGTCGATCAAAGGTAAATCAATAAAATAGATCAATGCATACATATAATATGTATTGTACGTATATTAGATACTCATATCAAAGGTATCTCGGAGTTATATTAGATATACCTCCTTGTTTTAGGTTGAGGGTAAAGTTGACATTTTAATATATTTTCATGGGTTGGGCCTCAATGTTTTGCTATTTTTGCAAAATTAAAATGTAACTGCTAAATTTGCTATCCTTTTATTTAAATTTTTTTTTTGCCATAATTACAAATACCCCTAAATTTATTAGTAAATTATTAATAAAAAAATTTAATATAAGCAAGTGTTTTGTCATTTAAGTGATTATCAAACCTCTACCTGAACCAGTATTTAAAGGTATGCATTAGGACGAAAGACGAGTCATGTATTATGGGTTTGCAAACATTCAAATTTAGATTAAATAATTAATGTCAAATTTAACACTAAAGATTAAAACAAACTTTTCTTTTGATAAATTTGAGAGACAAAAACAAAATATTTCAAAGTTGAGAGACTATCCCAAAAAACTAAATAAATATGAAAATTTAAGACTAAAATTCAGTGTTAAAAAGGTAATTGGATATTTCAACATGCTTTCAAAGCTTCCCCTCTAAACATATAGACTAAATATAAAAATTTCAGAGATTTAAACTCAAAAACTTTATACTTTGATGTATACCATAATGAATTACTTCAAGAAGTAAAAAGTTCATTAAGATATTGGGCTTATGGTAAATTCAATTCTTTCAATATATATGGTTCTTATTCAATAGTAATTAATAATTTTAAGTTGAAAAAATAAAAATACAAGTTTCAAACCCAACCACTATACATAATCTTCTTTAATTTCGCAAAAATAAAAATAAATAAATAAAATCCCATTATATTATTTAACATGATTAAAAAGTTCCAAAAACTCACCAATTTTAGGAATCTCTCCTTCCCCCAAACATGGTCAGAAATTTAGGTAGATTTGTCTTGAACATGTTTCTTACTGCCACCAAACATTCAATTATGTCGGAAAGCAAATCATAGATTTAGAAGACAAACCAAAAAGGTTGTTGGCTCTAATTAAAACAGTTGAAATATTACATCTCTAAGCTTTGTACAAACCTCCACACAAATTCCCTATTTTTTCAAACAAAATACACAACTAAAAAACCTTTTTTCTTCCTCATTTTTTCCTTCTTCTGGGTAAAAAATCTGCAATAAAAGACCGCTATTCAACGACGAGACCGATTAACTTTTACCTGGTTCGAATGGTTGAAGATGCGAACATATATAATCTTTCAACAGTTCTAAGCAAGGACAACATCTCTATCGATAGAAAGATCGTAGAGGCTCAAGCTAATAGAAACATGAAGAGACCTGTTGTAACATCTTCAACAGCTTCCCGACATGGTAGCGGTAGCCGGAAGCTGAGAGGTGGAAAAGGCAAGGAAGATGAGAAGCATCATGATCAAAAGGGGGACGAAGAGCACCGCCGTGGGCGGCGGTGGCAGCGGCGGGAGAAGCAAAGGCAGCACCAGGAGGGACACTGTCCAAAGAAACAAGGCCATTTTCGAGTAATGGACCATCAAGAAAGCCCTATATGATAGAAGCCCTTGGCCATATTATTTTCTCCGGTTGATGCTTGTAGTTTGCTACAACTTCTTATTCCATCTTCCCAGTTGAGAAGCTCTCTGGCTGTGTCTAATAAGTCGTCTCGTGGTGGCAGCGCCGTCGTCGGAGTGGTTTTGGAGGGCGGAGGGAGGGTATCAGTGAATGTGGTGGCGGTGGCGCCGGTGAGGGAGGGCGAAGGAGGGGAATTTGTGAGGCTAAGAGAGGTGGAGACAGGCGCTATATACCTAAAAGAGAGAGAGAGAAATCTTTCATATTTCTTCCAATTGGGCAACTTTACAAATACATGGTCTACTTTTAGGAAAATCTTGGCCACCTCTTATTTGGTCTCATTTTTGTATTTTTAATATGCATTGACTCACAAACAATAGTAAAGTCGTTGAGATTATTTGGAAAAAAACAACGATGAAGAAAGAGGGAGAATAAAACATAATTCAGCGATTAAGATATCTTACTCATCTAAAAGTTAAAAGTTCAAACTCCCACGTTGTTCTTAAAGAAAAAAGCTCTTTAATTTGACGATGAGCAACAAAATAATTTGTTCTATGTCATCCTTTATACTTTGATAGGGAGTTTTTCCAATTTGTATGTTTATACTTTCAAAATTTCTATTTTCGTTTCTTAATTTTGTATAAAATAAATATATTTTGGTTCTTAATGTTCTATAATGTATTTAATATAAATATTACGCATGTATACTTGCATTTCAAGCCACATGTCTAATTGTCAAATCCTTGAAAATAATATAATCTAAAATTCTTGTGAAGGCGAAAAGTTGAGGTATCGTTTGCCCACATGAGCCTAACTCAGTGGTAATTGACACCTATCTTTGACCAAGAAGTCATGAGTTTGAATCCGGTCCCCACTCCACTTGTTCTACTCGAAAAAAAAGAAGTTAAGGGTCCATATAGTCATGTTTACGTTTATTGTTTATTGTTTCCTTTTTTATTGAGAAAGCTCAATTTTTGTTTATGTATAGAAATTTTGGAAATAACTAAACCAAATATATTGTTTCTGGTTTCTTGTTCTCTTTTCCAATTTTTTTCAACACATAACAAAAATATTTTTATATCATTCTTGACTTATAAAATGTATAATAAACATTAAAAAGACAATAAGAACATTAAAAAAAAATTAAACATATAATTAAAAAAAATAATTTTCATATAAAATGTTTACTTTTTGAATTTGAAATTCAGTGGTTTACTTTTTTCAAATAAAAAGTAAGATCATTTTTACCGAATGCAATTATGTTTTTTTTATACTAAAAAACAAAAAAAATCACGAAAACATTACCAAACAGATCTGAAAAAATACCTAAATTGAATATTTTAAAATATGTCAAAACCAAAACAGAATAAATATGAAATTTTAGAGACCGAAATAAGATTTAAATCCTATATTCAAGAGGTGACATCATTTAGAAATATTAGATAATCATAGAAAGTTCTAGAGTAAGGTTGCATTCATCCCCCCTCCCCCTCCCAACCCCCACTATCCATTAGTGTGAAATGTCCAAATTCAACCCAATTAAATTCATCAAATATCACTCTTTTTCAAGCAATGAGGATATAGAGATAATATGACCAAGCCACTTCATTAATTGGTTGTAATTTTATTTTTTCTTTTAAAAGTATTATTAAATTTGAGTCAATTTAAAAAAACAAAACCTACCTTAGTTAAACTAATCCTTTTTGTTTTTGAAATTTAATAAAAGTTCCATGAACCTTAGGGTAAGTTTGGAATTTAAAAATGTATAAATTAAATGATAACAGGTCCATAAATGATTCTCAATTATCTTACCGTTTAATATATTAAAAGTACAATTGAATAATTGATAAATCAAATGAAAAAAGAAATTATATTAGTGGCATCGTTGAAAATTTTTATTAAGAATTTGAGGTTAAAATTGGCAAACAGATGATTATTCTCTAACACGGTACCTCTTAGAAGAGTAATGATAATGATTAGTGTAGAACTTAATTGAGGACGGGTTTAATAATTATTTATTTTTATATTTATGCTTGTTTATTATTGTTATTATTATTTTCAATTATGTAATTTAATTTTGGGAGGAGCGGGGACTTGATCTTTTGCTGTAAAAAGATTATAAGTAGCTTAATTAGTTGAGTGATAATAATTAATGTTGAATTGATGTTATTTTAGAGAGGTTTAATCTTCAAATCTTCAAAATTAAACAAAATAATAAAAGAAAAGTCACATTTTTTACAACAATAATATTGAACATCAAGGGCATTAACTTTCACAACAATTAAGCTCCATTTTATCTTTTTTTTTTTTTGTTAAAAAGATATGCTTATTTACTTACATTTTTCTTAGTTTTCTAATTTACTTAAAAAATATATTTGTCAACTCCTAGCAAAATTAAAAAATATATATATATATATATATAAAACAGAGCTCACTTATTTGATAACGTTTTTATTTTTTATTTTTTAAATTATGATTATTAACTAATTGTATTTGTTTTATAGTCTACTTTTCAAAGAATTTTAAAATTCTAGTAAAGATTTTAACGACAAAAAATTATGCTTTTAATTTTTAAAATTTTACTACATAAAATGGTTTTAACAAAGTGGAAACTAAAATAATAGTAACTTTTCCTAAGAGAAAGGAAAACAAAATTATTATTAAGCAAGATCTTAGCTTTCAAAATTCTATTTTTTATTTTTTTGAGTTTGGTTAAAATTTTTAGAAAGTAAAATACTAAACAAATAAATAGTATAATTAGGTCTCTTAAACTTAATTATTAAAGACATAAAAATTAAAGATAAATCATTATCAAATGGACCAATTTAGCCATATAAATTGAAAATTCCCAAAAGATAAACATCATTTTTTAAATTTAATTTATTATAAAGTTTGGATGTTAAAACTATATTTTAACTTAATGATAAAGATTGTAGGAGAAGATTACAATGGACAGCTGAAAGGCAGCTATCCATTCATAATAATCAAACTACATTAATTAATTAATTGTTCTCATCCTAAATCATGTGAAAAAATAAGAAATAAAAGATTGTTTCTTGACATTGTTAATTTATTTCTTGACCTAACTTTAATTAATTATTTAATTATTCGTCTTTACCTTCTATTTGGAAGCTCTAATGCATGAACCAAACAAGGTTCCAACCATAAATAAATAATAAAAAGTAATTGGGCACAATCATGCTTTTCTCCCACCAAAAGTGACAAATAAATGAACAACAAAAGAAATAATAAAAGTTGGAAAAAGAACAACACCAAATCTAACTATTTTGTCTCGAGAAAGATGCAAGTTTTGACATAGGATTCTTGACGAGGTGTAGCATTAGAATCGAGTCGAGGCAGTGCCTCATATTCAATCGGGCTAAAGATATGCAGACAGAATCTTTAACTAGTGTGGTACTCTTGTACACTTTGAAGTTTAAGTTAATATTTAATCTAAACTGGTGTTGCGTCGAAGCGTCGAACTTAGTAGAAATTGCGTTAGATTGCATAACTTTGGGAATGATGGACTACACCTTTTATAGAGGATCATTAGGAAGTATTGAACTGCCATTTCGAAACAATGTACGTACGAAGCAGTTAGCAAATTTGTCACAGTGTGGCTTCCATGTTGGTGCCAAGAGTTGGGCTTTCACGAGGTCAGTCAAAGGAGAATTTTGCTTTGCCCGTCTTATCTTTTGTATGTCCAAGCTAAAGTTCGAACATATATTTCTAAGCGAGAAGTTCACGTGGAGATCTCTCAACACAAATAGACCTAATTTGAGTTTAAAAATAATTCAATGAGTTTCTATTTATATGTTTTGTCTTCTATCTCAGGTTATACAATGGTATGATATTTGTTCATTTGGGCATAATTATCACAATTTTGTTTTTTGTTTCATTCAAAAGGTCACATATACTAATGAAAATGTTGTCCCTCGCATATATACCTTTAATGATCTCCTCCATATTTAGTCAATATGAAATTTTGGTCGCATTACCAACAGTATCAATAGCTTCTCTAGGAAATGCAGATTTGTTTGGTTTTGAAGAAAGTGACGAACAGTACAAAGAACAGATATGATAGAGAAATCCTCACACAACTTTAATTAGGTCGATAACCAACCACACCATCAACCCATTTTTTTTAGTACAACAATTGGAGTTGGGGATTTGAACCCGCATTCTTTTGGTCGAAGACAGGTGGCCAAATTAGTTGAGCTATGTTTAGGTTGATGGTCACGATGAATCAATTAACCACGTGCATATTCAATATTTAATTAATAAATAAAGATAATAACAATTACTTTCACTTCTCTTTGATTTCCTCTTTCAAGATCCTCTTAGATATCCTCAATTTTCCCACAATCACATTGCTCTTACCCTAGTTTATTTTTTATTTATTTATCTTTTCTCTCTTTTTTCTTGTGAGACGTGACTTCTATGGGCAATGGGTCATGACAACCATCGCTAGGGTAAGAGCATTACAACATTGACTTCCTTAGTGCACGAGCATCGTAGCCTCTTATTCATTTCCCAAATATACCCTTCATCATTATTATTCGATGTTTTAAAAATCGAGTATTATTTATTCGATTATTTATCATATCTTGTTAACTAGTTAGACAAAAACTCACCTAATAAATATGTCACATTAATATTGCATTAATTACTATTAAAGATAGCGATTAAATAGAAATATAATTCAAATTTTATATCGTAGTTAAATTTTTTAAAATTAATGGGATCAAGTAGCTGGACACGATGCTTAAAGTTAAGAGACGAGATTTATAATTTATCAAACAAAAAGTATACTGTGAAGTGGTTGGAGACCACATAAATTAATGTACAACAATAATAACTTCAATTGTCAATTTGGGCATAGCTCAACTTATTAAGACATATATTATTGACCAAGAGGTCGGAGATTCAAATCTCCACTCGATTTATTGAAATTAAAAAAAAGTTAACAATTGCAATGATCACTTAAATAAGATTCTTGAACATTACTCAAAAATATATTATAGGAAGTTTTCTCTCCACCACCAAATTATTTATGCTCCCTTAAAAACTTATAGGGGTCATATTATGAGCTACTTCTGGGGCTGGCGCCGTGACAAGTTGAGGTCTTAAGATACCATCTAAGAGACAAGACTGTAGGGATACAGCGAGTAAGCAAAAAGATTCTCTCTTATTCTCATTTCTCATTTTTATTTTTTTTAGAAGCGTAAACGTTTAGTAATTATTCATTTTTAAGAAATATTTTCAAAATTTTATAAAAATTTAGCAAGCAACAAAATCAAGTTTCTTGTTTCTGTTTTCAATTTTTTATAAATTATAAATAAAAATATTATTTTATCATTTTTGTCTTATAAAATGCATAATAAATATAATATAAAAATTTTGAATATGTAATTTAAAAAGTTAATTTTCATATATAAAACTTTTTCTTTTTTAAATTTAAAATTTTAGAGAACAAAAAACCAGCAACAATTATGAATCCAATTATATTTTGCTTGACTAACAAAGGAGCAACAACAAACAAAAAGCAAAAAAAATATCAACCTTTGGTAACTTTTCTTATCGGTAATATATAGAGAGGTAATATTAAAAATAAGAATAATGTGAAAAGAAAAGGAATATAGAAAAGTAATTTTTATATGTTTGTATCAAACCGACATCGTTTTTGGAAATTTTGTTGGCTACTATGCAATTGGCTGTGGCCTATATATGACTTTACCCCAAGCCACCATAGGATGATATTATTGACCAATTTTGAAGCCAAATCCAATGCATCTCTCTCTCTCTCAAAATGTCACATTTTTCTCCAACAAAAGTTGCCAAATAATGAACATAGAAAGATTTGAACAAATGATGAAAGGGGAATGGCTCTATCCTTAATCTGTCCCTTTTGGAAAAAGAAAAGAAAAAAAAAACCTTTATGAATTGACATTTCTCCCCCTCTTCTTCTCCCTCCTCTCCTATCCACTAACCACTAAGTTCTTCCCTTTTTTTTTCACCTAAAGAAAGTTTCTTCTTAAAAAAAAAAAAAGTATATTAATCTAGAAAATATAGGGTTAGTCTATGAAGGCCCTTTAACTACTAAATCTAGAAAATATATGGTCTAGGAACATGTAGTAATGAATTTTGAAGAAGGAGAGAAAGAAATTGATGACAAGTTTGCCAACCTGATTATCAACATGTTAACATATCTACTAAAGCGAGCATAGTTCAGCGGTAATTGACATATACCTCCAACTAAGAATTTGTAAGTTCGAATCCCCTCCCCAAAATGTTGTACTCGAAAAAAAATAACCGTTCTAACCCGATCCAACCCAATCCGTGAACATCCCTAAATACCTATATTCAACAAAAATTTACGAGTTCGAATTCTCACTTGCACAAATTATATTAAAAAAAGTGAGAGACAAATTTTTAATGTAGCTTATCTTTTGCATAAGACTACCTCCAATAATATATTTAATTTAAGAAAAATGGTAGAACTAAGTACTATCAAATTTTACTACCTTAAGCTGAAAGAGGGCTTTGATGATTTATACAAGAATATCATATAAACTAAGCATCTTTGTCTCATGATTTTACATTAAGAATTTCATACCTGACCATCATTTGTTCAACAATGACGGATATTTAGATGTTGGTTGATATTATTTGTTCAAACGAATGATATCAACCAACATCTAAATAACCGTCATTGTTTTAATTGCCATCGAAGACGTACAATGATAATTAGTTTGATATTATATATAGTTAACAACAAATATATCGTTCAGTAACCGACATTATATATACTATATGATGACACCTGAACAGATGTGTGGTTGCTGAACCGTCATCGTACGTACACGATGATAGCTTGGAATTGAAATTAAAAATCGATTTTGTTGGAGTGCATATCTTATTTATTGGATAAATGATTATAATTAAAAGGTTTATGCATGGTTCTAAATATCCGTCCACACGTCGTCATTTCCATCGACATATTCATGTTCTCATATGGGTTCAACATCAAATGAGAGATAAATCGACATTTCCATCATAGTACGAGAAAATCGACAAAATATGAAAAATATCAACAATATATACATATTATTAATATTAATTATTTTTAACCACTTTAGAAGTAGAAAATTGTTTATTTGTTAATTGAAATATTTTTTACAATTTTTTAATTTTTCTTATTTGTACAGAAATATTCATTGACATCGACATTTTATCGATATTTCCATTGATATTTCCATGAAATTGAGACCTCGACATTTCCATCGACATCGACATTTAAAATATTGATTTTATGTTAATCATGATAAATATTTATTTGGTGTTTTACCCGCTTGTGGTTTTTCTGTTTCTAACAGTGATGAATATTATTGATAAGAGATTATACATAAATCTCAATGTCTATGAAATAGTATGTGTTTTTTATGTTGAAAACTAGTATTGACTTTAATGTTTGTAAGAAGACTAAGGTTTGATTTTACTTTTATCATTTCAAAAAATCATTTCGTAAATTAACAAATTGATTTTAGAAAAGGAAGGGTAATTTTGAAAAATCAATTATACTTGGATATCTTTTTTTCAAAATAATTCGTCCCTGCCATTACTTCCAAACACATCCGAAGACCATTATAATTTTGATCATTAAAGGCAGGCTTGGTTATCATTTAATTTAGCCAATAAAAGCGTAAAGCTAAAACCTTTTAATTTGGATGTTTTTGAAATAGTTCTAAACGTCTTTTTAAGTGTACTAATAGAAAGTTTAACTAATAAAAAGATGACACGAGAATTAAGCTAATAATTTAAAACTGTGCAGTCTCAAATGATTTGTTAATATTTATTATTTTATAATATCTTTTTTAATATATATCTTCTCTTTTTTCTATTCTTCATGACAGTCCACCGAAAAAAATAGAAGAGACCAAAGCACATATCTCTAACTAAAAGATTGTAAGTTCGATCCCTCACTTTTCATATGTTATACTAAAAAAAAGGTAGAGAAGAGAAGACGCACTCAAGACCATATTTTCTCCTAAAATTTGGACATCGGAGAAAAGAATTCTTTTTCCCAATGACCCTGGCTAACCTAGTTAACCCCATTCGATATTGGGGATTTTGGCCAACGTCCTCTCTCGATCTTTTTAATGTAGGATCCTTAACATGTTTGAAACTATATTAATATTTACGATGTTTCATCTAAAAATTAATTGACAATAAGAGAAGTACAAGAATCTTCTTGTACTCTCAAAGAATCTTCTTTAGGAATAGCTCATATATCTTATTATAAACAATATTGTTATGTCTCCGGGATTCTTAACACCATTCACATTAAGATTCTTTGGCAATGTTATTCCGCCCTTAAACTCTCGAACGGTCAGTTACTCCTAAAGAAGTTCTAAATTACTTCGTGATTTACGTTATTGACTTTGAAAGTTAGGTTAAACGGTTGAATTTGAAATCATAGAAATTAAATAGAATCTAATGAAAAATTAATCTATGATTACTAATTATATGGATCAAATCAAAGTTTTGCAAGCCCTTTCAAATTAGTCTAACAAGAACTTTATTACACTCAGGGCCATTTAGTTCAAGGTTTCAAAAAAGTAGCCTGAGATTAAAATACCTGAAATTAAGATGTCTGAGAATAAGATGTCTGGAAAAGAAAGATAACTGTATTTGGTTGTATATATGTCTGAAATCAAGATGTCTGAGATTAAGTTGTCTGAAAGTAAATTATATATATGTTTATTCTTTTGTGTGATTACTCTAGAAATATGCCTTCTATGTCATTGTAAATATTGATTAATAACAAATTAAATTTAATTCAAAAAATAAATAATATAAATTATTTTAAGTTATAAATTATTTTATATTAGCATTCTAAACTTTAAATTGACAATTTAGTCCGATGATCAGTTGAACAATTAATAGTAAATGTTACTAACTAAAATTCAATATATACATGTTTAGCAAAATGCATAGAACAATGGATAGTAAATGTTTAACTAAAATTCAATATATACATAATTTTGCTAAATGCTAAATTTGTATAAAGCTTTAAAAATTAATCAAAATTAACTCTCAATAATTAATTTGCATTCATCGATTTATCTTTATTAAGTTAAATTATTAAAATTATTTTAAGCAATTATGTTTTAATTTAAGTTTTACTAGTTAAGAAATATATTATAAATTATATATCTAAATTTATTTGTTGATTTTATTTAGTAATGAATCTAATTATCATTTTACGTATTTAAAAAAATAGCATTTTCATCTTATTAATTGTATCAATTAATTACATTTTTTATATAAAAAAAATTAAGTATACACTTTAATAACTTAATTTATTACAATATAATAATTAATTTAATACATTATTGGTAAAATTTTAATGTTGTTTTATTAATTATAAATTTAATTTGAATATTTTAACTCATTTTAACTAATTAATTCAAATAAAATATAGTAAATAATTATATTAAAAAAATAATTTATTGAGATAAGAGTCTATCACTTCATGGACAAACCCATGAAAGTAGAATGGCAAAAAAAGCCCTTGTCCATAGAAACAAGGGATATCGGAGAATAAGCTATTTCTAAGATAAAAGTTTTAAAATCTATGTAAAAAACAAAGGTTTTACTTGCTCATGCGCATTCAAACAAAATGAGCTTCAGCGATAAAATTTCCGCAGCAATGAATTTTATTTTCGTTGTTTCCGCAGCAACGAATCTTATTTTCGTCGCTTCTGTAGAGATAGAAATAGAATTTTCGTTGCTAACTTGCGATGATTAAATAATTTCATCGCATTTAAAGCGACAAAATTATTTTCGTCTCTAGATAACATAGTCAAAGACTTTTTTTTGTTATAGTGTGTCCATTTCCATCCAGAAAACCTTCCAACCAAGCGACCCACGTAACATACCCGAAAACATAAATGAATTTTGTCTGAAAACCAGTCATTCTTTGGTGGGAAATTATCTTGACTAAATTAATTGTTGAAGTAATATTTTTCTCTTCTTTTTTTTCTTCTCTGTACTATGTTGACTTTTTGCTTCTTTTTTTCCTTCTCTGTACTAGATTACAACCCTGCAGTTCGTTCCATTGAATCCTCAAGGCCGAACTCCGAACTTGGTATGCCGAGCTTGCTCCCCCCCTTTTTCCTCTAACTTTGTGTTGACTCCTGTTTTTGTTTTGCAGCCATGGTTTGCGGATTTGCAAGCAACGTGAAACGCAAGTCCAAGGGCCGAGCCCATGCTCTTGAGGCCGCCCAGAGTTCGGAACCTGCCACTCCTGCTGTGGCAGGGCCAGCCTCGGAAGATCCAGCCCCAGTGATCGAGCTGGAGTCTTCTGGGGGTCCTTCGAGGGAGAAGCGCCCAGGGGTCAGACCGAGGCGGTGGACATCTCGTCCTTGGGCGAGGAGGTGAGGGAGGAGGTCCCTCTAAAGCGAAGGAGGAAGAAGAAGAAGACCACCTCCCCCTTGGAGGTCGGAGCTCGTGGGGCCCTGCCTGCGAGCTTCGCAGATCGGGTGGACGATCCTGAGGCCAGGATGGGCGGGACGTCCGACGTGACAGCACGGTTCAGAGTCGAGCCGTCAAGTTCTGGGGTGAGGGACCAGGTGTCTCACATCTCGGCTGCAAGTTTGGACCGCTGCCTCAGAATAGCGTCCAAATTTGTAAGTGACCCGGGGTCTGTCCTGCAGAGGACCATCGACTACGCCTCTGAGGTAAGATTGGTGTCTTCATTTTTGCTCAATTTACCTAACTTTCTTCTTTGTACTTTTTCTCAGGCGTTTGTTGCTTCCATTCAATCGGCTCTGGCCGTGAAGGCCAAGCTGGATGGGAGGGAAGCTCTGGCAGCGAGGGAGAAAGAGGAGTTCTCTGCTGCCTTGGAGGCTGCCTCTTCCACCATGAAGGATGAGCTGCTGAAAGCTCACTCTGAGGTGGAAATTTTGAAGGCTGAGGTGGAGGCCAAGGCCGAGCTGCTGAAGAAAGAAGAGGACAGACGCAAGGCCCAGCTCCGAGCTGCCCATGCTATCACCAAGGGCTTGGAGAAGGAGAAGTTCCAACTCCTCAAGGAGAAGGACGACATGCTCCAGGCGCTTGAAACGAAGGAGGAGGAGCTGAAGCATGCGACTGTTGAGCTGGAGATGGTGAAGGAGCGTCTTCTTAGCAATGGAGCCCTATTGGAGGAATCGTTCAAGCAACATCCTGACTTCGATGGATTTGCCAAAGACTTCTCTGACGCGGGCTTCAAGTTTCTCATGAAGGGCATTGCTTCCGACATGCCTGACCTTCAGATCGATCTCGGTGGTCTGAAGAAGAGGTATGCTGAGCAGTGGGCGTCTGGGCCTAGCGGCACCCCTGGCCCTCAAGCGTTGGTGGATAAGTACGTCAGAGATCTGGACTCTGACTACTCCGACCTCGAAGAGGATTAGGTCGGCACCACTCAGTAGAGCGCTCCTCAAGCAGGCTCTTAGGCGATCACCTTTCATGAGGCCTTTCTCTGTCTTTCTTCTCTTCTTTTATAAGTGTTAGGGCAGAGCTGCAAGGTCTATAAGCCTTGGCTCTGCTTTTCATTCAATAAAGAGGCTTCTCATTTGTTTTTACTTTGTTGCCTTCTTTCTTCGTTTTTTCTTCAAGTTGAAGCCAATGTCACCTCGCGCCTCGTACCTTTGAGGTCGCGCCATTAACTAAAATACTTGAAATTTTGAACTCGGATCGCTGTCTAGTATTCAATGCATTGCACTAACTCTAGACTTTTTAACATCACACCTTTAACTTAAAAACGTTAAAAGGCTAAAATCCTAAGTCCATAACTGTTCTTCATATCGCACCTCGTACCCTCAGGTTCAAAGGCTTGATCATTCTGAACTTTTTACATCGCCCCCTTGCCTTGAAGGTTTGAATTTTAAGTTCACCAACGGTTTTGGCATCGCACCTCGTACCCTTAGGTTTTGGAGGATTGAATTTTAACCGACTGCTGGAATGTGATCGTGTGGGAGTCTGTGGCCCCCATTTAATTTCTGGTCGAACTCGGAATCATGAAATTAAATCATCACATTTATTCTGATCATAATTCTTTTGAAACAGTTTGTACAGATCCATTGAAAACCATTTTGGCATTTCAAGGATAATAACGCTTCAGGTGCTCCGCGTTCCACGGGTGCGCGAGGACGTCTCCTTTCAGATCGGCCAATATGTACGTCCCAGGTCGGACTATTCCCTTGACCTCAAACGGCCCCTCCCAGGTCGGGTTAAGGGCACCCACATGAGTTTGGACCTTCCTTAAGACCAGATGTCCGACTTGGAAGGTCCGAGGTCGAACACGGGCGTTGTAGTGTCTGGCCATTCTACCCTGATATTTCGTCAGGAGTAGCTGGGCCATTGCTCTTCTTTCTTCCAATAAGTCGAGGTTGAGGAGCAGCTCTTCCTCATTTGCTGTAGGCTCGTAATGCTCTACTCTGTCAGATGGCATGCCGATCTCAACCGGGACTACAGCTTCGGAGCCGAAGGCCAGGGAGAACGGGGTCTCACCCGTCGATTCTCTTTGAATGGTCCGGTACGACCATAGAACCTCTGGTAGCTCCTCGGCCCACCTGCCTTTCTTGGAGTCCAGTCTAAGTTTGATGCCTCGCTTGATGATCTTGTTGACTGCCTCCACCTGCCCATTTGCTTGCGGATGTGCGGGGGACGAGCTAAGGTGACTTATGCCAAGCTTGCTGCAAAAGTCGTTAAACTTTGCGTTGTCAAACTGTTTCCCATTATCTGTCACAATGGCCTTCGGTATACCAAAGCGACATACGATATTTGTTCATACAAAGGATGTGACTCTGAATTCTGTTATGTGGGGGAGTGCCTCGGCCTCGGCCCACTTTGTGAAGTAGTCCACAGCAACCACAGCGAACTTGGTCTGGCCTTTGCCCAAAGGGAAAGGACCAATGATATCTACCCCCCACTACGCGAATGGCCACGGGGCCGAGATAGGGGTGAGCAGCTCGGGAGGTTGGTGGATTATGTTTCCGTAGCGTTGGCAATTGTCGCAAGTTCGAACGAACTTCTTGGCGTCCTGGCTGAGGGTCGGCCAATAGTATCCTTGTCGGATCACTTTGGCTGACAGCGACCGGGCGCCTGAGTGATTACCGCACACTCCTTCGTGGATTTCTCTAAGGACGTATAGGCCCTCTTCAGGGGTTAGGCATTTCAATAGAGGCAGGGAAAAGCCGCGTCGGTACAACGCTCCACCTCGGACCACGAACCGAGCTGCTTGCCTTGCCAACCTTCTGCGCTCCTTGGGGTCTTGTGGTGAATTGCCCCTAATGAAGTCCACAATCGGGTCCATCCATGAGGACTCTAGAGCGTCGATCTCCATCAGATCTGGCTCTGAGATCGAGGGATTATCTAAGATCTCGACGGGGACCAACCTGGCCAGGTTGGTCTCGTACGCTGATGCTAACCTGGCCAAGGCGTCGGCATTAGAATTTTCTGCTCGGGGAACCCGGCTTACCTCGTAAGTTCAAAATTGGGCGAGGTACGATCTGACCTTGCCCAAATACTTCTCCATTCGGGATTCCCTGGCTTGGTACTCTTCCGTGATCTGGCTCACAACCAGCTGGGAGTCGCTGAAGATCTTAACACAAGAGGCCCCCAATGCTTTGGCGATTCGTAGACCGGCAATAAATGCTTCATACTCAGCCTCGTTATTGGAAGTCCGAAAGCCGAACCTCAAGGCATACTCAAATCGCTCGTCTCCTGGTCCAAGCAAGAGGACCCTGGCCCCGCACCCCTTCTCATTGGAGGATCCGTCGACATAGATTGTCCACGGTAGGTCGGACTCGCCAGGCTCGAAAGGTGGTGTGAGCTCGGCTATGAAGTCTGCCACTACTTGCCCTTTCAACGTAGCTCTGGGTTCGAACTTGATGTCGTACTCACTTAGCTACATTGCCCATTTCATCAGGCGTCCAGAAGTTTCTGGCTTATGGAAGATGTTTTTTAGGGGCAAGTTAGTGAGCACCACCACAGTATGGGCTTGGAAGTATGGTCTAAGCCGTCAGGCCGAGGTGACTAATGAGAGAGCCAACTTTTCCATTTGAGGGTATCGGGTCTCGGCTTCGGTCATAGCCTTGCTTGTGTAGTAGACCGGGTTTTGTCGCGCTTCCTCTTGCCTGATTAGGTCCCAGCTGACGGCACTGTCAGACACTGCTAAGTACAACTGGAGCTTGTCCCCTGGCAGGGGCTTGGCGAACAAAGATGTCGAACAGAGGTAGCTCTTCAATTGCTGAAATGCTTGTTCGCACTCTGATGTCCATTCAAACGGCCCTTTCTTTCGTAGGACTTTGAAGAAAGGGAGGCACTTATCTGTCGATCTTGAAACAAACCGGTTCAGGGCTGCAATCCTGCCATTGAGGCATTGAAGCTGTTTCAGCGTTTTGGGTGCCTCCATCTCGAGCACGGCTTTAATCTTTTCGGGGTTGGCCTCGATCCCCCGGTGGTTCACCATGAAGCCAAGGAATTTTCCCGAAGAGACTCCAAAGGCACATTTAGCTGGGTTGAGCTTCATTTGATATGTCCTCAGAACCTCGAAGGCTTCGGTCAGATCGGAAATATGCGACTTAGACCGCTTGCTCTTGACGAGCATGTCGTCCATATACACTTCCATATTCCGGCCGATCTGCTTGGCGAACATTTTTTTCCCCATTCTCTGGTAGGTCGCTCCTGCGTTCTTTAAACCGAAGGGCATGACCTTGTAACAGTACAGACCTTGGTCTGTTATGAATGCGGTATGATCTTGATCTGGGACATGCATCTTGATTTGGTTGTACCCAGAGTAGGCATCCATGAAGGTGAGCAGTTTGTGCTCGGCTGTGGCGTCCACGAGCTGATCAATCCTCGGCAGTGGGAAGCAATATTTCGGGCATGCCTTATTTAAGTTCGTAAAGTCTACGCACATTCTCCACTTTCCGTTAGATTTTTTAACTAATACAACATTGGAGAGCCACTCGGGATACGAAATTTCTCTTATGTATTTAGCTTTCAAAAGTTTGCTAACTTCCTCAACAATTACATTACTCATCTCCTTGTTTATAGGTCTTCTTTTTTATTTTACAGGTCGGAATGACGGATCTATGCTGAGGCGATGCGTCATAATCTTCGGGTCAATGCCAGACATGTCCTCATGGGACCACGCAAAGACGTCCGAGTTGGATCTGAGGAAGTGGATTAGCTCCTCTTAATCGGTAGCCCCCAGCTTAGTTCCTATGCTTACTAGCTTCTCGGGACTAAGCAGAGGAACAAGCTCGAGCTCTTCATTGGGTACGGCAAACTCCCTCCTCGGCAAGTTGGCCTTGAACTCGAGCGTCTCATCCCTACTGGCGAGAGTTTCGAGGGCGCAGACCGATGAGCCTTTGAGTGCGGAGGCATAGCAGTCCCTCGAAGCGGTCTGTTCTCCTCGGACCGTGCTCACGCCATTGGGGGTAGAATACTTCAAAACTTGATGAAGTGTCGAGGGAATGGCCCGAAATGAGTGGATGATGGGTCTCCCAAAGATGGCGTTATAGGCCGATCTACCGTCAATTACCACGAACTCGGCCATTTGGGTGACCTGAGTTTGGTCCTGCCCAAGTGTGACCGGCAAGTCGATGCAACCCTCTGGAATGACCGATTCTCCAGAGAACCCAAAGCTTCTCAGGACGTTTGAGTAGTTTTTCCATTCCAGACTCCTCGATGTTCGTTAGGATCTCGGAAATTGGAATCGTTGTCGGGGTGAAGCGCTCGTAAGGTCGGCTCCTGGTGGGTCCGTTCACCGCCCTTCGAAACTCAGCTCGGCCACTGGAGAAAGATCACTTGTCCTTGGACTTGAGATCTGCCTTTTCATCTTTTCCGCTTCTGCCCCGGGCGATCCCTCGTTCTGGTCGGCCGGTTTTGGTTCGGAGGAGCTTCTGTCCATCGATGATTTTCTTCGCCTTCTGCAACACTTCGGCGAAGGTGGCCGGGACCTCCTCTCCAAGCTTCACCGTGAGAGCTTCGTCGGCTAGACCGGTGAGAAAGTAGCACATGGTCGAGTCATCAGAGCGGTGTGCGACCTTCAATTGTTCCTCCTGGAACCTGGTGACATATTCTCGCAGCGTCTCACCTTCCTTTTGCCTGATGGTGGCGAGATGGGTCGCTGTCTTTTTGTCATAGTGCCGAGAAGAGAACTGGACAAGGAACTCCCTTCTCAGCTGAGCGTAGGTCGAGATCGACCTAGCTGGCAGTCTCCGATACCACAAACGTGCGCTGCCAGTAAGCGCGATCTGAAAGGCGCGGCATTTGATTGCGCCTGATGCCGCTTGAAAATCCATGAGGCCCTCAAATACCTCAACATAATCCTTAGGATCCTTTGACCCATCATAAGGTTTCACAGTAGGAGCTTTGAACTTCGGAGGGATCGGCGCTTCCAAAACGTCCGAGGTGAATGGCGATTCTCCCAGGTCGCATCGTTCAGTGGACCTTCTTTCTGCTCACACTTGGCCTTTAAGGCCTCAACCTGAGCATCGAGCTTGCCCCTCAGCTGGTCGAACTCCTCCCTTGTGATCACCCCTGCGGGAGTTGCTGGGTTGTGAGAGGATTCAGCCTGCTGGTTGGAGCTCCTGTATGAGCGGGATGGTGACTGTCCTTTTCGGAGAGATGAGCCTCTCTTTCTGTTGAGATGCTCACGGAGGTCTGCCCTCTAGCGAGTGTGTCCCTCGCTCTCGTTGTCTTTGGGACGTTCCTCCTCGACAGGGCCAAGGCGGGAACCCCTTTGCTGGCGTACGTCAATGCGCGTCACTCGATTTTCAGATCGGGACCCTACGCCTGCAGCTAGTATCATTTCGTTATACATTTCCTCCATGGACCGCATTTGTGTGCGCATTGCCTCCATTTCTCTCTGGAGTGAGTCAAAGTTCTCACTTGTTGGAGCCGGGGCTGGACCCCGGGCGCCCTTCTTAGAGGTCTCACCTCGGCCATGGGTGGCCTTGGATGTCCTTGGGTGCGCAGGTGGTAGAACAGGCGCGGTGATTCGCGCCGACCTGCGGAGGGGTTCTGTTGCTAGGCCGTCGTGACCTTGCCCCTCTACCACTGCTGCTCCGACCTCCCTCTGGTGGGCATCGCTGGCAGCTAGGGTCCTTCGATCTGCCGTATTGGTCGAGTTTGCGGGTTGAACCATTTTCGCTTGCATGTTGGTTTAAAAGAATTGGGATGACTTAGATTGTCGAAACTCCCACAGACGGCGCCAAATGTTTATGCAAGGATATGCACAACAATGTATTTCTGATTGCAGCTCGAACTCGGCCTCCGGACCGATCTGAATACTTGGGCGGACGTGCACAAAAAGGTGAGCACTCCGACGATCAAGTCAGTATAGGTCGGATTCCCAGTTTAGTTCGAGGTCAGAAATCATCGTACCTGATCGTGGAGTGAGGTCCTCTACTTATGGGTGGTAGTCCCGCTAATCTCGCGACGGTTACACCCGGTAATCTCGGGACCGTCGGTTACGCCCGGTAATCTCGGGACCGACGGTTACACCTGATAATCACGCCGCTGACAGTAGCTCACATTGGCCCCCACCGAGCTTCCCGGTAGATTGGACCTTGGCCAGATTCACCTCGGCCCTCATACTTAGCATCTGTCAACGCTAGTGGTGGTGATCTCGGCGGTCCGAGCTGGGGCATGACTCATGGGTCACCTTGGAGCACCAATGGCTGTCCTCCACGTGTCCAGGGTATTCTTTCCCCCAAACATATATATATATATATATATTTAGAAATAAACATGAGCTAGTTATTAATATTCATGGAGTTATATCTCAAAATCACTATTCAAATTTTCGGATTTGAGGTTCGTTTAAATTTTTGGATTTTGATATCATATGAATATTCATAGAGTTCTATTTCAAAATCAATTGACAATGGGAAGAATAACCCACTTATATTATAAACCATATTAAATATCTCCTATTTTTTCAATGTGAGATTCTTAACCGTCTCTGCGGTATAACTAATGAAATTGATAGATTGGTGTTACATATGTGACAATCAAGTCCAAAGTTTTATATAAGTTCCCTGCGGAAGTCTGGAAAACAAAGAGACGTTGGAAAACTTAAATGTTTTTAAAAATAAATTGAAAACTTTTAAATAAAGCATTTTGATAGGTTTTTTTTATGCGTGAGTGTCCAAGTCAACTTGTGCGCATCTCAACTAATTTCATGGAGTAACTGTCTAACCTTATAATATTTGGTGTCGGAAAACACATAGAAATTACTAATTCCTAAGGTAGGCAGTTATCATATCAAACTCTAAGACTTCGAAATATAATCGATCGATATCGTCACAAGTTAAAAGATTCAATCTCTGTTATTCTTAATACGAGCTCTTAACTCTCAAATAAAAATCCAAGAGAAAGAATATAAGGATTTCTTTCTTATTACAAATGGTAACAACTCAAACCAAATTCAATTCATACCACAGATTTTATTTGTTTTAAATTTTATAGGAACACATTAGATTTTAGCATGCACCCACAAGATTCAAATTCCTCTAATCCTATTATTTATTATTATTATTTTTCTTAATGAATAGTAACAAGTTAAAAGTTTCAATGTATAGTTGGTTGAGTACAAAAGTCAGGTACTACATATAGAATATAGCTTTTTCTCTTTATATAAAATTCATTGCATCTGATCTTTCTGTGTTTATTATTATTATAATAATAATTATTATTATTTGATTCCTTACCCAATTTGTACCTACGCCATAATTAACAGAGACACGGGACAAGGATATTAAATATTTGTCGATATGTCTGCATTTCTATCGATATTTTTGTGTGCATAGTTTTGACACAATAATAGGAGGGGTAAATCGATATTTTCATAATATTGCAATATAGACAGAATATTAAAAATATCAACAAAATATCAACACCATTTAATTTTAATAATTTTTAATATGTTTAGAAATATTAAAATATTTATTTGTTAATTTAAATTTTCTTTACCAATTTTTTATTTTCCAATCTTTCTAGAAATATCTATCGACATTGACATTTTATCGATATATTTCCATTGACATTTCCATAAAATTGAGACCTCAACAATTTCATCGACATCGGCATTTAAAACCTTGGTCATATCTGTTTAATTAGGATGTTGGGATTAATTTAAATGTTAAAATATCATTTTAATCCATATATTTTATGACTAATTTTATTTTGATTGCTGTACTATTAAATGTCTAGATTTAATTCACATTAGTAGTTTAAAGTTAATGTTTTAACTAACTTGCCACCTAATTTTGATACTCTCTCAAAGGAAAATTTCCATCATTCTTTGGTTGTTATATGATATCTATTTTGTAAAGGCAAAATCTAAATTAAATTTTAAAAACTATAAAACTATTTTTAATAATTTATTTTTATTTTTTAAATTTACCAAAGAAATAAGAAGCATAAATTTTAAAAGAGGCATTTGAATAAGTCCAACTAATTGCAAATATAGCAACAAAACATTATAGATTTATAAATATATCTAAAAAAAGTTCAAATTCACTCTTAGAAACGACTAAAATAGCTTTTAAATGTGTATTAGTCTATCCCTATAGACTATATCAGCGATAGACATCTCTCATATTCAATAGCTAAGACTATTTCATTGATAGACATTTATCACTAATATGTCTAATAAACTATATCATTGATAGAATATATGTCTAAATAGATTATGTCAAATTTATACATCTATTAAGTAAAACTGTCTAAATAGGAGCGTGAATTTGGTTTTTTTTTTTTAAATCGTCATAATTCTAGAATTATAATCATGTTGCCACTCATGAAAAATTGTATTTTTAGAAACAGAGAACTAAAAACAAAGTTGTTATTAAAAGCTAACTTAAATGACAATCTGCTGTGCACAAAAGCTTCTTAATTTCACAAAAACCCAAGTCCAATTATGTAAAATAATATTAGCTAAGGTTACATTTGAAAATCATTTTGGTTTTCTAATTTTAAAAACTAAATTTATAAACATTTTTTTAGTTCAAACTTAAAAACATTACTTATGTTGTTTTGTTATATAGTTTTTATAAAAAAATTTTAAAATCTAGGTCAATATATATATATTTTTTTGGTATGGCAAAAACATTTAGTAAAATTAGTAAAATAGCAACTACATTTAATTTTTTCAAATATAGCACTTTTTTTAAAAAAAAATAGAGATCCAATTTTAAAATGATAACTTTACTCAAATGATATACATTTGTAATATATCAGTATTATATCAGTAATATATCTGTAATATATCTGACTATTGATATATGTATGTGATATATATTTGATATACTACTGATATGAGTGGCTGATATACTTGCAATATGTATGTGATATACATCTGATATACTACTAATACGAGTGTCTGTGCAATATGTATGTGATATACATCTAATATACTACTGATATACTACTTATATACCACTGATATGAGTATTACGATATATTACTGATATAAGCGAAATTTTTTTTTGCTATATTTGAAAATTGTAAAAACATGTGACATTTTGAAATACATAAAAGATTTTTGCTGCCCACTATAATTTTCCTTTTTTTGTTTAATAAAAGTAGTTAACAAAGACTTGTTTTTATTTTTGAAATTCGAGTAACAATTCAAATATGCTTTCAAAAATATGAAAAGTTTACTAATGAAATTGTACAAACAAAAGCACACATTTTTAGAATATAAAACTAAAAAACAAATTAGTTAATTATATTGGGCATTTTAATAGAAATAATTGCTAACAAATTAAAATTTTTGGATAATTTATTATTTTTATTATTATTATTACTTTGCAAAGGATAAAATTAAATCTTTTAAGTAGATTAAATTGTATAAAATTTAGCCTAAAAACAAGTCCCAAACATGGTCCAAAATTGAGGTATTGTGTCTTAAACATGTTTGTTATGGCTACACACATTCAATTATGTCTGAAAGCAAATTAATAGATTTGGAAGACAACAAAAAAGGTTGTTGGCTCTACAGTGAAACATTACAGCTCTAAGCTTTATACAAATCCTTTTTTGTCAGAAAAAAAAATATAAAGGTTAATTGTTTTACTGAATTATGAGTAAATATTAATATAATTATTTATACTAGTAAATAATAATTTTTTTAGTCAAATAATATTAATTATATATATTTATTATTTATTATTTTTTAAATTTGAGATGAGAATTAAAAATTTCGTGGAAGAGGGCATCCCAACCCCTATCCCACATTGTTGCCATCTCTATATTTACATAGATTTCAGAAAACCAAAAAATGACTATCAAAATATATGTTTGGTTTTCAGTTTTTCGAAAACAAAAAACAAAAATATTTATCAAACATATATGGTTTTTGTTTTTTAAAAACAGAAAACTAAAAATTAAAAACTAAACAAAAAACAAAAAACATAAATAGTTATCAAACATACCCTAACTTTTCCCTTCAAAATTAGCATTTCATTTGAGCATTTTTCTTACTTTCTAATATATTATTATTAGTATATTAAAAAAGGGTCCAATTTTATTATGGTGTGCTAAATGCATGAACTTAATCTTTGTTTACAGTTTTTGAACTTTTATACTTATTTTATTTTACTTCCTAAACATTCCTCCACCCGGCTAATTTTTTATTATTTATTTAAGCGATTTTGATTTTATCAACAATATTACCAAAAAAAACGGAAATTTGCCAAAGTCATTTTAGTTTTGCAAGCGCCCTTTTGGAAACATTAGTTTTCTACCCATTTGAGGACGTGAAATTATGTATTTACCCTTCTTTTACTTTTCTCTCTCTTATCCCTTTTTTTATCCCTTTTTTCCGTCCCTCTATTTCCCTCCCTCTCTTTACAGTATTTTTTTTTCTTCTATCATTTTTCATTAACCCATTCTTTCTCTCTTCCGCGTGGGTTTTTTTCTCTCATCATCTCTAAAATTTTCTTGAGTTTCTCGTTCCCTTCTTCTTTACTCTAAAAAAACCTTAAATCTCTCGACCTTCTCTCTTTTTTTCTTTTCTTTTTAACGAGCAGCCTCCATGATTCCGGTGACTTTCAATAATCGCCAACGACGGGTGCATCAAAATCAACGAGGGAGGTCGTTTGCCGAAGAAGAAAGCTCAGGGAAGGAGAAAGTTTAGCCTAACCATGGGATGTGGATGGGGAAGGAGAGAGAGCGAGAGAGAGCAGTTGAGCGAGAGAGAGGAGAAAGTTCAGCCTAACCATGGGGATGTGGATGGGGAAGGAGATAAAGAGAGAAAGAGAAAGTTGAGCGAGAAAAAGAGAAAGTTGAGCGAGAGAGAGAAAGTTGAGCGAGAGAGAGGAAGTTGAGCGAGGGAGAACGAGAGAGAGGAAGTTGAGCGAGGGAGAACGAGAGAGAGAAAGTTGAGCGAGAGAGCGAAAAAAGTGAGAGAGTGAGAGAAAGTTGAGATAAAACGTTATCTAAATTAATTTAAAATGAATTAACAAATAATTAGAGATTAAAGATTCTTTTAATTAAAAATTTGAAAATTGGAATTCAAAGAAACAGAATCTCAATCTCCTTAATTTTAGTAATTTGATATTCAAATTTAAAATTTAACCTAAATTTGTTTCCTTAAATTTCTCCTCAATCTTTTCTTAAATCTCACCTCTCACTCTCTCCCCGTTCTTTCCTCTCCCCCTCCAGGCGTTGTTTTTTGGTGATATTCTTCCTCGATGGTGGTCTCAGAGAGTGGCAGATTGTGTATAACTTTAGAAAAATAAGGAATAAGGTGGAGAGAAAAAATGGGAAAGAAAGAAAGATAGAGAACTAGAGAAAATCAAAAAAGGAGATACAGAAATAGTGAAAGAAGGGTACATACATAATTTCATATCATCAAATGACTAATAAACTTATGTTTTCAGAAGGGCGCTTAAAAAACTAAAATGACTTGGCAGAATGACTATTCAGCCAAATTTCCCAAAAAAAAGTTATATTATATTATAAGTTTGATACTGTAAAATAATGTTCAAGGATTACACAGTAAATCTACTCATCACATGATTCTTAAACAATATATACTATGTCTAATGTTAACCGAATTTACCGCCATGGTCTATATTAAACATAAAATTGATCAAAATGTGTAGATTAATTAAAACTCTTTTTAAAGTATACGGATTAAATAGACACACAATCCTTAAAGTCTACGAAACTACTAAAATTTCTTCAAATACAAAGATTAATAAATAGATAAATCCCAAATATTAAGGTGCTAATTAATAAATGAATAAAATATGTTTTAAAGTTTGAGAAGAAAAATATATAAAAGTTTAGAAATCCAAATAAGATTTAAACTTTAACTATTCATATAAAATTGACTAAAAATTTGTTGGTTGTGAAAAATAACACTGCCACGTGGAGGAAAAAAGATGGGCAAATCATTCCTTGATTCAAGACAACCGAGCCTAATAATTAAAGAACTGACCACCAGATCGGTCTCAGACGTTCGTTTCGCCCATGGGACAACAAACTACTCTTAGCTAAATTCTAGGTGTAGAGGTATTAAACTCAACGTGACCCAGCACGAACATCTCCAACATGAACAACTCCAACCTGATATATTCAACCGCGTCAGACACTCAAACCTATAAATAGAGAGTCTCACTCCACAGCTAAGTATGTCATTTTTCTCGGTCTAAATATCAAGTCGAACTTCTTTACTAATTTGAGCGTCAGAGTGTTTGCTTTCTTGTACTGGTCTCTCCTCGCTAAGAGATCTATCTACTCACCCTCGATTCATTTCAACTCGATCGCTCAATGGTTGACAGACACCCTTCACTTTGTCGCACAAACAAAAGTAAACCAAATTTAATTTTTCACAAGTTCAAGATTTGTGAGTAGCTGGAGGAGTTGTTGAGTCTGTATCAACTTTGTCACCATAGCTTATCGAGGCAGCGCGGCGGAGGGAAGAGATGGGGCTAAGGGGGTGGAGAACTTGGGGCATGGAGATGTTAGGTTTTATACCCATTGTTAGTGTCTCTTTTTGGCAGTCATTACTTTGTTTTCTAAACTCTTGTTTTCATTTTGTTTTAGTCTCCAAATTTTCATATATCTTTTTTTTGTCTCTCAACTTTCAAATGTCTCTAAAATTTAGAATAAGGAATTTTTTTTATCCATCATTTAACAATAATCACAGTTACAAAATTTAACCTTTACATACGCAAGGGGTCACTGATTTGTAGAGTTGCGTTTCTGACTTAAATCCAAGGTCACTGATTTGTAGAATTGTTTTTCTGACTTAAATCCAAGACCTCAAGGATATTCCTTGAAGTCCCAAACCACCGAGCTATTCTTCGAGGATTTGTGTTCTGAATTGTATTAAATGTTACAAATCTTTTTTTTAGTACAATAAGTAACATGTGCAATTCGAACTCATGATTCTCAGTCAGATACAGGTCCTAATTATCATTTGAATAAGCTCATGTTGACTCAATGTTATAAATTATAGTTAATGTTAGTCCCCGTATGTATAGACCATGATTAATGTTACTTGTGTGGTCAATTAGACTACAACGAACCCTAGTTGTATTTGTTAAAATATAGACTAGTTTAAATACTATTTTGGTCTATGTACTTTCAGGTTTAATTTATTTTGGTCAATCTACTTTCAAAATGTCTATTTTGGTTTTTGTATTTTAAATTTTTGTTTCTTTTAGTCTATATACTTTTGAACGTCCGTTTTTGGTTCTGGTACTTCTAAAAAATGACTATTTTGCTCCCTTTGTTTTCTTTTTTATCTCATTTTTTTTGTCACAATTTTAACATGATACCTCACTCACAAAATTTAATGTCCACGCTAAAATACACGAATCAAAAATAATATTTCAACCCAAAATATATTACAATTTAAAGTCAACGCGAATGGTCTTTGCCAAATATATATATATATATATATATATATATATATATATATATAGCATAATAATATAATATATTCTAAAATATATCAATACTTTTATATTTTCATAAGGATACATACAACAAAACGTTTTAATTTTACAATTTATTATTTTCGTAGATTAAAAAATAATTTTTAATAAATGTGTTTAAAAAACACATATACAAAATATATATTTTCAAAACTAAAAACAACAAAAGGTAGTTTTAAAATATTCTTCTACAAACTTTAGAGAAGAATTTTTTTTTTAAATACCCTTAAAATTTTTATAATTTTTTTAAAACTATATGGTTGGTTTCAATTATATTCTCTTAATATTTCAAAATTTTTATTTTAACCCTTAAAATTTATAATTGTATTAAAAAAAACTTCCATTATTAGTTTTCCCATCAAAATATATAACATGACATAGATATTTAGGATTTGAGGAGGAAAAAAGAAAACAAATTAATACATGTTTGTACCTATTGTTTTCCTTACATTGCTACAGACCCACCGCGGCAATGAATAAAAATTGGAGTCTCTCTTCACAATCAATTAAAAAAAAATTAGGCAAGGTTAGGGTTTGTAAAACTTACGTCGAGAACCATGTTTTAAATGTCAATGTAAATTATTTCAAAAAAACTTTTTAAAAAATGTCGATATAGATGTAGATGGAAATGGAAATTTCGAGGTCTCAATTTCATGAAAATGACGATATAAATATCGATAAAATGTTGATGTCGATAAATAATTCTGGAAAGGTTATAAAAATAAAGAATTTCGTAAAAATATTTACAATATCAAATAAGTCTTTCAACCTTTCTAAATAAGTTTAAAATGATTAATATTAATATTATATCTATATTAATGATATTTTTTTCATATTTTGTCCATTTTTTTTAATACTATGAAATTGTTGATTTACCCTTCATGTTGATGTCGAACTCTAGCTACATAAACATACCGACATGTCTACGAATATTTAATACCCTGATCGAGAAATAGCAGTAATCCACCATGCATAGTAGTTTTTTTAGACAACTTAAAAACTTAAGAGTTAAATAAAATTTTGAAATGATAAGGACGTAATTAAAACTAACCTTATAGTTGATGGGATTTTAAGTAATTTAGCCTAAAAAATATTTGTAAAATTTATTTATTTAAAGAATAGGTTTAGTCATTCAAAAAACAAATAAATAAATAGGAGCCCTTAGCAACTTGCCGAGAAAAATTCAATTTGAATTTTATTTTAGTCCCTAAATTCGTATTATTTATTATGCTTTGATTCTTATCATTTCAAGTTTTATGCTTAGCTCCCTCAACTTTCCTAAAAGAAATTATCTTAATTTGTCATTAACTTTTTCATATGATATTTAAAAGAATATATGTTTTTTTAACCGCAAACATTTGAGTTTAAAACATGTAGATCTTGGCCTAAGATTTGATGTTACATTATTATATGCAAATATGAACATGTGACAACAAAAGACATTTTTATATTTGTTTTTTTTTTGTTTTTTTAATGGAGTTAAAAGATCTAAACAGAATACATACCAAAATATATTTGAATCTAAACCCATTTTGGTTTAAAAAGTTGGCATCACTTAGAAAATGCTATAAGTAATTACATAAAATTAAAATAAAATAAAGTTAACAATAATTAATATGATAAGATCCTTTCCGGAAAAAAAAAAATTAATATGATAAGATACTCCCCAAAAAGTTCCAAAGCAATATGTTTAGCAGCCACAAGGTCACATTCTACCCCAAAAAATCCCCCCACTATGTGATGCCCAATTCAAACCAACTCAAATCAATATTTCTTTTTCTTTTTTAATCTATAGGAGGGTGGATTTGTGAATTCTGAAGCTCTCAGAGCTGAATACTGTCTTGACCAGTAACCATTATAGATGGTTCGTTGGTCCAAAGGAACTAGGTGAATTGAGAGGGAATTAATTCTTATGGATTTTTCGATATCAAATGTTGTGGAATCAGATGTCTGTCCTATAATGAGATCAGTCGAAGTACGCCTGGTCTGAACACTTACGGATATAGAAAATAATAATAATAATGTTTAGACCAATTGAACTATATTCATATTGGTAAGGCAATACATCCATATTTCATCTTTTTGTTTTTCAATGTACCATGATTTGGAAGAATTGAAAAAAATAAAAATAAAAACAAATATTCTTTTTATGAGAGTGTTTGCAATATAACTTTTTTTTAATTAATATATAAGAGTCTATTTTCTATAACAGCAACTTATTTTGGGTAGCATAAAAGTGCATCTTTGTTTTATGAAATTAAAATAAATGGTATTCTGTGCTGAATTAATAAAATGTATTTTTTAAAATTACATTATAATTTTGTCAATAAATGTTGTGATAGTAATGATTTAATTGAACAAAAAAAAATGTTACATGAAATTAAAGGGGAAATTGACTCAAATGACTTTAAAAGCTTATGGAATACTCAAATGACTCACCCCTTGAAAATCTGCCCAAATGACCCACTTGAATATTTAATTAAATTTAAAATGAAGCTAAATTACAGTACTACCCCTTAGTTCAAAAAATCAAACGGTTTGCTCTCCTCTCTCCCCATTTTCGCTTCCCCTTTTTCTTGGCAATTCGTGTTGAAAGAAATTGATTTAATCATGAGGTAAGTTTCGTTTCTTTTAATTTTTCCATTGTTCCATCGATTTGAATGATTAGGGCTTCGTTTTTTGTGTGTTGAGGAGTTGAATGATTTTTTTTCCGTCTGATTCTGTTTTCATATGTGTAGATGAACGAATACATGAATGTTAATGCATCTATTAGGTATTTTTTCATCAATTTCGTTGTCCGATTTTACTTTTTTTTTTCGTTCCATGTTATTTGTTGATTTTTCCTTTGTTATTGTTCTGTTGAAATTGAGGTCTGTGAGATGTTACGTTGATAGTAGTTCAGTTGTGTGGTGGGAGGTTGAAGAAGAAGAAGGAACGTCACTCTTGTTAATCCTCTGTTATTTTTCTCGGGTTCGACCTCGGGCGAGGTTCAGCCCGAGGTATTTGAAGAGGCTCAACCTCGCTCGAGGTCGAACCCAAGAAAAATAATAGAGAGCACAAACTCTCGAGCGACTTTCAAATTTCAATCCTTGCTCGAGGTTTCTAAGCATCTGGAAAAGTCCTCGGTCTCAACCTCGGGCGAGACTGCACCCGGGAAATTTTTCAGAGGCCTACTAGAACCTTGAGCAAGGTTTGAAATTTCTTCCAAACATCGCTCGAGGTTGAGCGTCTTTCAATTACCTCGGGCTCAACCTCACCCAAGGTCATTCCTGAGAATTTTGACAGAAACTTAACAAACCTTGAGTGAAAGAACAAATTTCTTCAACCTCGCTCGAGGTCCATCTCACTTCGCGCGAGTTTGTCCTTCTTCTTCAACCTCCCACCACAAATATTTTAAATGAACCTCACATCCTCACACACAGAGACTAGAGACCTCAAAATTGACATAATAATATACTCAAGAATCAAGAACAAGGAACACACAAACACTAATCAGTTTTCCTATTTTCAAAACATGAAATACACAAGAAACAAACTTAAATCGATGCAATGTAATTCTTGTATTCGTTCATCCAAACACCGGAAAATAGAATTGATAGAAAAATAAAACATTAAACTCCTCAATAGCGATGGAAATCGAAGCCCTAGCATTCAAATCAATGGAAAAGAACAAAAATTAACAGAGAAGGAAATGGAACGAAAGCGATTTCAAACGGAGAAGATGATGGAACAGAAGCGATTTTGAACAGAGAAGGAAAAGAGAAAGAGACGTCTGATAAATGGTTTGATTTTTTGAACAGAGGGAGTGTAATTTCATTTCTTTTTAAATTCAATTAAATATTAAACTGGGTTATCCAAACACATTTTGAAAGAGGGATCATTTAAGCATTCCAAAAACTTATCAAGGTCATTTGAGCCAATTTCCTCTTAAAAGGGTTTAAAATATCATAGATATAATTGAAAAATGACCACGATTTCTAAATTTTTGTTTACTTTCCTTTTCGAGAAAATAACTTTTCTTAATTCACATAAATGTATTTGCAACATTATTTTTCTCCAAACTGTTCTCATCAAGATTACTAAATTTGACTAATAACTATTTCATTTTTTTATTTTTTATTTTTAAAAATTAAACTTAAAAATACTACTTGCATTCATGTATTTCCTTTTCCTTGTTATTGTTATAAACTAGAACTGAGTGGTTTTAAAAAAAAAAAAAAAACTTTTTTTAAGTACCTTTGGAAAATGTGAAAAACATACTCAATGGTGTGAAATCAAGCACAATTTAAAAAAAAAAAGTAAAAACTAAATGGTTAAACGACATAGAACCTTTATCTTTTTTAGATTAAAGGGACAAAAAACCTGAGGTTTGAGGAAGGTATTTATTTGGTCCCTGAAGTTTCAAAATTTACACTTTTGTCTCAGTTTGAAGTAGGTGTTGTCTAATTGGTCCCTGAAGTTTCAAAATAAACACTTTTGATCCTTGAGGTTTAAAGTAGGTGTCAATTTGATCCCTGAAATTTTAAAATTAACACTTTTGATCCCTGAAGTTTAAGAAATAGTTCTAAATCGTCTTTTTTTTTATTGTTAATTAACTAATATTAAAATGACGTGACAAATTGCAATTAAATTGTTTATTGTAGTTGCTGTGACAAATTATATTAATTAAATAATATATGTGTAGGTGATGGTGCTTTCTCCCTCCTCTACTCATCTTTTCCTCTCTCTCTTACCCTTTTCTGATGACCACCACGTCTTTGCCGCCACTGTCCGCCATTCATACCTGACATATATCATTTAATTAATCTAATTTGTCATATCAGCAACTATAATAAACAATTTAATTGTAATTTGTCACGTCGTTATAATATTAGTTAATTAACAGTAAAAAAAATCATTGACCATCTAGAACTATATCTCAAACTTCTGGGACCAAAAGTGTTTATTTTAAAACTTCATGGACCAAGTTGACACATACTTTAAATCTCAAGGACTAAAAGTGTTCATTTTGAAATTTCGTGATCAATTAGACACCTACCTCAAACTTCAAGGATCAAAAATGTATTTTGTCCTGGATTAAATTATTCAAAATGTCATTCAACTTTGAAGTTAGTTTAAATCATACTTCAATCCTATAAATAGTTTCACTTCTATTCTTAAAATTGATTCAAATATGCCCCAAAACAATTTTTCTCATGAAGGACAGAAACTGAGAGTGCAATAGCATACAGCTTTTAAAAAAATAATGGTAAAATTTTCAAAACTCAACAACCATATCAGTTTCCTCACTTTGTTTTAACAGTAAATTTGTACAAGGGCATATTTGAATCAATTTTAAAAGCCTGACCGTAGAAGTAAAGTTTTGTAAACGATAAGTGTATAATTAAATTTAAATTTAACTTTAACCTTGTCTTTGGCGTCCAGAAAATTAAAAGAAATTATTTTAAATTTCGTAATCTGAAATCTGAGAAATGATTTTGAATTCTTTATTTTGTTTGGACGAGAATGATTTGAAATGAATTAAATTAAATTTCTTTGTTGGAATGTTGGTAAAAAAAATTAAAAATTTTACTGATTTGGACTTCCAATATAAATTTATTAATTAAAAATTAAATTATGACAAGACTAAAATTTTAAATAGGTAATTTATTTTGAAATTCTATGAAATCTTTCAAAATCCACGATTTTGATCTAGAAATTTTTTACATAAAAATACAGGATTTGAAATTATGTGTTGACAAACAGTAGAATTCATTTGAAATCCTTCAATTTTGAAGTACCAAATATAGCATAAGAGAGCGGGGCATTTTAAATAATTTAGACAATTTGTAAGTGTGTTAGTTTAGGAGGGCTTTTTTTTAAATGATTTGGCTAAACTATATTTGATTGCTAATTAATGCAAATGATGGCTTTGGGGAAGATCGTTACACAGCTGAAAGGCAGCTGTCCCTAAATGGATTTACATTTCAAATTTCAAATCATATCAAAATTTGGAAACAAAAAATGTTTCTTGACATTGTTAATTACTTTCTTGACCAACTTTAATTAATTACCTTTGCAAAAATAAAAAATAAAAACTTTAATTTATTAATTTATTCGTCTTCCATTTTGGGAGCCTCAATGCATGAACCACCTCAAGGTTGCAACCAAAAAGTAAGAAATTTGGTGTTCAATCAATAAATAAATCATTAGTAAAAGATAAGTAGGGAAGAATAGAATAAAATCAATCAAAAAAAGAGATGAAGAGATATTTTGTTTTTACATTTCTATTTTTAAAAGTTAAATTGTACACGTTATTTCCACTCTTTCTTTGCTTTTTTTTTTTTTTTGCGTTATATACTAAAAGTTTCAAAATCTATACCAAATGAAAAAATTATGAAAAAAACAAAAAGTAGTTTTCCTTTTTTAAATTTGTATAAAAAAACAAATTGTTACCAAATAAGTCCTACATAAATTCATTTAAACTTTTCAATTAAAGACCGAATTACAAGAGAAAATAGTATATAAATATATTTATTTAACATCCTATAATCTATCATAATTTTGTTTAAAATAAAAAATATTCACCCGTTTTTATTTTTCAAATAAACTTCAATTTTTTCCTTACATGACAAAGCGAGCATAACTAAGCAGTAATTAACATATTGAGTTCGATTTCCCATCTCCCCGTAGTACAAAAAAAATTAAAAAAATCCTCATAGATATCAGAATTATTATATATATTAACAAATCTTTAGCCACATCCATTGTATCTCTAAAGAATGTTACATTTTTTTCCAACAAGTTGGCAAATAATGAACATAAAGGGGTCTGAAAAAATGATGAAAATAAATGATTCTAACACCAAACTTGTCCCTTTTTACCAATCCAATTTACTATTCTTTGAAAATGACATTGGTGTTGATATTTTATACAATTGATTTAAAGTTTATTTTTAGAAAAATTTGCTTGTATTTTCTATTAGGATCTAAGTTTGCACTCCATTAAAAAATAGACTAAATATATATTTTTAACTTTTTTTTTTCAATTATATTCTTCTCGTTGGCCAATATTGAAATTGGCTGATGATAAACTTACAAGATATATACTTAGTGAATCGGCAAAAAGTTAGAAGATTGGCCCATTGACCCACGTTCCCGTTTACTATTTGTATTTCGTTCTTTTTAATAAAGAAAATAGAATTTTGCTACCCAACATCCATGGATATTCAAGAATTATAAAACCATTATTTATGTTTTTGAATAAATGTGAGATGGAAAGGAACTTGTTTGTGTTGTTTCTAAAATTTCTATACAACCATTTTCTATTTTATAATTGAATAAACAAAAGAATTCTTATTTTACATATCCTAGAAAAATGGAAAACGAATTTCATATTCATCTGCTCAAAATAGTTTTTAATAAATTCACATTACATTATTCAATTATTTATATAATAAAATAAAATTATTATTTTAATAATAAAAATTATAAATGAATTTCTACTAGGATGTTTTTTTAATGTTTCTAAAAAATAAGAAAAAGAAATTGCCAAATGCTTAGGTTTTTCATAAAATTTAGAAATATACCAAAGGAGCCCTTTATTTTGTTGTTTTCAAAAATTTTGAAAACGTTTGTTAAAAATGAGAAACAAAAATAGTTACCAACACTTATGTTTCTCAAAAACTAAAAACGAGAAATAAGAAACGACAAAATTACCATACAAACCCTAGTTAATTACAAAACCAATTCAATTTTTTTAATTTTAATTTATATATAATTACTAAACACAAAAACTAAGAAAAAATTATTAAACATGTTTTTCACTGTCTTTCTTAAAAATTAAAAAGAAAACAATTAACGAAAAACAAAAAGGGAACCTTAACATACAACCTAAGAGATCGATTTTTTCTTTTTTAAAGAGAAAAGATTATCAAATACTTTAGGAATGTATAGGAGGGAATTAAGATCAAAATCAGAATAACGAATATTTAGTTCAAAATAAAAAACTAATATTAAGAACACATAAAAAGACATGTGAAATAATTTAAGTCACTTTTTCTTATCCAAACTTTGTGTGTGAAATGATTTCAAAATTTTGAATTAGGGAAGCATGATACAACCAAAGTCTTAAATGTCGATGTCAATGAAAATATCAAAGTCTCAATTTTAAGAAAATGTCGATACCAACTGGATATTTCTAAAAAAATAAAATAAATAACTCATTACAAATATTTACATAAACAAATAAATATTTTACCATTTAAAAAAGTAAAAAATTATTAATATTAATATTATGTGTATATTAGTGATATTGTGTTGATACTCTTTATATTTTGTCAATTTTTCTCGATCTATATCTATAGTATATATAAAAGGTAGGATTCGGAGAAACTTTTTTTTGCCATTTTTGCCATTTTTGCCCTTCATTTTTTATACTTTTGAATATGAAGTTTGAGGCAAATTGGTCCTTTTACCTATAGCTTATTAAAATTTTAAATTAAGGTGAGATTAAATGATAAAGAAATAAATGGTGGGTGGAAATAAATGCTTAGATTAAGAATTGCTTCATATTCCAACATTTTGTCCCACAAATTGCTAAATGTTTAATATTGAAAGGTTTAATAGGAATTAATACAATTTTATGATTAAAACAGTTTCAACAAATTCAACAGATTTTGAAAATGAAATTGACTATGGAGAAATTAATAATTGTTGATTTTGAGCCATTACCAAGGAGCTAATTCGTTCAAAACTCAGTTGACTGCTTCTATAGATAAGGCGGAGCGTCCTTGGCTCAACATTATAGCACATAGGGCTTCAGCGCTACTACAGCGCTTCGCTAACTCGAAGTGCCTCGCTATGAGAATGACGCTTCGCTAACGCTCGGCTAAGTCTTGAACCTTCGCGCTGACCGTTCGCTTTCTCAGTAGCAAAAGCGCTTCTCTTTGCCCCTTACGATGAAAGCCTTAAGCGAGAGATTTGTTGTTTTATTGCTCCCGCTTCCTCACATCTGCGCTCGTCAAGCCAAACTTCCTATGGAAGTTTGTAAAATTCTCATATTTAAGGAAGAACGAGAAGGAAAATTTAGCAACATCATCTCAAATTCTGTTTTTCTTTACAAGCTAGAAACAAGAATAGATTCTCACAAAATTGTTGGTTTTTAGGATTTTTTTTGTTTGTGTTATTGAAGGAAATTAACTCTTTATCCCAAGGGAGATGAGAAACAAAATAGGTGTGGTCATACTTTCCTCTATTTGGTAACGACTGAGAATAACATTTTATCAACGTCTACTTCAGAGGTTCAGATTGTCTTTATGTTTCTTTGTTCATGATAAACTCATAGACAAATATTAAGGTAACCCAAATTCCTCAAAATATTGGTTACTTTATTTGAGGTTTTGAAATTTGATATGCACTATTCCTAACAAATCCTCTCCTTTTAGTATCCATTTCAAATCTAACACAACTTCAAGATCAAGCTGATTAGAGGTAAATCCAAATTATATTTAACTTTTGGTTTTTTTTTTTTTTTTTGTTTGAAAATGTTTGAAATTTTCAATAATTAAGCCAGTATAGATTTAGGTGGTGAGGAAAAATATGATAGCAAATACCAAAACATAAATAGATATAAAATGAAAAGATTGATCAAAACAAAACTGTAAATAAACTTTACCTCATTTTAGCCGCAGATTTGGTAGATCGAAACAATACTACAACTTAAAAAATGATGATCTAGGAAAATCACGAACTCCCTAATGGTGAATAACTCATACCATGTACAACTCTAAATCATTGTCTTTCTTTATATTCACATAGTGCACCCTTATAAAAAAAATTGGAATGTTGTAGGTTAGAGTTTATAGGTGAAATGCGTGTGTTATGGAAATTAACGAAAATAGGTTTTCCTTAATTACGATATATTTTAATAATGTGAGTCATTAGTTTTAATTTAATTTAAATTTATTACTATTATTATTTGAGATATGATATTTCACTGATTAGATATGGAAAAAAAAATTAAGTATATGTTAAAAAACATTATCCCATATTTTAATAATTAATGTTTTGCAAATTTGACCTATTATATATGGTAACAATATTAATTATAGGTTTAAAAATATGTTTTTAAAAAAATAATAAAGTAGCCATCCTAAGGTAACTATTTAACAATATTAATTATATGTTTAAAAGTCTATTTTTTAAAAATAATAAATTATCATAAGGTAAGTATTTAAAGTAATAAATTAGTTTTCTTTAAGGTGGATATTTAAAAATAGTTACAATTGATTGTGATCCTTTTATATACTTAATTTAATTTAAAATAAATAAACATAAAATAATAATATTTTTTCTATTATGTTAAAATGTTCCTTTTTACTTTATACTTAATTAATATAACGTGTAATATGGGAATTTGGGATTGCGACACAAGTTTTTTTTTAAGTACTTTGGTTTTTGATTTTTTGATATGGAAACATAAAGGTGAAATGTGTGATATGTAAATTAAGAAAACTATATATTCCTTAATTACCGCAACTAATTTTAATCTAATTTAAATTTGTTATTTATTTTTTTTCTTTTTAGATTTGAATTATTAGATATGGAAACAAATTAAGTATAGATTTCAAAAAATTGTTTAAACCAATGTGAATGTGGTAATTAGGGTTTACAATATTAGTATTTCTAAATTATCTCCATATTTTCGTTAAAAAAATTATCCCATATTTTAATAATGTTAGCCATTAATGTTTCAATAATTTGACCTATTAGATATGGTAACAATATTAATTATAGGTTTACACATTTGTTTTTGACAAATAATAAATTAGTCATTCTACGATAACTATTTAAAGTAATAAATTAGTTCTCTTAATGGTAAATATTTTAAAATTGTTACAACTTTTTATGATCCATTTTACATACGTAATTTATTTAAAATAAATTAAACTTAAAATAATAAATATTTTTTATTTATATTAATTTTTTTTTACTATGTACTTATTAGTCTAATGCATAAGGGGGTTTCACTTTTTTAAAAATGTATATACATTTTTTGAAATTATTGGGATGACGATACAATTTTGTTTTATAAATTTTCTTAATACTTTGGATTTTGATTTTTTGATAGGCCAACAGTGAAATGTGTGTGATATGGAAATTAACAAAAATATGTATTCCTTGATTACCGCATATTTTATCAATGTGAGTCACTTATTTTAATTTAATTTTAACATATTATTATTATTATTATTTTATTTTATTTAGATTTGACTTCTTAGATATGGAAAAAAAAATTAAGTATAGATCTTAAAAATCAGTACCATAAATTAAAACTACACAATTATACATGCAAATCAGTATTTAAAACTATAAGTACACAAATCAGTACTCAAAACTACAAATACACAATTATAAGTATAGATTCGAGTTATTCGTACAATTTTTCAAATCAGTACTCTCAAAATTAACAACACGAATATATGTATGTGTAATATTTACTATAAATTAAAACTACACAATTATACGTGCAACGCACGTGTATTTTACTAGTACTATAGAAATATCAATTCACTTAACCTATTGATATACATATAAATATCGATGAAAATTTAATATACTGAATATTGCAACAATCATCTCGAACTCTTAAAAGCATATGATTTTCTCGAACTTTCTCCATCAAGATATTCTTTGAAACATTTTTCTATACTAAGAATGAGTTTGGAAAGAGTTCTTTTCTATACTAAGAATGAGTTTGGAAAGAGTTCTTTAAAATATGCTCTCAAGCTTTGCGACCGTAACTCAACTAATTAAAACATATATTTCAACTGAGGGCAAAGATTTGAATCCACACCCTCCGTATCGTTGACAGAAGAAAATATATATACACACACACACAAGGCTTTTGCTCCAATTTAACACATTCATCTCTTCAAAAATGATTAAAGGATTTGCCTCATAAAGCATTCAGACTTTTTAAAAAAAAACTAAAAAAAAAGGCTCATCCATCCGTGAAGAAAGAGACCATCCTCAGATTAATGAAACAAATTATTCAAAACACAAACCTTTCTCCAGAAAATGATTATGCCCTCAATAATAATTCAAGAATCAATTCCCAACCAAACTTTTTAAACACTATGGTTGCTGGAGATGAGTAATTTGTCTTCTTCAGTTGGGAGATTACTCATTGTGATTTGTATGCCCGACTTCGAGTTCATCTTGTTCCACTCGTTCTCGACTCGGAAGAAGATCCATTGGAATCGTCGGAAAATCTCCAAGGCGGTGATTGTGAACACTGTAAGATAATTGTGGCGGAGATGAGCAGACAACTTATACGTCCATGTACACCGAAGTATCAGATTACTTCCGAGCACCCAAAAGTAGACCTGAAAAATCATAAAACAATACAAACCTTCAATTTGTGACAGCAAAATATCATATTTTTGTTTAAGGAGTTAATCTACTCGTGGATTATTCAATTAAAACACAAAAACTCATTCCTCCTCTAATCGTTTTTGTTATCAGTAATTTAGTGATTAAACATTAAACATACTCGAACATTTTTGATAATCACTTACTTTTTATAATATCTAAAAACAAAACGTGGAAAAACTTGGTTGTCCATTGAATTTATGAAAGATATAATGGTATTCACAGGACGAAATTGGTAGACATGGTACTAAAAAAAAAGAACGGTATAAGATACAAGTTTATTTGCTGTTAAATTATAACTTTAATCCCTCAACTTTGAAGATTTTATCTAATAGATCCCTAAAATATAAAAAGTGTCTGATAAATCCCAAACTTTCATTTTTTAATCTAATAAGTCTCTCAAGTTCAAGTCTAATTGGTCATCGAACTTTCAATTGTGTGACTAGTAGGTCATGACCTATAACATTTTTTTAATTCACAAACCTTTAGACATAAAATTGGAAGCCAGGTTCAATTAGACATAAAATTCAATTTTTGTGTCTATTAAACATAAAATGAAAAGTTTAAAAAACCTATTAGATACAAAATTGAAAGTTCATGGATCCACCAGTTCATATTGGTTGGACCCAACTCTAAAATTTTAAGAACTAAAATCATAATTTTGAAAACGACTCTCTTGGATTTACAAAAGCTACCAGAGATTTCACATCCAAAATTATTTTGAAACCCTAAACTGGAAGTACATCAAAATAAATCTATCCTTGAACAGAGTACAAAGCTAGGAAGGAATGACAGGGAAAATTACAAAACAATCCCTTAAAAAATTTCGACCATTTAATCCAGAAAAAGAACTACAAGAACGGTGCTCGAAACAGGTTAAGCCAAGTGGCCAAAAATGTAGGTCATCAACATAGCTCAGAAGTTGAGAACTATCTAGTTCTCCAAGTTAGTTTTATGCCGCAACAACGCACGTGTTAAATCAACAAGGATTTGAACTTATTAGAAAACCAACTAGATGTATTATTATGGTTATGAAAACAATTCAAGTCTGTGCATGAAGGACATTACCCATTTCTGCCCATAAAAGAGATGCGAGACAAAGTGGGGTCGGTTGAATTTGAAAATCCGAGTGAAGGTGCTGTCACAAAGTAAAAAACATATGTCAGCACATCACAAGACCATAAACCTATGTGAAACAACATTTTCTCCTAACACTTGACGGAACAGTGTATAAAATGACCAAAATTTCACCACCACATTCAACACAAGTGATTATGAGCTGAAATGAAAAGAATGTCCCTGCTTTCATTTCTTTTACTCAAGAAACAGAGCTTCCATTCAGAAAAATTCAAAGGAAACACGAAGAGCATACAAAAACAAAGGTCCAAAAGAAAGAGCCAACAGAGCTTTCATAGCTAGCATACCTCAAGTCCCAATCTCGTTTCACATCCCAGTAAAATGAATATGAAGAGTTTAGAACACTAGACAGCAGCCAAAGGGGCCGATAAAAGCCGGTCCACCTATCAGGGAAGATGTGGTATTTAAGGGCAGAAAGAAAAATCACCGGTACTGCCGTCGAATATTTTAAAGCTGTAATGATGAGCAGATTAGCATCAAGACTAAAAATAGATCTGAAGCATAAAAGTACCAACAAATCCAATGAAAATGTTTAAGCAAGAATAATCAATTAAAGAGTTCAAAATATAAGATATTAACAGAATTAACACAAGATCATCCTTAAATGAACACTAAAGGAAAAAAATGGTCATTTGGCTCTCTTCCTCCTTGGCTGCTGTATATGTTTCAAGGATGAAGAAACAATAGATCATGAATTCATCCATTGTTCTTTTTAGGTGTGGGTGGTTCTTTAAGAAAATTTGGTCAGGCTTTCTGCCTCCCTTTTCAAAGATTGATGACTGGCTTCCTGGAGTCTTAGGCTGGTGGTTTAATGGAAAAAGCTAAGATTTTGTGGAGATATGCAGTTAGAGCTCTTCAGGAGTTCTTGAGGATGGAGAGAAATTGAAGAAGTTTTTAAAATGTAAACAGAACATATATGGCTTTTATGATATTTTACCGCTCATGGCCCCTTGTTGGAGTCTCTTCACAAGATTTTTCCATATTCATCATTTCTTCTCGATTAACTTCAATTGGGATTTCTGGGCTGTTTCCCCAACTCTTTTCCGGGCTTTTGCTTGAATATATTCGCTTTTATAAAATATATATTTTACAAAATGAAGACAAACATCAATTTGGATGAGACAGGGAAAGAGAATCATGAGATCTCACCATTCAAAAGTGTTGTTTTTTCCCCTGTATCCTTGTATTGTCGAAGACATTGGAACAAACGAAAAAGATAAGGCAAAACAAGAACCACGGGAATTGCAACAGAGTGACTTCCACAAACAGAATCAGCCTCAAACCAGGCAATGGTGGCAACCTGAATTAGTTTGATAAATACAAACAATGCAACTTCAGTCAAACAAAACTAGATGTGGATCTAGAACACAACCACTGTTTCTATAAAGAAAAGAAAACACTTCAGTATCCTTCGGCAAATTTAGCTGCAAGTGAAAGGATGAAGTGTTGGAAAGAGTTATAAACAACGTCCATGAAAACAGAAACTATTTGGAAACACAATAGAATAATCTCTTGAACCCTTCCACCAGTTTGAAGAATGTAAATAACAACATTTAAAAAAAATAGTTGGAAATTGGAATCCACTGGATATAAATAATTAGCAAGAAGCGAAAAGAAAAAAACCCACCTGTCGATGAATCATTCGACACACTGATCTTTCCAAATCAGAAAACACCTGTAGCAAATATCAACATTATTAACACAATAACATATTTGTAAACAGAAATGATTCAGGAACTCTGGTTATGAATTCCAAACAAGATGAAGCAAGACATTATAAGGGGTAGCAGTTATGTTTGACATTTACACCTTAAGCCATAATTCATGAAAATGAAAAATGCTCACACGCATTTAGTATAAATAGAGTTATATACAAGTGAAGAGAAAGCCATTTGCATTAAGGTGTCCTCTGCGGTACTACCACTGATACTATTATTAAGCCAAACAACAAATCTTGAAAATTATTGATTAAAAACAGGAGGATGCAAACCTTTGACATTGACGTCAGAATATCAGCCAAGAAAAAGTCGGCAAATGTAATTGCCTGCATTTGGAAAAAGATTAACAAATTAACATCCGGACATAGCATGTGAACTCCAAGGATTCATGTATTATTAGAGAAAATGAGCCATTGTCATGTAGTCATCGGAAAAATGTTCCTAGTGTTTTCCAATCCTTCATACTTATTATGCATTATTTAATCATTTAAAATAAAAATAAATAAATAATACGGCAATGTTTAAGATCATGGAACTATTTTAGGAAAGAATATATGAGATACTCTCACTTGACCTTTAAATTATGAAATATAGAGTAAAATTCATTTCAATAACACAAACATTTTGAATTGATGAGACATATTTTGCAGGCATGTATTTGCATTAAAAAAAAATGGTATACTTAGTTTTCCATTTTTCAATTTTTTTTTTTTTGTTAAAAAAAAAGAAACCTGAAGCGATGTATTACTCACAAAGAGGAGTTACAAACTAAGGGTAGGGGAGAAGAGGGATCCCCATCCCGAAGGGACTAACTCAGGAAGGACCTCCAATTTTGAATAATCAAATTAAGGGAGTAATTACAAGAAAAAAAACTTACTTTGGGCTGTCAGTTTTCCTTATATTTAAAGACCAACTTTGAAGGCTAGAGAAAAAGTATCACATATTTTAAAAACTTACCTGCAGTGGGAGAACTATTCGCCAAAGTGTCCTTAATATGAAAAATCGAGATGACAAATAAAATATTTCAAAAGGGAAAATCAAAATCATCGCCACAGCAATATATAAGAGAACCTGCACGAAAGGTAAATAAACTTAATGTCATTTCATCTACAGATAAGTAAATATAAAACATAGCCAGTCCAAAGTATCACATGATAATGAGCATCAGCATTACAATCAAAATCTTCAGTATGCCGATTCCCTGGTTCTATGAAAAAGTATGCATGGGGGTAATCATAATTCAAACTTACATGCAACAACATATTAGTTATGTGATGTACATCTCATTAAAAGAACCTCAAAGCCTTCACAGATTGGCCAGGGAAAAAGTAGTAAAATTATGAACCGCAACAAAGCAAGTATGAAACATTAAAATTGTTTGAAGTTATCATGTTTACCATGACAAACTGAAAAGTGAAAATACCTAAAAAGCACCAGCAATAATGATTAACGTATCTGAGTCCAACACATGTTGAACACTAGTTAACACAATAAACATGGGTCAAACACTAGTGGCACAAATTAAATATAGGAAAAAATACACTTTTGGTCCCTAAGGTTTGCAGTAGTGCAGTAGGTGTCTTTTTTTTTTTTAGTACAACATGTTGGGTTGGGGAGGGGATTCAAACTCCCAACCTCTTAATTGGAGGTATATACCAATTATTGCTGAGCTATGCTCGCTTTTGGCGTAGTAGGTGTCTATTTAGTCTATGAAGTTTCAAAATAACACCTTCACTCCCTAAAGTTTGAATTATGTGTCTAATTAGTCCCTAAATTTCAAAATTGACACACTTGGTTCTTAAAATTTAGGAAATAGTTCTAAATAGTCCATTAGTTGACTCGTGAAAATATGACATGGCATTTAACTTGCTGACTAGATTTACTGGTATAAGATTTTTTTGGTGACTTGGCAAAGTTTTTTTAATTTCTTTTTAATTTTTTGGACTTAGGTGGCATATCTCCTCCTTTCTACCCCAAACCCTTCTCTTTCAATCTTTTCCTCCTTCTACCTTTTTCTACTCCAGCAAGTGCCGCCACCGCCGCCTTTTCCCGCTGCGCCGGCCGCGCTCGTCCATGCCTTCTCTCACTCACTCGGCGCCATCCCCTCGTCCAAAGGAACGAAGGACATCGGCTGTCGTTCCAGATCTGGAATGTGTTAGCCTTTTGGGGTGGATTACAGAGAAAATGGAGGTGGATTTTGTGTACCATTCGCTCTTCTTCTTTCTCACTTCGAAACCAGACCCAGATGGACAAAATAACTATACCCCTGCCTTCAAAATTTGAAAGTAAACACTAAACAATCCATTGGAGTAGATCCAAAAGAGATCACGAATCCATAGGCATCAATTTTGGAAAAGTCAGAGACAAGAGAAAAAATAAATCAGTTATACAGATTATGTTGCGAATCTCTGTAGAAACCAACTAAATTAACACTGGAATGGCGACCAGATCTGGAAGTACGTCTGAAACGCTGGCCAGATTTGGAATGACGGTAGCCTTCATTTCTCTAGAAGAGAGGGCGGCATCGAGAGAGAGAAGGCATGGACGAGCGGCAACCAGTGTGGCAGGAAAAGAGGGTGGTGGTGGTGGCTGCATTTGCCGGAGCAGGAGAAAAAGGGAGAAGAGGAAAAGATTGAAAGAGAAGGGTTGGGAAAGAAAGGGAGAGAGATATGCCATCTAAGCCCAAAAAAATTTAAAAAGGAAAGAAGAAACCTTGCCAACTCATTAAAAAATCTTATATCTCTAAATCTAGTCAGCAAATTAAATGCCATGTTCTAGTTTTCGTGAGTCAACTAATAGTCAAAGGACTATTTAGAACTATTTTCCAAATTTTAGGGACCAAGACTATATATTTTAAAACTTCAAGGACCAAATAGACACGTAATCCAAACTTCAGAGACCAAAAGATTTTGAAACTTCAGTAACCATATAGACACCTACAGCAAACTTCAGGAATCAAAAGTGTATTTTTTCCTTAAATATAAGTTCAAGACTTCTCATGTATCTATACTTATTAAGCATAATAAATTGGCATAAATAGTAATATAGGACAAAAATACTAAATTTTGAGAGCAAAATACGGCAAACCCCCTTTTTAAGCATATAAATGCATAAGCTTATTGAATTTGAATTTCTTTATATAAAATGTCATTTAATAAACATGTAATTGTCATGTCCATGTCCATGTCCTAGATTTTTAGAAGCTAACGTGTCAATGCGTTTGTGTTTGTGTCTCGTGTCAGTATACGTGCTTCTTTGAAAAATACAACTATAAAGCAGATAGACCCAAATTAGCAAAAGGCCAAGTCTCATGTGTTCAACGGAACAAAGAACATAATTGGATTTCCAAAGAAATTAAAGTATTCATCAAATACTAATAAAAGAGGGGGCATTTATTACACTGGTTGTGACGCAGCTAGTGATACTTCTCCATGAGAATAAAGATAGAGGTAGGCTGTCATGCTAGTTGGGACAACAATAGTCATCCATGTGGCACACTGCAAAAGAAATTTAGTCAGAGTTACAGAACGTAATAATATCTATTAATTAAAAATAGAGTTAACAGATAGAGTGTGCGAACTGGTAATAACAGACCATAATAGGGAAAAGTATATAATAGCATTGAAAATGATTATGAATTGTCAGGAACTGGAAGATGCATAATTAAGAACCTGAGAACTTTTACCTTCCAAATTTCTCGGTGTGTAAGATGACTTTGATCAAGCTCAAATATCTTTGCATAATTAACGTTAGACTGGGAAAAAACCCATAAGTTAATTCCCCATAGCCAAACCATCATAGTCTGCAGTACCAAAACTAAAAAATCTGTTAGTACAAATGTAATGGTATTCATAGCCAGGCTAACATAAGCACAGCTCAGTAGTAATTGGCATGTACTTCTTCCCTTGAAATCAAAAGTTCGATCCCCCATACCCCCAAATTGTTGTACTAAAAAAAATGAAATGGTATTCATAACCAGATTCAAAAGGCAATTACAAAGGAAAAGGTCACTCACCACCAGAAGAAGAGGATTATAATACAGAAATGCCTCATAGAGAAATAGATCTCGCAGGTCTGCACTCATTCTCATAACAGAATCCCAGCCAATCTGTAACTCAAACAATACCAAGTAACAAGTAAATAAAATCAACTCATCCACTACAAACTACTGTTTTCAGTTAATCAAAAGCATGATGGTCTGATTGAACTAACCTTGCAACAAAACATACCCCAGAATATGAACAAGAAAACCTGGACATTGGTCTGAATTAGAATTCCATACAGCAAGGGGGAAAAAAATAGAAAGCAACAACAGAAGATGAAGGAAGGCATATTTCTGGCTCAACGTTGAAACTTCTACAGGTAAATCCAAAAAATTAAGAAAAAAATAAAATTTGATTCCCAAGTTTGATAAGTACCAGAAACTCCCCTAAACTTTATTCCACGTTTTAGCAATCTTTTCAATCGAAAGGATTATTATTTATACAAAATAATGTGCCACTGCTATCATATGCAATTTAGAAAAACATGATGTGCCCACTGACTTGGACAACTTCACTGTCTCGAACTTCTGATCTGTTTCTTCAAATTCTGCCTTCATCCTCTCTTTCCGTTTCCCCTTCTCTTTCCCTGTCCATTGAAACTCCCCTCTCCTCCTCTCTCCCAATCTCTCGGACAACTCTTTTTTTCTTCTAAAATGTTAAAGCAAAAAGAATTTATTTCAAAATATATATATTGGAAGTCCTCATACTCGTAGCTTCTCCCTAAAGGATATTGAGCAGATCCCCAAACAATGGAGATAAATGTCCTAATGTGTAAATGCAACCTGAACTTATAAATGATGATAAAGGACATGTAGAAAAACAAAAAATTCTCCCTTATCCACTTTTAAATAAAGCATAAATTGATTGAAAGAATGCAAGAAAATATTAGTCACTTTCTAAACATAGACGACCTAGAAGTTGGAACCATCACTCAAAATCCAATTTGTTGTTTTGATTCCCACTGGATCCAAGATCATAATCAATTGTGGATACATTTTTGAAATATGACATCTGATGCTAAGTTCTCTTCAAAAAGTAGCAATTGTTATAAGAAGTACATGCATAAACTGCATAATGTAATACATTCTTTTGGTTAGAAAAATAACCTCAATGTTATTAGTGAATACAGGTGAAAGAAAAGGCAATCAAACCTTGAATCTCCATAACAAAACAGGAGATGGCACTATGGCTGTAGGATTCAATGTTAATATGGTACTCTTCAAATCATCTACCTCCATTGAATGCAACAATGTTTCGTCAACACCATTTCCCGTCTCAGTACCAGACAAATATTCTACAGAAAGAATGTGTCATTGATAGATTGGACCCTAGACAAGAAATGATGGATAAAAATCATAAAAAGCGAACCAAAAGGTATCAAAAAAAGGTATACCCAAATCAGATACTACAGGTCTGCTTCCAGACTTCCTTAAATGTGGACTATTGGCAGGAACTGCCACTGGATTTCCAAACATAGATTAAATCGAAAGTGGACAAGTGTTTGTCACCACCCAACCTTCGTCAATAACCTGCATTATGAATTTACGCATATATATGAGAGATCCTAAGAAAACAATGGATGGAGTCTTCCCCTAACATTGGTGATTTCTTGAGTGATATTCTAAGAAAATATGCCCTTTTTTTCCTTCTTTCAATTTTATTTTCGATACTGAATAATTTCTCACATTACAACCATCACCCTCATGCCCTGATGCTTTAACTATTTCCTAAGTTAGGAATGAATGATGTTAAGAAGGCCTTATGCATATCCCAGGAATGAATGATGTTAAGAAGACCTTATGCATATCCCACCATGTTTTTGTACGAGTGAAAAGACAAAATGAAACAAAACAAAACAGAAGGGCCAAAGGCAGAGCATATGGAGAAACTTTGAGACGTGACTGGCAGAGATAGGGAGTGAACTCCGGCATCTGAAGAAAGACAACCTAAGGAAGAGGCTCCTGTTTCGTCAGCGCTCTAGGCAAGAGTAGTAGCAAATTCGACGTCTGAAGAGGAATGGCCAAAAGAACTAGGAAGGAACTATGTGATCAGGAGAGAAAAGAAGGAATGGCGCAGACTATGTGGGCTGGGGAGTGGAATTGGGGCTCAGCTCAGAAGAAGAAGGCCAGCAGCAGATCTGCGGACCAAATTATCATTTCTTCTCTACTACAAGTCAACCACAGTGATTATAACGGAATTCGTAAATCCCATTTTCAAGAACTCTACTCAATCCCAATTTTCATCTCTACGATACGCCTAATGCACATAGAATGTCTCTACTCTAAACCACCAATTCTATCTACATAGTTGAATGATCTCAAATTGCATGGCAATTAATAAGACCAAAATGAGACTACAAAACCCAACAGAGGCATTTTCTTCACCAAGATTTACAAAATTTAGAGGTACAAACTACACATAGCCTTCGATAAAGCAATACCCATCACAAAATAAGAAGAATTCAGAATTACAGATCTACACCCAGCTCCAAAAATCAAAGAAATTTAATATGACGCCATAAAAAAAACGCAAGCAGAGAGGGATTATAGAAACAGAGAAATGGGATTGGATCGGATCCGGAGAGACTTACAGCGAAAGATTCAATGCGTTCGTCTAATTGGATTTGATGCGATTAATCAACAAACTGCGAACCCTTTTGAGTCCGCTGGATCTCACCCCACCCCACCAAATCTGGCGCAAAGTGTTGGAGGCCAAACTTGAAATTTTGATTTATTTTTTCTTTTTGTGGGCTTTGAGTAAGGATTAAGCAGAAGACAAAGCGTGGGATGCAAAGAACAGGGCGTTCTTCATGCAAATTTTAAAAGGAAAATAAAAAATGGCTTCCGAATGCAATTTTGACCCCGAGCTTGCTTTCCATAAAGGGGTGCAATCTGGTCGGGTCAGGTTGCAGACCAAATCGACCCGACCCAAACACAATCAATTAAAACCTGATCCGATTACTGTCGAGTCGGATTTGCTGAACCGAATCGAACCGGATTGTGTCGGTTTTCGAGGGTACATTACAGTTATACACCCTTACTTCTGTTTCTAAATTTATCTGTGTCATCTATAGAAATTATTTTAAATTTTTAAATTTTAAAAGATGGAAGTGATTCTAAATCCTTAATTCTATTGATAAGCAAATGAATTTCAAAGGATTAAAATTAAGTTAAGGCACCTTTGTTACTTGAAAATTGATGTGGCAAAAGTGAGTTGGAAAATTTTAAATGACGTGACAATATTAAATAATTTTATATTATTTTTATCCATTACTTCTTCTCCAATTTTAAGAATTATATGCACAAAATTCCTAAAAATAAAGAAGAGCTAAAAAATAGTGAAAGAACCCAAGGTGTAGGAAACCCAAGTTTTTGACATGGATTTTTGAGCAAGAGGGGAAACGTGTGCATAATGGCATGTTTGTCCCTAGTTGATGTTAGTGGGAGAAAATCAGAAAATGATAGAACAACCAAAATTAGAGAAGGATAGGGGAGGAAAAAATTGGGAGAGAGAAAAAAAAAATTACACTACAAATAAAAATGATATAAAATTATTTAATATTATCACATCATTTAAAATTTGTTAACTCAATTTGTCACATCATTTATTCATTAGTTAAACAAGGGTCAAATAAGCTTAGGAAATTTCTCAAAATAAATAAATAAATAAAAATAAGCTTAGGGATCATTTAGAACCATTTTCTAATAGTTGGAACCAAACTGTCACTTTTTGAAACTTAAATGACCAAATAGATATTTATCCTCAAGCTTAGGGACAAAAGTGTATTTTACCCTTAAAATTAAAATTTATTGTTTTAATATTCACAGGAAATGAAAATAAAGTATAAAGTTATTACTATTATACCTTTATTTATTATTATTTATTCTTTTTTTTTAAATAAAGGTGCATTTCATTAAGCCACGTGGGCAAATGAAGAAGAGATGTTATCCTCCACGAGAGGGAGAATCCAAGGGGGAAGGGAGGAAACCAAATACAAGAATTTGAGGATCTAATGGACATTTTTGCCAAACAATTTGTTGGTTTGTTGAGAATCCGACGAAAGTGTCAGCTATAGAGTGAATATCGTAAATCCAAACGCCTTCAGTACCTATGGCCAACGGGTCACCTCGGAGGAGAGAGATCGCCTCCAGACAATAAGATTCAACCAAAAGTCTTGTAAAAATCCAAAGATCAGCCATTTGAGTACCCTCAACGATGGTGAGAAGCTCGGCTAACAGGGGATTGTATGTAATTCGAGTGTAAAGTGAAGCTGCAATACAAAATTGGCCAACGGAATCCCGAAAAATGAGACCTAATCCACTCTCCTAACGAGAGGTTCCACAAGAAGCGTCAATGTTCAATTTGAACCAGTCAGAGGGGGGCTCCACAATTCCAAATGAAAGATTTGGGAGAAGCACAATATTGATGATCCGTTACAAAAGCTAAAGTTGTTTGAATGTCATCTAAAGAGTCTAGGTTTACGAGACATGTCTCATTTTGTCTAGGGCAAATGGGAGATGTTATTGGGTATATTGTGAGCCTCTAATTAATAGCTAGAGGGTAGAGTGCAAGTGCACACTGTCACAAGTAATAATATGAGAGTATTCCAAGTTCGTCGTCTCCACAGGGACTAGTTTTCTTTAAAAATTAATTTTGTAAATTGCTTAAATGAAGAATCGAGTTGGGATAAAAGTTGGTGAATTTGTTGGGAACGCAAATTAAAAACACAAGGATTAAAAAGTCAACCCCCCTACTAAGATTTAGTTCTAAAGAGATGAATTACGCCTATCAAATGTGCCCTAATTTTGCTCGATTTATGCAAACTGGTTCAATTCCTATTCCATATCGCTTTTGGTTTGTTTAGAAACTTAGGCCAGTGTTTACATATGTCTATGCAACTCAAGAATCCTAAATAAATCAAATCCCAACTTATGTTTAATGGGTAAGAGAGCCTATGTCTAGCATCTTGTTTTAGTTCTTATTTCTAAGTAACTTCTCGTGTTACCTTGATGAAATCTGTTTGACTCTAACCTTCTCAGAATTAAATTCAAACTAATGCGATTTAAACAAGTGGCCTACAAGAAAATCAATTGGATAAATTGTATCAATCAAGATAAGCAAAGAGAACGTAATACGTCGTGCTCACTGATAGATGTAATTTAACATAGATGAACTAAACCATTCGTAGGAGGGTTGAAGAAACAATTTAACTACTCATGGAAATGGAAAAAATGAAAACACAAGAGAAGATAACAAAAGAATGCATTTTAATTAGAATTGGAAAGAAAGTACAAAATGGAACAAGTTGAATTGTAATAAAATAAACAAGAGTAATTGCAGAAAAATTAATTGAAGAACAAAACTTAAAAACTAAAGTTGATAACAAAGTAAAAAGAAAGAACAAAAGCATGGAAATGAGATGTCTTGAAGTGATGCTTGAAAGCACCTTTTATAGGCCATGGAGGTAACAAGATATTGAGAAATGCATACGATGTTGGATGTAGAGATTTTAGCAACTAATAACAAATCTTTGACCAATTACTTGGTCAAAAGTGGTTATTCACATTTTGACAATCTAGACATCAAATGTGACTGAAGCATTGTGAAGCTGGAACTTCCAAAGTAACTTGGCTAACTCAGTCCTCTAGTAAGCTAGAAATTCTAGTCATGCGATATGTTTGACGCATTGTGATCATCAATCTTCACTTTTCCTTACAAAATAAGCCTATTTATACAATTTAGCTTTCATTTACCTATAACTGAATTCCAAAGTCCCTAATCACAAAATATGCACATTTTCCTTAAATTATATGCATAAACATACATATTTCATCCCAAATAACCATCAATTAAGCATGCAAACCTACACTTTTTTAGCCTTTAATCAAGGTTTATCATATGCCCTAGTTCATTGTAATACTTGTACATCACACTCACTTTCGAACAAGTGGGAGATCGTTGAGTTTGGTGCCCTTAGCTCGTGTATTTATGAAAAATTATTTATTCAATAAAAAATTATCTTATTATTTCTTTGCATTACTCGTATTTCAATAAATTAAGATTCAATGTTATTTAATATAACTGGAACAGTATATATTTAATATACAATGTATATATTTGATCTACAGTATATATTTAATAAACAATGTACATATTTGATCTACAGTATATATTTGATATACAAATGGATAATGTTCCAGTAATAACCTAAATGGTCCATAGTACACGGATGAGATTGGGTACCTTATCTTGATAACACTATGGACACGACCCGCTTGTAATAATTACAAACGACTTTATCCAGGTCGTTCATGTAGAGACATGCGAGTGGGGGTATCCTATACAATGAGTTTGTATAAAACCGGACTGCAAAACAATTAATCATTGGTTCTAACACCGTTAGTCAATAGATTGTTATCTCATATGATGACCAGGTAATTTGATCTTAATCCTAAGCGACTTATGGATTCCTGCCTACAAGGAATCATCCTTTGATTTGTATGGGTGAAAGTGGCTAAGGTTGTCAACTTAATAATCCTACCATTTTGGGGACAAGACCGAGTGGGGAGCTGGAAACATAACTACGCAAAGATGAAATTCACTTCTTCCCGACTTTAAGAAAGTAGATGACTGTTCCTTTACATGCTGACTCTAGGACTTGAACAAGGGACCCACCCTCTCACTGGCCCAACAGAATCTTCCAGTTATTGGTCGGACCATAACTGGATTGTTCATTAGAGGAGAAGTGATATTTAAGGAGTAAGATGTAACTCAGGGGTAAAACGGTAATTTGACCTAACTAGAGTTACGAGTACTCGCGAAAAATTGACTTGTCATTAATGGTCGTATATCCATGGACACGAAAATATTCTGCAATGAGAAAAGTGCAGCTGCGGGTCTTTAGTGGAGTGACCCATAGTCAACGAATGTTGATTAACTCGGTTAATGAGTTTGATTGATTAATCTCGTATCATTAGAGCTTCTGATCTATAGGTTCTATAGGTTCATTAGGTTCCCTTGCTAGCTCACAACGGGTAAAACAAAGATCAATATTTTGAGAAAATTTGAAATGTTTAAATTATATATCAAGGAATGTATGTAATGTATATTATGATGTATTATAGTTTATTTAAAAAAAAAGTTTCGAGAGAAATATTTGAATAGGATTCCAATAATTAATATGAATTGAATTCATATTAAAACTCTAAGTTATACAAATGATTTGAATATGAATCAAATATATAGTTTTAATTAAATATGTGATATTTAATTAAAAGTTTAATAATTAATTGTTGATTATTTATTTATTTAATATTTAGATTTAAATTAATAATTATTAATTAGATTAATAATTAATAATTGTTAATTGATTTAATTATTTGTTTATAATTAATTAAATAAAAAGAAGAAGATATCTTAATAGTCTTGGGATTTCTCCTAAATTCAAAAGAAAATATCTTATATCCAAAAGAATAAGATATTCTAATGGTCGTAGGATTTTCCCTGAGTATAAATGTAACAATCCTTAAGAGGGAAAAATGCTAAAAAAATCTCTCTAACTCTCTTATTCTCTCAATCCCTTGCAATTGAATCCCACAATCCAGATTTTCGATCGAGAGACATAACGAGAAATATCAAATGGTGTTGTCTCATTGGAATTATTCGAAGAAGAGTCTTCAAAGGTAAAATCCAACATTCTTCCTTGTTTTATATCTTTATGTGTTTTAAATTTCAAATGAAATTCAAGAACGTGTTCTACTGCTTCCACTCCGGAGCTCACATCCTCTTTACTTGTATGTTCATAATCATCAAAGTAGAATTTCTAGTTGAAAGTTAGAATTTCTAGTTGAAAGTTTAAACTGTTGAGCCAGGGGACTTTACTAATTTTGATTTATTCATTTTGAATTTGGAGATTATCCTTTTGTTGTATGAGGCTTGACCGATATGAAGATTTTCTCAATTTCTAGAGATATATCCATACCTAATATTCTTCTAGCTAGGCTTTCCCATGTTTTTCATATCAACTTCTACTTTTAGGTTTTGTTTTACTCGATTTATCTTTTCCCTTTTATTTCCAACCAATAACATATCATCAACTTACTTATACAAGAAGGTAAATACTTACAAAATCTTTTGTTGCTAAGCAAGTATCAAATGAGCTTTAAAAACCAACGAAAAATTCATCAAATCTGTTATACCAACACTCGGGGGACTGCTTGAAACCATAAAGGGATCTATTTAACAAACATACCAACACTTCTTTCCCTTTTACTTATATCCTTCGAGTTGTTCTATGAAAAATGTTTCCTCAAGAGGTCTAAAAGAAATGTGGTCTTGACATCCAGCTGATCCAATTCTAAGTTTCTCTAAGCTACTAAAGCCAACAAGACCCTTGTACAAGTATGTTTAATAACTGGAGAAAAAACTTATGAGTAATCAATTCCTTCTCCATGTGTAAATCCTTTGGCAACCAACCTTAACTTAAATCTTGGTTTCTAGACAACAAAACTCCCTCTTTAAATTTGTATATCAATTATTGAAAATATTACCTTTTGAACTTTTGGTAAGGGTACCAAGTTCCAGGTCTTATTTGTCCCAAGTGAAACAATTTCTTCTGTTTGGGGGTAACCATACCCAGGACACATGGAGGACCCTCATTGGTATTTGAAGAAACTGGATAAGAGGGATTGCCCAGGTCCACCTCGGCCCTGCCGAGGAGACCGGGTTCGCCCGATATAAAAAGGCTAAGTATAGGCGTCAAGGTTCGACCTGGCTTGGGTCCGACCTGCTTGGAACCCAACAGGTTCGACATGAGAAAAGACATATAACCGCCGGTCGTGTGTACTGTCGGATCCATCACCTATAAATAGAGGGCTTCATTTCACGCTCAGGTATCGAATCTCACCTCGAACTAAATACAGAATCCGATCTATACTGACTTGAGCGTCGAAGTGTTTACCCTCTTGTGCAGGTCCACTCTAGTGTTCAGGTCGGAACCGGAGACCGGGTTCGAGCTCGATTCGTGAAGAACCGTTGTGCAAACTCTTGCATAAACATCTTCATTCATTGCAATTTACTCATTGTTCAACATTTGGACCGCCGATAGCTTCTTGAAAGTTCATAGGCTCCATGTCATTAAGTGAATGACCTGCACTTAAAGCAACTGCAACTATATTTGTTTCAATATAATTTGTCTCATTTGCCTATTTTGAGCAAGATAGTAACTTGTTAAATCAGGTTGTGATTCAGATATTTCTTCAATTTCCTCAATTTCGACTTCTCTGATAACTTGAGTTGAGCTCTCAAGGACATCAATTTCAACAGCAGAAGGTAGCTCCACCTCGATTATTGAGTTTTCTTTCGCACTGAAAGTCTTTAGTAGCTGCTGATACATGAACATTACCCCTTCACGAAATATATATCTCTACTATTTATATATCTCTTATCTGTGGAATGTCATAATTTTAACCTTTTTACTATAGAAAACCTGACAAACATACACCTTATTGCGAAGGCTTTAATCTCCCCTGATTTGAATGAACATAAAAAACACAAAAAAAACGTTAAGATTATCAAGTTTTGGAGGGTGTTGTGTCCATTTTTCTTCAGGAGTAATGAAGTTATTTGCTATGTGTGGACACCTATTAATTGTATATACGGCATAGGAAGCTACCTCAACCCATAGTTTTTCTGGTAAACTTGCATGTGTCAGAAGATATCTCACTCATTTCATTAGTATGCAATTCAACCTTCCTGCCACTCCATTTTGCTATGAATGAATTAAATCTTGAAAAATTAAATCATTTATAGTAACAAAAATATAATAATATCTTAATTAATTTAATTATATGCTAAAAAAAATTTTTAAGTAACATGTGGAAGTGGAAATTCAAATTCACGACCTTATGATCGAAACTAGGAGTCTTAACCAGTTGAAGCATTGGTTCAAGTTGACGAATTATATTCAACTTGACACGGTATGAAACTAGTGGAAAAAATATATATTTTTTAATAATTGCATATGTGAGCCTTCTATTTGAATTCTAACAAGAAGTTCCAAAGTCAAAACTTGGAACTCCCATATTTGTCATGGTCGGTAATAGATTAATGTCAGAAACGAAAAATTAAAATTGAAAAAAAGAGAGAGAGAGAGAGAGAGAGAGGGAAGTTGATATTTCATTAATAATATCTAATTAATTAGTAAAATACACATTGATTGATATGGTTAATAAACTGAGATCCTATCAAAACATGCCACCTGGCTAATATTTTCAAATTTTTAATTTTCATCCCTTAACATTTTTAATAATATCATCATTATTAATATTAATTAATTTTGTGGTGGATGTTAATTCACCCCCTCTCTCTCATGGGAACATCCCCAAGAGCTTATTGCTCAGCATTTCAGGCTCCATTCTGCAGCTGCTTTCCATCTAATTAAAAAAATAATAACATAAGTTTTATAATTAAATAAATTATAATCCTAACTTTAAAATACAACAGGTTGTTTTAAAAAAAAATTATTATATATATATATTTTTTAGAACAACTTCCTTATGAAGTGGTTTACGAAAGTAAAGATTATCCTATGTTTCATGATTTTAGAAAAATAAATAAATTTTGGTACTGTTTAAAAAGGGAGGCGTTTGTGAAAATAAACTAGGAAGAAATATACAAAAATTAAAATTTAAAAAATAGTTATCCATATATTTTTTCACTAAAATTTGTTCTCAAATGTATTCTTTTGAGTATGAGTTTATAGGATTAATAATGTGTTTTCAAAAGATAAATAAATAAATAATTAATGTGTTTGGAATGACTTTTAGAAAGTAATTTTAAATTTTTTTTATTTACAAACATCATTGAAAAAAAGTACTAATTTAGAGTGTGTTAGTTTTTTAGGTAACTTTAATTAACTAAAAATGTTTTTAAAAAATTAACGAGGTATAGTAACAAATGAAAAATATTTTTAAAAAATACGGTTGGTGTAAAATCTTTTTTTTTAGAAAGTGTAAAATCTATTTTTAAAAACACTTGATAGATAATTATCTAAAAAATTTTAGTTTAAGAATTTGAGATATTGATTACTACACAAAAAAAAAGTGTAAAATAAATGCTTAAATTAAAAAAATATATATCAAACTAAATGAGTTTGAGACAATTTTTTTTTCCCTTTTGAGTTCATATTTAGGTAAAGAATCAAACTCGCAATCTCTTAGTCACCGGTGAAACTACAGTAGCCACAGATACGATTCTCAATCAACAAGGGGAAAATGTAATATGTGTTTATGTAGTTATTGGTCAAAAAACATCTTCTGTGGTTCAAGTAGTGACTACTTTACAGGAAAGGAGGCAATGGAATACACTATTATAGTAGCTGAAACGGCGGATTCTCTGGCTACAGTACAATACCTTACTCCTTATATAAGGTGGATATCTTAATACGTTGAGCTATTTTTTTAAAATTTTTTTTTAAAGAACATTGAATTATGTTTTGGTTGGCAGTTTAAAACGACTTTAATAATGTTGTTATGTAAAACAGTATGTGTTTAGAAATAAGAACTTAATAACACTTTAATATATCTTTTAATATTTAAAAAAAAATTAAATATTTTTTACCATTTATTTAAATACCATAAATTTTTTTTTAAAAGCAATGTTTTTTATTATTCTGTAAGTGTTACCAAATTAACTCTAAAATTTCTAATAGGTAAAAAGGAAAAAAGAATAAGAAAATATATTATTGATGATCTTTGGGCTTGAGAGAGGTTAGAACTTTAGATATTTTATTTAATTCTTTTAGATAAGAAAAATGACTCAAATCGATCTACAAAATTACTGTTTTGAGTAGTACATAATGAACAAAATTTTTTTCAAATAAAGTTCTAATAAACAATTGATTAGGTAGATCGTATGTCTTTATTCATGACACGAATATTAATTTTATATTATCTTTTTTTATTCGATATCTTTTTGCATAAAAAATAATACCAATAATATAATAAAACTTATTGTATCATATAAAATATGCTACCCAAATAAAACTACAACATCACTCTAACTTTGTTGGATCCAATTTAGAGTTTTTTAAAAGATTCAACTTGAAAGAATAATGTAATAATAATTTTAAGGTTCTTCAAATCTACACAAAAGAAAATGTATTTTTCAAAAACAAATTGAAACTAGATAAACTCAAAATCGATAAATAGAGAAAAAAATTTAATTATGAAAATTCCAATTTGAAAAAAAAAAAAACAGTAAAACAGTAAAACTTTCAATGTGTAAAAAAGGTAAGAAAACAATATTACCTGAACATGCAAATTATGGAAAACCTTCCCATCAAAAGTCTCAAAAGAAGAAGCATTCAACAAAGAAAGACCTTCTTCCTCCAACCAAACCAAGATCTCCGACAAGGAATTCCGGTGACCGTCGTTAATATCGGTCGATATTTGAACCGCCATTTCCTGTTGACTGACCCGACTTGCCGAAATGACCGATGAGGAGCTCGAAGCTGCGCATTTCTTTGCTTTCCTCTCTTCACCACCCTCAACTTCCTGTCCAGTCATGGCTCCCATAAGCTCTTCTTTCTTCCTCATCAGCCCCTCGACTTGCTGTTGTAGCTCCGGTATGTAGCTCAATATCCTCGAAATTGTCGCCGGGTTACTCAGCTTCTTCTGGGAGAAAAAACAACACCATTGTTAACTAAAAAACCATCATCGGTTGGAGCTTCTAACTATGGTGGCGGGAAGAACCTCTAAAGAGAGATGGTAGGTAACCATTCATTAGGGTAGGACATTTTAGTAACTTCACAATGAGAGTTATTTAAAAGTTTTTGACAAGTTACCCTCAAAAGACATTTTTTTCTCTCTCTTTCTCGAAACAAAAGTTGTCATCGTAGATATATAGAGATTTAGTGAGTTTAAATCATATATTATAGGTAAAACTGAGGTGTCAATTACGGTTGAGTTAAATTCAGGTTGGGTAAAAATCAATGCATCAATGAAAGTATCTGCTTACTGAAAAGCACTTGAGTTTTATCCTATATTATATTGAATAATATTTAAGTTGCTTACTGGTTAGCACTGTTAAGGAATAGATAAAGGAAATATATAATTTCTTCTTATTTTTTTTAACTTTTTTAGAAAATAAATAACTGACAATTTTAGTGATAGGTCAACAGGGAGACGAGTACTAACCGGTCAGCTCCGGAATTTTGTTCTATTATATTACTTGGAAATAAGTATGTCTTTGATTCTTTACTTCGAGATAATGGAATCATGAGAACACAAGTTAAACGGTTACCATTTGATCAGCGGAGGGAAGGAGGGCGCGCAAAGAGGAGTAGAGAGAGTTGATCTTCTTTCGACGATCCCGCTCGCTTGCATTATGGCTAAGCTTCTTAGCCATCTTCGAGACCGTGGCGCTGCCTCCTGGCGACGGAGTAGTGGAAGAGGGATAGTGGTCGAGCTCGAAGGGCGGTGGTTGCAACGGCGGTGGCGGAGCGAATTGATGAAGGTGAAAGGAATCAGAAGCTTCAATGGGAGGGAAGAGAGAGTTGTGATGGTGATTGAGAGAGATGGGATCTTCCAAAGGCCATTGATGAGGAGAAAACAAAGGAGAGGAAACAGCCAACATGATGGAAATAGAAATATTGTAGATGTGAAGAAAAGGGATTTCAAATGGTTGCCAACAAACTGTTGAATGTTGATGATGCCCAAGTCTTTTATACAAAAATTCTCTGTCATTATTAAATGACAAAATTCTTAATTTATTTCACAACTTGGAGTCTCTTTTTACATTGGATTCATGTACAACAAACATATGTAAAATATTTTTAATTTTACACCTACTCCAAAGTATAATTGCGTATTGATTAATAGTATAATGTCGTATACTTTAAACCAATGATCTCAACCTTGAGAATCGGGTGGTTCGATCGAATTGTTGGAGGCTACTCAGCTAGTCAATAGGGAGGTGATGTCTTGAAAGAAGGAAATATATTTTGAAGCTAAGTAAGAGCTTCAGTTTCTTCATATTAGTCGCAATCAGAAGCTTTTGACCCAACAGACTTCTCGTTTTAACCTTTCTATCCTTTGGAATAGGCGTTTTCTCACTTGACTTTTACATCCGGTCAGTGGAGGTGTTAATTCAAATGTAACTCATTGTGGTGTTGCTTTTTGTTAATAGATTTTTCTTTTTGCTAAAAAAGAAAAAGAAAAAACTAATAATCCAAACAATTTTAAAATTATATTAGTCTTTGCTATTAATATAAATAGGAATACATCTTAAAATGTGATGTGTCCTTCAAAAACTTCCTATACTTCTCAGGTAAATGGATAAAATTATATAATTAATTTACACAAGTTAATGACAAAGGCTAGGTATTTTTTTTGTTATGTCAAGTTTAATTAGAGATTAAATAAAATATTTTAAGTAAGATGACATCATCACCAATTATTTTCAAAATGATTTAATATTTATAAAGTTACATTAATATTTTATTTATTAATTGTGTCCAGAATTAAACTTGAGAATAGAAGCCAAATGCTATAAGATGTCTAGTTTTAGTGTATAAAAAAGAATTTTAACTATATGAAATCAAAGAATAATGTATTTGGTAAGTTGGAATTTATCTATCCTTTTACATCCTTTTTGGAGTCGGTTCAGAGTTATGTTTTGGCATGTACTTCTTTACGGTCAGATACGTTGATGGAGCCTAAATGAGAATATTGTTTTATATTTTTTTTTTTTGACGCTGATGTACCCATACATATATATACACATATATATATATACATATGCATGTATATATATGTATCTGTATATGTATATATGTGTATATGTATATGTACGTATGTATATATATGTATAAATAAATAAATAAATAAATAAATAAATAAAGTGTGGATAAGAATCATTAGATGCATGAATTGAAGAAAAGAGAAAAAAAAAAAGAATAAAGATTCATATTAAACTAAGGGTAGACAGGTCACATGAGAGAGAGGCAAAAGAAAGAATATAAATGAGAATATATAGATAAGATATAAAATATAGTTTATGGGCGAGCGTGTGGCGAGACGAGGAAGCGCGCTTATGCGCGTGGGGCTACCAGCGCCCGCACGTGCCCGACGTTACATGCCACGAGAATCTCATCAAATGTCCTTATATGCACGTGCCCATGCCACTCTCTATGTGTGTGTATATATATATAATATTATTTCATTTATTTACCATAAAATTATATATCGATATATTTATTTTAATTTAATAACTTATATGGATTATTTATTATCTGATAACTTTTAGAAATTATCTTTTAGTTTTTGGATTGTTATTTTTTTACCGTATAAATAAACGCTGACTTACGAAAAACGATTCAATTTTAGAAAAAAAAATGTAAATAAATGTTTGATATTAACATTTCTATTTTTTGTTATAAGATGTTTCTAAAGAGTGGCCTGAATAAATCGAATCAATTCAACCAAAAATTTTCATGATTAGGTTGAGTTGAGTTTATAATATAATAAAGTTTGTTTTGGTGGAATAAATTTACATTTAGATCGAGTCTAAAAAGTACTTCAAAACAATCGTTGTGCATGACTATAATGTTTTTGTGTTTTTTTAATTTAATTATTGCTCTTTAGAAAATTCAGTCCCCTTCATTTTAACATTGTTTTAAAGAGAGATTATATAATGGGTGATTGGTAAAATTGATTGTCATATTTACAAATTTATCACACATAACAAATCATTGGTAAATATGTCTATCTGTTATCCTGTAATTTACTAATATACTTTTTTTCTATCGTTAATATATCAAGAATATCGCTAGTATATAATATATTATATTATATATATTTTGTATGTCAACGACTATACATATAGACTCCAAATTGACATTAGTTTTTTAGGGTGAGATTCATTTTATTTTTGTGATGGGTGGTTTTTTTAGATCAGATTATCGTTGATATATGGGCTCCAAATTAACATTATTTTTTTAGAATGAGATTCATTTTGTTTTTGTGATGGGTGGGATTTTTTAGATCAGATTTATATATCTAATCGTTTAAATGAATGTATAATAAATGTATAGTGTCTAGTTGAGTTAGTTAGCTGTTGGAAATTTTAATTGTATTGGATTAATATATTTTATTTGTCAAGTTTGCTATTTCTCTTTAGTTTTTTTAATGAGTTAGTGTATGTACTTTTTAGATTTTTTAATGGGCCTAGTTGATGTACTTTTAGATTTTTTCAATTTTGGAATTTTACTTTTCTTAAAAGAAAAAAAAAAATCACTTTGATCTTTGTACTTATTATTATTTTTTTTCATTTTGATTGGTGCACTTGAAAAATATTTATTTTGACTCGTATACTTTTAAAAAATGATTATTTGAAATCTTATATTTTAAAAAGTGACTATTTTGATCACCCGGCAGGTGGTGGCATAGTGAGCTTGTAGTCGAATGGGGATACCCTCTTCTTAGTTTAAGCCCGACAAGGCATGTAGCCAGCGATATCCTCCCCCCGCCCCCCCAATTTTAGAGACGAGTCTCGTGACATCAATTATAGGAGTTGATGGCTGTCGACACCTCCAATTAGGGAACCTCTGGTGTAAGCCACACGACATGGGATTTCAAGTTATAAAAAAAGTAACTATTTTGGTTCACTTGTATTTTTCTTTTCTTTATCTCATTCTTTTATTTTTAATCATAGTTCGAGCACTATACTGCTATGGGTAGAAAAAAACTCTAGTTTCTCAAATTTGAATGCTATGGGTAGAAAAAAACTCTAGTTTCTCAAATTTGAATTCTACCGGCCGTCTAAGGAATTCAAATAGGAGAAGATATCTTAATGACATTAGATTTTCTCCTCTATTTAGAATAAGATATCTGGGTGACTTGAGGTTTTTCCTCCTATAAATAGAGGATACTCATAATCAAGATAGGTTACAAAACTATATTTTTTTGGCTATGTTTCACATAAAATTCCGATTCTGTTTAACAGTCGTTGTGGTGTGTGGCTAGCACCACACCATTTGCAGATTTCGTTGAATCTTTTTATTTTAGAAGATTTGTGTAAATTTGATAATTTCGATAATCCAAATTTATGTATCACAAATATTATATTCAATAAATTTCTTGAAATATTGTCATAATTTTATACCAAATGATTTTCTTTTTGTGTATAGAATATGTTTAAGATTTTTCCATCAAGAATCAAAATGGATGTTTTGAAAATTAAAATAAAAAAAAACTACAATTACAATGACCAAAATAAATGTTTTGAAAGCAAAGGGTAAAAAATATATAAAAACAAAGAAAGTTTGAACATTAATATAAGATTCAAACATTTTGTTGGTTCAAAATCAAGAGTGAGAGGAGAATTTGAGCCTAACATCAAAGAAGATTATTAATATTTTAATCAATTAAACTACCTTTAAGACCGACAATAATTTAATAATTGAGTTGGATAGATTTTTTTTTCTTGTTCCTGTTGTTGATGGTTGTAGCTGTTTCGGTTGCAACTTGGAATTTTGATGTTGGATTTGGTGTGCATTTTTTTTCTTTTGGTTGAAATGGAGTATTTTGAAGTCAGGTTTGAGCATTTATAAGAAACTTTTGCCAATCCAAATAATAGTAAAATTTTCATATAATAAAATATTTTGTTAAAAGGCACAAATGAACAAATCCATAATATAAATTTATATTAAGTATATCAATGATATTTTTTTATCAATAACAAAAAAATTATATATTAATAATATACTTTTATAATGATGTATCAGCAACAACTTTATCAATAATATAAAAATAGTAAATTAACGATATACTTAAATTAACGATATACTTAATATAGTATGTATATCGGTGATATATTTTATTAGGTATTTTTTTTTATTCAGAAAAAATGTTATTTGAGTGATATAGGCATAAATTATCATATTTACAAATTATTTTCTAAATAATAAATTTTTAAAATATAGCAACTAATTTTGCCATATAAGTTTCCAATTGATGACTTATTTAGTCTATTAAAGCAGTCACAGTAGCTAACATTTCATGTGAGACAATTTCAATAAACTAACTCTCTTTTTAGTCTCCTGCCAATAGAGCAATGACAAATGCTCGGAACCTTGTTGTAGCACATATCTTGAGGTCTCGAATTCAAGTCTTACGTTGGTTATAATATTGCTCGGTCCAAACAACGAATTCTGGTGACAGAGATCTATAGTGCACATGTCATCCATCCCAAAAAATAAAGATAATAAGCTAGTTGTTTTGGATGTAGGTAGGACTACCCAATGGGAGTTGCCAACTGATTTTTAAAACTTGTCTTCTATTATTTTTTTCTAATTTAAAAATGGTTTAGAAAGGTATATAAATTTTATTCTAGTATTTTCTCCATTTTTTTCTTTTAACATTTTTAATTTAAAAGTTTTGGACATCTATATATCAAGTTTTATTACTAAAACAATTAATAATAGATTTTTGTTAGGGAAATTAAATGCTTCAAAACAATTTTCACTTCCACACTTATATCCAGTAAATCACACGATACAAATAAGAGATTAAAGTTAAAAATAGAAAATAACTCCATAATTTATACTGGTTCACCCAACAATTTATAGGCTACATTTAGTCCTCCGCTCATATGCAGGTTTTACTAACAAATTGAAATTGGATACAAAGCACTAAAATATCTTCCCAGATATTCACCATCTAAAGATCCCAACAAAAGCTATCTAGCTTGTATAATAACACATTATTCTTAGGTAAAAGAATAAAAACTCACAATAGAATCAAGATCTAATTACCTTGAATATGTTGATCTTGATATGCCCCAATACTTCTGCCAATATCCCAAGCCTCTACCTCGAAACTACCAATAAAACTGCTCTGAAATTGGCTCAAAACGGCTCTAATTTCTGCTGAGAAACCCCGAAACCGAAAACTACATATTTATAAAGTCAATATAGCACCATGGCGCTACGGATGAAAATTTCACCCGCGCGCCTGCATCATGACAACGCCGCGGTGCTGCCTTCTCGACCTCATGGTGCCTGCAGCCCGCTTCTTCAACTGTTTTTCATTCCTTCTTCGTCTCGACGTGTTCTGGCCGATCTCAACTCGTCCCTTGCTTGTTCCGACGTCGATTTGGTTCCACCAATCTCAACAATTATTTTATAGCTTGCGCTTGCTTTTCACTCTGAAAAAATGGTGTGTTTTTTACAAATATGAAGTGAAGTAAAGTACATGACCTCCAAGGGAGATTATGCCCCATGACCACTACGTTAGAGAAAAGAAAAATAATAAAAGTCTAACCTTATACTTCAAATTTAGCCCAATCAATACAGAAGTCAACCTTTTATCGGTTACATATTTTGCACCGTTTTCAACTTTAATTAATTTTTTGCCATTTTGATCGAGGTACTTTCAAAAGGTTTTATTATAGTCGTCGTATTCTTAACTTTTGTTTATTTATTATTATTTTTAAGAGATCGAATTCACAACCTTTTAGTTGAAAGTTACCGCAGAACTAGGCTCACTTTGACTCTTAATTTTGTTTATTTTAATTACTGTTGTATAAAAATATATTTTGATCCTCTATTTTCCAAAAGAGACCCATTTGAATTGTATCAATTTGGCTAAATCTGAAAAATGGCAAAATAGGTAACAATTAATGCAATTACTAATTGCATGTCGTTTGAGAACATTGGAATCCATCTTTTCAATATTATTGTACATAGGTTAGAATATTATATAAGGTTCTAAACTTTGAGGATAATACATGATTTAGATAGAATGTCTATTAGTTATGAATTATTATATTGATTTTATATTGAGAAACATTAATTTTCACATATGCATAAGGTAACCTTTTAAATAGCTTGTATCAAAGACAAATAAATTTATGACAAATATAAGATATATGCCAATATATATTGGATATCAATTATAGTCATCTATATAGGCAATCATTTTATGAACTTTTAATCTTTTTTAGTTCACTAAAATGTTAGGGGAGGATTCAGACTTCTAACTTTTTGACAGATGATATATATTTTAATCAATTAAGTTATGCTTAAGTTAGCAATTTAAATGTATAATAAATATAGTTATAATCTTTAATTACTATACAAATTAATTGATTATTATTTCGACAAATTAATGGGTTTTGCAGGAAGTCTTTTAATCTTCTTTATTTTCTTTATTTTTTCCTTTTTTTCCCCTTAGAAAATTCAATTCCAATTTCCAAAGCACGTGTTATCTTTCAGGGTACTAAATTTTCATCAGCATGGACATAAAGAGTGACATTCCTATAGCAAAATATCACTAATTTGTTTGGTACTTCTAAAATACTGTTCAAATTAGGGTTTTTATAAAATGGCTATTTATGTAAAAATACCTTTCAAATAGAGAAATTTAAGTAAGTAGCTAAATTTGACACCCACCTAAGAAAATGTCCATTTGTTTATAATTTTGCAAAAATGGCTGAAGGATATATTTAGAATTTTACATTTTTTAGTTTTTTCCCCGTAATGTCCTCCCATGCTTTTTAAAATTTACAAGTATTTTAACAACTCAACAAACTTCGTCCAATTCAAATTTTGTTCCCTATCTTCAATGGATTTTATCCTAATTATTTTAATTCTTTTATTAGGAGATTCAGTTAATTTAAACGATTGCCGGTGTTCCACGGTCCCCTTCCCACCATTTGATTATCTCCATCAGATTTTGTATCATCTCTATATTAGAAGAATTATCAAAATCATAAGGTGAGTAAATATATATACCAGTTGATGAAAACCAAAATTAGAATACAATTCACATCTATATCACCATGCAACTCAATCATCAAAATAAAAACATCTATATATATATATACTAATAATTCAACAATTAACAAAAACATGAAAGTTAATAGATGTATATATCAACTCAAGAAACAACCAAAAAGTAATAACTGAATATATCTATTTACTGTTGTACAACTAAAATATCATAAATATAAAACTAGTACATGTATATCACAATACTTAAAACGTCTATATAGGTATGTACTAATAATTCAACAATTAACAAAACATGAAAGTCAACATATGTATATATCAATTCATGAACAGAATACGAAAGTCAATAGATCTATTGGCTACTGCTAGTACATGTATATCCCAATAATTATCTAGTTGTTCCTCAACTATCTTGAGACACTCCCCTTTTCCTGAAACATAAAAGTAGAATTAGTTTAGTAAATATAATTTTTAAATATTACTATTCAACACAAAAATACATTGAGTTCTTACCTTGGTAGATTCCTTACAACCAAAATTCCTTTTAGGGTCAAGTTTAGTCTGTTTTGTTTTATCTCCCATTAAGTCTCCCACACCCCTCTTTTTGCTGGTCTCCTTCAACATTGGAGTCTCTCTCGGGGTCTTTGATGATTCAATCTGTACATATAAAGATAAAACATCTATGGAATGATTTTTTTAAAAACAAACAAGCCATATATAAACTGTTGCATCTATACCTCTTCTTCACTGTATAAGTTGATTGTGCACGTTTCTCTTTGACGCATTGTTATTTCCCTTTTAATGGAGTTATTCCTCCTCTAACTTTAACTATCTATAGATTTTATTTAGTTTTTAATTTACTTAAATATAATATGTTTGTTAGAGATACACACATATAATCCTCAAATTTAGTTATTAACAACACTGATATGGTAGGTCACACATTTATATATTTTTAAAAATACATCTGAAATTTAGGAAGACAAAAAATATTTTTTTTAAATTAAGCTTTATAGGCAAAATTAGAACAAAGATTTTACCTCAACAGTCGGATTAATGGACAATGATGACCAGTTTTAGTCTGTGGCGGGAGGGTCGAATCTGGTTTGGAGGATCAAGTGAACGTTGGATTCTGGACGACTGCGTTCGACGTGAAGGAACGAGGGGCAGCGGTGCAGCGGTAGGAGGGTGGCGGCGCGGCTACAGGTTAGGCGAAGTGGCGGCAGGGTGGGCGATGCAGCGGCGGGATGGGCGATGCAGCGGCGGGATGGGCGATGCAGCGGTGATTGCGTTCGACGTGAAGGAACGAGGGGTAGATGATGTGGCGACAGGAGGGGGCGTGGCGGCGTGAAGCAGTGAGGGCTGGCGTTCGGCGTTAAGGGGGCGGCGGCATTCGGCAGCGTCCGACGTGGATGGAGGGTGGCTGAGGGTTGGGCGGCGGTGAAGGTTGGATTGTTGGGGCGACGGAGGTTCTGCAATTGAAGATGGAGGCAGGGATGGACGACGGTGGAGGCTCTGAGGGTTGGATTGTTGAAGGTAGGGTACTGTTCAAAACCCTTTGGTTTTTTTTATTTAAAAAAAACCAATAAAGGTAATATTAATTTTCCTTATTTATATATACCTTTTATTTATAAATCTTCTATTTTAAAGGGGTATTTTAAATATACCTCAACATAGTCTTATCATTTTTTTTAAATCTACTCTCAAATTCTAATTAACAATTTTAAATTAGATTTAAGATAATTATTTTTTATTTGTAAATCTTCTAGTTTAGAGGGATAAATTTCAAAATATACGTCATTACAGTCTTATCAAATTTTTAAAATCTACTCTCAAATTCTAATTAGCAATTTTAAATTAGATTTATGATAATTTTTTTAATTCCATTTACTTTTTATTAAATACAGTTGAATCCCTATTATTAAGGTTGATTGTTTTTGCTATTCATAAAAATCTTAAATTCCTAAAATTATGCCTATATATCATTTGTCCTTTAACATTTTTTCAGTATTAAAAAAAGTCATTTAGCCATTATTGCAATATCTCAGGTTTGGCCATTTTTTAAAATGTATTATTAAATTTGGCTATTCCTACCGTTGCCCCCTTTCAAATAACTCTTCCATATGGGCTGACCCAATTGTTTTATGGCCCAAATCTAAGCCCATATCCCATAACAGAAAATCCGGTATAATATATTTAAATAAAAAAAATATTTTGTAAAAATAACACAAAATTTTAATTACCAATATAGAAATATCAGAAAACAAGTGAATTAGTACTTACGGCTAATCCATTGATTAATTTATATTAAAAAAGAAAGAAAGATGAGTTTATAAGTGATTATTGATTAAATTAATCAATGATGGTTATGATTATAATTTATTTACGAATTTATGTTAATCCACGACTATCAAGTAAAATAAAAACATATTTAAGTTAATGAATCATTTTATCAGTTTTAAATATTTGTAACTAGTTTTTTTCTTTTTTACTAATACTAAAATAAAAAAGGGTACCCACTGTGTTAATTTTTGAGGTTTTGATACCATATTAATTTTTGGAGACTATGTTAATTTTAGGGGATGGGAAAAAATAAATAAAATAATAAATAGGATTTCAAAACGGAATGGAATTCGTTAAAATACGTACAAACTTAATAATCTGCATATACTAATGTGTTACTGAAATCTAATTCAAAACTATATCCTAATCTAAACTGTATCCTCGTCAAAATCTAATAATTCAAATAATATTATCTAACAATTTCAATAATATTTCCCTGATATGAGTGATAGGGGTGAAATTTCGGTTGGTCACGGCTAAAGTTTTTGGAACTATTTATTTATTGAAGTTATGCTTATAATCTCTCCTTTTGTTGCGGGACTGTGTCTCTAAAATATTTAGTAAAGGTTGGAAAAATTAAAATCCAAAACTTTAAAGTCAAATATTTATCATATCATATTTAAAGAGAATTAAATTGAAAGAAATGGAAGTGTACTTGAATAATAATTAAAAGCGGACCAATGGATTAGATCTTCTAAATCTAGATAGATCACGATTTTTCTTTAGCATTATTCCGCTTTCTACTGTGTAAATATGTAGAAGGAAAAGTTTCCCTATAAAGTGATGAGAACGAAAACCTATAATTGTATCCAAAAACATATTTGTTCCAAACTTGATAAATTCCTTTTGGGATTACCTAAAATTAACCAAAAAGCCCAATGGTGGAGGAGAATTTATTCATGGGCCTAGCCCAAATGGTGTGAGATATCCATCCCAAGATTCACTCTCCTACTCATCGAGGAAAGGGAAAATTTCCACCGCCCCTATTTATTATCAGTCATATCAGGATCATTTAAAAAATTATGTAGAGTCCAACAATATTATAAGAAATAATGTATGAAGAAAAATTGATAATATGAACAAAGAGAATAGGTACTACGAAGGTATTGAAATTTTATTATGTAGAGTCGAATAAAATTATAAGAAATAATGTAAAAAGAAAAATAAGAGAATAGGTAGTACTGAAATTTTATTATTTTTTAAATTAATAATTAACATCTCTATCAACAATAGGGGCTAATAAAATCCAAAGAAGAAGAAAATCTAGAACACTTTCTTCCTCCATTTAACACCAATTTATTCTTGACTTTTTGGAGTTGCCAATGAACTTTTGCCCTTTTAATTTGTGCCATTTTTTTGTCCTATGTTGCATTTGTATTTATACTCAAAATTGGTCTATTTTCCATTTAGTTTTTTTTTTCTTTTCCCTATACTTTTTTTTTTTGGTATATTCTCATTCTCTACCAATGTTGTGTTTGATAGAGAAAATTATTTATTTCCATTGGTGTTTTGTTTTCTTTTTTTTTTTTTTGGTTGATTTTGAGGGTTTCCAAATTTTCCTTTATTTTATTCTATTCCTTGTGTTTTTTCTTTAATTTTGAACCACATTTTGTTTGTTACCTTTTGCTGTTAAAATAGATGGAATCTTAGTACAAAATTTTAAAAATTAATTATAATAACAATTTAATTACTTTTACATTTATAAATTTCTTCCTAAAGAAATCTCTCCTAATTATAAGTGCAAAAAAAAAAATCTCCAAATTTCAAAAGTTTCAAGCTAGGAATCGAAATGGGTTGCTTTTTTTTTTATCTCTTTTTTTAGTTTTTTTTTCTTCTTCTTAAAAGTACAAAATAAAAGAATCTTAACTCAATTTGGAATATAAAAGACTCTAGGTGCATGCTGAACTCTTGATATAATTGAAAAAGTAACATTATGATTTTGGAATACTTTATTTAATTGTCTTAAATGGAATGATAAATTCTAAAATCTTGTGGGTATGGTTAACTCTTGATATATTTGGGAAATAAAAATAATAATAAAATAACTCTTGGTATATTTGGAAAAAAGAAAAATTATAATTTAGGAATATACTATTTAATAAGTTATGATTTTTTTTAATACACTTCTTTAAAATATATATTAAATTTATGTTGTGGCGTGATTGTAAGTTTTTTTGTTTTTTTTGAAAATAATGACATGGTTAAAATATGTAGGAGTGGAATTTAAACTTAATAAAATGGTGTTTTAATAACCAAAGCGAGTATAGTTTAGTGGTAATTGATATATATATCTAACCACGAGGTTGAAAGTTTGATCTCACACCCCACGTGTTGTATAGAAAAAAAAAAGTGATGTTTTAATATTCTTTTTATCAAATTATACATTTATACGTTTATTAGAAAATTAACAAACTTAAAAAAGAACCCACGGGACCCGATCTTCGTGGATACCCGACTTGGTCGGGTCGGAGAATATCCGATTTGACCGAGGATGGGGCCAAACTAAGGATCTTAATCAGGGTCCCCAGTAATATTATTAATATATATCAATTTTTATAAATACTTTTTTAATTTTTTAAAATATGGTAACTGTAACTATTCCATAAAAGAAATTCATATTTTTTAAAGAATTAAAATATTAATAATCTTTATAAAATATTAAAAAATATATATATATTTATTTATTGGGACAGGTTCCCGATCACGAAATCTCCACCCGTCCCTGCCCCTAAAATTTTGGGGACGGGGTGGGGAGATGGGGATGGCCCATGACCCCACCCGGTTGCCATCTCTAATAAATAAGTTTAGAGGTAAAATTGATTTTTTTTTCCGTAATAATTTATTAAGGTGTCAAATCTTTTGAGTGACTTATTAAAATTATAATAATAACAACAACAACAAAAAATCCCCACTTTTTACTGAGTGCTCCTCTCAATCTTCATTGTTTTTCTCCTCCTAATTCTCAATTCGACTTCCACTCAAAGTTTCTCTCTTTTCCATGGTTCTCTATTCTTTTCCAACTATAAATATCTACCATTAATATCATATCATCATTTACGTCAAAACGAACATAACTTTATGGTAATTGACATATATCTCCAACCAATAAGTTGTGAGTTCGAATCCCCTCCCTAACATATTGTACTAAAAAAACAACATCATTCACACTAAATATAACTAATAAGATAAATATTCAATATCAATCTCTTTATTCTTTGGTGCAAGCCAAAGTTTCGAAATTCATTTTTTTTTAAAATCTATTACCAATTCTATCCATTTTATATATATATATCTCGATACATGAGCGTAATTTAACTAATCAAATCGTTATTTATCTTTCTAAATGTAAGAGTTTTGAATCCTCCACCCTGTTGAACTAAAAAGAATATATATTTATAAGTAATAATTGACTTAATTCAGTATTAGTAGGTACTTAGATTCTATTCTATCCATTTCAATATTTTTAGCCAAAAATGGAACTAAATCATCTCATTTATACTCCTAACCTCCTTTTTGATGAACAAAAAAGGTTAGCTATCCACATATCTCTTTATTCTACATGTTTTGTTTAATAAGGAAAAAAAATCAATAATTTGTACCTAAAATCACCCAAAAAAGAAAAAGGATATATTAAATAGATTAGTTTGAGTCACATGTATCAAATTTGTATTGTCACCCATCAAAATCTTCTCAACAATGATTTCTTGTTGGCTTAATGAATTAAAAGTATAGTTCAAAATGGACCCATATGCCCAATTAGACACCCCATGTTGTTGCATAGCCATAAGGGGTAATATAGCCATTGATATATAATTTGAGTTGTATTGACAAGAACTTCTTGTTTGATATTCTCACTTAATGGGGGAATCTATTCCTTTGTCAAAATGCCAAACTTAATGATTGATGAAAAAAAAAAATACAAAATTGGTGGTCCATGTTTTTGTTCATATTTTAACAAATTTGAATTTTGAAATATTGGAAAATGGAATGAAATAAATATATATGATATGGTTTTGTTAAAAATAAAATAAAAAAAAGTTTTTTCATAAACCTAACAAGTGATTTGAATATTAAAAAGAAATCTTCCTCATGATTTTAGGACATTGTTTAGATAAAAGAGAGTTTTGGGGAGGTGATTTGGGTGACCCAATAGGGTTCCCAAAGGACACTTGAAAGAAATCACCCTTTAAAAATGGTATCCTTAAGCTCTCCATTTAATTTTTAATTTGCTTTTTTGTGTGAGTGAGTGCAGTTTTCTAAAGTATGAAATAAGGATTTGAGCTCTTTTTATTAAAAAAATAAAAATAAAATTCAAGTATCTCACTCTGAATCACGATGAAATAGATTTTTAAATCTTATCCAGGTTCGAATGTGGCACCATAAAATTATATGGTCACAGATATCATTATCTAATTTCGAGTTGAAAATTGTTCATACAAATCAATCTGAATTCCTTAACCATATTTTATCTTTAATAATTATCACATGTTTTCTATGAAAAAATATATATATAAAGATCGCCTACCAAATCAACTACTAAAAATTAATTAAGTAATGTTTTATTTAAGTCTGCGTTTAAGTTTTCTTTTTCTTTTTTAACTATGTTGTTCCATTGCACAATCCCAAAATTTCCTCTATATTTTTTTTTTATACTCAAAAACTTTGAAATAGTAATTTTCTAAGAATTTCACTATAGGGAAATTATTAAAAAAAAAAAACTTGATATTGATTTGTGGGATAAATTGATCATAATTTTCAATATTTTGGAAAATGAAATTTGGATGATCATCATGTATTGTAAGGAAATTTGAGACATGAGGGGACTGAAAACTTTGAAAATAAAAATGAAGATGATGATTAAGTCAAGTTAAATCATTTATAAGAAGAAAAATATCACTTTTGACCCAAAAAAGATTAAAAAAAAAAAAGCATTTGGTTTTGAGATTTCTCATCAAAGAATGTAATTGATTTGGAAAAATTGCTTTTTGAACAAAGGAATTTGACTCTCCACCAACTTCCAAAAGCCAAAAAAAAAAAAAAAAAGTGATTTTTTTTTTTCACATAGAGTTAAGAGAATCATGGAAACATCTTTCCCTTAAAATCAGCATTAACTCTTGCAATTTTTTTGGACTAATCCCTCCCTAAAACTATGAAACTCTCATTTTGTATTATTAATTACAATTTTCAATGAAAGATTTCCTCTAATCCCAAGGATAATCACTTTTTAAAGTTTAATCTTATCTTACCTTTACCATTTACAACTATCTAAACTTTGGGACCCAAATGAAATCTAATATCAATTGTTTTCAAAAAGTGGTGTCAAATTGTTTTCTATTGGAAACAAAAATTTATTTTTGTATGAGATTCAATGAATGTAAATTTTAACATTAATTTGTACTTTCATTTTGTTTATGCAAAGAATTGCACAACGTTGTTAAACGGACCAAGTTCGAACTCGATCTCCGGCTTGACCTGAACTCAAGAGTGAACCTGTACAAGAGGACAAACTCTCTGACGCTCAAGTCAGTATAGGTGGGACTCAATATTAAGTTCGAGGTGAGATTCGATACTTGAGCATGAAATGAGGTCCTCTATTTATAGGTGGTGGATCCGACAGTACTCGCGATCGGCGGTTACCTTTGTCTTTTTTCATGTCGAACCTGTTGGGTTTGAGCAGATCGAACTCGTCCAAGTCGAACCGGGACTTTTTACACTTAGCCTCGTCAATGGGCGAACCCAATCTCCTCGGCAGGTTCGAGGTGGACCTGGGATACTTTATTCCTTGAATCACCAATGAGCGTCTACGTGTCCCAGGTATTTTTACCCTAAACACATTGAATTAAACTTAATTAAACTTGTGTAAGTGTTTAATTAACCTATTAAACTAATTAAGTTTATTTTGTAACCATTTATGACTAGTTATGAACATTATTTTCAGCTGAAGGAGACTATTTTTATGGATATTCTTGTTTTAGATTGTGTATTATATTATTTTAATCGAGTTCTTTTTTTTAATTATTTATTATTATTATTTTGAGTAAGAAAGAAAATAATTAACAGCAAATATCTAAACATTTGAAGAAAATTCACATTCGAAATTTTCCTCGAGTTTATGTAATTTTTTTACCTACTTGATTTTATAGCTAGATTAAGGTATTTTTCTTATTATTGAGTTTGGGTATTTTTATGTTATTTATATACAAGTTAGTGAGAAATTTTCTATGTTAGTTTTGAAAAAGATACTAAAATCACTGCATTAAATTTAACAAAATAATAAGTTTTAGATTAAAATTCATCCACATAGCTGGGCTAAGTATAGGAGTAAAAAAAAATCAATACAACATAAATATTTAAATCATATCATACTTTAAAAAAACCAAATTAATAATTATATATATGAAAAAATTAAAAAGACAATAATATCGTCAACCAGAGCATAGCTCAACGGGTTAAGGTACATATGTTCAATCATGAGATTGAGACTTCGAATTCCCACCCCACATATTCTAATCCAAATAAAAAATGTCGAAGATTAACATGTTGGAAGAACTCCAACTTACGAGTCCGTCATAAAAAATAAAGAACTTGAAGAGGAGGTATATATATATATATATATATATATATATATATATATTCCTCTTTTTTGTTTTTTCTCTATATTGAAGCATTAGTGTCACTAAACACTAAAATTTATAGATGAAATGATAAAGTGATATCATAATATAATTTATTAACTTAATTGGAAATGTTCTATATCTTAATTTGGTGAAATAGTGATGCTCACCTATAAAATTTACCTACTTTACAAGATCCGGCCTGTACTAACTTACTAAAATAATAGGTTGCTCTCATAGAAATACACTGATTAAGAAACGTTACTTCTAATAAGTAATAACTAAACGTCTCATAAAAAAAATATCGTCTACATATAAATCATCTTTTAACATTTAGTCACTATTTGAGCATGAAATTATTACTTAAACGGGTCATGAATTTCAATGGAGAAAAGACATGCAAAAGAAATGTGAGCACTTCGACGTTCAAGTCAATAGAGACCTGAGTTGATTAATCTCGAAGACACTTGAGATTCATTTGTACCTGTAAGTAAGTCTACTGTTAGTATTTATAGGCAGCAGCTCAGAGTCAGGTATTAACCGTCTGCGATATTCTCTCCCAAGATCATGACACTCCTGAAGGATGATATTGAGTATTAACTATCTTCAATATCTTCTCTCCATGTTGTAGCACACTCCAAAATATCACAGAGTGAGAAGTGGAGTGGTGGAGAGCAGACATCATGAACGCCTTCGAACTTTCAGCGATATCAGAATGACGATGTCATATTCAGACTTCCTTGAAGATCAAATCCAAATTTGCAACACGTGACAGTAATTTGGTTGAAAACTTTTAATGGAACATGAGAGATGAAATTGTAGCTTTTAAAAGATTGTGGATAAAATTAAGGAGTGACACAAACATTAAGGATAAAAAATTATATATTTACCCGAACCAATAATGTATAATTTTAAAATTATAACAATAGTTTCTACACCACTATTGGTATAATTAATTAATAAACATTTGAAGCTAGCTATAACATATCTTAACGGTTTAATAATAATACTAAACCTAAAGTCAAAAATAAATAAATAAAAGGGTCAAACTTTATATTATATAAAATAAATAAAAAAAATCTACCATTTAAGAAACCTAATTTCTAAATCTTGGAGATAGTTATTAAATTAATTTTCTAAATGAAACTTCCACTTTGATTTTAATTAAAGCCATACCTCAAAAAGGTATTCAAAAGTTGTAAGCATTCTTCATTAATTTGATGGGTAATGTTGACTTTTTCTAAATTGCATTCAATTTCATTATTGCAAACAAAATCCACTGTTTGGTTTACATAATAATTAAGACCATCCCTCAAAAAGATATCCCAAGTCTTTTTATTATAAAAGGACAGAAAAGTCTCTTTAAGAAGTTTCAAAAAGTTTTTTTTCTCTATTTTTTTTTTCAAATAACATGTAGTTTTCTAAAATTAAACAACTCATTTTAGAAAAGTATTTTACTCTATTTTTAATGATCTAATTATATCTTCATTAATAAGTGCTTTTACGTACATGAGATTTTGTTTTTTTTTCTTTTCCTTTTAGATTCTAAATTGCAGTAATAGAAACTAAATATTTCAAAGAAGATACTGAAAAAGAAATTAGGAAATTATTTTATGTGTGTGTTTTTTTTACTATACTATATATAAATGTTGAAGAATGTGGTAATATTTTAGTTTCTTGTAAATTCTTTATAATAATTTTAATTCTTTAATATTTGTCAATGTAATGATTTGTCTCTCAAGTTAATTTACTTTAATTATTGTGATTGTCATTTCGAAGAAAAAATGTCAATCGGTTAGGTTTCGTAAACTATAAAGTTAAAAAATAATTCGTCGAAATGGTTTGAATTTATTTTTTCAATTTCAATCAATTTTGGCTATAAAAGTTAGGTCAAACCAGTCCATTTACACCTCACATCTAAAATGGTAGATTATTATGAGCCTATTTGATTAGGACATGTTTAGTAATATTTTCGTATGTGGTTTTAGTTTTTCATTTTTAATAAAGAAAAATAGAATTATAGAACTCCCAGCACCCATGGATGCAGGAATGATAAAATAAAATTTTATTGGAAACGGGAACAAAATGAACAATAAACGTTTTCAAAATTTCTATATTATTTTGAAAATGTTTCTAAAAAAAATGAGAAATAAAAACATAAATAGTTGTAAAGACTAAAAAACATAAATAGTTGTAAAGGTTTAGATTTCTTAATAAAACTAAAAACGAAAAAGTACTTTAACGTTCTTGTTTCTTATATTTTCTGGTTTTTCGTTCCCTCTTTTTCAAAATAAAAAAAAATACTTGATAGTTGTTTCTTATAGTTATTGACCCCTAGATAATAAAAAAAATAATTTTTTAATTAAATATCAAAATTTCTTATGTTATATTTAATACTTGATAGTTATTGTGTATTTTATATGTAAAGAGCATAAAAATACCAACAATTACCAAAAATTAATGTTTCATACAAATTAGAAACCAGAAACAGCCTAATTAATGTTCTTTTTTCTATGTAGTGCAAGAGACTTTATTATATTCTTTAAATACAAGAATTAAATCAATTACCACAATAAATAAATGGTAATAAATTAAAAAACAAAGACTAAAATGTTTTAAAGCCAACTTAGAACGACTACAAATAAAATTTGACTTATATTTATATAATTTTTATTAAAAAAAATTATAAAGACCTAATAATGTTTGGTAATGGGTGTAGCTGTGCAGGTGCAACCAATTGTAAGATAGGATTTTTCCATATAATTAAATCAAAACGACACTATGCATATAAATAAATATAAATAATTAATCAACGTAAGGAATAGGGTTAAATTAATTATTGTATATATTATATAGATTTTATAAGATATGATTTGGCTTTGAGATCTTTTGGGAATATTTACCAATAATTTATACAAGATTGGAACAACTTATTACTTTTTAAAAAATAAAATTAAAATGGGTTTATTTTTTCCCTTTTATAATAAGGTTTTGAGATTTGTAATGGAATAATCATTCACAACTCTCTAAAGTGAGGTGTCAACATATATATATATATATATATATATTTATTCCATTTTCCAAAGCTTGGTATCTCAATTTCTCTCTCTTTGATTAATTAGATGCATTCAATTTGGCATAAAACTTCAAAGTCGTCCCAACCAATTTTGAAATTACTTTGAAGAATCTTATAATCCCCTCAACTAAAACCTCCGGAGGAGAAATTATTCAACGTGACTAGTACAGTATGATATGACTGTTATTTTCATAATCGTGGAATATGTGAAAGACAGAAAATTAATAATTACGACGGGAGTACTAGTTATATTATCATGGTAAATTCTAATAACTTTTTCATATTATAGGTGGTTTTTTTTCTTTCTAATTTTAATTATTTATTATTTATTTATTATCATACAGGCATACGTGGTTTGAAAAGAAAAGAAAAAATTTGGACTTCCTCAATTGATTTCTAAAATTAAATTCAAGATGAATTTATATTAATCTAAGTATAATTTAATAAATATAATATAAGATATCTATTACCATTACTTATATTAAATATAAGTAACACTTCAAAAATTAAAACAATTGCTTCAAAAACAAAATATTCTAACTAGTTATAATATTAGATGATAATTTTGCAAGTAAAAATCATAAAATAAGAAACCAGCTAGTTTTTGTTTCCAAAATTTTGTAATAGGTGTGAGAATTTTAAAAAAAAAATGAGGCAACAATAAGAACATTATGAAAACACACATATTTCCAAAAACTGAAAACAAGACAAGAAAAACAAAAGCATCACCACAGGTTGTTTAATATTTAAATCAGATATATTTTCTCAATATTATGAAGGTTTACAAATTATAGAGATAATAAGTTACTTTTTCTAGCTAGCAATTAACTAGTTCAGTTCATTTTTCATGTCAACCGAACATAATTCGATTGGTTAAGACATATATCTTCGACTAAAAAATTAAAGGTTTGAATCTTTCACGTCAGTTCATTAATGAACTAAAAAACGAAAAAAAAACTAATTATTTCTTAATTGATGAGTTGGTTCAACAAACTATTTACACTATTGCCATATCTAGAATTAGTTATGCCTTTTATAAGGTTTTTATTTAATTATGCATTAAAGTTGTAATGTCAATAGAAATGTCGAAAGTTTTAAGAGGGTTTAATAAATATAGATAAAATATCAATGTCAATAAATATATATATTTTTTAAATTATAGAAAATGTCATAATAAATAAGCATTTCACACTTTTTAAAATAATTTTAATTAGTGATATCATGTTAATATTTCTTTTTATATTTTATTGAGTTTTTTGTAATACTATGTAAATGTCGATTTACTTCTCATACCGATGTTGAACTCATTAACATACGAAAATGTCGGAAACGAATGTAAATGTGAATGTTTGGTCGAAAATTTAATACCCTAGTTGAGATTAACCTTAGAAATTAAATTTGCAATTCAACTACTTGTATTGTATTTAAAGATTTTTTTTAATTTTCCACTAGTTTCCTTTTTAGGTTTCTACACTTGTCAATAAATTTAATTAAATTAATTTTTTAAGAAAACAATGAAAATGTCAACCACTTATTTAATTATCCTTTGAATGTGTGTGAAAATAATTTTCCACCCTAAAAAAATAAAAAAATAAAAATATATAACAAGTGAATATTTAAAATTATGAATTGACTTTTTGCCCATTCTCTTCCCAATCGAATTTCATTAGGGGTTCGACTACTAAACAGATTTGGTTCACATGCAAAAATCTCATAAAATAAATTTTGTTTCTATACGACTTTATTTGAAGGGCCCGTTTAATAAAATGTTTTTGTTTTTTTTTCCTTTTTATTTATGGCAGGGGAACATTTTTAAAATCTCTTTTTTCTCTACTTTTAAAAATTATACTTAATATATATAGACATACACAAATTTTAAACTTTAAATTTGATCGATATTTTTAAAATCTATATAAAAACTATATAACAAAGCAAAGGAAAGACATGAGTAAAAGTAATATTTCTAAGTTTAATTTTTCAACAAGGCCGTAGTTTTCAATTTTTTTTCTTTTAAATTAGCTAAAATTTTTAAAAGAAGTTTAACTTTTAAAAAATGTAAATGAACTTTAAATGAGTTCAAAATTTCAAATCTTAGTCACTTATCTAAGATTTAAATTGTGATGAATTTCTCGACAACCAAATCGTGTGGATAACTTGGTCCAAAAACACTCATATATATCAAAAGAAATTCAGAAGATCTCAACCATATAAACAAATCAACTTAAAGTTATCACTCAAAATTCAGATTTATCAATCAATGATCAACTGATTTGACGAAGACGAACGACAACTATTGGTTTCGATCTCTAGCATCAATAGCTTCAGCGAACACCTGCACACAGAAAACTGTACGCCAGTTTAACACCAAGTCCAACACACTCTGATGCCTAAATTAGCAAAGAGTTTCAGAAAGTAACATGAGTATAGAGTTGTCTGAGCATACCTCACACTATCCCATCCCTCCTCTTTATTATAAAGGGAATCTCATTGAGTTGGTTCGGGTGGACCGACTCAACTAGGTTTGAGTCAACCCAGATCTGGTCTAGTTGGGTTGTCCATCTTTGATGGTTCGACTCAAACAGTTCAACACATGTCGCTTTCTAACTCCGATTCATGAAAATTTGAAGGAGTAATTTCACCCCGGCTCATCGTTTTTTCTTTTCTCCAAACAAAGGAGATTATATTACACAATTCAAAATGAAATTGATGATAAAAATGGAAACTTTTTTTGAAAAATAAAAAGGTGGGAGAGAGAGGGAGAGGACCATATATGAAAAAGAAAAAGAAAGCCCCAAGACAGGGAAAAATTGGGACCATATATGTTTGCTAAAAAGGCAATGCCAATCAGTACTATGCCCTTTCAAATTGTCTGTGCCAAACCCCATGTGCTTGCCTTTTACATTGCCTCTTCACTAAAGTTTTGAATTTTCAATATCTTCACTTACATTACATCATAACAAAGCCAACCTTTTTTTCTTCTTTTTCTTTTTTAGTTTTTCCTTTAAAATCATCTCTTTCAAAGAGAATCATATAGGGTTCTGAGAGACCCTATCTCTCACTTTTTGTCTCATAATTTTTCTTTTTCAATTAATTTGTTTCCCTATTTTTCAAATTTTGTGAAATTTATAATTTATTTCTTCGTCATTTTCTCATGACTTTCAAACCCTAATGATAATTAGAATAAGAATGAATCAAATCATATATAGTTTATGATGATTTATGGAAGTATCGTATATGTCTTGGTTGATAACCTTTACATTTTTATATTTTTAAGATTAAACTTGTTTAATTTGTTCATAGCCAACATGAGTTTAGCTCAGTAATTGACACATGTCTCTGATAAAGAGGTAATAAAAAAAAGTTTCAAACAGCAATTTTGGATAGATAATTATGCCTCTCATTTAATAAAATTCATCCTTTGTCTACCATTTTTTATTTGAACCAGCAATTTTGGATAGATAATTATGTTTTTTAAGATTAAACTTGTTTATGCATATCATTAGTACGAGGTCTTTTGGACGAAACTAAAAGTAAAGTAACGAAGGTTATGCCCAAAACGAACAATATCGTACTATTGTGAAGATACTTGAGATACTAGGAGTACCGTACATTGTCCCTTAATAAAATGATTTAAAATGGTAAATTAACCCAAATAAATCGAGGCATAGAAGATTAGTTGGGATGTATAGTTGGATATTGATGATGAATTGGGGGGAAAATGCAGGAAAATTGAAAGATTGGTGGGGACAATGAGTGATGATGAAAAAATGAAAGTTAGAACATGCAAAGGTTCCCAAGAGGTGGACAAAACCTGTTAGAATCTTAGCATTGCAGGGTTGTGATCTTGGGATCTTGTCCAAGATTTCCAAGTGCTTTCCTATACCAATGCCCCAACTATATACAAACACTCCCGATCATGTTTGATCATCGTTTTGTTTTTTCCAAATTAATTTGGTGTCGAATGATATTAGAAACGGTCACGATACTTGAATTTATTGTTTTTTAGGGAAAAAAAACCGTAGATTGAAATGAGTTTTTTTCATTGAGTTGTTATTTTGATCAATATTTTGGATACAGCTCAGTGCATAAAACTGCTATTAGCATTCCAAAGATCATGATTCGATCTTTCACTTAGCACTTGTTGAGCTCAAGAAAAACAAAATTTAATAACTTTTTTGTTAATTATAAAGTTGGTCCTTGAACTATCATAATTTTGTGTCTACTTAATCCCTGAACTTTAAATTTTCAATTACGTTCCTGAACTTTAACGATTGTGTCTCAACTTTTAAAGGGTTTCAATTATCTCTTACTCTTCAATTTTGTGTCTAATAAATAAGTACTGCTAACTCCATCTTAAACATGTGTATTACACACTAACTATATTCGTTCTAGATCATATAGCCTGACATGGCACTAGAAGTGTGCCCAAACTATTGCTAATTGCAAATTTATCCACTTGGCAGAGTGAAAATCAATTTTTCTTTAAAAGCCCTAAACACACTTCATTAGCTCTCATATGTTGCCTGTAATTAGTCAATTTTTAGCACACTTTAGTCTGTCATGTTCGTCACACAATCCCTAATTTAACTAACTAATCAAGTTAACAACAACAAAAATTCTATCAGAAGCAAAATTAAGACTTTAGACATGTAATTGAAACTTTATAAACTTGAGAGGTCAAATAAGTATAACCCTCTCATAGACCTATTCAAAGGCTAAAATAACAAAACTCTAAAAATTCAGACACCAAATTTACCATCTAATTAACCTAATGTTTTTTCGAGCTTTGTATTGGTCCCGTGTATATTAATTTTACCATTCATTTAAGTTTAAGATTTATCTTTTCTAGTGCATACAAAAGTGAATTAATTTGAAACTATTGCATCCTTTTAAAATAAAAATTCTTTTTTCTTTTTATGAAAATAAAAGGAATAGAGAAAGGGTTAAGGGGCATGGTGGTCCATGGAGGGGAGCAGCAGGAGATCAGCCATCACGTTCAGAAAAATGCAATAGAATCGCGGGAGTGGGGTCCTCAATGGAGAGGATTTTTTTTTTCTTTTTTAATTTAAAATGTATATTTAAAGAATAGATATAAATATTATTTTTTTTTCATCTGATTTTGAAATTTCATTTTCATCCTTGTAATTTCAACTTTGATTCATTTTAATTCTGGTACTTTAAAATTTATCATTTTTATTTTTATTTATAAAATTTTAACACATCGATATAAATTAATGATTGCATTTCAAAAAATTTAGTGAGTAGAATATTATGCTAAACTCTTAATCGAAGACAAACGAGATAGGAATAAAAAACAAGGGACTAAAATGATCATACAGAGACCAAAACTAACGAAAAATTGAACAGTGACGAAAATGAATCAAAACCTAAAAATCAAAATCGAAAATGCAAGGACGAGAATAAGGGGTGAGGATTAAGTGTGAGAGGGTGTAGAGTAAGAAATAAAAGGGAAGAGGGGGTGTGTGTCGGGGAATCTTTTGTATTAAATATAGAAACAAATGGCTACCATTGCATTTCTTTTCCCCATAATTCTATGTGCCCACTAACTTTGTTTCCCCTTTTTCTCTCTCTATCTCTAACCCAAATCTTTTCCTTTCTTTCTCGTGTTGAATCAACCCGAGCATCGTTCTGCTTCAAATCGGACATGAATATAGTTCAATTAATTAAGACATATATCTTAGATAAAAATGTGGTAGGTTTAAATTCTCACCTTTGTACGTTGTTATACTTAAAAGTAAATCTTCTATCTTACCATTGTAATACTATATTTTGGAGGGAGAAAGAAATTTGTATAGGATAAATTTTTTGTTTATTCATGGAATGTTTGAAAAAAAATTAAAAAGGAAAATATGGTTTTTTTCGCTATGTGATGATAATTTTGTTTAGTTTTTTTAAATAATATTTTTACATACCTTTTTTTGTTTTTTTTTTTACACAATTGTTATAAATCTTTTGAAATTTTTTATGAACTTTAGAAATAAAATAGGTATTCGGAGTTTTTTTCAATTGTCTAATATTTCAAAATTATTTTTGGAAAATTGATTACATAACCTAGAAATTGTGAATGGACAGACACATTTTTTAGACATAAAAGATATATGCATCAATGACATAAAATACATATATATTTTTTAAATAGAGTATAATTTTTGAAATTTTACATAAATAACATAATTCAAATTATAATGTAATATAAATACACTTTTTTTTTTAATATCACACTTGATAATTTTTAGGTCTAGTAAAGTTTCTCAATAAAAAAACAAAAAAAAAATTCAATTTGTAAAGATAATGTTAATGTAATAACATTTTCTCTTTTGTCTATAATATATTCTTAAAATCTGGTTTCTTTTTTTAAGCCTAGTTAGAATTTTAAAGTTTCAACAAACCTGCTTCTTTTTTTTTTTTTTTAAATGTTTAAGATTTGGATAGTGTTTGAAATTAAACATTTAAATAAAGAAATTATTAGTGAATAAACTTATTCTTCTTATTAAGAAAAAAAAAAATAAAACCGCTATCAAATAAGGCTCTAACTTTTTAAATTTTTTCAGGATTTTAAAAATATTTTTATGAAAAATCTAGATTACAAAATATCGAGAAAAAAAACTAGTAATAAATAATATTTTCAAAAACAGAAAACTAAACTGAATTTAATAAAAATATTTTGAAATTTCAACTCATTCAAAACTAAAATTTATGATCAAAGTTATTAATATTTCAAGCTTTCTTTTGGAGTATTAGTCTATTACACGTGCATTAGTTTTATTTTATTCATATTCATAATAAGTTTCACCTTTTTTTTAAATATAATAAGTTTCACATTAATTTATGCAAATGTGAACTAAAAATAAATTTTCAAATTACGTTATTAATTACTAAAAAGAATGAAAAATAATTATTAGAAGTAATAAAACCCAATAAAATTATTCTGGAGAATAAATGTTTTGATAATAGCTCAATTAATTTTGTATGATAAATTAAAATAATGAACTGCATAGTGAAATAAACTTATGAATTTTACTTGACAGATATAGTCTATTAGGAATAAACAAAGTTTAATTAAGTTTTTCCAAAAACTAACTAAATAATCTAATATAAAAAAACCTAATTAAATAATCAGATTAAAATATTTTATTCATTTTAAATATTTTAAATAAGCTTTAAACTTTTAGTACAAAACGTTTGTTTAAAAATTATCTTAATTCTATAGGTATCTAAAAATCTTAATGCTACCCCAAAAATTATTAAATTTTATTGAAACTCTAAAATAATATTTATATATATGAACTAAAATTAAAAAGGTCCATTTTTGTTATATCATTTTCATCCTTATACTTCCAATTATTCTATTTTTGGTCTCTAAACTTTATATAAAAGATCATTTTTAGTCTATGCCATAAATTCATTATATATTATTTAACAAAAACCTAATATAGACACATCTTTGTTTATTTATCTGAAAAATAAATGTTTACATGAACAAACATTTAAAATCAAACAATTAATGAAAAATAAACTACAAGTGTTAAAAAAACAAAATTAATGAATAAAAATAACATTTCAAATGTGGACTAAAATAGAATATACCAACATTTAAGAACTAAAATTGAATAAATATATCAGTTTAAAAATTAAAACTAAATTAAAATATATATATATATATATATATATATATATATTAAATGCCCGTAACCTATGCTAGTTTCCATTCAATAAATCAAAAGTAGCATGTTCTATTTAATTTATAAAAGCTTCTTCCATAAAATAATTAAAATTTTTGGTTTATTTCATTAATATTAATATTTTATAGATATGCATATTTTAGTTGATAGATATTTGATATGTCAATTAATGTTATTGAGGCTCATAAATTAGTTAGATCTTTAATTTTAGATTCTAGTGGTCCAAACAAAATTTGTGAAAGATATGACACACATATTTAGATCTCATTTAATAATAATTTTATTTTTTAGTTTCATATTTTTAATAATTAAATTTGTTTACCAGCCTTTTACATAACTTTCAGTTTGAATTTAATATTTATACTATCTTTTTGTTATATTTAAAAATATATATTTATTTTATGCTATTTAATATTTAGGTAAATGCCTTTTTTATTATATTTATATTGCAAGGTCTTTACCTATAATTTTCTATTTTTTATTAGATAAGAAAAAAAGTTAATTTTATTCATTGATGTAAAATTAATATCTCACAACTTTTCTAAAATACAACATAATTTTAACTTTTCTGAGTATACTTTTACATCACATTTAAGTTAGACTTAGATTGAATTTATCCTAAAATTTTAAATTCTATGCTATATTTGAAAATATATATTTATTTTATGTCATTTATATAACTATCCCTTAAGTAAAACACATTAAGAAAGTCTCACAGATGAATTTGAAAAAAATTTAGAATATATATTAAATTTATGGTTTGGATTAAAAATTTTCAATTTTTTTAAACTCATGTGAGTGTCGAGATTAGCTGGCATGCAACTTGGCTGATCTCACGAGTCAAATACCCAACCTTTTACCTTTTTACTAATTAGTCCACCTCTATTATAGGTCTAAATCTATTTATATTATATACTAATCTAGGTCTGAATCTAACTTTGTCCCAATCAAGTTCACTTTATTTTACCCGTAAAACTTTAATAAAAAAAATTGTTTTTCCATATTATAGTCTTTTGAAGTTTCAAAATATTTATATTTTAGTCTCTAAAGTTTGAAAAATATCATTTTTCTTCTCACCATTATTCTCTCTCTAATATTCATGCCAACATCAAATTGGGAGACACCCATTATTTGAAAATTAACGACAAAGTAATGACAAGAATCACTACTTCAAAAAACAAAACAAAGCAAAACAAGAACCAAAATAATTATCTTGTTAAAAATTCATGGACTAAGAGAGACATTTTTTAAGTTTAGAAAAATCTAGAATAAACCTAAAAATTCACAAGACTAAAGCAAACATATTAAATCAAAATGGAATTTAAACCTTTTTTTTTGGTGTTGGGCGGTGTGAAACGACCTTTCACATGATAGGAGAAGAAGAGAGATTGTAGAAGCTTTGAGGTGTAACACCTCATACCTTAAAATTGATAAATCATACGCAGAACCTTACCCAAACTCTGATATTAACAAGGTCGGGATGAGGTATCAAATGAAACTACTCTCAACCACTCACCCACTATCAGATATCTCGTGCCTAGTACCTCACGTTCATGCTTAGTGACCTTTGATTGAGTCACACTCATCAAGGCATATAAATACATGAACAAATTCTATTATGCACATACGCAAATTCAATTGCTCGTCCTAGGAACTTACGTCGGATTTCATTGACTTGAGTGTCGTAGTTCTTTTCTTTTTTTTTGTGCAAGTCTTCTTTGCACTTCTTGAATCCACATCCTTTAATTCATCAAGCAGTCGAGTTTTACACTTAAACTTATTGATGAAAGGTTAAACTTTGGTTCGAAGCATCAACATTACGAATACCTCAATTTTATTATTCATCCTTAGTGTTCTAGAAGACAACACATTGCTTTGAAAACATTTTCCAAACAACTTACAAATTAGTCAAAATGTTTCATTCTATATGAAAGACCATATTAGTCCCAAAAGATGAAGAAAAACAAAATCAAAATCAAAATAAAGTTTCAAATCAAAATAAAGATTTTAGATCACAAGATCACTCAAATTGAATCCACTCTAATTTCAATCCATTCAAATTACCTTTTTGACAAAGACATTCATGGAAAGCATATCTTTGAAAAAAGAGAATCAAATGAAATTGCCTACTCTTTTACCACCACCACCACCACTTCCCCACCTCCTCAAAGATCATGGTAATTTTTCTCTTTTTTTTCTTTTTTTTTTTTGGTAAACCACTTTATTATTTCTTTTACCCACTTTTTTTTCCAACCAAAAAAAAACCCTCATTTCTGACATCAATTGTATCTCTTTAGAGGATTTGGGTGGGCCCCACACTCTCCCCTTTCTCTTTCCTTCCTTTCCTTTTCAATTCATAACTTTATACTTTCATAAAAAAAAAAAAAAAAGGGAAATTTCCCATCTTTATCAATTTATATTCCCTTCAAATGTCAATGGCAATCTTTTTTTTTTTTTTTTAAATCAATCCCAACCCACCTTCCTGTAAAATCTTATACTCAAGAAAGAAAGAGGAAAAAAAAACTTTTTTTAGAAAAAAAAAATTAACTATTTTCTTTCACCATTTAATTGTCAATGTTTCGTTAACTCTCTTTTTTACAAGATTTAATTTTAAACAGAAAGAAATCTAAATTACAAATCCATTAGAAAAAGTACTTGTTATTAATTCGTAACAATGTTTCATTACTCTCTTTTTGACAAGATTTAATTTTAAACATGGAAAGAAACCTAAATTACAAACCCATTAAAAGAAGTACTTGTTATTAATTGGTAAAAATGTTTCATTAACTCTCTTTTTGACAAGATTTAATTTTAAGAAATCTAACTTACAAACACATTAAAAAAAGTAATTGTTGTGATTAACCCTCCAACTATTTTTAGATTATGAATAATATTAATTTTGATGTTTGTAATTTTGAGAATCTATTCTTTCTCATAATAATATTCCCTAACTAGCTATATCGGAGATTACTAATGTTTATATTCTAGTCGACCAAAATTATGTTTCTTTATTGTAAGTAATAGCACGAATTAAAAACGAATTCTTAAGCTGACTCAACGGTTAAAATAGAGCAACATTGTTAAGGGTTCGAATCTCTCCCCTACATTAATGATGCTATATTGTTTTGAAAACAAAAGAATCTTAGGCTTTGAAAAATTAAACTTTGGGAAGATTTTTCTTCAATATTATAAGGAAAAATGGGTTTTTTTTTTTTTTTTTTTTTTTTTTTTGCTTGCCTTGTAATTCAAAGTATATCATCTTGGAAAAATATTGCAAGATTTGGTGAGGAAATCTGGTCGGATCTTGCTTTGTGGGATGTGGATTTTGGTGGGTCTTTGTTTGCAGTACAAAGCTATTCATCTCTTCTCTTCTCCTCTCCCTCTCCCTTTTTCCCTTCAGCTCCTCCCAATTTCCATTTCCATTTCCATTTCCATTTCTCTCAAAATTCTTCACCTTCTTCTTCTTCCTCTCTGTTATGGGATCTTCTGTTGCTGCAATGGGTATGGTTTCTGAATCCAAATTCCATGTTCTCGCTGTCGATGATAGCCTCATCGATCGGAAATTGATCGAGCGGCTTCTCAAAACCTCCTCATATCAAGGTACAAACCAGAGCAGGCGAATCGAAATGGAAAAGAATCGTTTCGGTTTCTGGGATTTTGGTTGCATTTTGGTAATTGTTTGCTTGTTTTTTTATGGCAGTCACTACGGTTGATTCTGGGAGCAAGGCTTTGGAGTTTCTGGGGTTGCGAGGAGATGACCCGGGAAACAACTCGATTCCTTCTGTTTTCCCTAATAATCACCATCAGGTTCGTTTCATCTTTCGCTTTTGATCTGATTTTTCTGAACGGATTCTTCTGTTTAAAACCCATTTTTCTCTTCTGGGGGTTTTCTGGTTTTTCCTTTCGATTTGTGGGGGGTTCTTCTGCTGTTTGTTTTCTTTTTTCTCACTTTTGTTCTGTTCTGGATTTTTCCAGATGGTGGATGTGAACCTTGTAATCACAGATTACTGTATGCCTGAGATGACTGGCTATGATTTGTTGAAGAAGATCAAGGTATTTTGCCTCATCTTCCTGCTTTTGTTACCATTTCTGTTTGTGTGCACACCAAGTGTTTGTACAAATGCCTCTGAGGGGAAATTTGCTTTTCTGATGCCAAAATTAGAATGTTTCCCATCTGGGTCCTGAGGTTTCATTTGATTTTTGGTAACATTATCAAAGTAACTATAGATGAAAATTGGAACACAACTTATTTTCTAGTCAAATAAACAGAATCTGGGGGGTGTTTCTGAAGGAGTTCCTCTGGTTTTGCAGGGGTCTAAAGCTCTGAGAAACATACCTGTTGTGATTATGTCATCTGAGAATGTGCCTTCAAGAATCAATAGGTAAGAAAAAGAGAAATAAAATATGACGATGATGATGCAGGTGTTCTTGAGAGATCTGGTTTATGAGTTGTGAGTTTTGAATCTGATTCAAGGGTGGATTTTGATGATTGGAAAACAGATGTTTAGAAGAAGGAGCCGAAGAATTCTTCTTGAAACCGGTCCGATTATCCGATGTCAACAGGCTCAGACCCCACTTGTTGAAAACCAAACTCAAATGTGACAAACCAGAAAGAAGAGAAGAGGAGTCTGATTCAGAAAGCCAACCCCAAGCTCTAGAGCAACAACAGCCTCAACAACAACAACATCCCGAACAAGAACAATTACGATCGCTACTGCAGCAGGTCCCGACACCATCACAGGATCAAGTTCAACCGCAACCCGTATCGCTGCTGCCAACGCCACCACAGGAGCAAGAACAGTTGCAATTACTCCCGCCAACGCCACCGCAACAATCGAACAGCAACAAGAGGAAGGCAATGGAAGATGGACTCTCACCAGATAGAACAAGGCCTAGATACAATGGTATTACCACCATGGTGTAGTTAATAATGGGAAAACTTCTTTTTTATTTTTACTTCTAATTTTTACATTTTATTTTATTTTGATTTCTTCCCATCTTGATGGCTGGTTAATACAGGCTCTCAGTAGGAATGTAGAGATCAGAATGGTTTTCCTGTATACATATTTCATGGAAAATATTCCCTTCCCAATTTTGTCAAGCTAATCAAAATCATGACAACAAGAATGAATAGAGCTGTAGATTTTATGCATTGTCTTCTGTGACATTACCAAAATTCTTGTTTCTAAGCTCACTGGTTTCAATCTGCAAGAGCTTATGATCTTTTGATCTGGTCAACTTCTACTTTCTGGTTGGTTGAACTATAATTTCTTGTGTTGATGTTCTATGGTGCCTAAGCGTTACGCTCTTGCATCCGAGGATGACATTTTGTTGTTTGGAAACTCGTAGTTGTACATGGTTTAACTTGAAATCCTTCCTATCTTTCTCTTTCTCTTTCTCGAAGCAATTCGACCCCTCCCCTATCCTACCACTTATAAGAGCTCCAAGGTTTTCATGTTCGATTAATATACTATGATCATGTTGAGTTATGACCATCAAGGATTTGAGCTCATTCCCTCCCTAATGGTTAGACTATAATTTTTATTGATATGTCAAATTGTTGCATATATAAGAAAATTGACATGACACTGTATCAACAATAATTAAACAAATTTCTTTAGTCAATGTTACATGTAAGCCTTATGTAATGTTTGGATGATTACTTTTTTAAGATAAAAAGAACAAGGCAGTCCGTATTGACCTTTACAGAGATGATGATGTCTCAATTTTACGGTATTATTGATAATTTTTTATGTCAATGGATATTTATAGAAAAATCATTTATATTTTGTAAAAATATTTAAATTAATAAATAAGGATATTTACTTCTTGAAAATGTCAAAATTTTTATTATTAATATTAGGTTCATATTAATAATATTTTGTTAACCTTCTTTTGTACGTTGTCAATATCGTGCTACGATATAATAAAAATATTGATTCACTTTTTATGTTGAGCCTATCTAAAAAATTTAATACAAAACATGCAAATAGAATTAATTGGAGGATAGCGCATACAATTACATAATAAAATAAATTTTTTGTCCCATTATGATATCAAAATTTGGAAGTGTAAATTCGATTTTTTCTTTTCCTTAGTTCCTACAGTATGTAGGGTGGAGATTCGAAACATCCCACGGTTGAGGCGTTGGTTAGAGGATGATAATCCTAAAATTTATTAATTTAGTTGATATTAGTATATGAATTTCTTTTTTTAAGGAAAAAAATCTATTTTCTTAACGTTTCAAATTTAGGCTATAAATGTATATTCATTTTGTTAGCTCTTTTCTTTGGGATTGGATTTGTCTTTCTTTGTGATCGAAATGTAATGAATTTTCATAGAAAAGTCGTTCCTCTTATACCTATGGTATTAAATATCCATCGACATGTCGACATTTTTATTGACATTTCTATTTATCTATAGGATCGACATCGACACGAGTGGTAAATCGACATTTCTGTAGTATTAAAAAATCGACAAAATATAAAAGATATCAACAAAATATCACTCATATAAACAGAATATTAATATTAATCATTTTTACTTTATATATTTTTTACAAATTCTTTTTATAACTTTTCAGAAATATCTATTTATTGATATTTCCATCGATATTGTTTGGGAAAGGAAATTGGAGTGTCACCCGAAGTACAATGAATCGCCAAGAAATACTCTAACTCGAACCTTTCGAAGTGGAAGACTTAGTAACTATTTCCTTCATTAAGTGGTAATTCCTTAGTTAAACCATTTGGGTTTGACCTTCACTTCGATCAAGCCTGTCGGAACCTACACCTATAAATAGAGGACCTCATTTCAATCTCAAGTATTGAATTTCTCCTCGAACTTACTATTGAGTTCGAGCTGCTACTGACTTGAACATAAAAGATTTTGCTCTCTTGTGCATGTCTTTCAATCGTGCTCGAAGTCAGAGCTTGAACCACGTTCTACCTTGACAAGGTCAAACCGTGTGCAAACTCTTGCATAAACAGATATATTTCCATAAAATTGAGACCTCCACGTTTCATCGATGTCGACATTTAAAACCTTACTCATACTATATCTTCATTTTCTATTTTATTCTTTTTTTAGTAAACTTTATTTATTCTATTAGCGGGTTAGTTCTTGGAAACATGTTAAAGCGATGACTTTGGTACAACTAATCTTATAGAAAGTTGCTAGTTTTTTAATCTTGACAAGATAAGGGTCAAATATAGTCTTCAAATGGAAGAAGACAAAAAATAAAATAAAAAAATAAAAAATAAAATAAAATCAATATTGATATTGATATGTGATCTCTAAAAATGATATTAAAAGAACATTTTACTTCCCAAGTGTTCTTGAGTAATTAATAATTCTATTCCTGTAATTTTTACCAATCTTTCTTTGATGTGAAAAGCTATAAATGATAATAATAATTTGGCTAAATTACACCTCCACTTTACTTTTTTCTTTTAAAAAATTTAATTCTATCCTTGATATCTTATAAATGTGAAAAATTGCAGTAAAATCTAGAATGTCGTGATACGATAATGAGTATGATTATAATAATATATGGCTTAAAAGTTGAATAAAATTAGTCAACAAATAGAGTATTAATACACCTTTATATATCTTTTAATTTTTTTTTCAATAAATATTCATAGTCTATTGTATCTTTCTATGCATCATCATAAAGTACTCCACCTTCATATTAAACAAAGTTATTGATATATAAACTAATTAACTTTTACAAACACTTGATCCAACGACACTTGAATAAGTAATAAATAATATAATGATAAGAGACGATATTATCCTATACAAGAAGCTTATACCAACGGTAAAACAATAATTTAGATCGTGAACAATATAACAATTATATCCGCATACAGAATTATCTAAAAAAGTGTATTTACAATAATTGTGATAAAAATTGAAAAGATTTGACAAGTTGTATATGCTTCTCTAAATCTTGAATTATAACATTTTATCACTGGAAAGAGTGTGTAAATTTGTTTTAAAAAAAGTAATGTCATTTCATCTTTCTAACTTTGTTAGGACAATAGAATTTTTGTATTTGCCATATTTGTTATTCGAAAATTATATAACTAAATATGTATTTATACAAATACTTGCTTTTTATAAGAAAATGTCACAAATATGCAAATATATCTTTTTTGCACCAACTAAATATGTATTTATACAAATAAAGAATTTTTCCTCCTAATTTTCTACAATTTTTTCTCACTTTTTTAGTAGATTTTATTTTGTTGGTTATTTAACTTTTTTTTCTAAATTAAGTCACACATTAAATATGATTTTTGGTTTGTCTGACGTTGATTGTTTAAGTTTACTTTCAAAATATAAATTTAAAAATTTATATTTTATTCCTTGTTTTTAGCTCCTTATCAATTATGTTTTTATCGTTCCCTTTTTTTCTAATCTTCATTTCAATTAAGTTTACATTACTTCAATGTCGTATACTTGATTTGAATTCCATAATTTAATTAGACGTACAAAATAATTTAGGAAAATTAATAAATATTTTTATAAGTGAAATTTACAAAAAAATTACTTAATGGTGCATTAACATTGCAACTCCCCCACATGCTCATAAATACATGTCTATAGGCTATAGTTAAATTTCCTTATGCTAGATATAAATTCCATAATTTAATGAAGCGAACAAAATAATTTACGGAAATTAAGTAAAATTTACAAAAGAGTGAATTAATGGATGTTAACATTAATATTGTGGTGATCCAAAGCCTTTGAACTCCCAAATTGCTCGATCTATAGTTGAATTTATCAAGTTAGATGTAAATTTCAGAACTTAATGAAATGAATAAAATAATTTTTGCATAGCTCAGTGGTAATTGGAACAATGCAAGAATTCGAACACACGTTCTGATACCATATATGTAATTATGAATAAACCACCACCCAACCTAAAAATTTGAACGGATGGTCTGGATAAATTTAATTCATTTATGAGTATCTCAATAAAGTTTATTTCAATTTTCTGAAAGTTATGCTCATGGCTACACATATCAACAATGACTTAATATTATCTTTTCTATAAATATATTGAGTAGATAGAGAGATTCATTCTCGTGAGTTTAAATTAATAAAACTGAAAACAAGAGAAATATATTGATTAAAGAATTAAGCCCATGATAATTTATGAAAATTAATCCTAATTTAGACCATTTATCTCGACAGTATAGAGAAATTCATTTAAGAGTAGAGCTAAATTTTAAAGTATTTAAAACATATACACAATATAGAGATATTGACTTGGCCATAAAGAAAAGAAAAAACCTCTGCAAAAAAAGAAAATTAAATAAATAAATAGGTAGTGTGGTATATATGTAATTAGTTTAGAAATTTGTGTGCTTTAATTAAATACGAAATTGGACTTCATTGGGCCCAAATCCAATATATGTCATTTTTGTAAAATTTTAAACTTAATGCTATAGTACATATTTACTTTTTGCTATTTTTTCGTAATTCCTTCTTTTTATTTTGGTCTTTAAATTTTTATCTAACTTTTTTTTTTCCTTTTTAACATTTTAAATAAATCTTAATCTTAGTTATCCAACGTTGTTAAAGATTTCACAGTCATCTTTTAGATGTGATTAATGTAAAAACTCTAAGTGCATATATTGCTTAGAAGGAATATAGTAAATAGTGGTCAACATGAATTTAGTTCAGCGATAATTTGACATCTATCTATAATCAATAAATTATGAGTTCGAATCCCCGACCCCACTTATTATACTATATATATATGTGGTAAGTAGTGATACGAAAAAGTATGGTTACAAATAATTGATGAATATGTTATTTTACTAAAATTTGTATTTATGCAGTTCTGATTTTATTGTCAACTGGAACTAATTAAGGGACATTAGTAAAATGTTACGGGTTCAAATCCTCATCCCATATCTGTAATATTCTAATTTTTGTTATATCTCACCATGATTTTTCATGCCTTTTGTTATTTCATTATTAAAAAAAAAAAAACTACCATTTATGTTATTTGGGCCTTTCATGCTTCTAAGTCCATAGCCTGAAACGCTATAGCCCAACTTCTGTCAAGGAGATTTTCGTCCATAGTTTGGAGAATTTTGTTTTTAGTAGCTAGTAAATTTTTCTTAATAAATAATTTTTTAATGTCGTTGGAGGGATACTATTTTAAAATAATTATTTAATATTATTGAACCCGTATTATTTTTAAATAATTTTGACACAACCGATAATGAATAAGAATAGTATCTATATTAAGAATAATTTTACTTAATTTTGAATGATTTGATCACGGTCTCTTTAAACTTATTTTCAGAAAAATACTAATAATAATAATAATAATAAACCGTAGCCAGTTTTTCTAAACCAGTGGTAAATCATATTCAATTTTTTTTATCAAATAAATTATATTCAATTAATCGCTAGATCACACCACCTTATTTAAATTTAATTTAATGGACTCTCACATCATGCTTGAGCATTAAAGATAAATATAAATTAAAGCCTAGAGATAGAGTTAATTTTTTTAAATATTTATCTTATATCAAGTTTTTACTAGAGTTAACAAACATCTACGATCACTAAGTAAGTTCTATGAAAATAAGGGCGCAAGGGGGAGAGGATGTTGACTCTTTCTAGGCCAACTTAACTATGCTGCAGCAGCATTAGTGGAGTAAATGCAGTGGTCAAACAGACAAGATGTTTTTCCAAACACCTCAAATTTTCTGCCATTAAAGTCCATAGATAAACAATAACAGCATATAAGCACAATTTTCTCGACCAAGCCAGACGATGATTATCCCTAAGTCACCACACTCTAAACTCGAGTAGACTCTAGCTCGAGATGAAGTTTCTCGCTCCTTAATACATTTTTCCAAAAGTTATCGGGAGGTATTTCAACATGGTGATCAAGCACATCGAAAATAGAGTGATAAAACAACTTCAACTCAAAACATACTATCATTAATGCAAAACAACAAGGTTACAACCCAGAAAATAAGTTCACAACATCTCCCCCTTACACAAGTTGATTAGCTAGACAACGCCATAAGAAGATTCAGAAATGTAGGAATAAAAACAATACAAAGATGCTAAAATGAAGAGAAGGAGCTAGGAGTTCTCGGCCTCTTCTCAGCTACTGATGTCTGTCTTCTTCTTCTCTTAACTTTCTCTAACAGTTGGAGAGGTTTCTTGGAGTGAGGGTTGATTTCTTCATGAAATGAACAAGGGAATTGTCTTGGTATATTTGTGGTTCTCCTCTTGTTTGCATTTATACCCCCTTCTGATTTTAGGGCAACAAAACACACCCTGTAGGACCCAACTTTCACTCTCAGGTGAAACCTCCAATTACTGTGGTAAATGTCGTTGATAAGTCTTTTCACTGCTAGCTTGCTGCTTTTTGTCTCTTTCTGGAACCGATGTTGTAGCATCATCAAAGCTACAGCAAAATGCATCAAAATCAGACCATTTAAACGAGTGTTAACATTAAACTCTCAGCCATATGAGAACATTGATTTATCTTCTAAATTAGGTACACTCATTGAATATTTGAGGCTAGATAAGACTATCTTTAACTATTTCATGCAACTTTTAGGCACCATTAACTCTCTTTAGGAGAGTTATCAACTGTGACAAGTAATAATATGGAAGTGTTCCGAGTTTGTCTCTACATGGACTAGTTTTCTTTTCAAATAAATTTGCAAATAGCTTGAATGAGCAATCAGGTTTAGGATAAAAATAGTTGAAATTGTTGGGAACATAGTTTAAAAATACGAGGAAAACATAAGTTAAAAAAGCCAACCACTTTTGTGCACCTACTACTCTTAGTTTTAAAAAGATTAATTACAGCTACCAGATGTGCCAGGGCATTTTCTCACTTTATACAAACTGGTTAGACTTCTATTTCATACTACTTTTGATTAATTTAGAAGCTTAGGCTAGCGTTTATCCAAGTCTATGAAACACTAGAATCCTAAATAATTAAAACTTTAACTTTCGTTTAACGGGTAAGAGTGCCTATGTCTAGGTTCTTGTTTTAGTTTTTATTTCTAGGTAACTTCTCATTTTATCTTGACCAACTCTGTTTCATTCTAACCTTTTCAGAATTAAGTCAAACTAATGTGATCTAAACGAATGACCAACAAGTAAATCAACAAGATGAATTATATCAATCAAGATAAACAATAGGAGCGAAAACGTTATGATAGATGCAATTTGAGAAGATAAGAAACTAAGAAATTCGTAGGAAGGTTGAAAATTTAATTTAGCTACGCATGAAAATAGAGAAAACGAAATTACAGGAGAAAATAACAAAAAAATTCATTTTCATTAGAATCGAAAATAAGTACAAAATTAGAAATATAATAAATCAATTTGATTTAAAGAAAAGTATTGGACCACTAAAAAACTAACTAAGGGAAATAAATAGAACCTTAATGCTGGAAAAATAATTCAAGGTAGTAAAAATTAAAATGAAAGTTGAAAGCTGAAAAATGGAGGATGACATGAATGATCTCGAAACTCAATTTATGGCCTTGGTTGTTACAATTTCATGAGAGTTTTATGGGAAGTTTGGTTGCTCATTTGAATGATAAGTTATGACTTCCTCTTGCATAATATGTGGTAGGGTGATTTGAGCATTTGACTCCCATGAAAGAGGCTTGGTCAAAGTGTGTTAAAATGCAATGTTTCCACGTTCTGCGCCAGGCACATTTAGGTGTGTTTGCAGGAAATCTCTAAATAATGTGGCTGGCGGATTTGTGTGTCGGTAGAGCTGGGAACATACTTCACGAGATGGAATTCATTCCTCCCCGACATTAGGGGAGTAGATGAGTGTTCTCTTAAATTCTGACTCCGGGACTTGAACAAGGGGTCCCACCCTCTCATTGGCCAGGGAGGGACTTCCGGTTATTGGTCGGACCATAACCGGGTTGTTCATTAGAGGAGCAGTGGTATTTAAGGAGTAAGATGTAACTCAGAGGTAAAATGGTAATTTGACCCAACTTGAGTTACGAGCACTCGTGAAGGATTGACTTGTCATTAATAGTCATATATCCGTGGACACGAAAACAAGAAGAGTGCAATTGTGGGTCTTTAGTGGAGTGATTTGTAGTTAACAAATGTTGATTAACTCAGTCAATGAGTTTGACCGATTAATCACGTATCGTTGGAGCTTCTGGTCTGTAGGTCCATTTGGTCCCCTTGCTAGCTCATAACGGATAAAACGAGAATCTAGGTTTTGGAAGAATTTGAAGCTCAAGGGAATTTATGTATATTGATACATTATAATATATATTTAATTCTAAATTAAAACTATATATTACGAGAGAAATTGTTTGAATGTGATTCAAATAAAATTAATATGAATATGATTCATGTTAAAACTATAGGTTAAAAATAATGTGCATAGATGTATATTACAACTATAGGTTATGCGAGAGAAATGTTTTAGAATATGATTCTAATTTTATAATAAATAATTAAGTGTTAACTATTTATTTGATTTATATATATATTTATTAATTAATTATTAATTGGATTAATAATTAATTATATTTATTAATTAATATGATTAATTAATAAATTATATATATATATTAATTATTATTATTAATTAACAATATTAATATATAAATTAATAATTAACTCCTTACAAAATTGCAGGGGAGTGACGTGGGGTAAAATTGCAAAGAGAAGGTAGAACAAAAAGGATGCCCGATTGATTTCTCTCAATCAAGCTCTCACTCTCTCAAAGACTCTCCCTCTCATCCAAATAGTGCTCCCACAAGCACGATCCCGAGACCCAAGAGGATAGCAAGGAAGATTCTCTGGTGGTGTTCGTAGGAAATCAAATTGAAGAAGTGTTCTTCAAAGGTAAGGAAAAACAAGTTTTTCCCCCGTGTTTTCAATTTTGTAAGTTTCGGTTTTGTTTATCAAAAATCAAGAACGATGATTCACTTCCGCTCCGGGATTCACATCCCTCCAGGTAGAAAGTCTAAAAAATAATGTGGTTCGCGCATTAGTCCAACATTCTTTATTTTTCCTACCAAACACACATAATTGCTTCATTTTACCTGCATTTACCTAAATCTAAGTGCCCAAGTCTTTAAACACATAGTATATACATTTTCACATAATTATATGCATGATGTATGCTTTTAACTCCACATTATCTTAACTAAGCATGATTAATAACACTTTTTTGTCTTTAAATCAAGGCTTATGAAGCCAATTATGGGTCCTTTATTTCAAGGAAACCAATTTTTTGAGACAATCGACATAGGGAGGAAACTTTTGTGCTTTATTCCAAGGAAACCAATGTTTCGTAACAATCGACATATCATGGCAGCTTATGGTTCTTTAAGTGAAGGAAACCAATGTTTTGGGATAATCTACATAACTAGACAACTATTGGTCCTTCATTTCAAGGAAACTAATGTTTTGGGACAAACGACATATCGAGAAAACTATGGGTCCTTTATTTCAAGGAAAACAATATTTCAGTTTGAGGAAACTATAGGTCATTTATTTCAAGGAGAACAATATTTAGAGACAACCGACATATATCTAGGAAATTATTGGTCATTTATTTCAAGAAAACTAATGTTACGAGATAACCGACATATTGAGGTAACTATTGGTTCTTTATTTCAAGGAAACCATTGTTTTGAGACAACCAACACATCGTTGCAACTAGTGGCCTTTTATTTCATGGAAACCAATGTTTCGGGACAACTGACATATCAAGCAACTATTGGTCATTTATTTCAAGCAAACCAGTATTTCAGAACAATTGATATATCAAGGCAACTATTGGTCCTTTATTTCAACAAAATCAATGTTTCGGTTCAACCGACATATCAAGGCAACTATTTGTCTTTTATTTCAAGAAAACCAATGTTTCAGAAAAATCGACATATCTAGGGCAACTATTTGGTCATTTATTTCAAGAAAACCAATGTTTCGAGAAATGGACATATCGAGGAAACTAATTGTCCTTTACTTCAACGAAACCAATATTTTGGGACAACCGACATATTGAGAAAACTATTGATGCTTTATTTAAAGGAAACCAACATTAAGGTACAATTGACATATCGAGACAACTATTGGTTCTCTATTTCAAGAAAACCAATATTTCGAGACAAACGACATATCAAGACAACTATTCGTCTTTCATTTCTTGGAAATCAATGTTTTGGGACAACCGACATATTGAGGCAACTATTGGTTCATTCTTCCAAGGAAACCAATATTTCGGAGCAACTGACATATCGTGTCAACTATTGGTGCTTTTTGTTCAAACCAATGTTTCCGGACAATTGACACATATCGAGGCAACTATTGATCATTTATTTCAAGGAAACCAAAATTTCGAGACAACTGACATAACAAGGAACCAATTGGTCCTTAAATAAAGGAAACCATTGTTTCAATGAAACCGACATATCCAGGCAGCTATTGATCATTTATTTCAAGGTAACCAATGTTTCCTTGAGAACCGACATAACGAGGAACCTATTTGGTCATCTATTTCAAGGAAACCAATGTGTTTAAACAATTGATATATCGAGACAACTATTAGTCCTTTATTTAAGAAAACCACTGTTTCGAGATAACCCACATATCGAGGCAGTTATTAGTCATTTATTTAAGGAAATCAATGTTTCAAGACAACCGATATATCGAGACAATTTTTGGTCCTTTATTTCAAGAAAACCAATGTTTTGGAACAACCGACATATCAATGCAACTATTGGTCATTTATTTCAAGGAAACAAATGTTTCGAGGCAATCGGTATATCAAAGCAACTATTGGTCTTCATTTCATGGAGACACATGTTTCAAGACATATGGCATATCAAGGTAACTATTGGTCATTTATTTTAAGGAAACTAATGTTTTTGGACAACTGACACATCGAGGCAACTATTGGTTCTTTGTGTCAAAGAAACCAATATTTCGGGACAAACGACATATTAAGGCAACTACTGGTCATTTATTTCAAGGAAACCAATTTTCGAGTTAACCGACATATCGAGGCAGCTACTGATTTTTTATTTCACGGAAATAAATCTTTCGAGATAATCGACATATTAAGGCAACTATTGGTCTTTTATTTAAAGGAAACAAATGTTTTGAGACAACCGACATATCAAGACGTCTATTGGCTTTTTATTTCACAGAAACCAATGTTTCGAAACAACCGACATACCGAGACAACTATCTGTCCTTTATTTCAAGTAAACTAATGTTTCTGGACAACTTATATCTAGGCAACTACTGGTTCTTTATATAAGAAACCCAATGTTTCAGGACAAGGCTTACCTAAAATCTAACATTTGAAAGGCAACTATTGGTCCATTATTTCAAGGAAACCAATGTATCAGAACGATTGATATATCAAGCAACTATTGATCCTTTATCTCACATAAACAAATCTTTCGAGACAACCGACATATTAAGGCAACTATTCGTTCTTTATGTCAAGAAAACCAATATTTCGGGACAAACGACATATAAAAAAAACAATTGGTCATTTATTTAGGAAACCAATGTTTTAGGTTAACTGATATATCGAGGCAACTATTGGTCACTTATTTCAAGGAAACCGATGTTTTTGGACAACCACCATATTGAAGCAACTATTCATTCTTTATGTCAAGAAAACCAATATTACGAGACAAACGACATATCAAGGCAAAAATTGGTCATTTGTTTGAAGGAAACCAATGTTTCAAGTTAACCAACATATTGAAGCAACTATTGAGCAATTATTCCAAAGATACCAATGTTTTGAGACAACTGACATATCGAGGTAACTACTGGTCCTTTATTTCAAGGAAGCCAATGTTTCAGGATGATCAACATATCGAGGCAACTATGGATTTTTTATTTCACAAAAATCAATGTTTTAGAACAACTGACATATCGAGGCAACTATGAATTTTTTATTTCACAAAAATCAATGTTTTAGAACAACTGATATATCGAGGCAACTATTGGTCCTTTATTTCAAGAAAAACAATATTTCGAGACAACTGATATATCAAGGCAACGATTGGTCATTTATTTCAAGGAAACCAATGTTTCTCGACAACCGACATATCGAGGTAACTATTTGTCTTTTATGTCAAGAAAACCAATATTTTGGACAAACAACATATCAAGGCAACTATTGGTCATTTATTTCAAGGAAACTAATATTTCGAGTTAACAAACATATCGAGAGAACTATTGGTCTATTATTTGAAGGAAACCAATGTATTCGGACGATCGAAATATCGAGGCAACTATTGATTCTATATTTCACATAAACCAATATTTCAGGACAACCGACATATCGAGGCAACTATCCGTTCTTTATGGAAAGAAATCTAATATTTCGAGACAAACAACATATCAAGGCAACTATTTATCGTTTATTTCAAGGAAACTAATGTTTTTGGTTAACTGACATATCTAGACAACTACTGGTCCTTTATTTTGAGGAAACCAATGTTTCGGTACGACCGACATATCGAGACAACCATTAGCCCTTTATTTGAAGGAAACCTATGTTTCTGGACAACCGACATATCGGGGCAATCTTCGTTCTTTATGTCAATAAAACCAATATTTCGAGACCAACAACATATCAAGGCAACTATTTGTCATTTATTTCAAGGAAACCAATGATTCAAGTTAACCGACATATCGAAGCAACTATTGGGCTATTATTCCCAGGGAACCAATGTTTCGGGACAACAGACATATCAAGGCAACTATTGGTCCTTTATTTCAAGGAAGCCAATATTTCGGGATAATCGACATATCGAGGCAACTATTTTTTTTTTTAATTACCCAGGAGTCGACGGTCCTTTGACCTTTTTGTCCCTATACCTAGGGGTATGCGCACTATCCTCATACTTGTACATTGCAAGGGAATATCGAGGCAACCATTAGTTTTTTATTTAAAAAAAACCCAATATTTCAGGACAACCGAAGTAACTGGACAACTATTAATCATTTATTTCAAGGAAATTAATATTTCGAGACAACCGACATATTAAGACAGTCATTGGTCATTTATTTAAAAAGAAACCAATATTTCAATAAATCCAACACCTTGAAAATACAAAAATATATAACAGCAATAAAAGTAAAAAATAAAAAAGATTTAGGTATATAACTAAATCTCTTTTCTCAAAATCACTCATTCTACCATCATTACCAAACACACCACGAGTAATACCTTAAAAATCAATCTAGAGTGATTTTAAACTTTCCTAAAATCAATTTGTTAATTTGAGAAACATAGTCATGGAAATGGAAGTGATTTTGACAATGAAAAAATACATGCCAAAATCACTCCTAAACACACCTCTACACAGTGAATAAACAACATTCACACATGTGTAAGCTTTTTGTTAAATTAAAAACAAAAAGAATAACAAGGATAAATAATTCTTTACTTAACATTTGGATTAAAAAGGATCAAAACTTTAGATATATGAAAGTTTAGAGAAATTTTTTTTTATGAATAAAATTTAAATCATTATTTTCAAAACATTGAATTACAAGTTAATTCTGAATTAAATTTAAGAATCTATTAGATACCATATTTAAAATTTAAATACTTATAAAAATTGTGAAGCTTAGTTCATAGGTAATTGACACATGTCTCTTACCAAGAGATCGTGAGTTAAAATTCACCACCCTTACTTGTTATACTAAAAAAAGAAAAAATACTTATATAAATACTTTTTAAAGTTTTTAGACACAACCATCACCACTATCGGGATTATGATTTTTATTTATAGTGACAATTATATGTCTTGTGATCAATGATATTTGAGTATTTTTTTGCTTAGATGAGACTTTTTTATTTTCTTTTATTTTTTAAGTACAATATATGAGGACAAGGATTCGAACTTACGATCTTTTGGTCGGAGATAAATGTCTTAATTAATTGAGTTATGCTCCACACTTCTATAAATTTCTTCAATACATCAATGTTCTTATCAAAAGACATTTGTAACTAGTTCCGTGGCGGATTTTGATTTATTTTTAGGGATTTTAGGTATTTATTGGGCAACCAAGAGTTAATTTTGGGATTTGTTGTTTCGACCCCATTGATAACTACTTTATAATAATAATAATAATTTTTTTTTTTTAAATTATGCTTACTTTCTCCGTATTTCTTGTGTATATTTGTTACATTTCTTAAAAATGTATTTGGCAAACATGAACGCTCAAAGATAATTGAAACATACTCTCACCATAAGATCATAAGTTCAAATCCCTCCACCCACTTGTTGTACTAAAAAAATATGTATTTAAATTATTTTTTAAATTTAAAAAATGAAAACAACTTTTTTAAAATGGCCATTTTTAATTTTCATTAAACGTTTTATAAACCTAACTTTTAGAATCAGAAAACTAAAAATAAAATAATTATAAAACTAGACAATAACCAAACTAAATTTTTTAAAATCTGAAAACTAATCAATACAGTCACCAGAGTTTGTTTATAGGGTTAAATTTGTAATTTAGCTCAATTTTGAAAGTCCAAATTTTGAAGTCTTATGAAATCATCCCGATCCGATCCCAACTTTAGTGGTCCCCACAAACTCTCTCGACTGGCCACGTGGCACCACTTATCACTTTCTTCTCTCCTTTTCAATTTTCTTCCCTCTTTTCCTTTTCCGAATAAATTTCCAAAAATGCAAAATTAACAAAACCAAATAAATCACTAAATATATAAAGGTTCCTATTTCTAGATTTTTAGTCTTAAATATTCTAAAATTCTCCATTTTAACTTCAATGTATTAGAATTTCTCAATTAAATTATTTCTAGCGTTTATGTATTAAATAAACAGTTGTTTTGTTAATATATTTGAACACATGTACGTCATTTAAACATGTCATTCAAAATAAATAGACTATTTTATTAAATAAACCGTTGGACTTAATGTAAGTAGTATATAAGGGAGCATATTTCACGTGCCTAAATTTATTAACTCAATGCTAACAAAATTCAACAACTTTCTAAAGAATGACCAAACTGTGAATTCTTTTTTTATACGTCAAAAGTAAAATGGATAAGTTTAAAAGATTGAAGACCCAATTGAAAATTATGCAAAAGAAACTTAAAGGACCCATTCGTATTTATTTTATTTATTTATTTTTACAATATATTGCAAGAAAAAAAATATTTAACCTTTGAAACTAAGACACAAAATAATAAAAAAATACATGTTAGAAAATAACAAAAAAATTACTCTGAATCAGATGCAACGTAGCGGATAGGGACACAAATAATGTATGTTTAGCTTAACTAAATACAGTTATCTGAAAATTACAAAATTACCACTGCTATAAATACCAGAGCCGGAAAATGTCGCTCCTAGTTGTTAATCGCACAGTACTGAAGTGCTCTGCTTTCTCTGTTCCCTCTCCACCATGTAAAGCGAAATTCCTGCTTTTTTCCCTTCTCTTTCTCTCTCTATCTGATAAATATTCCCATTTTGTTCGCTCTGAAGATCTCCACTTCTCTTGGAATCGGCCTGCTAACTGGTAAGATCGACGAACTTCGCCTCTCTTTACTCTTTTTCAGCTTGTTTGTTTGTGTGTGTGTGTTTTGTTTCTGGTTCGATGTTTTTGATTCTCTGAATTTTGATGCTCTGAAGATATGCTTCCGAGTCAGTTTTAGGGTTTTTTTTCCTTCTCAAGCTTCTCGTGGCTATGGGAATTGAATGAATCGGATGTGCTATGTGTTGTCTGACTTGACTACTATGTATGCGAATTTTAACTGATTTTCTGTTGTTTTGTTTCGTGCTATGAAGGTGGTGTTCTACGTGTGGAACTGTTTAATTGTTAGATGGAGTAGTGTTGAAGGATAATAGGTACTTTGAAGTTTAAATTAGGTCACGATTTTCAATGTTTATCCGGTTGAGTACTTGTGACTTAAGACCTAGTTGCCGTCGTTTTCTCGCTACTTGTTTTGTTGTGTTTTTAATTTTTAATTTTGCTACCTATTTGGATTTTTTTTTAATTCTAATAAATTATTGGTTTCGTTTTCACTTTGGGATACCGTTTAACATTTGAGTGTTATGCAGCTGTGATACGCTTTTCACTTCTTTGACCCGAGTATTTTGTCCACTGATGGGTCAGATTTTTGGTTACTGGAGGATGATTTTTGTAGCTATATGATGATTTATTACGATTTAAAAGTGACTTCTAAATTATAGGGGTGAGGGTGACTTCATTTCTCCATCAATATGGTCATTACCTCAAACTGTGTGCCAGTTGCCAGAATCTGGTGCCCAATTTTTTATTGTGATTTTTCTATCATGTGCTCTTTTCAATTTGATATAAAGATTAGATATTAGTGTTGTGTATAAATGTTGATTGAATATTTTAAGTGGCTTCATGTTGTTCCGTACTAAAGAGGCTCAAAATTGGAAGTTTTAGTGGTTTTTTCTTTCCTCTCATTAGGAAACAAGACTTCCATAAAGAGGGATGACTCTCTGAAGTTGCCTACATAAATAAGACTTTCTTGACTGCCTTTTGATGTATATAATGATCTAGATCACTAAGATACTTTTTCTCGTTTGTTTTGGTGTTAAAATCTTAGTCTTCATGGCTGTTTAGTGAATGCTGGGGTGGAATATTTGAGGCAAATAAGCTCTGCAAGTTGATTTCATAATTTAATTCTTATGCTCTGGACTCAGAAATATGTCAAGCGGAACTGTGAGAAGGGTCTCACGGCAAGATATTCAACTGGTAAGCGGGTTTTTAAACTTACAGCATATTCATGACTAAGACTCACCCAACGGTCCAAAATTGCTCATTATTCTGCATTTGTTTTTTTCCTGCAACCCAACAGATCCCCAGAGAACTGGATATTAGTTGTAGGAATAGCTGACAAAGCAGGTTTAGACCTTCATAAATAGTTGAGCCATTACCCCGAGGAACTTACTTGTGAGGTCAGATGACATAAGTTTACAGGCAAATGGAACAAATTCCTTAACTTATTTTTCTCGAGTGAGTTATGGATGATGTCATATGAGCTATTTGTGTTTATGTTCATGCCAATGGGTGCTACATATAGTTGAGCATGTTGTCAATGTCATCACGTAATGGATATCCAAAATGCTCTGACATTTGTTGGAAAACTAGAGGATTAGATCTTTATTTTATCTAAGAAAAAATTGGTTCATGGACATAACGAAGAGATATTAGAGAAGTGGAATAACTTAGAATGAAAAATGTCATGCTGGTTTTCGAAGCATACAATTACAGACATTTTGATTTTGAAATTTTCTCGTCATATAAGATATTGAATTATTTGGTTTTAATGTATCAAACCATTAGCAATACATAATTTTATTATTATTATTTTTTTTTCTTTTCACGTATGTGTTACATAATTTGACCTTTTCTCAATACTCTATATCATGTTTAAAATACAAATGTCTTAGTCCAAAAAATTTTGAGGTTTGCACTAATCAACCAAAATGGAATCTAGGGGAGTTAAGGTTTGCAATGTTTCTCACTCTCTCTAAATATGAAAAGTTCAGAAAGTCCTTCAAGGTGACCTGAATCTGGTTTCCTTGTACCAAAATCTTGATCCACTAGAATGATGATGCCCCATAGATATGCTCTAAAATTAGCCAGAATAAGTGACCTGAAAAAGCTGATCCTATTTCCTTTTGAACTTTGATTCCAAAATATGAGAGTGAGTGGAAGGAGCCGATGGTGGGAGGCCGATCAATCAATTGGGGGAGATTCATACACCTGAATGATGCCCCACAGATAGCTCCAGTATTAGCCAAAACAAGTGACAAACCAAAGCTAATCCTCGTTCTCATTTTGACTTTAATACCCAAGGGTGATGGGGAGGGAGGGGAAGGGGGTGATGGTTAGAGGCCAATGTCGACAGATTGATGAAATAAATTTAATTTAAAAATAATAATATTAATTATTAGTAAAAAAAGTCACATCCGTATTTTCAAATTAATATTTAATTGTCATGTCATACTCTTTTTAATTTTTTAGTTGTTTAAGTCACTAGCGGCAACTAACAGTTAAGAGTTTTGGGACTAAGAAAATAGTATTTATTGAACCGTAGGGCTAAATTGTCAATTCTAGATCTATATGGACCGAATAGAAACAAATCCCAAACTACAGGACCAACAACATATTTTTGCCTTTTTTCAATATTTATAAGCTATCATATCGATGAATTTTGTTCGAGCTTTCCTATGGACTATCTGGGGAGAACGGAACCAAAGAACCGTCGACAATAAACCACAACCTTATGAGAGGTTTTTTGATGCTATTGTTTACAAAGTTGTCACTTGGTGTAAGAACACTCCTTTTTCATCATGATAGTTACACTCCCCTATTAGTTAATTGGAAGTCCTACATGTAACCCTTCTTAAGGGCCTTTTGTAATTTCATACATCAATGAAATTGTTTCTTTCACAAAAAAAAAATATTTTTAATACATCATAATAGTATGGCCATGTCCTAGAATCTCTATAGTCTATGGAAGATGCTATCCCCCCTCTCTTCCATTTTCACTATTGGGGCATTAACTTCCATCACTCTAATGAAAGATGCACCTTCCAATTTGCATTAATTTCAGGTGACTAATCTCATCCAGTTATTTGTACTTGTATTTTAGGTTCGAAGTCTTATAGAGCGATGCATTCAGCTTGATATGAGCAGAAAAGAAGTCGCAGAAACACTTTTGAATCATGAAAATATTGACCCTAGTTTCACGGAGCAAGGTAATCATGTATTAAATGTTTATTTTCTAACGTTATTGCTTACATATTTGCTGGTTTGTTCTGTAGGTGATGGATTTATGATCTATATCATGGGTTTGGTTACCATTTTTTTATTTAATTAGTAAAATAATGTGCTTCTTTGTTTTTCCTCCCACTCACAAAGCTCTTGTTAGCCAAAACTCATATTAATCTGACTGTGACTAGGACCTGCGAGATAAAAATTAAAACCGTGTGTTCATGTGTTTTCATTTGTATGACCGTAAGCAGTTGTGATCAAGTTATTGTGATCAGTTGTCATCCATATTTAATAATGGAAAGAACACAATCATGGTGTAAATGATATCGGTTAATTGACAGTGTTGTTAGAAGTAGAACAACACCTAAGTGGAAGATAGTAGTAGTATTATGTGCTATGGCATTAGCTAGTTTAGTCAGATGAGTAATGAGTCAACCATAAAAAAAATGTATAGTAGATTTATAGCATTTAAATTATGTGGATGTAGAGGAAAACGATTGATGATGCATTTAAAAGTTGATAATATGGCAGCTATTGGCTTAAAAAATAATCATGTATGAAGACGATTAATTAGGAAATTGAGAGATAAGAATCTCAACGATTGCAGCATACTTTTTTCTTCTTTTTGTTCCTTTGACAAAGAAACAGAAACTTCTTATTGATATTTGAAAAAAGTTACAAACTAAAGACTCCCTTTTAAGACTATACTATAAAGCAGCCAAAGCAGATAAACATCTAAAACATAACCCACAATCGGAAATAAGATTACTAGAAAGCTCCCCAATAAAAGTTAATTTCATAAAACGAGTGATTGCAGAACTCTCTGGCAAGAGCATAGAACTTATCATATCAGATCAAACTTTCTTATTCTTGAAAAGCCATTGATTTCTTTCAAACCAAATGCCTCGAACCAGAGTAAACAGTAAATTAAATTCAAGGATCACCCTTGACATTTGCTTTAAACTTTTATCAGTCATGTTTAGACTTTTAAAAAACGCTAGCCAAACTAACACGTTCACCTTTCCACTACTATTTGTCTTCCTGAAAGCTGTCACAAAAGGGTTTTGTTAGGAAGAGGCCAAGACATCCCAAACTATCCAAATTCTAGCGCCTCTTATCTTTCTTTCTAGAGATTTGTATTTTTTTTTTAACAATTCCTAAATACTACTATAATCATTTCTTCATTCCTCAGATTTCTCATAAACTGTTCTCCTGTTGTTTTCAAAATATTTTCAGTTAGATTATAAGTTCATTCTTAGCCTGTTGGAAGGTCAAAAGTTTGCTTTTTGATGATGAAAAACAGCTTTGCTGGGGCTATTCTCTTATCAGCAGTCTTCTTGTAAATTTTTTTATCTCTTCATATTTATTGGTTGTGCTCCAAGTCTCCAAGGCATGTTTGAAGATGCCCGTTGGTTAATAAAGACAGTTATTATTCTTGAAGATGGTAGAGGCTTGTGTTGCAATGTACCATCTTCAAATTGTTCTAGCAACTTTTCTTCTCTTTCTACTAAATGCTCTTTGAAGTAGCTTTTACTGCATCAACCCACAGCAACCTTGCTTTGCTTTCCAACTTCGCTCCACTTGGCATTTGTTCAATATTGTTCTTAGAGCCGGTATCCAACAGCCTAGAAAATTTAAAGGTTACAAATGCTCCCAACACTTGCCAACATAATGAAATGAAAGAACACCACCAATGAAAGCATGGTTTTCCATCCAAAAAAAACTATACTGAAGGTTTGAACTATGAAAGGTCATACTTAGAATTTATGATCTAGTTGTTAAGTGGTATAAAAAAACCTTAATAAAGAAAACCCTTGATGTCTCTAAAGTCTAAGTCTTGAGGTGGACGTAGACCTAGAAACAACCACCTGAGGTTTTGAGTACCTTGTCTAACTTCCATACCAGAATTGAGATAGAATTGCAGGTTGTAAACACTTTCACTACCTTTTTTTATGTTTACTTCACCGATGGTAATCAAAACCTTTTGTATTGCTTCTGTTCCAGTTTGGCAGAAGCTCGAAGAGGAGAATCAGGAATTCTTCAATGCATATTATCTGAGACTGATGGTGAAGAGCCAGATTATTGAGTTCAACCGGTTGCTTGAACAGCAGGCAAGAATGATGCACCAGATACATCCATGTGCTGTGACTGCACTATCTAGTTCTAACGGGTCCCACGTCCAACCTGGTATGGCTGCTTTTCTCCTAGTTGGGAGCTTCATCTTCGTATGTTATTTGTTGCATTGCACTTCAATATTGGATTAGAGTAATGATTTATTGACCGAGGATAATTTTATAATTACATGCCAGCTACAATGCATCTGATCTCTTAATAATAAGAAGAGGTCCCTTCTCTTATAAAAATAAAAATAAAAAGAAGATGAAGAAAAAGAGAGGTTAGAGATTTCTCCCTATTGTTATCCCCTTCAGTCTGCTGCCTTTGTCCAAGGAAAGAAGAGTCTATTGACCACCTTTTCTCCACTGTCCTTTTGCAACCAATTTTTGGGCGTTTATGTTGAATGAGTTTGGTTTCTCTGTGTGCCTCCCTGGATTGGTGGATGATTGGCTTCTCGAAGTAATTTAGGGGTGGTTTTGAAAGGAAAAGCTAAGATACTTTGGAGTTGTGCTGCTATTCTATTTTTTTGGAGTATTTTGAAGGAAAGGAATCAATGAGTTTTCTACAACACAACACTTCCTTTTGACATTTTTTGTGAAAACGTATAAGATTATTATGGCCTCTTGGTGCCTTAATCATATGAGATTCTTTTGTAACTACAGGTTAACCCAGATTTCTCAAGATTGGAAAATTGTAATGCGTTAGTTCTTTAGGGAGGTCTTCTTGGCCTCTGCCCTTAAGTTGTTCTCCCCTCTTTTAGGGGGTATTGTGGTTGAAGAAGTTGCATTTCTAATTGAGCACCTTACTTGAATGGGCTATAGGATGTACAACTGTTTCCTTCAGTTCTAAAAAATTTATTAGAACTGTGTCCTTAAGTTTTAAAAAATTTGTTAGTATCGCAATGAAATCAAAGTACTTTATTTTACAGTACATCAAAGCTGCTATGCTCCGGAGCATACAGGACCTGCTTTGAAACAAGATGACATAGACCACCCTGTTGGTGTCAGCTTAGGCAATGCATATTCTAATGGTACCCAACCTGTACACTCAACTATGCACACTGCAGTGGACATGTCTTCTCATGGCATGAATGATGCTGCACCTCAGAGCTCAAATGTAGGTCTGTTTCAAGGAATAAATGGAGGGATGATAAAGCTAGAAACTGGATATTCAAACAGTTCCCCCTACATGTTTGGAACAGAGGGAAATGTCCTTGATGCACGTCAATCAATTGGGAACGCATCAGTTGCATCTTTTGCTAGTGTTGATTCCAACACACCGTCCTTCAATGAATCACTTCTTGATCCGGATCCCTCTTCATTTGGATTCATTAGTCCAATTACCAGGAATTTTAGTCTCTCAGATCTGACAGCAGAGTTTTCCCAGGGTTCAGGTATTATCTTTCACTCCCTATCTTAATTTATAATGTATCGTATTCTCTTAAGTTTCAGTTATAAGAGGTGTTCAAGAAGGTAATTATTTTATCAATGAGACATATTGTAAATTGAAGTAGTGTTGTCCAACATATTCAGGATCATAGTAAAGAAAAGAAATCAAACTTTTTCCCTTTTGTTAAGCTTCTCCTTTATAATGTCAAAAAAGAGGAGGGAAAGAGAGTAGACCATATAGATGTATCATCAGTTATAATAACATGACGACTTTGAATTGCCAGATATACTGGATAGCTATGCCAGATGTCCCTTTTTACCACCAGAGGCTGATAACATTCTTGATAATTGTGAGAATGGAGACCGTCTTGGTAATGAATTTTCTGTATATGTCGATCCTTGCTTGTAATATTCAACAAGTGGTTCCTGACTTAAAATTTCTGCGCATTTAAAGATAGCAAAAGGTTGGACACTGTATCAGAGAGCTTGAGTTATGAAGACTTCAGACACAATTAGCTGGTAAGTTATTTGTACTTAATTGATCATTTTATAAATGTATGCTTCTCTGTTACCGTTCTTCCTAGAAGAATGAAGACAACTATACACATACAGATGTATGTGGTACACCATTTTTATTTCAAGTTGGTCCACTTAAATTTTGGGGGGTCTCTATCCATTCTCCAGTGTGAAGAAATCACGACAGTACTTTGTTTGGTATCCGATTACTTTTTACGAGAATGGGGTTCCTTGAGGGGACACGCTCATTGAGATGGATTGCTTGTGGGTTCATTGGAGATTTAAATTTCATTTAAAATCTTTATATTCAACCAAATAAGGATATATTAAGATCTGCTAAATCTCCAAGCTGTCCTTTTCTTTCTTTCTTTTTTTTTTTAATTTCTTTTTTATTAGGGGAAAAAATGATATCTTTGGGAGGTGGAGGAAAAGGGAACCTCCCCCTCCAAAAGGACTAAAAATGAAAAGCCTTCTGATCAAGGTTGATCATAAGAAGGATGTGATTAACAAGTCTTTGATTCACTTCAGAGCTCTTGAGAGCTTACAGAAGCCAGTCGACTTAGGTAAATATAAAGATACGACAAGAGAGTTTAGCATCAAGGACCCAACACACCTGTAAGGCAAAAGAACATCGAAGGAGAATTCATGACTGCTATACCAAGTAGTATTTACATTTACTTACAACACACGACTTTTCAGCTGTATGATTCTAGGAAGTAGAATGTGAATGAGAATGCACGTCACATATGAAATGGTTCTTAAACGTATTTACACTTCAGTTATTCTAGTGTTACCACTATTATCTATTTGCAGGGGGAATAATAACCCACAGTTACACATTTGAACTTCAGGCTATATTATTATTAGTATTGGAACTTTACGAGTTATCCGCCTTTAAACTATTTTCATGTCAATTTAGTCATGAAGTCATTGTTAACTTATAGTTAATCTTGATTCTTAGCATTCGATATTAGTGTAGGCAGCTGCATATGGGGGCAAAAACTTGTCCATGTCTGCTTTTTCGTAGTAATTTATTAACACAATCTTCTCTACTTTTTAATGCAGTGAAGAAGAAATGTACATTATGTAATGTATTTTACAGACATGTGGAGCATGCAAGCTGCTTATTGATGAACTTTTAAAGCAGTTGTACATGATTAAAGGCACATGGGTTTGCTGGCAACCTTAAAATTGATGCATCAAATATCATGATTTTGTTGCTATACTTGTGCAGATGATTGTACATAATCATTGTAGAGCTGGAGAAGGCTTTCCAATTTATACCGAAACTTACTGATTCATATGCGCCAGTTCCACTGATATCATTATGCAGCGACAAAGGAGTTTTCCTTTAGAACACAGCACAGCTCCAGATTACTAGAGCACAGGTTAACATCAAGAATGGAAATAATATATCACAGTGATTCTGAAAACAATCTATTAACCTTTTAATGTTTGATGTTTTGATTGATGATTGCGGTATTGGAAGAAGTGATTGTAATGATCCGATGATTATGCTGAGTGTAGAGATTGTTAGAATCAATACAGGATGTTGGTTGGGTTGAAGTTGAGCATTGAATTCATGGAGATGGCCATACTGTCTTTAATTGAAGAAGTCTCCTGAGGTGGGTTTTTTATATGTTACAAGTGTCGATATCTGATTGGAGAGGTCATTTTTTTTTTTATTGATGAATTCAATGATATTGATATGTGTATGCCTTGTGGAATTGGGTAGGAAATTTATGCGTCATATTTGGTCTCCCTATCCCAATTCCAAGTGTTTGAAACTTTCATTTACCATTCATTTTGGGAATGAAAATCTCAACAGATTCTTGAGAATCTAACATGGAAATATGGCATATAGGTGGTACATATTCAAATCAACAATTTTGATCATCTCACAAGCAGACAAATTGGAATATTCACATATTTGGACTTGTAATGTTATGTTAGGATTGAGAAATTTTATGCTCAAATCTCTAGTGTTCTCTTATTTATTCCTGTGTCTACTATTTAGCATAATACCATCACCCATCGTTATTAAGAAATTGAAAGAAATAGAGAAAACAAGAAAAAGCGAGGAAAAAATAGACATAAAAATAAAAATCACTTTTGAAATGGAGGCTCAACGGGAACAAGAGGGATCTCGATCTAGAGAAGAGACTTCTCCTTCCATTTTTTCGAATGAAAAGGAAGATCCAGATGAAATGGAAGAGGAGATAGAGTGAATAGAAAGGAATCTTTAAAATCTTTGAACTTTTACGGTTGTCTAGTAAATCTAAAATATTTAGTATCTATTTAATGGAGACATTCTTGAACTTTAAAAGTGCTTAATAAGCTCTTGAACTTTGATTTTGTCTTATAGATCCATGACCTATTAAATATCTTTTAAAAATTTATAGATTTATTAGATATAAAGAAAATTCAAAAACCTAAGACAGTTTTCAAAATTCAAAAACCTAATTTAAATCTAATGACTCCAAAAATTTATGAGTTTATAACCTTTCTTTGATTATAGAAGTATATAAAATAGCAATTTATATGCAAAAAATTTTCTTTAATTGGGTGAATTTTCAAACTTCAAAATCCACCAGAAGATTGGTAGTTGATATTGATATTTTGTACCATCAGCCCAAATGCAAAAAGTTCCAATACAAAATGCAATGTTCGCAGATGCCATTCTCACTTCACAACCCAAATTCAAAACTGATCTTGGTACATAAATATGCTTGATCCCTGATACAAGAATGTGAGGCCGAGGCCGAGGCCGAGACTCAAGAGTTTTGCTGTAGAAGCTTTCACCTATATCATCATCAGGCTCCAGATTGCTTGAGTTCGGACGTGCTAACTCCTACTCTGGTCCAGTTCTAAGCGCATTGTCTAAATCAGTTATAAGATCATTCACATCCTCGATACCGACCGAAATGCGAATCAGATCTTCAGTTAGACCTCTAGCTTCTCGCACCGCAGCGGGTATGCTTGCATGAGACATAAAGCAAGGCATACTTATAAGGGACTTCACACTACCTGCAAGGAAAGACAACAATTTACCAAATGCCAAAAGCCAATAGTTCTTGAATTAAGAAATAAAATAGCACAATACAAACCTTAAAACTAGAGAGATTAAGCTAAGGAACCTTCAACTCAAACATATAAACACATGTAATTTGCATAAGAAAAAAACACACAACAATCCAAGTAACCCTATCTTAAAAATAGTGATATAATCAAACTCTTGACCATTAAAAGCAGGGTCCAAGCGACTGAAATTCTATAAATCTGCTAAAAAGAAACGAAACGGAAATTTATGTGAATATTCTTCCACAACCTGCCATCTAGTATGGGATTGAGAAACCTATAAGGTTGTTAGCATGCCACACAGTATATATGTCACACTTATTAGATAGACCATGCAAATACTACTAGAGTTAAAATCTGAGACGAGCAAGATTACTATTTCCGAGCTCGAACTAGTGTCGATGATACATCCTTAGGATCACATAAATATCTGAAGTTACTTCAATAATAAAAACCCGACCATTTATCGTTTTCCTTGCGATTATATTGTCTTTTCTGTTGTCTTGCCTAAAGCAACTTCTCATATAATTATCTCTACTTGCTAGTAGACACGATAAAGAGTGTTATCAACTCCATAGGGAAGAGTTTGATTACCAAAACTGACAGTAATGCTGAAATACTTGGTTGTTTCAACAATATGCTTGGAGAGTGCCAGTGATCCAGTCAGAAAGCTCAATACGGACCCCGCTCCTTTGGCCTAAAAACATCGAAGATAACCTTAAGTTACGTGGTTAACTTTATTTTTTTCTTTTTATCCATGTATTTCCAAGCCAACTTCACTAATTCTGAAATTTCCTTCCGCTATTTTTTCTTTCCTTTGTACGATTAAAGGCTAAAGCTACTAAAATTTTTATTTTATGAGATTACACTTTTGTTGAATATTGTACCTGAGAATAATGCAAGGAACGGCCAGGATGAGTAGGAAGATCTGCATAGTACACTTTCCTCACCCGTGGATGTGAATAGAGAAATTCAGCAATCTTCTGTGCATTTGCCTATTAATCACAACAGTATTGAGAAAGGAATCGTCTCATATACATGTATACATTTAGAAATAAATAATGGAGTAAACAGTGTTATTACAGTTTAAATTAAATACATTATCAGAGCCAGAAGTCAAAGTTGGAAGGAAATGAAGGCCACAACTTTGAGAAGATAAAACAAGAAATGAATAGAAGAAAAATCAGAAAATTACCTAGGATACAAGCCCTGGAGGAGTGATAGAAAAAGGAAAAATCAAAACAAGAAAACGATGAGCTCAACAAGTAGCAATACGATCCAATTGAATAAGAACAAACATTAAAAACCAAGTAACACCAACGAAAGGCCCAAAAACACTATCAGAAATTAAGTTGAAATGATTCTTCTCGAATCCACATATTGTTTATAATCGTCACCACTTCTCAATGTACCGTTCAAACATCACCACGGAGAACGGAATCAATTCCTTTTCATTAGAAACATGGAGATAACTGATTCTGTTTTCATAGCAAATGAGGTCATGGATGATATTTAAAGCTAGGAAGGGTGTGTTGTGGGTGTCTATAAGGTGGACCTTGAAAATGCTTATTAGTCAGTTGACTGTGAGTCTGTGATTTCATCATCGTTGTGTGAAAAGGAAAGGGTTTCACCAAAGTGGTTCACATGGACTGATAGCTGCATTTCTTATGCCAGTTTTTTACCACTTCACTTGTCATAACTAAGAATGAAACATCAAATGAACCATACAAATAGTGCCTTTTCCTCAAATTTTAGATTTCTGAAATCCTACCAACACTAAACCATTGGAAAACTGTAATTTCAGAATAAACCACTTGATAGCAGATTTGTCAGAAACACACAAGTTGTTCAATCGTTGCCATTTGGCCTCAATGAGCACAAAAATTTGAGCCAAAGCATACCACAAATTAGTACCCAAAAAATGAACAAGGATGGAAGATATAAAGTTAACATAAAACTAATACTACCAATCGTGTTAGAAAAGCAACATGAATCTGAGAAATGAATTTTATGTTTTATTTTCTGCTTTTTCTCTTTCTTTCCCTCTCTCCAGAGTTTATATCCTTGAACATTTTTTTCCTTTTCATTATTTCAATGAGAAGTTCTTTTCTTGTTAAAAAAATAGAATGGAGAGAAAGAGTATAAAATGCAGGTCAGAATTGGAACCTGCTGTTTTTCAACTCTCAAGGCCAGTGTCTTGATTCCTCTTAAACAAACCCAACAGTCAAATGGAGCTAGTCCAGATCCTTCTGCATTTTGGAGGAAATACAACTCTTTTCCCAAGCTGGAACAATGAGAACAAGATAAAGCTAATTGAGATATCATAACTAATGGTTTCGGCAACATGTGGTAAAAGCAAAAAGGTATGCATCTATCCAGTCAAACCCAAGCATGATTTTTTTTCCTTTCTGAACAGTACCACTGCTTCATATTCACTTAGTAACATACGCAGCAAAGACTGCCTCCCTAATACAACAATCTACAAATGTCTTAGACATTGATTTAGAAGAGGAGAATACTTTTTTTTTTCCAAAGAGAAACAATTTCATTGAGATAGTGTGCAGCTCGATTAATCTCAAACATAGTAGCCTGACTTTCTAAGAAATACAATTCTTTTCCCAAGCTGGAACAATGAGAGCAAATGGGAGAAAACCCTATTTACGGGAGTTACAAAAAACATCTCTGGTTGGATACCAAGTTTGTAAAACTATTATCATGGAAAGATGGAGAACATTTACACCAAAATACGACCAAATAAACAATGGATTCAAAAAACGATCAAAGGGGAGCCCTTTTCCTTGAAAATTAGATGATTTCTTTTCATCCAAATATACCAATAGCCCACTTGAACGAAGTGCATCCATAGAAACTTTTTCTCCTTTGTGAAAGGGTGGCCCGTGAGAAGGAAAGTCAGTGAACCATCCTAAAGAAGAGAGGATTATGTTCCAAAATTTCATAGAGAAGTTACATGTTATAAATAAGTGGCCCAGTGACTCTCCCTTTTCTTTACAGAGAACACACCTATGTGGACAGATTTGCATATATGGCATTCTCCTTTGCAATTCGTCATGCGTATTAGTACCATTCAAACTAACCTCCATAGAAAGAACTTAATATTTTTAGGGTATTGATCATAAGTATTAGTACCATTCAAACTAACCTCCATAGAAAGAACTATCTTTTTAGGGTATTAATCGCTCCATATAGACTTGCAAAGAGGAGAACAACTTAACCTGGACGGCTTCAAATCTTCACACACACAACGTCAAACGAACAAAAATAATAAAATAAGTATTGTTGCTGCTACCAAAAATACCCAAATCCATACACCCACTGTCCTAGAAAGTCAAAAACTACTAAAAGACGTTAGAAACTCTTTTCCAGCCATATGTTCTCTTCTATACTGCGTGAATTCATCCTACTTACTAGGAAGTCAGTAATCGTGCCTTAACATACTCTAGCTGTAAAGATAGTTATAAATTTGCAGAAACATCACTTGAAGAGCTTTCTTTTTAAACTCTGAACTAGAAGCAGTATTATTATTTTATTTTAATTTTGGATAAGAATCAATTTCATGAATGTATGAAATTACAAAATGAGGGAAAGAAGAGAGCGGAGTTACAGGAAACTTCTCTTATTAACCAATAGTGAAACAAAACTATAAGAATGGAAGAGAGGTAACTGTTTACACCATGAAATAGCAAGGAAGATAATATTATAAAAAATCCTGTCAAAAGAAAACTTTTTTCAGGAAAAAACAACCTTTGGTTTCTTTCTTTCCAAATTGTCCAAAAGAAAGCTCTAATGATGTGCAATCAAGGGAGCTTCTTTGGGCTTTTGTAATTTCACACATCAATGAAATTGTTTCTTACACCAAAAAAAAAAAAAAATCCTTGTATTGGTGGCCCACAAGCATAACTGACAAAAGGTTCTTTATATTGAGGGGCAAACCACTGTCCATTTAAAATATGATAGAATCTCCATCTAGAATCTCGATACAAAGGTCCATGTGTGGAAAATAAGATTTCGTGATTCCACATCTTTCTTGCAAAGGATACACCACTAGAGAAATGGATAAATGAGGTAATCGATGCTGCAGAAATCTTGAGTGTGTATGCCCTGTGAGTAAGTTCTCAAAGAAAGAATTTGATTCTTTTGGATACATATCTCCCATATGGATTTAAAATGTTGAAAATTAGTCACCATAGAGCACATATCAAGCAGGAGGGATTTGGTAGAACATAACGCAGTATTCTAAATGGGAAGAGCATTATTAGAATAGGTGAAAAAGGTGAGATTAATTTTACATTTTTTTCCTTTTTTTTAATAATCGGGAGTCGGAGCTTTGCTCCTCTATACCCAGGGGCACCAACGCCCGCCCCAAGGATCAGACTTGGGAGACATCAAATATTTTTGGTATTGAACTCACCTGAAGGTTTGAACTTTCTAGACCAATATGACCAAGAGACCCCAAGTCCTTGCCAACTGGACTGCCCCTTAGAGGCATTACCATTTCTTGCCATAGAATTACACTAAAATCACCTGGAACTAAAATCAATTGTGAAATCCCAAACTGTACCTGGAATTAGTCCTGTATTTTCCAAAGTGCATTTGTATTCTTCCTCATAAATATGTCAATAACAACCTCTGACGAAGTTTACATAATTACTAATATATATAATTGAATATGCATATAACAAGCACAAAGTTACACAGCCTTTTTTTCTTTCTTTTTTTTAGCCTAAGATTTCAACTTGATTAAATGGAAATTACAAAAAATAAAAAAATAAAAAAATTTTTCTGTATCTCAGCAGTCAGAAAACATAGTGCAATTTCCTGAAAAAAAAAAAAAAAAACATAGTGCAAGAGTAAAAACCTTTCTCCCCTAACAGCAAGCACACCCGCCATGACATCACTGTGTCCAGCAATGAATTTGGTAGCTGAGTGCATAACAATGTCTGCAATCAAAGACCTAAGTGAGTATAAATATTCAAAGCAGTGTTGAAATTTCTTAACATTGAAATAAGAAAATATTCTCGATACCTGCTCCAAGGTCCAGTGGTTGTGACAACACAGGGGACATTATGCTGTTATCTACCAATACTAGAGCACCATGTTTATGCGCCATTGTTACAATTTTCTGAAGAAAGACAAATGATATACATAACAGATGGAAACTGGAAAGCATTTTATTTGTCCATAGAATAAAAAATTTTGAATGATTCCCTGGAAGTAATAATAACTTATAGAACTTGGGATCTCTTATGTAAATAAGTCAGTTATACAACAATCATTTAACAACTTCTTCAGATTCTCTGATCCTTGCTTTGAGATTAGTATGTATTAAATAGTAAGATTTTTTTCCCTTTTTCATGGGGAATAATAATATAGACTTTCACGAAGTAAAGTGAAAATAATTACATAAAAATGGGCCAAAAAGGGATCAAATACAGCATAGGAGAGATCTGATTGGTAAAACGTTGGAAAGTAGTGCAGTTACAAAAGGGTTTAGAGAGAGAACTCAAATTGGAGTTTGAAAAGATAACCATATTAAGAGTATGAAACAAATCCCTTTCGAGTATCTTTGAAAAATTTCAACGAAAGTTTGGTTTCTCCACAAAATAACAATAATAAGAACTAAATAAAATCTTTTAAGACTCTTCCATTTCTTTCTTTCCAGAATTCCAAGTTCCAACAGTCCTGCTATGATAGCATTGTCACAAAGAACCTTGGCTACTTTTGAGGTTACGACTTATTAAGGTTTGCTCCAAAAACTAACCAGTAGAGGAATACACTCGTTGTTAAATTTGTTGAAGATTATCCAAAGACTTTGTCGATGCCATGAAGAGTTTTACAACCCAGAAGTGTAGGATTGCAGTGAAGCTCTTCACAGTTGACCCTGATGCGGAAACAAGGAAAGAGAATTTTCTTTCAGAGTGAAAACCATTCTAATCTGTACGTGATGTCTTTAGAACAACAAAAACAACAAATTGTTGTCTGGCTTGTTGATTTTCTGGAAGATATGCTAGTCATCTCTCTGAACTAAAGTTCTTTAGGAAATCCCACAAAATGGTTCTGTTTGTTTATGGTAGAAGAAAAAATTTCATTGAGGTATGAAATTACAAAAGAGACCCAAAAGAGGGACTACAAAAAGCTTTTCCAACTATATAGTAAAGATGAAAGACTATAACTGTGGAAAAGGGGGAGCATTTACACCACGATATGACCAAGAAAGCAATAGATTCAAAAAACCGATCGAAAGATAACTCTTTTCTTTTGAAGATACGATGGTTCCTCTCCTTCCAAGTTATCCATAGAAAGGCTCGAACAAAATTCTTCCAAAGGAGCTTTTTCTCCTCTTTTAAGGGATGACCCTGGCCAAAAGTTTTGCTTCCATAAATAGAGGGGGGTCGTTAGGGAGAGCAGTGATCCATCCAAATGTTGATAGGAGGTCATTCCAAAAGCGGGTAGCATATTAACAGGAGACAAATAAATGTTGTTGTGATTCAGAGACAAAATGGTTCTATTTGAATTTCCAAAAGTCACCAACAAAATAATAGTTTTGTCGAAGTCTCAAAAGTCTTGAATAATGGTCAGACGTCCAATGTGTTCATTCCGGCTAGAGAAAAGCTGATAAGAATCATCGTGTTCCACACGTCTCCACTGGAAATTGCTTTCAAATTCTTTTTAAACGGGAAAAAGGAACTCACATTTCTCTCCTACATAAGGTTTTGGGCAGAAAGACAAGTCTTTGCAGAAGTGCTGGGTGAACAACCGTAAAATGGGAGGCTCCTTGGACAAAATTATTGGCCGCAGAGGAGGACGTCAAAAGATGTTTACACCAGATGGGGGACATACTCTTCAAAGATCAACTTTTGGAATGAAATAGGAAATTTCTCTTTAAAGTTTGACTTCTGGAATGAAGTAGGAAATTTGTCTTTAAAGTTTGACTTCTGGAATCAAGAGAAAAATAGAAAATATCTCCTTAAAGTTTAACTCTGGAATGGAGAAAAAAATAGGAACTCTCTGTTAAAGTTTGACTAATGGAATGAAGAGAAAAATAGGAAGTTTCTTTTAAGATTTGATTTCTGGAATGAAGAGAAAAATGGCAGAATGAGTGCTGTCCCTTAATATGATAGGTGGGCTAAATTTCAGAATATCCCTATCCATATATAGATTATAGAGCTTAGAGACCTTTCAAGTCCTTGGAGATGATTGCGGGTGTGTTTGTTCCAGCACCTCTTCAGGTTTGGTGGAATGCATGGAGGCATATATTAATAAAGTCAATATTTTAAAAGGTATACGTTGAGGTCATGCTATAAGAGTGAAAATAAGGGGATGATTTACACCAAGACATAGCAGTAAATAGGATGTTATCAAAAAGAGTGTTGAAAGATAGCTCCTTATCTAGGAAGAGTCTGTGATTCCTTTCATTACAAAATTCCATAGAAAGGCACGAATGAGATACTTCCACATAATCGCCTTTGTTTTCTTGAAGGGATGTTTCAGAAGAACAAGTGAGAGGAGATCGAGGATATCAAGAGGCAGGGTGATTGACCAATCAAAGGCTTGTAGGATCTTGTTCCAAAAATGTAAGGCCAAGGTGCATGTGTGGAAAAGATGGGAGGGAGATTCCTCATCTGTTTTCAAAAGAATGCCCCAGGAAGGGGAGAGAGAGATGAACGGCAGCCTCATTTGCAGTCTGTTGGCGGTATTGATACCTTTATGGGCGAGTTCCCATATGAAGAATTTTGTTCTTTTTGGGTAGGTATTTGATTCATCTTGATGAAAGTTTGGTTTGTTGGTGGGGGTCTGAATTTAGGAAGATAATTGGGGAAGATGTTTGACAGTTAGAGTGAACAAAACCCCTTGAGTCAAGCTTTATGTGAGGTATCTCCTCACTATTTCTATTACTGCAAGAACAAAGGAGCCCTAAGGCTTTACAAAACGCTAACCCACCTATTCGAGAGGGTGGGGAAACTCTCCCTCGCTTGCTTAACAAGACAAACACAATTCAACCAAAAGATAAAATCCTCCGTACAACCTTCCCCCTAACTTATACCCTAACCGTACTCTCTAACAGCCGCTACTAAAATTCTCTCTCCTGGCCGTTATGGCCTATACTCCCAACATTCCCCTTTTACCCTTTCTATGATATGTCTTGGTTATGAGGGGCCTAACATCACCCCCCCCCCCCCCCCCATCAGCAACCACCTTGTCCCCAAGGTGGAAATCCGGGAATTGCTTGCGTAAGTCTCTGACCGGTTCCCAAGTAGCTTCTTCTTCCGAAAGCCCTTTCCAGCTGATTAGGGCCTCTTGTTCACCAGTGGCTGGGTTGGTCTGTAGTGCCAATGCTCCCTCAGGTTCCGTCAGCCATTCCCAGTCATCCGTTAATGTCGGTGGGATCGGGTGGGCTGTTGTGGTGTTGCCAATTGCTTTCTTCAGCTGTGAAACATGGAATACCGGGTGAATTCGCGCCCCATCGGGTAATTGCAACCTGTACGCCACCTTGCCTATACGTTGGAGGATCGCAAACGGACCAAAGTACTTCGGCTTCAGCTTTTCATTCTTCCTTCTTGCGACTGTTTTCTGTCTGTAGGGCCGCGCCTTGAGGTAGACCCGGTCACCAACAGTGAACTCGACTTCTCTTCGATGTTTATCCGCCTGTTTTTTCATACGGTCTTGAGCCATTCGTAGATGATCTTTGAGCTTGTCGAGGGCAGCATCCCTGTCGATTAATTGCTTATCCAACGTAGCGTTGGTGGTCTGTTGACTGCCGTACATTACTAGTGGTGGAGGTGGTCGCCCATAGACAGCCTGAAAAGGGGTGGTTCCTAATGAACTGTGGTACGTGGTGTTGTACCAGTATTCCGACCAAGCCAACCACTGTCCCCAACTCTTCGGGTTCACACCACAAAAACAACGCAAGTAGGTTTCCAGGCACTTATTTACTATCTCGGTTTGCCCGTCGGTTTGTGGATGATAGGTTGTACTGCGTTTCAATGTGGTTCCTTGTAGCCGGAATAATTCTGACCAGAAGTGACTGATGAATACCTTGTCCCGGTCGGATATGATTGAACGAGGGAACCCATGAAGGCGTACGATCTCTTTCACAAACACCTCTGCCACTCCCTTCGCCGAATAGGGATGTGTCAAGGCAACGAAGTGGGCATATTTACTCAACCTATCGACCACCACGAATATAACATCCTTTCCCATTGACTTCGTAGGCCTTCAATGAAATCCATGGTTACATCTTCCCAAATGCGGTTCGGCAGTGGTAACGGTTGGAGCAAACCAGCGGGGCCTAGCGATTCTGTTTTGCTTCGTTGGCATACTTCGCATTCTATCACATAGCGCTTCACATCCTCCTTCATACCGGGCCAATACAACTCCCCTATCAATCTTTTGTAGGTTCGTAAGAAACCCGAGTGTCCCCCTAAGACCGAATTGTGATACATATGTAAAATCGCCGGTATGAGAGATGAACCTTTTGAGAGCACCACCCGATTCTTATAGTAGAGGGTACCTTGCTGGACTAGGAATCGCGGGACACTATCAGGATCTTCCTTCAATTGTTCCAGAATCTTGGCAAAGTGCGGATCGGCAGTAACTTCTTGGCGGATGGTCGTGATGTCTACCACTGCTGGCGCTGATAAAACCGCCAATTGTGCAGGTGGGGGTCTCCTAGACAAGGCATCGGCTGCCTTATTCTCCATTCCCGGTTTGTATTGTATCTCAAAGTCATAGCCCAATAGTTTCGAAATCCACTTCTGGTACTCAGGTTGGACTATGCGTTGCTCCAACAAGTATTTTAGTGCTTGTTGATCAGTCCGCACTATGAATCGCTGCCCCAATAGGTAAGGCCTCCATCTTTGAATTGCCAACACCACTGCCATCAGTTCTCTTTCATAGATTGACTTTGCCTGATTCTGAAGTGATAAAGTATGACTAAAGTAAGCGATTGGTCTCTGATTCTGGGTTAATACGGCTCCCAATCTCGTTCCCGATGCATCGGTTTCTATGATGAAGGGCACACTAAAGTCCGGAAGGGCCAATACCGGTAGGGTAACCATCGCTGCTTTTAGTCTCTCGAAGGCTGTCGTTGCTTGATCATCCCACTGAAACCCGTCTTTCTTAAGCAACTGAGTTAGTGGGGCGGCGATGGCACCGTATTTTTCCACGAATTTTCTGTAGTACCCCGTCAATCCTAGAAACCCCCTGAGTTCTTTCACATTGATGGGTACGGGCCATGTAGCATCGCCGTGATTTTAGCTGGGTCCACCTCTACTCCCTCCGCAGACACCCAATACCCCAGATACTCAATCCTTTCTACCGCGAACTGGCACTTCTTTAAGTTGGCGTGTAACGAGTTCTCCCTCAAAGTGTTAAATACCATGGCCAAATGAAGCAGGTGAATCTCCATATCGGAACTGTAAATCAGGATGTCATCAAAGAAAACCAGTACGCACCTGCGCAGATAGGGTCTAAACACATCATTCATCAATGCTTGAAATGTCGAGGGAGCGTTGGTTAGCCCGAATGGCATCACCAGGAATTCATAGTGCCCTGCATGAGTTCTGAAGGCTGTTTTATGCGTGTCTTCAGTCGCCATCCGGATCTGGTGGTAGCCTGAACGTAAATCAATCTTCGAGTAGACTTTCGATCCATGTAACTCATCCAGTAACTCCTCCACCACTGGAATCGGGAACTTATCAGGGATGGTGGCATTGTTCAACGCTCTGTAATCGACGCAAAAACGCCAACTCCCGTCCTTCTTTTTCACTAAGATTATAGGGCTGGAAAACGGGCTGACGCTGGGTTTAATAATTCCCGCCGTTAGCATCTCGTTTATCATTTCCTCAATTTCATCCTTTTGGGCATGTGGGTAGCGGTACGGGCGCACATTTACAGGTGGGTGACCTTCTCGCAATGGGATACGGTGGTCTGTCGTCCTAACTGGAGGTAGCTCCTCAGGTTTCTGGAAGACATCGTGGTACTCGTGCACGAGTTCCTCTATCTTAGGGGACATTTGATCTTGGTCCAGGACCATCTCATCTGGTTGAGCATTCAACACCCTCATCTCTACTAGGTAACCTTGATCCTGTGGTTCCCATAACTTAGCTAGGCGTTTCATTGACACCTCCAGTCGTGCTAAGGTAGGATCGCCCTTAATAGTAATCTGCTTCTCGCCGCGTTGGAACCTGAGGGTCAGCGCCGTCCAGTCCGCTTCCATTTTCCCCATCGTCTGGAGCCACTGCATTCCTAATACCACATCCAGCGAGCCTAGGTCCAACGGCAGGAAATCATCTTTAACTGTGAGTTCCGGTAGTGAGAGAACAATGCCCTTGCACACCCCATGGCCCTTGACTGCTGTTCCGGACCCCATGATGACTCTGTAATTTATTGTTTCTGTCTTCGGTAATTTTAGTTCATCTGCGAGGGGAAGAGATATAAAATTGTGGATGGCTCCACAATCAATAAGAACAGTTACCTCTTTATCTAGCAGTAACCCCTTGACCTTGATTGTCCCTGGGGTCGAGATGCCCACAATGGTGTTTAATTGGCACTCCACCATTTTTCCATTCGGCTCCTCTGTCATTTCCGTCTCCGTCTCTTAACTGAATCGTCTTCCATTTCTAGGAGCTCGTCGTCGTGTACCACAAATACTCGAAGTTCTCTATTCTTGCACTTGTGTCCGACGGTGTATTTTTCCTCGCAGCGAAAGCACAGTCCTCGCTCCCTCCGTTTCAGATACTCAGCCTCCGTCAATTTCTTATACGGGGTTTCCTTCTTGGCGGTATGGGTCGTACTTGCTCCCTGCACAGAGTTAGGGTTTTTTGTCGTAAGGGTGACCGTGCGTGTGGGTATTACCTCATGGGATTTTTGGGCCAACTTGCTGGCAATCGGGCCGGTATGGGCTTTCTCTTTAATCGTCTGGCCGTCCGCTTCCATCATCGCCGTGTTGATGTCATCTATCAGTTGGGCTTTGCGGATAATTTGATCCAAGCCTTTTGGTTCCATCGCTCGTATCTCAGCCCTAACGATTGAGTCCAACCCATTCAAGAATGCACTCTCTAACACCTCGTCAGTTAGTTGCGGTAGTGCCGCCGTGAGAGCTTCGAATTGTTGCCGGTACTCTGCAAAACTCCCTTCCTGTTTCAGCGATAGGAGCTTCGGGCATTGTCTTCCCTCTTGCGCCGGGTGGAAACGTTCTCGCAGTCGACCTTTGAGATCATTCTAATCCCTGTATTTCTCCCGATTGTCCGTGTATCTGTACCAGGCCAACACTATTCCATCGAAGCTGATGATGGCAACGATCATTTTCTCCTCATCGGTCAGTTTCTGTATCTCGAAATATCGTTCCGCTCTGAAGATCCAGGCCTCCAGCTCTTCTCCCCCGAAAATAGGCATCTCCACTTTCTTGAAGCGGTTCCGATCATTTCCCTAAGCCTCATTGTTGTTCATCGGAACATCTTCCGCAGCTTCCTTCCCTTTCCGTATCGATGTCTTCCCGGTGAGTAAGGAGTTTGATTGCGACGGGGATCCTCCAATAATTTGGGCCATGAACGTTTTCAGCGTTACATGGAGGCTCTCTGTCTGTTTCTGTTGTTCATCGAACCTTTGATGTAGTGATGCGATTTCCAACTTCACACTTACAATCTCTTGCTCTACTGCCTCGCACCGTGTCTCTAACTCCTTGACCGTCATGCTTCCTCACCGTTCCCAGCACCAAAACTTGCTCTGATACCAATTTGTGAGGTATCTCCTCACTATTTCTATTACTGCAAGAACAAAGGAGCCCTAAGGCTTTACAAAACGCTAACCCACCTATTCGAGAGGGTGGGGAAACTCTCCCTCGCTTGCTTAACAAGATAAACACAATTCAACCAAAAGATAAAATCCTCCCTACAACCTTCCCCCTACCTCATACCCTAACCGTACTCTCTAACAGCCACTACTAACATTCTCTCTCCTGGCCGTTATGGCCTATACTCCCAACACTATTCCTATGATATGTCTTGGTTATGAGGGGCCTAACAATTTACCTAGCATGCACAATCCATCTCAAATACCAAGTGGAAACTTTTTTTCTTTTCTTTTCTCTCTCTCCCTATTTTTTTTTTTTTTGAGAAACAGGTTTAATTAATGTAATGGAATATACACTTCCAATTAGCACAAATCTCACTAAGAGAGTACTTACAAAAGGAAGAGACCAAGTGAGAACTAATCAGTGAATGACTTCAAACATAGGGCTTGAGCCTGAGAATTCCTTGAAGAAGCTGATCTCAGAAGGCAAAGTTCCTTAAAGGGTGGTCAAATTTCAGCTATGGTTCACCGTTTATGGTTTAAAGGAGTTTGAACACTCAGATAAGATCAAAAAGAGCTTTAGATATCTCCTCCATGATTGTTTGAATTGCAGACTGAGAGAAATCCAAGAACCACTATTTCATTCACAGTGAGCCTGCTGCTAAAAGTTGGAATTTCCTTTGTCTGAAGTTCAGTTTAAGTGTTGCCTAAAAGACATTGTTTGTTGGCTCCCTGAAATTCTTTTTTGAGGTTGTAACGTTCGGATCTTTCAAATAAACGTTTCTGCAGCTCCTATGTAGGCCATTTGGGTAGAAGAAAACAACAAAATTTTCAAAGATGAGCACGAAGATTTTTGGAATTTTTGTAATCTTTTACAGTACACACCGCCTCTACCTCTAGTTGAATGGCTAACCAGGCTAACCAGGGATTGTTATAAATGACACACATAAACCTACTAAATTAATTGTCATATCATAGTAAACTGGAATAATATTCAAAATGAGAACTTTGCCTTTTCTGGCAGCTGTATATATGTTAAAACATGTCAGTTACTGCTACTGATTTCCGAGTAATTTGATGTCCACATAACTATTTAAAATATCAAGTGGCTGATAAAAATCTTTAGAAAGTCTATCATCCTTGTAGCCCCAGCAGTCCCCATGCCGTTTAATTGAATCCAAGTCCAAGGGGAATCCATCGAAAGAATACCTTTTCAAGCAATGAATTATTTCGGCTTACAAAATTCAATATCATCAGTACCTAACTAACACAGTGAAAAATCAATTACTACTGAATGAAATTCTCATAATTCTCTAGAAATAGACCTTACACGAATATCGGTTATTTGTAATCTGGGGTTGGTTGGACTCTCCAGCCACACAAGCTTCGTCAGAGGGCCAATAGCAGATGAGACCTCATCTAAGTCATTTGTGTTCACACGTCTGCAAATTATTTTCTTTGCAATCTTAATCTTGGAGGCAGAACCAGGATGAAGACGATGATAATATTTAACTTACTTGATCACAATTCCTCGCTTGGGAATCACTTGCGAAAGCAACCGATCGGAGCCACCATAAAGGTCATCTCCAGCGACAATTTCCTCACCTGTTTAAAAGAGATTGCAAATAAACAGTTAAATATCCTAAGAAAGCTTCTCCATCTTTTCTTTTTCTTTTTGGTTGAGGGGAACTATTGGAGGAGAGCCAGGCAAAATGGGACAGAGGGAGAATTAAGCAAAGTACAAAGTGCCGGAGAATTTCAGTGGAGCACAATAGCTGGTCTGACTATCAGAGAGGTCCAACGTAGAAAAAGATATTCACACTATGATGAAACTTAAAAATCTAAGATATATCATAAGAACCAACACTAATAATCATACAAAATCAAAAGTGGAAGTGGAAAATGATCCTGCAAATGGATTACAAAAACTCACCAGTTCTAACAAGCTGAGCAACTGCAGCTAAAGCAGCCATCCCACTGGTGAAGCAAAATGCTCGGTCTGCTTTTTCAAGCTTCGCTAAAAGGCTACATGAACAAGAATTTCATTTTTTTAGGGGAGCTGCATCAGTGCCAGGAAAGCACCCTTTTTCTCCATTTTAAGAAGAATATAAGACAAAATGCACCTTTCCAAGGCATCTCGTGTAGGATTTCCACTTCTGGTATAATCATATGGGCCATTTTCTATTGCTGAAGGCTGCATATCAAAGTGAAAAATGGAGATCAAACAAGAAGCCACAGCATTCACAATGTCCATAAAGATACAAGGAACAAGATAGAGATAGAGAATGCAAAAGAATAGATCAAACCACGAGGAATACAACAATAACTATAATGTTGGATGTCTGGTAGTCATAGTAACAAAACATGTACTTTGAATCTTGGAAATTCAGTGAGTTAAATGTTTCCAGCAAATTCTTATCTTCGTTTCAATCTCATGTAAAACCTCGTCTACATAAAGCAATAAACAAATTATCACCAACCACTACTTATATTCAACCATATATTCAAACAAATTCAGTGAGCTTTCTTGTAATTGCCTATGTGGCCTTTTGTATATTTCATACCATCAATGAATATTTGTTTCATATCAAAAAAAATATTCAACCAAGTGGCCACGACCTACTTGACTATATACAATATTGCAATATCAAACTAGTTCTACGAATCTAAGATTAAACCAGTGACTCGGCAACTGGACACTTATAGATATTATAAAGGTTTAAATCCTACTTTAGTCTGTAAACTTCCATACTTGTTTCATTTTGGTCCTCACACTTTCAAAACGTTCTAATTTAGTCCCTCAACTTTCAGATATTGTGTTTCAATACATAGGTTTTGTATAAAAGATTAATTTGTCTTTATCATTAATTTTTCATTAATTATTTAACAAGAGTCCTAATCTATTTGGAAACTTGACATCTAACGAACCACACGTAATATTGGTCCATGTAGACATCACTGATCAAGTAAATGAACAGAAGAAATGCACATGTCAAATTTTTGTAAATAATTTATTAAAAACTAATATTAATGATTGGTATAACTTTCCATGCAAAGTTCTTTTTTTTATTGATAAATAAAACATGTATTTTATTGATAAATTAAATTTACAAGGGGAAAACCCCGAGGCCAATGGTTACAAAAAAAGCCTTCCAATTGGCCACAATAATGGAAAGAATTTGAAGCTTTTTTATGCAAAGTTCAAGTACTAGAACGAAAAATTTAAAAGTTGAAGGACCAAAATGAAACTGACATGAAATTCAAGGTCCAGATCTAAACCTATTATAAAACACGCCTAACACTTACTTGCTTGAAGGTGGCCGTTTGGTAAAGCGGCGTGCTAACAGCATGATAAGGATCAAACTTGGTTTCAAAATTCATTATCATAGTTGAAATGCTTGGCTCTTCTTCCTCCAATTCTGCAGCAAGAAACCAAACTTCAAATGCCAAGAAAAATCCTTTCAATAAAATTATCCATAGAGAAAAAGTTAAGAATTTACCAACACCATCAATGACAGCCGACGTGCTCACATCCGTCTCTCTATCCATTGAGCACTTCCTCTTCCAAACCAACAACTGATTACACCTCGAAAATGGCGGATTCTGGAATCGAAAACTCACCAAATTGTTCTTGGAAGAGACCCCCTGTCAAACACCAATCAAAAAACACAATAACTGGATGACCCATCTCCCAAAATCGGATTCAAATTCCAAATGTCACAAAAAATAAGAACCCCACAAGCAGCAAGTTGAAGGGAGATCAAAACCTCGCCCCTCATTTTTCACATTCCTCAATCGTTTCCCAGAAACCCAATAGACAATTTCAATGAGAGGGAAAGAAAATAAAAGAAAAGGCAGAGTTGTAGTTACTTTACAGTGTCCGGCGGTATCAGAAGTTGTTAGATTGTTGACGACGGAACTTATGGAGATGGAAGAAGCGGAAGCCATGGCCAGAGGTTTAATGGGGTTTTTGCTGTGGCTGCTATTGAAGCTTGACGCAGCCGGTATGAGCTTAGGAATGAACCTTTTGTGGGTTAATGCGCCACAACAAGGCGAATACTGAGCAAACCGTCTAGTGTGTGGATTTTTTTAGGTTTAAGTTCAAGTCTTAATTTCATCCCTATCATTTGATTTTGGTTTCAATTTTATTCAAATACTTTTTGAAATATTCAATATGGTTGGTGATTTAAGTCTAAGTTTTAGTTTCTATTTTTGGTTTCAATTTTATATTTGTGAAAGTTTCAATTTCATCGATATGGTTTGGATTCAATTTTACAAATTATCCATATTGTTATCAAATGTTATCCTATCAAATATATTCAATATGTATTTTCATTTAAGTGGTTATGAATTGACGATTTAAAAAAGAAAACAAATAAATTGAGGTAAATAGATCTTGATATGACATGTGTTTCTTAGTTTATTTTTAAATGATGAATTTTGCAAGTTTTAATTTTGTATAATTAATTTGATTAAATTAATTCTTTTTTAGGACCGAAATTACCACTTATATTGAAATAGTATATTATTAAAATATATAATATTCAGTAAAATTTTAAAATCATGAAGTAATTCACATATATCTACTCACTCATAATAACAATAACAATGTTATGTTTTCTTTTGATCATTATAATTTGAAAATTTGAAATCATTTCTTATTAGAAGTGAAACACAGAGCATAACTTAGCCAAAATGGGTAGGAAAATAGTTTTTAAATCGATATATATTTACCCCATTTTAAAATCACAGTCGTTTTGATGTCCGACGCCGCTAGAGTTGGCGCTTGAATCATAAGTGAAGAGTGGCGAAGTGAAAATTTGTAAAATTGTTAACCATGGCGTCCCGATTGCAGGAGATCGAAGCTGATGAATCTGTACTCTTGCGCGTAACACATGCCAATCTCAAGTCCTTCACTTCTGATGTTCGTTTTTCCCTTCAGGTATTTCCATTTTCCCAAAGATCGAACGTTATTTTAGTGTTCGTCGCATCAATTGCCGATTGCCCATTATGGGTTTTGTTTAAAAATTGGTTTTGGGTATCTTAAATTGTAGATGAGCATAGAATCTGTCAAGGAAAAGCTGTGGAAAAAATGCGGTACTTCTGTAAACTCCATGTGCCTTGAACTCTATGATGACTCCGGTGCTAAAATTTCTGATTTGACGGATAATTCCTTGCCCTTGGGATTTTATTCCCCCCTAGATGGGTACTTCTTCTCCCATTTTCTTTCAATGGGTTCTTTACTAATTTTTACACTGCATTTGCTTTGTTTTCCACTCTGCAAATGGTAATTTATATCCCACTGTTGATGAGAAATTTTAATATGTGGATTGTTTCTTTGAAAAGGTACCGGCTACATATTATTGATCTTGACCCCTCATCAGTTACTTCTGGTGGTTGGCTTGAAGATACCTCACTAGTGGAGAAGTACCAGATTTCTGAAGAAGCTTACGATAAACGTGATGGTTAGTTTCTTGCATAGCTTCCCCTGCTATTAGAAAGCTTGTATGTAATTGCCTCGATTGCTTGTCAAATAGGAAGCTCTCTCTGCACTGAAGGACCCCTCCGCCACCAATGGGGTATTGTGAGTCAGAGCCAAGAATTATAGTATAAACAGGCTTAGATTTTGGTCTTAACAATATGAGGTTGATAGCTATTTTCCAAAATTTTATTGAATCTGCATTTTCTTACGACATGAAGCAGCTGCTATTTAGAAAGCTTGTGGAATGTTAAATGTGTGTGCTTAATTTTTCAAAGAATGTGGGAGAACTTCTTTGAGCCACTAAGCAGCGATTTTGTGGGAAGTGTGGCTCAAATGAGATAGGAGATTTTTCTCTGGGTAAGAGAGGATTACGGATTAGCTGTAGGAAGTAATTGTTTTTCATCCTTCTTAGTGTCTTAGATCTAAATACTTTTGTAAATATTTTCTTTCCTCTATACAAACCAATTGAGATCTTCAGATTGTTTTTCTGCAATAGCTACCTCTTGTATATTTCAACGAAATAGTCCATCATGAAAAGGTATTGTGCATAATTTACCTGAACTAGTTCATCAGGAAAAGGTATTGTGCATAATTTACCTGAAATAGTTCATCATGAAAAGGTATTGTGCATAATTTACCTACTTTTGGATTTTTTTTCAGATACATTCCGAAAATTCAAGGAAAAATTGGCATCCCAGAACCCATCAGCTTTTGAAAGTAAAGTGAGCCTTCTGTATCCTACTTTTGTATTTAACAATTTCCATAGAAACCTTGTTCATCACTAGTGAATTGTAAATTTGATGTAGAGGCTACCAGTACTTTAGTTAAGTGGAGCTGTGTAAGTGCCATCTCTTAGGATCCTTGAAACCTGGTTTTCATCATGCATTATTGTGAAAATCAGATGCATTTCCATCTCCATACTTGTCATTTTTTGTCTCTATTTACTGACCAGCCATAAATTTACAGATATCTGATACCTACATGGAAGAACTCTGTGCAAATATCAAGGTTAGTTACCTGCTTTAGATGTGTATAACGTATGTATTCTTTAAAACCTACGAGAATCCTTATTTTGAACAGTTAGAACTTTCATGCTTAAAGTTTTTTGGACGAGACTTCATGTTAACCTATGATTTCCTGGAGACAGTTCGGAAAGATTTTAGAATAGTGAAATATTTGTTTCTTGGTCTTCGCACAGTAATTTTTCAGTCATACATATCTATGTTCTGCTCTGATAACTTTTGTTCTGTCAATTCATCTCTAAGTTTCCTTGAACAAATCCATGGTTTAAGCAGTCCTTTAAATTTTGGCCTGATAGTTCTAATAAATGCCCCTCTTCTCTTCTTTGTTCGTCCTGAATCGGAACATTTTACTCAATGTCGACTTCAGATAGTTAGCATAAATCTTGCGTCCAGAAATTCTTTCATGGGGGAAGTACTCAGCTGCTCCTTCAGAGTTCAGACCTCCCTTTTAGTCGCAGTTTGTGCTAAACTTTGACCTTTTTCATGATTTAGGTAGGTGATAGATGTGAAGTTGAACCAGGGGAGAAGAGGGGTGTTGTAAAATTTGTTGGCCGGGCTGAATCGCTTGCTCCTGGATTTTGGGTTGGAGTTCAATATGATGAACCATTGGGGAAAAACGATGGCATGTAAGAAAGCCTTTCACTCTCTTCTGCCTGTGATTAATTTGTTTTTCCTTATATTTTTTTTTTGTTATTCCTTTTGAGTAACTCTAGTACTTCGATAATCACAAATGCACACAAAAAAGTTTCTCTTTGAGAGGGACAAAATATACTACGGACTTTGAAACATATATTTTATGATGACAACCTGCCTCAATTTGGGTAAGTTGTTTCATGTGGCTGTTATGTTACAGAAAAATTTTCACTCTGATCATCCTTAAATTCTTTAGGTTTCAACCTTGTCTACTACTTCTTGGGTCATTGTTTGATAAAGTTGTCATCTAAGAAGCACAGACCCGGGACACATCCACGGTGACACACCAATTTCTAAAAATGTAGGACATGAACATGTCCGGGTCATGTTACTTTTTAAAAAAATCTTTTAGATAATATATGTGTATATATTGATGTAGTAATACTTTTAAATGAATTAACCATACAAGTTGAATATAACAAAACAAAATGTGCTTCATTAATACATAAATGACGTAGTAGAGGGAGGGCAGTCAAAAGTGGAGGCGAAGGCAAAGAGCAATTGGAGGGAGGGAGCATTTTTACGAGAATAGTTCTCCTTTGTTTTTTTCCTTTCTTTTTTTCCTTCTCTAAATTATTTCTTTTTTAGAGGATTTTTAGTGCTTGATGGGTTGGCTGGCTGACCTTTTGTTTTTCATTTGGTTTCTTTTAAGCGGGCTTATATTTTTCTTTAAATTTCATGTAAATTTCATATGGTTTGTCCTTGGTGTGTCCACCACATGTCCAAAATATTTTTAAAAAAGAAAGAAAAAGACACATAGTTTCGTGTGTCGGACATGTGTCCATGCTTCCTAAGTTATCCTCATTCATTCGGGTTGACAGATCAGAATTGCGTTAGAATCCAGCTTTTTGTCGATTCGATAAAGTGGTTCTTCCCAGTTTATTGTTTATGCTGCACTCTTCAGAGTTTTTTATCACATGTTGTGTATACTGAACTAGTGAAACTCGGCAGGGTAAAAGGGATCCGCTATTTTGATTGTCCTCCTCTTCATGGTGCGATGGTTAGGCCAGACAAAGTGAAGGTTTGTTTTGCAGCTATTTTCCAACTTTGAAACTGGAAATAATATGTTACATGGCATTTTTGCTTAGTCTTTGGACTTTTGAGATCCCGAACTTTCAATTTTGTGTTTAATAAGTCCCTAGAATTTTGAAAAATTCAGGGACCTATTAGACCCAAAATTGAATTTTGTGCCCAATAGGACTGACCTTTCAATTTTGTGTTTAATTGATCCGTAAATTTTTTAAATGCCTTATAAGTTAGGGACTTATTAGACACAAAATTGAAAATTCAAGAATCTATTCAATACTTTTAAAGTCAAGGGACTTATTAGGTACAAAATTGAGAATTTGGAGGCCATAAACGACCGTAAAAATTCAAGGTTCAAAGACTAAACTTGTAATTTAATCCATATTTTTTTTACTGAACTTTGCTCATGCTTACCAACAAAGAGATTCATGACCTCTTGTCCTTAGTATCCTATGGTCAATTGCTACCTATCGGCCCTCAAAAATGTCTGAAATAACATGAATTTCTGTAGCTTACCGTGGCATTTTTCACATCCATATTTTTCTGCCCTCTTGTCCTTAGTATCCTATGAATTAATTAATTAAGTGTTATACAAGTGCACTGTCGTCTTCTGTCATGTTAGCGCTTATTAAAACTCGATCATGTTCCAGGTTGGCGACTATCCCGAACGGGACCCCTTTGATGATGAAGAAGACGAGATATAAGAAGTTCAAGAACAAATCGCTGTCTATGCCTACGGTTTGTAACATTCTGGAGCTAACCAGCCTTTTTTCTGAAGCCTTAATGAAATATTGATTTATTTTAGAAGTAATTTAAAGACATCTGAGCTTCAGATGCTGGCTGGTTACAAGCTTTCTTGAAAGAAGTTATTTTTCGGGGAATTCATTGAAAGAAAATGACGGTAAGATCTCCAGGTCTTCAGTGATCGTCGTGTCAAAAACCGTTGCGGTTTTTCTATCGGGTGTTACTAATTGTACTGCAGTTGAAACTTTTAAAAAGGAAAAATTAGATAGCATTGAACTAAGATTTTGTATTTTATTTCTGCTTGCAAGTTTGTTCAGTTGTTTTGTATTGTAATGCAGGTCCCTCTTTTGATATACCTATAGAAGGTTTTGTTTCGTGCGAGTATGTTTTCTTTTCCTTATCGTAGATCGTTTGACGATATGTGATTAGAAAGAATTTGCTCGAGAAGTTCAACTAATACTGGTGTGGTATTTGCCGAAGGTAACGCTATCGGTGATAATAAAAGCGTAGAAAGAATTCAACAAAGTTTCAGTATCAACCAAAAAAAAATGTGAGAAACAAAATTTCTAGAAGTATTTCAGTATTCTTTTTAACAAATTTAACCATCACACATTGACTTGTATTGACAAATTATGTGAGCTGAAAATGGGTTTAGAAAAGTAGTGGTGTGATGTGAGTGAATTAGCATAAAACCAAAGGAAAATGCAAAATGGTTTGTTGCTTTGTTATATTATAAGCCAAGAAAAATAAATAAATAAATAACAAAGAATCTTAATAATGTCCAACATTACTCATCACTGAAAGATTTCTTGAAACGAGTTATGATTTTGTGAATAGTGTGGGTTGTTCACTATTTGTAGATTCGTTAAGAATGTGAAGTAGATATATCATTCTTTACGAGTCTAGTGAAGATTAAGGTGAAAAATTTGACAGAAGGTTCAACTTCAACTTGTGGCAAGTGCAAGTTAAGGATGTTCCCGTAGATGTTGTAAGAAGTCTAGCATAAATGATGAAGATTGAAAAAAAATAGATTTGAGGGCTACAAATGCGATAAAAACAAGTGTGGTTAAGAATATCCTTACAAACATGGAATTTCGACAGCCAAAAAACTTTTGGAGAAGCTCGAAGCATTGTATCAGGCAAAGGGCATCTCAAATCGACTATACGTGAAGGAGCAGTTTCACACGATAATTGGTCGATTTCGTTCCGTGAAATTGGTTTTTCAAAATTTATTATGCCCCTCTACTTCATATGATATGTTGATTGTAACTTACCCAATTCAAAATAGGGTACGTAAACGGTGAACAAATAAGATGAACCTATAATGTAAGAAATAAGAAGGTATATTTTTGTGAACAATTAATACAAAAAAAATATATATATAATGCACTCTACCTACCCAATATGTAGAAACTCAACCAGTTCTATCACCCATCACGTTGCCCACCGTTGTTCCCTCGCTTGATTCCATCAATTTGTAGTATCGCCTAACAAGATCTTTCTCCCTCGTTGGATTTCTAAATCTCGCAAAGCTTCATTCTACAAGCATTCCTATTTGAATGAATTTTTTTAAAAAGGTATATGGATTCCGGATCATAAAGAAAGGGAATTTATTCTGCGACCGATGTGACCGAAGATTGAATTGGTACCAACGAACCAGGAACTGATGGAATTGATGATTTGAACAGGGTGCGGAAGAAGAAAGAAAAAGGTAGTTGCAGAGGCTTTTTCTAAAGATAAAGGCTGGAAAGATAAAGGTAGTACTGTCTACCTTTCTCCCCTCTCTCTCTCTCCCTTCATCAACTCCCGCACCGATTGTTTCCCTCTCTGATAGTCTCCTTCCCTGATCTTCTTCAGTGTGATGTCTCCTTAAATTTGGTTAATTTTGTCTTCCCGTATATATCAAACAATAGTGGTTAGAACTACCGGTAACTTATATGTTTTTTAATCACACAGCATTCTTCTTTTAATGTTTAAAGTTTAATCACAGTAATAATTTGATTGAAAAAATAAATATACGTAAAGGATGAAAGTTAAGTTTTTGAAAGATTAGAGACAAAAATGTCACCATGCGTGTCAATTTCAATCCTGAATTTTTTTAAATAATAATAACCATATTATTTTGCCACTAACATTTAATTATCAAATTATAATTCAAATAAAATTTTAATTCAAATATAATAGAAATCTTGAAAATTTAAATGTCCTTAAAAGTTCAAGAGCCAAAATAGTTTAAGAATGGAAATGAGATTTTTTTTTTTGTATTTAATAACTAGAGAGAAAAAAGTGCAAACTTGAGTAGATATTGATATGTTTTTGCTTCTTTCGAACTTATCTTAAAAAAATATTTTTGGTCAAACCATCTAATCCTTAAATTTTAATTTGTAGCGATTTAGTCACTATGCTTTCAAATGGATAACAATTTAGTCTATGAATTTTATTATATAATAATTTAGTTTTTATCGTAAAAAACCTCATCAAAATCAAATGTCAATCTTTATCACGTGACAATTTAGAATTTGTAGTTTATACACACATTTGATTCTTAACAGGTGTATTTACATCCCAGTAAATCTTAAAAATATTTGTCACGATAGAGACTACATCGTAAAAAGATTGAAAATTCAAAAGTTAGCTAAATATATGATTACATTATAGCTAGAATTCGAGAACCAAATTGTTACAAATTTGAAAATTCATGGGGGAAAAAAAGACAGTGGATGTGACAGGAACAACTCATCCACAATTGCAGAACTGAAAGCTAACTTTAAGGCAAAATCTCAACCATTCTGGCTGGTCCTGCCATATAATATATGCTTTTCCTTTCAAATTCTGTTTTTATTGGACTGCACTTGCTGCCAACTATCTCCATTTTTAAATTATATTTCATCCCTCTTTCTCTTTCCCTCTCTTCTTTCTCTCTCACGTGGCCAAGAGCGGACGTCGGGACCTGTTTTTGACTTTGTCGTAATTCAAAAAGTATATATAAAATAGGTTCAATGGATATTTTAGTCTCTAAAATTGGTTGATAATAAACTTACATGTCAATGTGCTTAGTGAAGTGATAGAAATTAAGAGATAAAAAGAGTCAAAGAGGGGAAAACTCAAAATTTCTACCAATGTTTTAGAAATATGGAGGAGGATTCAGAAAATGTTCTCTCTTAGATGATGTGTTTCTCCTCTAAAATTCTACCAATTCATTAAGTATTATGTTATATAAATTTATCAACAACGACGACTAAATTGGAAAATATTAAAACATAAGAATACAGAAAATTTACCTATTATTTCATACTTTGTCAGTAATTCAAAAAGTTTATACACAAAATAGGTTTAATAAACGTTTTAGTAAAGGTTTTAAATGTCAACGTTTATAGAAATGTCAAATCTTAAGTTGTTGTTGATGGATATTTAAATAAACAAATAAACATTTTTCTATTTCAAAATAAGTTAAAAATAATTAATAGGTATATATCAGTGACATTTTGTTGATATTTTTCATTATTTTTTGATACTTTTTAAATATGATAGAAATGTTGATGTCGGACACATGGATATTTTGAAACATCCACCGATATTTAATACTATAGTTTTAGTCTATAATGTTTGGAGGTTTTTTCAACCTAGTTCCTATTGTTTAAAAAGTTTCAATTTAGTCCATCACTATTACTACATATTAAAAATGGTTGATAATCAATTTACATGACACAATACTTAATGAGTTAGTAGAAATTTAAAGAGAAAAATAGAGGTTTAAGAGAGGAAAGCTTGAAATTTTGACCAACTTTTTAAGAAATTCAGACTAGGATTTTGAAACTTTCCTCTCTTAGATTACATTTTTCTCCGCTAAAACTTCCGCCAATTCACTATATACCTATCATGCTATATAAATTTATCATAGGTCCCAATTAATACTTACCAACACAGTGAAAATTAAATTGAAAAAATATCAAAATATAAGAAACTAAATTGAAACGGTTTAAACAATGACTAAATTGAAAACATTTTTAAAATGTTCGGGATTAAAACATATATTTACCCTATAAAATACTTAAGAATTTAGAGTTCCTCCCTAATTTGCCTCTAGATTGTAAAATTTTACTCGAATAAGAAAATTTCTGACTCCGCCACTGCTCACGAGCTTTCTTGCTTGTGGCTAGTTGTGTAAAACATTAGGTCTCTTTCGATCTTCCTCAATTTGTTTTTGCTTCAATTTCATCATCACTGTCTTCTCTTTCTGTTTTGGTTTCATATGGGGAGTTTTGGATTCCCACTTTCTTGTAAGCCAAGTGATCTTCTGAATTTTCTACACTCTTTTGTTTGGATTCATATGGAAAATTACAGAGAGAGATTTTGAAACTTGAAATTGTAAACTAAAAAAATAAAAAAAAAGTGCCTACCATCGAGTTCATTTTGGTCTTACTTTCAAAGATGAGGGCAGGAAAGCATCCCCTTGTAGGGATAAGGGGATTCTTATTAATGGAAAATAGCCCTAGCATCATTCAATCCCGGTGAAATAGTAGCTACACCCCCAGAAGAAAAGGTTAAGATAGCAAGTCCCTCTCCTCGACCGAAGAGTCTCCAAACTGACTTTCAGAAAAGATACAATTGGACAATTCTACCGGTTGGGTTTGTAATTTTTTTATTATCAAAAATATTATCTTCTATAAATGCGACGAAATATCTCTTAGAGTAAAATTGTAGGAACTAAATCTACCTTACACTTCCATATGATAGACTAACACTCCAAATTTACCACTAAGTCCTTCATATCGTTTGATGCATGTTTAAAATTTCTAATAACTGTTCCATGAAAGTTTAAAATATAATTTTCAAATTTTCTTCATACATTCAACGGTGTAAAACAACTCGTCGCCATTTTTCTAATTTGCGGCCGAATTACCAAAATTATAAAATTCAAATTTACACCTCTATTTATTCAAACTTTTTCTCCCTTGTTTCCATCTTGATGTAATCATTTCTTCTTTTATATTTTGTCTTTCTTTTTAAATCATTGCTATTTTTTTGTTATATATTAAATTATCATTTATTAAATTATTTTTTTAAACTAAATATATATCATTTTCTTTGAAAATTACACATTTTTTTTAAATTTAATGAGGTATTTTAAAAGTTTGTCCTTTAATTTATCCGGGTATAAATTTTTTTCTCGAACTTAAATATAAAAACGATGATCTGACATCTAAAAAATATCATCTTCTAATGAAAAAGAAAACGACATCTTTTGAAGGTTAAATATTCACTTCACTTTACTAATATATCTAAAAACAAATCCAATTAATTAAAAAGATTTTTAGTATTAATATATTAATTCAACACTTAAAAATCAATATAAGAAAAGTTCAATTGAAAATTACTTTTATTTATATGTTTATGAGTTTCTTTTGCTTTTTGAGTGCTTAGTTCTATCTTTCAAACTTTTCTATGAGACTTTGGAATGTTCAAAACTTTTTACCTCCAAAAGGAATTTGATTTCAAAACTCAGAAGGTTCACTTTCACTGTTTTAAATCTTTTGGGTAACTTTAGAAAACTACTCAAAAGCTTTTTTTTTTTTGCACAAGCAAAGTGGAGAAACATAAAAGAACATTATGAACACAAATACTAAAAATACTAACAACATTTATATAATCTACACCAAGATATATTTTTCGATTGTTAATTTGATTGACTAAAATACATTTTTGTGTCAGAAATTTAGGTAATTTTAAAAAAAAGGTACTAAAATATATTATATTTTGAAGTATAAAAACAAAACAAATATGATAATTTGGACATTTAAACATTTAAGACTATAAAAATTAGGTTAAATTATAAATTTGGTATTTGAACTTTCAAGATTGTGTATTTTAAAAGGACAATACTTCTCTTTTGACTAGGTAGTAAAAATTCATGTTGCCCACCACTAAGTTTTTTTTACAGGAGTGTGAAAGGAACCCAAACTTTTTTTTTATTCCAAAAATAACAAAAATCTAAAATAGATTCCTCAATTTTAGAGGTTTGACTATTTAGTCTAGTGTAAAAAGATTCTAATATGTAGCTAGATCTTAATTTTATGTTTAATAGACGCTCTTTTAGTCTAATGTGGATGCTACCAAAAGAGCCGACAAAACCTACTTCAAATTTGCTACTAAAAGAGTTGGCAAAACCTACATGAAATCTACATTGTCGCATAATTTTTAAATTTCACATAAGTATTAAAATGATGGGAGTTCGAACCTACAATTTTTTAGAAAAAGTAGAAATATATTAATCACTGAATCATGAATCATGCTCGTACTGATATCAGGGATCAAGTTTACAATCCAATCCAAATCCTAAAAAAAAAAAATTACACCTTTCTTTTCCTTTTTTTATTAAAATAATGGTAAACCCAACGAAAAACTTGGGATGGGAAACAAAAAGGATAGAAAAAAGGGACTTAACCAAAACAAAAAAACATGAATGGTGACATTTCCTTGGAAAGGGATAACACATTAAATGCAACAAAACAAATCCTCCAAAAGTTGGAAAAAAAAAAAAAAGTTTCCTTTCCCAAATCCCCAACCAAATTACCAGACTTTCAAATTCAATCATCTACTTGTTCATCTTCTTCCTTGGTAGCCACTCCCTCAAAACCCCACCACTTTCCCCAACCCCTTCTGATAACTCTCTCTCACCAACCTCTCTCTCTCTAGAAATCTTCTGAAGATTCCCCACCAAAAAGAGGAGTGAGAAACAGAGACTCCATTGATTCTAGAGAGAGAGAGCTCCGATTGCCCCCTGTTTTTTCATGGGTTGCTCTGCTTCTAAGCCCGCCACCGCCACCGCCACCGCCACCGCCGCTGCCAATCGAACCAGAAACTCGGAATCTTTGTCATCTGCTCCACAATCTGCCGGTTCTTCTCCGGCGGTGGGGCGAGCTTTTTCACTACCGACGCCGCTCGTCCACCACCCGCCGGTGAAAAAGGGCGACACCCACCACCTCGTTTCTCTCACTTCCACCACCTATGGCTCCCTCCTCTTGATTGACCGTCCGACGAAGACCCACTTCGCCGGCCGGCCGCCGCCGGTCCAGGCCAAGACCTCCAACCCCATCGATTTCTCCGACCCGAATTCCCTCTCCCCTGATTCTGTAATCAACACGTGGGAACTCATGGACGGCCTCGATGACGGCTTCGATTCCGATTCCGATCACAATCCGGCCAAACCCAGTCCAATCCCGGCAAAACCCAGTTCGATTCCGGCAAAACCCACCCCGGAAAACGGATTTGATGGGTCAATAAACAAGAATCCGGCGAAAATCGGGGAAGAAATCGGTTCAATACCGCCATGGTCGCCGAAAAAACCCCTGTGGCAGCACATTTCCGAAGAATCCTTCCTTGCGAAATTAGACCCAAATGTCGCCTCAACTTACATCCGAGCGCTATCTTCTCGGCAACTATGCTCGGAAAAACCCAACAACCGCCGGAGTTCATCGTTCTCGAATCACTGGCCCCCCAACTTCTCCGGCGGCGAAAACAGAGCAATCGTGATCTACTTCACCAGCCTCCGGGGAATCCGGAAGACATACGAGGATTGCTGTATGGTCCGAGCGATCTTCAGGGGATTCCGAGTTCCGGTGGACGAGCGAGACATTTCGATGGACTCGTCGTTAAGGAAGGAGCTGGAGGCGAGGCTCGGCGGGAAGGGGCCGGCGAGGCTGCCGCAAGTGTTCGTCGGAGGGAGGCACGTGGGCGGGGCGGAGGAGATTAGGGAGATGAATGAAGGCGGCGAGTTGGCCGGAATATTGGACGGGATTCCGGCGGCGGAGCGGCGGAGGGAGTGTGGGAGGTGTGGGGAAGCAAGGTTTGTGCTATGCCCTAATTGTGATGGAAGTAGGAAGCTGTTTGGGGAAGATGGAGGCTTGAGGAGATGCCCTAAGTGCAATGAAAATGGATTGATAAGGTGCCCTTTTTGTTGTTGTTTATGAATTCATATCATGGATTTGTGTTTTGGTTTCAACAAATGTGTTGAAATGGAAGGTATTTCGAAATCATTCACTCAACGTTGGATTTTGATTCTAATAAATTTTTACAGTTCATTGTAGAAAAAGTGCGATGAATTCGAATCCATCACCTCTTGATTAGAAACATGTGTCAATTATCGTTAATTAAGCTCATGTTGGCTTTACGATTGATACTTAAATGTTTGGTAGATTGAGATTTGAGTGATAAGTGATGATTTGATCTAACGTAGAATTAGGAGTAAGTTACCTCGATAAAAGATGGGCAAGTAGGACAAATAATTTGATGCTAGAATATGAAGGGAATAGATTTAAGATTGAAATGTTGTTCTCTTTTGGTCCACTCTTTTTGTGTTACATATATGTTGCTATGTTGTGTCAAATTATCATATGGGGTCGTCAATTACCATGTCATGGGAACATTCAAATGACGATGTTAATGACTAGGCTTGTTAGAATCTAAGTCAAATATTTTGGGACGTAATTGGAGAAACTAAACAAACACAAAAGTCGAAATTTTGAGGCTAAACTTATAATTTAACAAAATTTTAGTTTCATTAGATTGAAATTCATCAATAAATTGAGAATCTTGAATTTGGATAAGAATAAAACTTTTAAGGGTGAGAAAAACATCTCATCACGTGGCAAGGACTAGGCCCACAAAGTCGATGGGACAAAGCCATGTGGAAGGCAACACAAATGAGATCAAGGATACTGCACCTATGAGAGGGCACCTAGACTCGATGGTGGGACAATCCATGTCACTATCAATAGCAGAATCTCTTTTGAAAAACTATGCGACATTATCTGTACTCACCTCAATATCGATTTGATCTTAATACTAATTAATTTGTATTGGGTACGACACCACGAAATCACGCATCAACGAGATCTAATACTTTAGATTAAGTCAACTTTTTTTTTTAATGAAAAAAAGAACATGTAACTAGGTATGGAGTGTCTTCTTGGTGTTAGGCTAGAGTCTTTCCAAGTCTTTTAGCTACTTGTAAGTCATTTTAGTCTCAGCTTTAAAAAGCTAGGTTTATCTCTATATTTTATAAAATATTTTAATTTTAATCGATGATATTGATTATGTCAATGTTAAAAATAAACATTAATGACAACTTTAGACAAGTTCAATTAGTTAAGACATTTATTTTCAACAAAAAATCGTAAGTTCGAATCTTCATCGTCACATCATGTTGTACTGAAAGAATAATAATCGACTTTAATTAATTAAAATTTTAAAATATCCGGTGGCTAGATTTGTAATTTAACCCAAAAAAACAAAAAGGAAAGAAAATCCCTTTTCGATCGCTGCGACGCCGTTTTACTATTATCTTCGACGGGATATTCGGAGCCGTCGCCGATCTCTTCCACAGGGATTTTCCGACTTCTATTTTCTCTGAACCCTAGGAAGAGAAAATCAACCCATTTTTTTCCGGCCAAATATGAGCGACATAATCTCGCCGACGGTGGATTCCGATCCCAAATTGGGATCAGATCCGAGCAGTCGGATCGCCGAAGTGAAGGAGTGGTTGGGATCCGAATTCGGGAGGGCCGGCAAGGAGGTCCCGGATTTCGAATACACTCCTCGGAGCATCTCCCATTTGCACAATCTCTGCACCCTCTCTCAGGCCAAGACACGCGCCGCCGAGATCCTCGCCAAAGACTTCCGCCTCAAGGCCTCCGAGTACCGCGCTCAAGGTCAGAGCCGGTCATCTCTAATTTTTCCTATTTGGTGAAATTCTTTTGAGGGATCGTTTCTTTTAATTGATTTGTTTTGGGGATTTAGCGGCGAGGATCAGGGAGATTTTGGAGAGCGTGGGGATGGCGCAGGAGAATTTGCCCTCCAATGTGGTTTCGTCGGCGCAGGTTCTTTCGAATGTCGCGAATTTGTTGAACATTAGGGACACTGAGCTCAGTAGGTAATGAAATCCCTAATTTTATTCTCCATTGATTTGTTGTCTGTTGAGTATTTTGTTGAGAGAACGTCGAATTGAATGTAGCTTTCTGGTGGCAATGGGGGATATTTCTTTGAGAAAAATGAGTGTAGAGGAGAAGAGGACGAAGGTGGAGAAGGAGTCCAAAGTTCTGCTTGATCATACTCGAAAGGCTATAGCAAGACTAACATATTTGAAGAGGTTAGTTTTTAGTGAAATTTTGATTCTTAGAGTGTTTCTGAGATGCTTGCAATTTAGTGTTCTTTTGTTGTTTGTTTGTTGTCACTTTGGCATGAACATGTTAGAACGCTAGCGCAGCTAGAAGATGATGTACCTCCATGTGAAGCTCAAATGGATAATTGGAAGACAAATTTGGCTGTAATGGCTGCCAAGGAGAGGCAGTACATGCAGCAATGTGCCAACTACAAGGTACTTGTTCTTGTAGTCTTGCTAGTAGTTAGGATCGACTGGATTTGAAGTTTATAGACTGGTGTGTATCTCGACACGAGTTTTTCGGAGCACCTTAATTGGTGGCCTGGGTTTAGGATGTTTAGAGATATCCTCCAAGTCTTGGATTCAATTCCTTAGGTGGATAACTTAATAATTTTAAACCGTTGTTGTCTCCTATGGCGTAAATCCTTCCTAGAGATTAGCGGGGTAGGTCATGAGCATAATCCAAGGAGTGGCCTCCAATACCCAGGTGTTTAAAAAATGTTTTGGAGCATGGACGTGTGCTGCATTATGAATGTTTATGGTAAAGTTTATGAACTATATTTGCATAGCAAAATGTTAAAAATGGCTTTCCTTCTTCAAAACTGTAAGTTCACAATTTATTTCTCTCGGCAGTCTTCTGTTCTAAAGGGTTATCTAATTCCAAATGTCAATTCGGACATGATTTGATGAAGTACTTTACGTGACAGGCAATGCTTAATCGTGTTGGTTACTCACCAGAAATTAGCCATGGGGTACTGGTTGATATGGCTGAGCATAGGAAAGAGTTGGAGAAGAAAACGAAGCCCATCCTTGATACTTTAAGGAGCTACCAAGACCTGCCTCCTGTAATTCATTCCCCATTTTCTCATCTACTGCCAATTGTTTTTTGTCTATAAATGGTTCTAAACCTTTAACTTCACCAACAAGAGAAAAAGAAAGGGATTGAAGTCGGAATTGTTGCCATTGTTACAGGATAAAGCTTTGGCTGCCTTAGCAATTGAGGACAAGAAACGACAGTATGCTGTGGCCGAGAAGTATCTTGAAGATGTGCTGCATTCTGCTCTCACGACGACGCAGTAGCTTCTCTTGGACAGTTTAATCTTATCGGTAAATCGTTGTGTTGTTTCTGTATTCATGTTAGTAGAAGATAGTGAAGAGGTGTATAGTCATTACTGAGGATAATGCATGTTTTTTATTATTTTCAACTGAGTATATTTTGTAACATTATGATATCAGGAACTTGAGTTCCTTATGATGAATAGAATATCTTCTGTCTTTTAAGAATGAGATATAGGTTAGAAGAACCTGGTTAACAATGGTTGATGCAGAATTAAAAGAAAATTATCATTAAAACTGTCTTAGTGATATGAAAAATAATACTCTTTGAGCTATATATAGTAGCTGATTTATTGTAGGTTTTAGATACTATTTTGATCATTGTAGTCCCGACTTTGGTTCATTTTAGTCTATGTACTTTCAAAAAGTTCATTTTGATTCATGCACTTTCAATTTTTGTTCATTTTAGTTACTTTACTTTCGAAACATCCGTTTTGGTTATTGTACTCTTATAAAATGATAATTTTGGTTTCTATTTGCAATTTTTTAACAAAAATTTTATACTCAACGGAAACTCACACATTTAGGGCTATGTTTTAAGAAACTAAATATTGTAATAGAAATACGTAAGATAAAAATGAAAATGGAAGAACAAACATGAAAGTAAAATTATCAATATTTAGTGTAACACTTCACTCATTGAATTTCTTTCATTTTCATTTTTATCTCACTTATTTCCATCGTAATATTTAGTTAAAAATATAGGTACCAAAATAAATCAAAGTCGTAAGTATAGGGATCAAAATGTATTTAAATGTTTGGTTACGGCCCTATAATTGAATCTTAACTATACTGGTAAATTTATTTCTTTCCTTTCTTCAGTGTTCATCTTCAACCTCTGTTTAATCCCTACTTTACAAAGTTTTTCAAAAAAAAATTCAAACAAGTTTTTTTAATTTTTGTTATGCCTAGTGAACAACTGTCATTTACTTTTTCAATTTAACTTTTTGTCGCAATAACTACATTAACATTATTTAAGGATTGCATGGTCAACTAATTTCGAGCAAGTTTATGAATTTGGCAGTGTAATCATTAAACGAACAAAGTTAACACAAACTTATTAAACACAAAACTGAAATACAAGAATTTGATAGAAACAACCTCGAAAATTTAGGGACCTACTAGATTTTTTATTTTTTTTATTTTTTGAGAAGATACTTGAATTTTTTTTAAAAATGATATGGACTAAATAAACATCAAGTCAAATTTAGGCGAGTAATTTAATATATGCATTTTTCTACTCTTTTTTCTCACATTTTTTAAGAATAAATAGAATGGAATTCGCTTGAAAGAAGCAATAGATAGTGCCCTAATGGTAGTATTGTTATTAATAGTCCCTTTGGCTTAACAATGGATTACAATTTACAAAGCTAAACAACCTTTGAACAACCAAGCAAAAACAAGACATAGGGAGCAATTTCATGATTATGAGTTGGCAAAAAGCCTTCTCGAATAGTGGGAAATTTCATGATTCCCAATTTAATCGAGGATAATATAATTTTTGGGAATAGAGAGACAAGAAATGTATTCTTAGCCCTACCCTTATCCCCCATCCCAATTTTATTTTTTCCACTTTCTAATTACAACATATCTGGGACAAGGAATTGAATCTGACCTCGAGAATTGAATCGCTAATCTCTTGAGAATTTTCTGAAAATTTGAACTTTAAAAACGTACATTGTTATATTCACTCCTACTTAGATATTTGGTTTGAATGTTATTTTAGTTCAGGTAGAATTTCGTTTATTTTGGTCAATGTGCTCTCAAAACGTCTATTCTGATCCCTATATTTTCAATTTTTGTTCATTCTAGTCCATGTACTTTTGAAACGTTAGTTTTGATCATAGTATTTTTTAAAAATGACTATTTTGACCTCTTCATTTTTATTTTGATCTCATTTATTTTAATCAAAATATAACCTGACATTTCACTCACTAAATATTTTTTAAACATAGCTTTAAGTTTGTATTAAATGATTTCCATTGTATATAAAATTTGTGTTGAAATTTTACAAATCAAAATCATAATGGTCACTTTTTAGAAATAGACACCAAAACAGAGGTTTTGAAAGTACAAAAGTTAAAATAAACTAAATTTGAAAACATAGAAACTACGAACATTTTAAAAACTAAAACCGAAAGTAAGAACCAAAATAATATTTATGGATATGCACCAACTAAGTAAATGGTAAAGGGCAGAAAGAAAATGACCATTGGGCTGGGAGAGACCATCATCTTTCTTTAGTTCATTTTTTTTTTCTTTACAAAATATGGAAGGACGAAGATTTGAACCTCTGACACAGAAAAGTAGTAGATATCAATTATCGTTGAACTATGCTCATGTTTGTCTCTTTTGAATATAATTTTTATAAATAAAATAAAAGTGTGATAAATATATAATTTAATTTGATCTTAAAAGTTTCAATTGTATCATCCTAAGAAGCACGAACACTTCATTTTGGATACGGACACGTATCCGATACTTGATAGTTTGATAGATGCATGTCGCACACTAATTGTAAAAAGTGAATGTGGATTCTAGACTTGTACTTAATCCCATATCAAACACTTGTTAAGCATAAGAAATAGACATAAATAGTAGCATAGAACAAAATAGGGTTTTTGGGCTGAATTTTAGTTTCATTAGGTGGCCTCTCTCCTCATTTTTATATGTGCCCGACCTCTCCACTAACATACTCAAACATTTCCCCTTCTTTTTTTATTTGAATCTCATATTTTCTCTCTTTCTCTCCCATCTTTTTCGGTGTTTCCTTCTCTCTTTCCCTCTCTCTCTTCTTCTCTCTTTTCAAATTTTCCAGATTTTTGCAGATTTCAAACTTTCATTTTTTTTTCTCTTCAAAATTTTCATAATTTTATGGATTTGAAATTTTTTCTCTTTTCAGATTTTCTCAAAATTAAAATGTAAAAAAATACGAAGTACCCTATTTCTGTTCTGTAAATAAGAAACTTCATTTTTTTTCTAACTATAAAATCAACCGATTGTGGGAGAACCGAAGCTTGATTGTGGGAGATTGAAGAGAGAGAACGAGAGAGAGAAGAGAGAGAAGAGAGATCGAGAAAGAGAGGGAGGGCGTGAAAAGGAGAGAGAACGAGAAAGGGAGAGAGAGAGCGAGGGGTGAAAAGGAGAATTTTTTAAATAGAATATCTTTTAATAAAAAATAATAAATTTGGTTAATTTTGGGATAGGATTCCTTAATCTCTGCTTCAAATTAGTAACAGAATTCAAATAATTGGGATTTTTTTTCTCCCTCTCGCTCTCTCTCTCTCGTTTCCTCTCTCTCTCTTCTCTCTCTTTTCTTTTTTCTTTCTCTCCTTCTTTCTCGCTCCTCTCTTTTCTTTTTCTCTCTCTCTCTTTCTCTCTCTTTGTTTTTTCGAAAAAAAATGAAAAAGAGGAGAGAGATTTTTCGTTGATTCATACGAAACCGAAAATAAAAACGAAACAGAGGAGAGAGGTAGAGAAAAATCTAAAAATTCTATTTATTTTAATTTTGAGAAAATTTGAAGAAAGAGAAAGTTTGAAGAAGCTTCAAATTTATTAAAAATTAAATTAAAAAATTTCTACAACAACTAAAAATGGTGTTTATTTTGTAATTTTGGAATAAGATTCCTTAATCTCTGCTTCAAATTAGTAACAAAATTCAAATAATCGGGATTATTTTTTGTTGGGAATGACAAATATTGTTGTCCCAAATCGGAACAATAACGTTGGTTTATAAGCATTGACTCAGCATTGGGCTTACAAACTTGGTGTGAGGCAAGGGCTCGGGCTTGGTTTTCTTTTGGACAAATTTCTTCTACAAAGTCAAAGACACATGGCAAACTAAGAGGAATTGTTGGATATGTAGATAAATGACCGTTGAATGAGAAAGTCAAGCAAACGTGTCAAGTTTAGAGATTAAAATGGCTAGTCAAAGGACACATGGGTGGCCAAAATAATTTTTGAATTTTTATTTTTTAAAAATTCAATTCTATTTTTGGGCCACCACGTCACTATAAAAAGTTCGCTGAGCACGAGATTGATTTCACTCCTATTCCGACGAGTGCACGTTTGTTTGAATTAGAGGTTGTGTTAACCTTGAGGAGCATACCAGCAGTAAAACGATTTAGCACCGAGGTCGTGTCGATTTTGCTTTCAAGGCAGTGGTTCCGTCCACGGCACAACGTTTTTACTTCCTAGTTCCAATTTTGTCCTTTATTTTCCAACATTTTTCTCTCTCTCGCTATCTCTCTCTTTTCTTTTTCTTTCTCCCTCTCTTTCTCGCTTCTCCCTCACTTTTTTTCTCTCTCTCTTTGTTTTTAGAAAAAAAAATGAAACAAATGAGAGAGGGATTTTTCTTTGATTCATGCAAAACCGAAAAAAAAAAACAAAATAGATGAGAGAGGTAGAGAAAAATCTAAAAAATTTGTTATTTTAATTTTGAGAAAATTTGAAGAAAGAGAAAGTTTGAAGAAGTTTCAAATTTATTAAAAATTAAATTAAAAAATTTCTACCACTACTAAAAATGGTGTTTGTTTTGTAATTTTTGGAATAGGACTCCTTAATCTCTGCTTTAACAAAAATCAAATAATCGGGATTCTTTTTCTCTCTCGCTCATTCTCTCTCTTTCTCGTTTTCTCTCTCGCTCTCCTTCTCGTTTCATCTCTCTCTTTCTCGCTTCTCTCTCTCTTTCTTTCTCTCTCTTTGTTTTTTCGAAAAAAATGAAACAGAAGAGAGAGAGATTTTCTGGAAAAAAAAACAATCCGTAAAAATCTAAAAAATTTAAAAAGAAAGAAGAAGAGAGAAGAGAGAAGAACCACCGAGAGAGATGAAGGAGAGTAGGTTAGTGGAGGGATAAGACAGTAATTTGGAGTGAATAGTGATGTCGGCAAATGTTTACGAAACAATAAAAATGAGGAGAGTGTCATATTTCAACTTTTGAGAAAGGCTATTGAGCCCAAAAACCCAACAAAATAGTAAACTTTGACAGTAAAATAGATCAAACTAATTTTTATATACATAAAAATACATAAACTTATGAATAATGTCAAATTTCACAAATGTTAAAAGTTTTCAAATTTTACACATTTTAGATTTCTGCACGTAGGATTTACCTTATTTATTACATTTACTTTTATTATAGTTATTTTTCTTTTGGAAATTTAAAAGATTTGAATCTATAATCATATTCCTTTAATTATTGTGGGCTCCCTACAAAATTTCAACATTAATCGCTTGATTCACTCCTCCAAAAAAGATTTATTCCCATGATTTACCATTATTATTAATGGAAAAAATTTAAAAATTTCATCCCTCCTCGTAAATTCCCACCAGTTGTTGGAAGCCACCGTCGGACGCATTTCAGATTTGATCCAACAGGTTCCTCTCCGTTAGAGCACTTTTTCCCCATATATCTCATATATCTCAATATATCCCTATACACAAAAAGGTAAAGAGTGCAAGGCAACCATTATAAGATATATCCCCATATATCGCTACACAAAAAGGGAAATGCACAAATTTGTTATGGTGCTTTGTATGCTAAGATCAAACTCATTATATATATTCCCATATAACCTTATATATACAACTATTGGATACTACTTGGGTATGGAATGAACATTAGGATATATTGTAATATATAAAAAAAAAATATAAGAAAAGGGTTTAACAGTACAAACAAAAAAAAACAATGTTTTCAACATTAGGATATATTGAAATGCAAACTTTACGATCGGGATAAACGGAGACAAACTACTCCGGCGACGGAGAAAATCGGAGGTGGGGACCGGAGAAGAAGGAGCGGACAAAAATGGAATGATGGTAGAACGAAAATGGACTGCTTGGCGACGGGAACGGACAACTCTACGACAGATACGAAGTCTCTGAGATAGACGAAGCAGACGAATGGAGGAGTAGACGAAATCGAGGTGAATCGTCGGAGAAGGCGCAAGCAATCAGAAGAATAATTCCGGCGAACGGAGAAGAAGACACGAACCGTCACTATTTTTCAATTTGAGGGTTTTCGAATTTGGGGAATTTGGGGATATTTTTGGAGGTTTTCGAATTTGAGGGATTTGGACATATTTTTGGATGTTTTGGTATTTTAACTTCTAAGCAATAAACGTGTCCTTGCCGTGTATGTGTCCTAGATTTTTAAAAAATAACATGTCACCATGTCCGTGTCGTATCCATATCTCGTCCGTGTCGTATCCGGACTTCTTAGGTATCACCAGGGTATAAAAATTTTCAAAAATTAATTTTCTACCCAGCAATGATAGTGTTTAATTGCTCAAATTAAAAATTCTAAGTCAGATGAATTTTGTAATTTCCAAGAAAAGAGAAAAAGTTTCACCACATTTTTTATCCAAATGTGGGGGAAATTTTTTTCAAAGGAGAGGGGAGAGACAGCCAGACAGGTAAGAATAGAAGTAACATACAAGCAGAAATATTTCTCATATAAAAAGAGAAACACATTTAAGAATATAACATATTAACACAAGAAGATTTTGGAATCCTAAATTTAGAAATGGGTTACAATTCAAGACTATATAAGGAGTTTGATTTCAATTTCTTGGTCTTGTTCAACATTTTTCTCATGGCTGAACTGAAAACTTCAGACTCCCATTCTTGAGGTTGAAGGAAGTGTCTGGTTTTGTGCATATTCTAGTGAACGAATAAACCTTTCATCTTCGAGTCACAGCAGCTGCGACCCCAGCAGCTACAAGTCCCAAGGCAGTCGCTGTAATGCCGATACCAATGACTCCATCTGCATTTCAAGACATAGTGTGATGTGAATTACTTCAGTGTATGGTTCGATACAGTAAGATGGGTTCAAGAGAAGACGGTTATAGATCTCCTTATACCTTTCGCGATTTGCTCTTCTACAGTCTTTTTAAGTGTCAAGGCCTGCCTCCAATCTGGTGCAATCTACATAAACCCAGGAAATTCATTTAGCATATACAATCAACTAGTGCCAACACAGCTTAAGAAGTCGATCGGATAGCCTATACGAAAAATGATAGACCACAGGCTTCCAAATCAACAACAACAAAAGAAAGAACTCCCTAGTATTTTTACAGCCGTAATGTATGGCAATTAAAGAGAATTGATCAAACAGAAACTTAGCAGCGACAGAAAAATGTTGAATTGAAATAACAGTTCTCTCCCTTTTGACTTTATTGATTTATTGTTATTAGTTTTTATATAACTGGGAGTCGGAGCTTTGCTCTCCTATAACCAAGGACACATGCACCCACCCCAAGACCCGAACACGAGAGACATCAAAAGGCTTTTGTATTAAACTCACCAGAAGATTCAAACTTACACTTCTAAGTCAATATGATCAAAAGATCTCAAATCCTTACCAACTGGACTGCCCTTTAAGGGTCTCCCTTTTGACTTTATTATAAATGTAAAACACATCCACTTCCATTAAAATAAGGCTTTAAAAAGAATTATGTTATTAATCGAATCATAGGTGATCTTTTTCTGGGTAAGACCTGCAATAATTTATGTTACTAGTCCAGCCTTAGGTGATATAATTTATGGTTGCATCAAATTGTAAGGCTAAGAAAGCAAATGCATAATTTAGCAAACAAAATTAAAAGCTGAAGCAGTACTATTACATAGACATTGAAGCTAAACATTGTGATGTCACCATTGAACTTATGTCCAGGTACCAAGTCACATGGCTTAGAATTAGAAAATAGAAATATAAAATTTTCGAATCTAAAAGTAAATTACTTAAACAAACCTCCAAACATTGATCCAAAAGCTGCCGACTCCTTGAATATTCACCACTTCTGTAGTATCCAACAGTCAGCAGATAAAGTTTCTCTCTCTGTTGCAAAGGGGTCTTAGAATTGGTTAAGGAAGCTGCAAATGACAGACTAATCCGACTTAAAAACACCAATCCATATTCCATGCAGATAATTAAGCTATGAACTACTGGAACAACTTATGTACCTGAGAATTTGAGAAAATTAAGCAAGAAGATAATGGCTTCAAATGGGAGTACCTTCTCCCATTTCAATTTTCGAGCTAATTTATTATTAAACTCAAAGATAAAAAAGATTATGGTTTTTAAGTTTTTGTTTCCAGATTCACAAATTAATTTCCTTCATCTAGGTCCTAGGGAATGGGATGTCATCCTCCAACTTTTGATGATACAAGTCTAGACTATCTTATAAATGGCCAAAGCACTTCATAAGAACAACAATACAAACTGGCCTTTGAGGTCATATAGATGCAAGTTTTGTAGGCTCATCTAAAAATGTTTACATCCTAAAAACTTTACTCATAAGTTTCACAACCAAGAAGTTAACAATCACAACCAAGAAGTTAACAACAACACGAATATAGAAGAAATATTTGCTCTCTTCCTAATTCAAGTATATTTCTAAAATACCTAGAGAAATTCCTTGCAGAAGATTCATTTACCTTCAAGCATTGCCATGCCACGATTGATATCCTCTGATTGCCTTGAGTGAACAAGTGCCCATGACAACCTCATGATGCTTTCGTTCTTGCGTTCTTCTGAGGCACTTTCGTCGGCCTCTGCAACTTCTCTTTCACAGCCCTGCATTGCAATATGCAGTATACATCAAACACAGCCAAGAAATCCGCAATGTTACCGTGGTTCCAAAGATATGGACATAAAAAAACCACAATAATCTGATCAAGCAAGAAAACTTCTGTTTATTTTCCCAACAATGTTCAGTTGCAGAGTTTAGAAAGGGGGAAAAACGGGAATGTATACAGAAACAAAATACTTCTAACACAAAACCCTGGATTAATTATTCACCAAATTTTGAATAAAAAATCCAATCCCTTCCACAAACCTTGTTCGTAATCCAAAGCTTAAGCTTCTTAATCCGCCAAATTCGAGTTAAGACGTAATTTGATTCAATCAACGCTGTTGTTCTTCGTGTTTGATTAATTTTGCTCAGAAACCAAACAGAAAATATAATGTTTAAGTTGGAATTTGAGAGAATGGAAGAGAAACTCACGGCGATAACATCACGATCACACCAGGGGATCTGGTCGCCACCGCCGAAGAACGAAGAAACGGATTCGAAGAATTTGCCGATTGTTGCTTCCATTAAATCTGTTAATTTAGCGAATTTGGGAAAATGGAATTTTCCAATTTATAGAAGAACATATCCCGCGAATCTTAGCGAGAAAGAAATGAGGAAGATGATT